>NC_139800.1:23469208-24208736 GCF_965231275.1 Zosterops lateralis | reverse complement strand
CTTCCCTTCCCTTCCCTTCCCTTCCCTTCCCTTCCCTTCCCTTCCCTTCCCTTCCCTTCCCTTCCCTTCCCTTCCCTTCCCTTCCCTTCCCTTCCCTTCCTTCCCTTCCCTTCCCTTCCCTTCCCTTCCCTTCCCTTCCCTTCCCTTCCCTTCCCTTCCCTTCCCTTCCCTTCCCTTCCCTTCCCTTCCCTTCCCTTCCCGGAACTTCCCTTCCCTTCCCTTCCCTTTCCCCTTCCTTCCCTTCCCTTCCCTTCCCTTCCCTTCCCTTCCCTTCCCTTCCCTTCCCTTCCCTTCCCTTCCCTTCCCTTCCCTTCCCTTCCCTTCCCTTCCCTTCCCTTCCCTTCCCTTCCCTTCCCTTCCCTTCCCTTCCCGAACTTCCCTTCCCTTCCCTTCCCTTCCCTTCCCTTCCCTTCCCTTCCCTTCCCTTCCCTTCCCTTCCCTTCCCTTCCCTTCCCTTCCCTTCCCTTCCCTTCCCTTCCCTTCCCTTCCCTTCCCTTCCCTTCCCTTCCCTTCCCCTTCCCTTCCCTTCCTTTCCTTTCCTTTCCTTCCTTCCTTCCTTCCTTCCTTCCTTCCTTCCTTCCTTCCTTCCTTCCTTCCTTCCTTTCTCTCTCTCTCTCTCTTATTCTCTCTCTTTCTGTCTTTCTCTCCTCTTCCTCTCCTTCTCTCCTTCTCCCTCTCTTTCTTTTTTCTCTTTTTATCAGTCCTTGGTTTCCTCATTATTTAACTCCTTCGCAGTTTTGCTCTTTAGAAATTTCACACACATCTATGTGTGCAAACAGAAGACAATCACAATTTAAGTTTGTCTAGACCTCCAGACCTCCTTCCCAACCCTTTCTTCACATCAGAGAGGTTCAGAAGCAGATTTTTTTTCTTTCTATGAGGTTTAATCTTCCTAAGAGGAAGGTCACAATCCAGATGAGGGGGTTTATTTGTTGGGGTTTTTTTTGTTTGTTTGTTTCTGGGTTTTTTGTTGGGTTTTTGAGGTTTTTTGGGTGTTCATTGGGAGTCTTTGTTTCTTCATTTTTGGTTTTTGTTTGTTTGGTTGTTTTTTTTGATCAGAACTTGAGGATGGTAAAACAAAGCTCTCGTCTGAACTTCTCTCAATTTCTTTTATGTCCTTATAGGAAAACAACACACCTTGCAATCCATTTTTTGAAAAGGACTAGAACTCTACACAGGATTTTATCAGTGGTAAAATATAGTCTTCAGAGATCCACCATGACAATCAGCATTTGCAAAAGTTTGTTCTACATATTGAGGAAAATCAGTTTGTAACCCTGAGTGCAAATCACCTTATCACTATTCCTACTTTAAATAAAGAAGTTAAGTGAGAGGCAACTCATACTGAAAAGCATCCGACTCCTTTCCAGCTCCTCTAAATTATCTTATTGAACAAAGTCCAATTCAGCCTGAATAATTTTGTCAGGATTGTACTGAAAGATCAGAAAATTTTTTTGCCAGTTTCAGTTTGTCACCTCAAGAATTCTTCTCTAATCATTAGAAAGCATAGGCAGCTCTGAAAGTACAACTTAGTCCATATAAAACCTGAATTAATTACAGAAGATACTTCTTTCCACCCAATGACTAGAAAGAAAGCCACCTCTGCTTAGTTCCCAACTTAGGCACCTCAGATAATTGCTTAAATTTAGCTAGGAAAAATCTAGGCCAGAGCAGATCCTGCAAGGTCACACAGCATGATTATGACAGAGCTGGGATTCAGATCACAGGGGTCCTAGTCCCAGGCAATGCTATTACAAGACAGTCTTTCCTCCAAGTAATTAATTCTCATTTTGAAGGTTTCAGCTGAGGTAGTGGTACAGAGCTACTATTTGTCTTGTGTAATTATTCATACTACTATCCATAAAAACCTTAGAAGTAAGTTATGAATATGTTTATGAGTCTTTTATTACTAAATGTTTTGAACACTTACATTTACATTTTTATTCATATTAATATATATATACATATACTTATGTGTGAATATACATCTGTGTGTTTTCGCATGGATGTGTCAGAGGTATTTCCATTGCACTAATAGTGCTACAATTACAGTTTATTTTGATTTTATAAGATATAGTTTGTTACAACAATGACAAAACTTTTCAAAATATTTTTCCTTTTTGTCTTTTTTCCCCTGTAACACTCTCTTTTATTTTCTTTTTTTTCCTCTCTCTTTTTTTTTTTTTTTTTTTTTTTTTTTTTTTTTTTTTTTTACAGCAGGCACATCTGCCCTATGGATGAATTTATTTCCTCAATCTCATGGTACAATATTGCATTTCAGTTGTCACTTTTGATTTATCGTTACTTTAAACATTAAATCTTCCTTTGCATTTTTATTGGTTTCATTAAAAACATTCTGCTCAGCTTTTCATTTATAACCTATATCAAGGGGAAAAAAAAAAAAGGAAGCACAAAAAAATCCCAGCTTCTGCCTGTCTCTCCTTTTTCCTATGCTGCCTTTCAATTTCACCCATTTTTCCAGGTGATATAGTCAGAGGAATCCACTAGCCACATGTGAGTAAAATAAATACATTTTACACTTAGATTTTTTGTTACAAACAGAGTTTGTGAAAACATTTATTAAACCTAATAACTTTTGTGTTTAATGAAGCACAGAGCATATGTCAGAAGTATGGTGTCCAAAAGGCAGAAGCACTGAATAGTTTATCTGGCAAATGTGTTACACAAGGTTTGACCCTTAAATTGAGCACTGGGAGAGATAAATAGGGTAATCAAAAGCACTCCCTTACAGTCACATGAACTTGGAGCCATCTGGTCAAAGCAAAAATAAAACAGTAATGCAACTGGAAATTATCTGTAAAGACCTTTGAGGATTGGTTAAAGCATTACTACAGTCTCTTTTATATCAGAGAATTAGGAAGAAAATAAAAAGAGAAAAAAAATTCAACAAAAACCCCAAACCACGAAAACTGCATGTAAAGATGAAGAAAGTGACCCTAATTAACACAAAGGCCAATAAACCAACAATGTACTCTTTCTTTCTCTTTCTTTCTTTCTTTCTTTCTTTCTTTCTTTCTTTCTTTCTTTCTTTCTTTCTTTCTTTCTTTCTTTCTTTCTTTCTTTCTTTCTTTCTTTCTTTCTTTCTTTCTTTCTTTCTTTCTTTCTTTCTTTCTTTCTTTCTTTCTTTCTTTCTTTCTTTTCCTCTCTCACTTTGTTTCTTGGGGGGTTTTTTTAGCCTGGAATGGAAGATTTTGATCCAATAGAATGATTCAACTTAAAACTAAAATTATTTTTATTCTTATGTTTTGATGTTTGTTTTTTGCTTAGCAAAGTTTGATAGAAAGAGCATTTATTAGCTTAAGAGACACAAACAAATAAAAAGTTAGCTATCTTCCCCTTCCTTTTTTTTTTTTTTCTTTTCTAAAAATGTTGAGTTTGTAAGGAAATAATTCATTAGTTCTTACCAGTAAATAAATATCATAGGTTTTTCCCTTTCCACATCTGCACTTAGAAATATACCCTGTCCCAAGTAAGGAACAACAACCTTACATTTACTCATTCAGATTGGAGCAGGAGCAGGAAACCTCCCTGTTCTTCCTCTGAATGGAAAACTGAAGAACAGGCAGCAGAAGCTTGAGTTAATGAGAAATGTTTGCAGGAATTAAGTGAAGGTGTTGTGACTGTCCTTGAAGTCATTACTGAATTAACTTGCAGATAGCAAGATTTAATCAGATGACTGATTATTTTCTTTCCATCACCGTTAATGTTTGGAAGTGTTGGCAGTTACAAACTTGATGTCAGGTTCTAAATCTGCAGGATTTTGTATCATTTATCTTTTCAGTGGTAGTGTGCTGCTGGAGAGGAAATGTCCTGTAAAGTTGATAGACTTAACTAGACCTTCAATCTGAAGGGAAGTTAATTCTAAAAAAGTGTAATTGGGTTATCCTCAACCCATCTGGCTCAGGTATGGATAGTAGGACAGGCAGAGCAGCCCACAGCTCACTTCAATCTCTCTAGGATATGGAGTCCATCCCAGAAGGATTTTGGGGATCACTCTGGCCACACAACTACACCACCTCAGTAAATATGCCTAAAGGTAATGTATCTATTCTGTCTGTGAAGACCAAAGGGCAGACATCTTCTGAAAGACAGAGCATATCCCAGTTTCCATAGCAGATGTCTCATTTCTCTCCATAGTGGCCTAGTGCTGGTAACCTCTCACTGCACCATTTTTCTATGTAAACTGCAGTTCCTTTGATGGCAAGTGTCTCAGACTGCTTCTGTACAGATTCTACAATAACCTTTGATTCCTTAATATCTTTCTGAGATATTAAAACTGTGGAGATAAAACTATGGAAAAGAAAGTAGAATGTATCAACATAAAAGAAAAAAGAAATCATATATCCTTCCTTAATGTATAATGAACAACAGCTTCTATTGGGGATTTTCTTTCCATTACTCTGCAATACTTTATTCTTCCGAATAAGGTTATTATGTGAAGATTGAAACATTAGGATTAATTACACCAAATGCTGGTGTAAAGCCTAATGAAAAACATACATCTCTTGCACAGCCTGAATTCCCTGGAGAAATCTTGAAAATATTGACTTTGACAGTTTTTGCTGTGTGACTGATTGCATCAGTTGTATAAAGCACTTTACTAAGGATCATTTTGTATATGTGTCTAAGTGTGCATATGAGTGTGTGTATGCATGGATATATGCCTTCCCTGATAAGACAAAAGGATTTGTTGAGGCTAAATTAGAGCTCATGTTCCCAAAGAGGTTGCCTCTTTCATCATGATGCTTTTGTCTCGATTATCTCTGGATTCTCTCCCTCCTTTCTCCCACCCCCTTTCTCTTTTTGCAATAATGCCTGTGTTTGATCTCTATGTAAATAAACCAAGCGTCAGGAAGAAACTAATGGATCCATCATGGGAGCTGGAAAATAAAGTTGAAAAAATTGCTTACACAGTTCATTCACCCAGAGGGTCTCTGCATTTCATTGCCGAAGGTTATGAAAATTTAGCTGGTGATAGAGAAAACTTCATAGATTACAGCAGAAAATTTTCAAAGACACAATGGGGAGAGAGGTGCCTTGTTCTCCTTGACTATCAATGGGAGTTGAGTGCCTCATTTACATTTGTGACTTTGAAACTTGCCCCATGGATTCAAGGCCTGAAGGAACCATTATGTTCAGCTTGCCTGATCTGATGCATGAAAAAAGCCTGAGGATTTCACCTAAAAATGCCTGCAAGGAGGAGGAAAATTGTGGTGGAACAAGACAATGTAGAGTGCTGCTCACATTTTATACACAATCTTGTTAATTAGTAAACAGACACGATAACTGTACCTTCCTTCTCTATCCCAGTCCCTGGATGAAACAATCTTCATAATAGTAGGTGCAGCCTCTTCCTTTGGCCAGGTCATAATATCCAATGGCAAAATTTCTCAATATGTGTTCATCTCACATTACTTTGCAACAGCCATTTAGAGGTAAAAGCATCTATGTAATTTTAAAAGTCAGATGAATAATTCAATTTGTATCATAAGTGTCATAAGTATTTATTCCCTTATTTTCATTAATATCATATTCTGAATTGGTGAAGCAGCAAGAAGCACTGAAAAACTTAACTCCGAATGTATACCATGAAGAATTGTAGAAAAAGATATTTTCTAGCTTGATATTCAGAGCCCAGAGAGAATAGAGAGCATAAAAGAAATGTTTTGGAAAGTTCAGTTCATTTTGGGTGAACAGGATGCAAAACAACTTTCTGTCTACAATTTCCTATCGCTGTTATCATCAAAGCATAGAAGTGTCCATATACTTAGAATATTTTATTTTCTGGATGATCCATTGATCGATCTATCTATCTATCTATCTATCTATCTATCTATCTAGTATGACACTGATTTGGTGTCACTATGTATACACACCACTGGTTTTGGAAGGGGCTTTTTTTTGTTTTTATTTTAAAATATATTTCTGTGTTCCAGTGTGTCTCTCTTTTATTTTGGTTTATTCAAAGGCATTTTTCTCCTGCCTCATTAGAGAATAATTTTTGGAAAGGTACCATTTTTAAGACAAAGAGTAATACCCTGGAGTCTAAAAATGGGGAAGAGAAAAAGAAGCTGATTTATGTTTAGGCATACAAGACTTGAAAATATACCCCAGGGTGAAATAAATATTACAATACACAATAATATTCTTGCTTTGCCTTGATGTACATTACAGTAATATTATGAATCTCTCTGTATAGTTCTGTATTCATTGGAGAATTCTGCAAGGGACGGGCTCCCAGAGGCCTTGACATACTCAAAATGGGACAATCTCTGCCCTAGGGATGGGTGAGAAAGAAAATAGAGTATCATTAACAGTTTAAGGTCACTCTGGAAAAACAATATTGTACTTCTAAGTGAATAGTGCAGATCTTCTAAACATCAATCATATTGTTATGATATTTTACTCATGAGGCTGTTATTCAGACCACCAGGCTTATTCAAAAGACTAATGAAATAAGTATTCAAAGCCAGAAATATGGCCAAACATCAGGCTAGCTGTGGACACAGTTATTTTGCCTAATAACAACTAATGAATGCTGCAAGCAAACTTGAGGGGCTGGGGGATGGCAGAGGAAGGGAAAAGAGGGAGTTATGTTATGAGAAGGAAGGACTTTCATGGGAGCAATATGTCTTACAATCTAATTGCTCTGTGTTTTATAGAACTTGATCATTAGGGTATCCTGCTTATGATACCACAGAGATGTAATGGTGAAATAAAGCAAGAGGCTATTAAACAGAAAGTTTAAATATAGCTACAGGGACAGATACTTCATGACAACTTGACAGATGTCTTGAAGTGATCACTGGTTCCTTCATCACTAATTACAAAATCATTTGTCTTAAGGAAAGGACAAAAGAGAAGTAATTATGAAAAACATGATTCTTAAGGGATAAAAAAGATAACATCAGTTTAAAACATTGAAGTGATCATAACCATTTAGAATCATTATTAGTTTGCTTGAGCCAATGACAGCTTGGATTTTGAAGCCAGTGGGAACAGAGCTTCCTATGCTGAAGAGAAGAAAACATTCAATTTCTTGTTATGCTAAACTTATCCTCAGACTCCAGAGATTTCTTTGATGAACAGTTCATTAAAATTTCCGACCGCAGATGAATTTGAGCTAAAATACACAAATGTTTTAATTATACATTCCTTTTTAATTACACTAATGACTTGTAATGTGTTTATGTTGGTTTAGAGTTTAATTTCTTCTCTTAGATTAGGTGGTTGACTTAAGGATTGTGCTTTTCAGTAAAATACCATGATTCATCAATGTTTGATCATGAGTTAATCCAAAAATATTAAAGCGTTGCAATCCCTGGAGGAATAGTAATGCACAAACATACAGAAGCAAAATTGTATTTTCCTTTCATGTGCTTAGGGGCAGTTAAAACTTTCCAACTGTACACAGCAAGGCACAAGTGTCAGGAGACAGAAGCAACACTGAGAGAGACCTGCTGCTATAAAGACTGAAGTTGGGAAAGGCATGGGAAAGTAAAAACCTGGTTCCTCTGTCAGCCAGGGTTAGTTGGATGATTGGCACTCTGGAAGGAACAGCACCAAGAAGGACAAGCTTTGCTTTTCACACTGTTTTGTGCACTTGTTTTTCTTAACCACAGCCAGTCTGTGTAGGGTGTTTAGAGTACAAGAATGATCTATAGGGAATTACTAAGAGATTCATGATGTTTAAATTTAAGAATCTAATCTAAACTCTTCCTGTGGGCTTCTTCTAGTCCCTGGAATGCCTAGCACCTCCGGATGGTGGTTCCCATCTATTTTAGGAACCTGTATTTTAGGAACCATGGTTAATCTGCCATGGCTATGTGTTTTATGGCATGTCTATTGAAGATGACAAAGTTGCAGGTTTAAGACCATGCCCCACATGTGGATGGCTACATTTGAGTAATGCAAACTTAACTTCTGCTGGACTTCATGAATGTCTAACATGAAATGCGGCCAAAACCTGAAACTATTTTAAAGCAAAAACGAATATGTCAGGAACATATTGCTTAGTTCACAGCTCTAATTTGTACTATATATAACTGAAATGTAGAGTGGCATGGCTGAATCCTTATAGGTTCCCTTTCACTTTTACTGTGTCTAAGGAGAGGTCCAGTGCTGGGGAGTAGTTGTTTCCACTTTTAAAGGCAGCCACCTTCCAATACCCACAGACTGTTTCTCATTCCTGTCTTCTCCCTTACTTTTTCACTGAACAATTTTCCCATGTCCTATCCACTTCTAGCCATTGTCTGTCTGTGGCTTACCTGTTTGTGAAATCTCATGAGGTCTGGTAATTCTGAGAAATGCATCATGAGTTTCAGGAAGGAAATGAAAAAGTGGTAGTTTCTAAGAAAGGATTAGGGCAGAAAAGGTAGGAGAAATTACTACTTACTCTTATGCCCAAGAAGCTGAATCAGAAAGGAAGCTTAGCTAGGATGAGGAGAAAACATAATGATCATGAGCAGGATCATAAGCAAGCCTGCTGGAATATATGGATTGTCCTTTGATAAATGGAAAATACACAAATCTCTGCAATAGTGTCCAAGTGAGTCTGTAGGAAAACTAAGCCATTTCTAGCTTTATGCATGTATTGCTTAGATTCACTTGTCCACATTTTCTCTTCACTGACACATTGCATTCACTCCTGATGTTTCAGAGAAGGACTGTTGCTAGAGATATCTTAGTTCTGGGGTGTTTGTACTGTCTGAGAGTCCATGTCAAAAAGTAGGTGGCCAGATTAAGGTGAGAGTAGGGCCCACTGGCTCAGCCAGCATTCACTATCTCAGACAGTACAATATCATCTAAAAATGTTCACAGCTACTGAGGCTTTCTTTGAAACAAGTCTGTCTGCTTATCCTCTTTTTAATCCTCCATTATCCTTCTTCTTCTTTGGCTTCAAGGCCAATAAATAAATAAGGAAGCATGACAATAGTCTCACTGCCCAAGGGTTGGAAGTATATTGCCAATTATGGAAATTGCTATCCTCTCATCATTTTCCTACAATTTGCTTGCCTGGCTGCTGTCTGTAATATCTTACAAACTCTTTGAGACAGAGTGACTTTTTTTTTTAAAACTTTTTTTTTTTTTTTACTTCTTTTATCTATATCTATATCTGTGGCGGTGTGTGAAGGACTCTAATAGTTTGTCCCCATTCGCATGGCATGTTTTTCAGTAATTTTACTATATGTTGGTCTGTTCCATGTACCCCCTCCCTGTTTCTCCCAGTTGGTTTGCCCCATGTTCCATGAACTGTCAATCATAAGTTATGTAACCCTCTGGTCCTGCCAGTCACTCTGGGGCCTCACCCCACGCCTGGAATGTTCCAGGAGAGGTTTCAGGTGATTGGTCAGGATCCAGGGGTCCCCCTCCCAGTTTCATCTGTTTGGTTAGTATGTATGATTGTCAATCCCTGAGCCACTCCCTGTTTTATCCTCAATGGTCCTTTGTTCTACCCTCCCCTGAGATCCTCCCCTCTTTATAAATTGCTGCGCCCAGTTGTTTGGGGTGTCTCCTGAGGCACGATCCTGGGTGCAGGAGTAAGCTCCAGTTGTCTACCTCTGAGAGTCCCGTTCCTCATTTCTACTGTGCCATAGCTGAGGCTCTGCTCTCCTGGCTAAAAGGCCCCAGTGTTGCCGTGGTGTCAGGGCTGGCCGGTGCGAGCAGCAGTGAGGCAACCATGACAGAGATCAATAGATATATACAGTCTTAAGGGTGGTGGGAATCTTGCCCATGGCCATTGATCATAATTACTTTTTTAAACAGTAAAGCCTGTATGGTCTGGTCAAATCTGAGATGGATGGATATCTAACTAGTTTTATGAGGATCCTTCAAAATTGAGTAATTCTGAGCAACAGCAAAATCTGCCTTCTCCCAGGTTTCCTATCTGTCACACATTTTAAGCAGAAGGAGATGTGAAAGTGCCTGAGAAGTCATTGTGGCAGAGGGACAAAGAAGGAGAAAAAGTTCCGCTCTATCAGAGACTGTCTTCATATGGAAGGAATATGTTAGTGTTCTGCTTTGTGATACGTTTTTCATACTTTCTGTAATTCAACCATCCTGGGCTCTCTTCTGCCCAAAAAACCATGCCATTTACTAGAAAGTAAGAGTTGCTACTGAGCTGATGAGTTCAGGTGCTTGCATGAGATCTGCCTGGGATTTGGAGGAGCAGCAGCACAGATCCCACTAGAGAGCACCACAGTCCCCTTTCATCATAGAATGAGACCTGCTTTAGATTTCATTAGAGAAAAATCTCACAGCCAAATTAATGACATGATCAGATTCTCACACTGAGACAGTTGAGGAAGATGAAATTGTCTACCTGCTTTTTTTGGTGGATGGGATTCAGCTCTATAAATGTGAACATTTCAAAAATACCTATAAAAACTCCATTTATGCTGTTTGTCACTAGAAAAAATAGACAGTGCTAGGATGGAATTAATTTATATCAGAAGACATCTTTTATATGGGTCAAACAAATTATTCCTGAGAGAGATCTTTTATCTTTGGAATCTAACTACATCTATAATGAAACTCAACAAAGTTAGATGAGATGAAGGCTGTCCAAAATGTTGTGCTGTTGTCAGATAATAAAAAACCCCATATATATCTATTTGTGTTTTAATTATCATTGATAAATATGATTATTTCAGAGATTTCTCTCTGCCTGTGTTAGTGTTGTGGTTGATGGACAGACACAGATTGTTCTGTGGATTCTTCCGATTGGCCAAACTCATCTCAGTGAGTGTTCCTATGTTGAGTTTTCCTAACTCAATCACAGCACTGAGCTAACAGAGCTAGGTTACATTGAAGACTTCAATTTTTATAAAGGGTATATAAAAAACAACCCTAAATATTAAAATAAGCAAACAAAAAAATATTTAAAAAATACCCCAAGTCCTCCTGTGTCCTGCCATGTAGCAAGTGCTCTTATTCCTTTTCCTGCTTTGGATTTGTCAGGGGATCTTTACACACTAATTCATATCTACACATCCTATCAGTCATTGCTTCTTCACTGCCACATTGTGAAGAGACATACATGCAAGACTTGGAGTTTGCTGCAGGATCCAGAAATTAAACCTCTATGACTTGACCAGAAATACTCACTAAATGACAGGTCTTGTATGTCTTCATGTTTTACACCTGCCTTCCACCTTCCAGGGTGGAAGGAACAACACCCATTGAATTCAGTTGAATTTAAATTCACTAGTCAGTGGTTAGCTGGTTTACACCATTTGGTAGGATTGGCATATTTTTTACACTTGCTTTTACCTCCCTCTTTCTTCTCTTTTAGGTAGGTTATTGGTTTGTTCCATGTGAAGGAAGGTAAAGTGTGCTTCAGCATGTATATGAACCACAGAATTCTAATACCCACTGTCACCTTTCCACGAAGCTACAGTAAGATAAATAGAGCAATATCCATATTTTACACTCTATAAAACCCAGATCCTCTTAAAGGAATGCCTTATGTGCAATGCATAGACTTGCTAGGTTATTTATCAGCATACACTTATGCAAAATGTACACAGATAGGACATTTTAGTTTACTGATAAACCAATATTTACTTGTGGAAAGCACTCAAGTGTATGTCTGAAGAATGGAGGAGAGCTTGAAAAGGTTCAAACATTTTAGGAAACAGTGAGGTATAAAACCACAATACAACAAGCTTGTAATTAACCCTGCAGCTCCCTGAAGAGAATATTGGTTAGGGTCTGGTTTGTAATGTCTGCTTGCAGAAGAGCATCTCTTGAAATTCTATGTTCTAAGCCAAACCCGACCACTCATAAAATACATTTCACAGTAATCTTTTCTTTATTTTTATTGTGAAGTTTTTAGTGGTTTTTTTGGTGGGAGTTAATTCATTTTGGGCTTGTAATTGAGAAGGACTAAACCAGTAATTTATTCTACTGAGAGATAAGAACAATCAGACTTTGGTATAATCTCCCAAGAGAAATACAGGATTCACCAGTGTTGAATACTTTTAAGGTTCAGTTGGACTGGGTACTGGGCCATCCTGTCTAGACTCTGCTTTTTCCAAGATGGGCTGGATCAGATGATGCTTGAGCTCCCTTCCAACCATGGAATATTGTGTGATTCAATAAAGTCCTGTATCTTCATTCAGATTGGGTACTAGGTTTGTATTGGAATAGTATTTTTTTAAATTCCTTTAATACATGAAGATTTCTTAGAAACCAGTGTAATTTCCAGCTCTCCTAAAGGCTTCAAGTAGATCTCATCTCCCTCACACACAAGAACTGCAAAGACAAAGGTCCTAGCTGCTTCTCTTTTCTATCCCCAGTTTCAGACAACATAGGTTTTAGATATAATATAGGAACTGAGAAATGGGAACAGTTAATGAAGCCTGGACCTGAATTTATGAAGATATGGGTCATTAGACAGGGCTTTAAAGTTTGTATGGTGAGTCAGTATTTCACCAGAATATTTGAAAACGTACCTTGAGTTTGAATTTAACTTTAAAAGGTTAAAAAAAAAAAAAGGGCAAAAAAAGCTTAAAAATATATAGAATAAAAATCTTATAAATATTTTTTTAAATTTTGTTCTGCCACTCATTGCACCAAATGCAAGAACTGTGAGTGCAGATAAAATTCACAAATCCAAATTCAGTTTTGTTCTTCCCAGTGCTGATTGGTACACTTACAGTACTAACTTTTACATTACTAAAATCATTGTATGCAACTCATCTCCAGTTGCTTTATGAAAACCATGGAGAAGTGCTTTAGAGTTCTTGGAAGAGCTGCAATGTCTTCTATTTTGGGGTGAGTTTCACAGTTATACTATGAAAAACTTTTCCAGTTATTCTCAAGACTTTTGTCATATCATAGGAGCTGAGAAATCCACTATTCTGAGTCATTTGTCGAAACTGATACCTATTTTTGTCCCTTATGGGAACTTCACCAATCTGTTCTGGGTCCTGTTAATGTTTAAAACAAACAAACAAACAAACAAACAAACAAACAAACCACAAAAACCCAAACCACACCAAAACAAACAAACAAAAAAAACCCCCACAAACAAACAAACAAAAAAACCCCAAAAAACAAAAAGCAAGCAAACAAACAAAACAAAACAAAAAAACAAAAACCACAAAAAACCTCAAACAAACCAGAAAAAAAATCAAAAAACCCCAAACCCCCTCCCCAAAAAAAAACCCACAAAAAACCACCCCAACCAAAACAAAACATCCCACAAAAACAAAACAAAAAAAAAATTGTTTATTTTCTCAAATGGTAGTGAAACATTTCCCTTGCTTTCTATATATTTTCCTCTCCTCAACATCTCTTCTTCCTTTATTTCTGAATGTGGCCTCAACTGCCTGAACAGAGTGTGACACTGAGCTGAAAGTTGCCTCTGTGGTACTGGAGGACATTGTGACACTGGAGACACATAGATTTAAATATCACTGGCAATGGCATGCCTGTAATCTTCCAGGATTTTGGAAGTAGCTAGTATGTGCAAGTGATTTATAAATTGGAACCATAATCTCTCTGTTGATTGTACTAAAGACCAGATTAGGCTGATTGTTATTTCGAATTAGTCTTGTTATGTGATTATAACCAGGCTTAAGGATTCACATTAAAATAGCTTCAGCTTAGAAAGGATTCTCTATCACACCAGGAATAATAGAACCTCTTGACTAGTTCAAATTTGGGTTTATTCTGTAACACTGTATTCTCATCATCAGCTCTCCATATTTGTCTCTGAGACTGTATTTTCTGTTTTGCCACTAATTTGTACTTTCCGCTGCACTGAATACTACTGCACACTGTTCCTTATCAAGCATCATGTAAATTGCTGATTCCCAGTAGTGATGTGTAGTGAATGACCCTGGCTGGATGCCAGGCACCCCCAAAGCTGCTCTGTCACTCCCCTTCTCAGCTAGATAGGAGAGAAAAAAATAAAACAAAGGGTTTGTGAGCTGAGATAAGGACCCAGAGAGGTCAGTCACCAAATATTGTCATGGGAAAAACAGGCTCAAATTGGAGATCTCAATTAAATTTATTACTAGCAAAATCAGAGTACAATGCAGAGAAGTAAAATAAGACCTTGAAAACACCTTTCCCTCACCCCTGCCTCCTTTTGCGCTCTGCCTTCTCCCCCAGTGGTGCAGGGAGATGGGAATGGGGATTACAGTCAGTTCATCACATACTGTTCCTGCTAATGCTCCTGAGAGGAGTCCTTCCCCTGCTCCAGCATGGGACCTTCCCATGGGAGACAGTTCTCCCACAAGCTGCTCTCACGTGAGTCTATCCCACTGCTCCAGTGTGGACTATTCTATGGCCACAGTCCTTCAAGGACAGGCTGTTCTAGTGTGGGTCCCCCAATGGATCGCAAATCCTACCAGGACACCTGCTCCAGCCTGGGCTGCTCTAGGGTCTGCAGGGGAATCTGAGCTCCAGAGGCTGGAGCAGCTCCTCCCCTTCCTTCTGCACTGCCCTGGCTGTCTGCAGGGCTGCTCCTGTCACACGTTCTCACCCTGCTCTTCTCTGAATGTGATGAAATTTGTGTAATATTTTTTCTTCCTCATTCTAAAATACAGGCCTCTTATGACAGAGGCCTTACTACCATTTCTAATTGGCCCAACTTTGACCGTTGCAGTATTCATCCTTGAGCTGCCTGGATTGTCTCTACCAGACATGGCTGAAGGTCCCACCCAGAAGATTCTTGCAGAAGCCACCCCTGTAGCCCCATTGGCCTGGCCGTATAAACCCAACAGAGCAAAATGTTCTGCATTTATCATGGCATACAAGACAGACAGACAATTAAGTTATGAAAAACTTTAAGTCAACTTCCCAAACTGTACTTTGGAATTAAAGGGTAAAGTGGAAAAGGAGAAGCTTACAGATTTGGGAATTTTATCTAAATTCAGGATATTCCCTTATAACTTGTTAGTTCAAAATTGCCTGTAGACACAAGCAAAAAGAAAACGGCAGCAAAAACCTGTCTTGCTAATTAAAACACCCCTGAAGCATAGCCAGTAGGTGAGATATTTAACAAACATTAAAGAAATTGTAAAGGATTTATTTCTCAGAAAAACTCTCCGGATAAGCTCCTAGGTTTTAAAATTGTTTTCTGGAAATCAGACATCAGACACAACTCAGGAGTTTCAAGGAAGTCTCTGGGCAATTATTTGCACTTACACCAAATATCCTGCCTCACAGATCGCTGTGCTCAGGTGTCCCAATACCCTGAGAGTGTTCTCCTTTCCTTTTAGTGTGGATATCCACTTTTAAGGACAGCTCTCTGATATGACTAAGGTGTCTAATTTCGGTTGGGTCTGTTGTGAAAAAGTATTTGGATGAAGCATTTTCAGGTGGTCCTGTTCTTGAAATTAGCTTTTAATGCAGGGCTCCTGGCGCTTGTCTGAGCTGTGGGGCCTCTGTTGCACTGTGTGTCAGCCATGGCCATGCCTGAGTGTGCCCCCTGTTAATACAGGCCCCCTCCTGAATGCTGACCTACAAACCTGACTCCCCAGCTTGATGTCAGGCATGTCTCATTGTCTTGGACACTACTGGCTGTCAGGGGACATGATTTTGACCTAGGTTACTGTCTCCAGCTGCCATCCTGATCCTGGATTGATTATTTTCCTTGGATTTATCTCAGCATTGGGAACTTGTTTGGTGACCACTGGATGATGACCTCAGCCTGGTTACCCTCCCTAGACACTTTCCCTTGCTGGGCACTGTGGGACTGTGGCCTTTGTAGTTGAGGCCACTGCCCTGTCTATCTTGGCATCATATCTGAGAGGAAATTACCCCACATACTAGCTGGGTGCTGAGTAGGTAAAAACCAACACTGAAGAACCTGAGAGCTCCTAATGGGCAAAACTTGAACACAAGCTACAAGGGTGCCTTTGAACAGATGTAACTGATTGAATTCTGAGTTTCATCAGCAGCTGTGGAGCTTGCAGTACTGGGGAAGTTATCATTCTCCACCAGCTGGCAAAAGAGAAGATTTTCTTGGGATGTTGTTTCTCCATAGAAGAAGGATGGACATGAACACAGAATGGAGTCAGTCCAGCAGTTCAGCTTCAGGATGGACAAGACACTACATCTTAGAACAAAAGGTTGGACTAGATGACCCTTGGAGGTCTCTTCCAAACTAATTTATAATTTTCAGACAAAAGAACTTTTTGGCCAGCTAGCTTCCCATACCTATAAGATGACTTGCTAAGAATTCTGTGGTGATCAATGAAATCACAGTTACCTTTTCTAAGGAAGGACATGAACTGCTGTCTACATTAAAAAGTCCCTCAAAGAGCCTCAGGTGAGTTAATCTGGTGTCTTTTGCAAACACAGATATGGAAGACCACCTAAATTGTAGGGCAGGACATTCAGAAAAGTATTTAAAACATTCTTTCCAAGCTGATGTTTCAATTAATTCTGAACAATCTCAAACCTCCCTCAATTAAGTAAACATCTCTCCTGCAATGGGAAACAGAAGAGATGCACTCTGGAACCTTGTACTTTTGCATTTTGAGAGTGCTATAATTATTGGCCTCTTCTTCTGCTCAGGGCCCAGAATGTGGATGCTTTTGGTTGCTATGCCCTAAGTTAAAATCACACTGATGTAGAATACACAAACTTGGCCTGTCTGGGATTTCGGGAATTCCTTCTCTTTTGTAGGATGGTGATTTGTCTCAAGTGTTTAGGCAGGTGCCATTATAATTTTGCATTTGAAAATTCAGATAGATTTAATTCATCTGAATTGGGTGATTATTAACTAAGACTTGAAATCAGGTATCCTGTACTACCTTCTGAGAGTTCAACTGACTTTGGGAACACCTTTGGTTTAGGTAGCATAACTAATCTGAAAGTAAATATGGTGGCTACAACTCCATATTTTCATACAAACATTACAAAGGTAGGGACAAACTGCCAAACTGACAAACTTTATTTTAAAATGAAGGAGATTAATTTCAATTTTCAGATAAAAAACATAGACCATCCAAGATTGCTAAAAGGCTGTTTCTCCCATTCTTTCTTCATGGTAAAGACCATGGACTTCAGCTGTTTTTGTGTTGGGTAAATTAAATCCCAGCTGGATTCAAGGAAAGCTTCTTCCTTACTGCAATATTGCCCAATTAGATGACAAACTGAAATTGCAATTAAAAAGTCAACACTTGCCACAGCACAACATGAAAGACATGGCATAGAAAAATAAAGCAGTAGATCAGATACTATAGTGACTGTAACTGATGGCCTTTTAATGACACTTATATTGTTATTTTAAGTCTTCATTGGAAATATCTAGTA
The DNA here is from genome assembly GCF_965231275.1 of Zosterops lateralis. NCBI lineage: Eukaryota > Metazoa > Chordata > Aves > Passeriformes > Zosteropidae > Zosterops > Zosterops lateralis. The sequence goes on along the minus strand of NC_139800.1, from coordinate 24,191,441 downwards.
GAACCAGATAAAATAACAAGTCACAGTTCTGTGTGTTATATTATTCTGACTTATTCATTTAACTGTGTAATTATTGCTCAGTTTTGGATCTAAAGCCAACCCATAAGATTTCAAAAAATGTTCTGCAGAATGATGATTTTTTAGGATGAAAACAGTTAAAAAAAAAAAAAAAAGGTAAACTGAACTCTCTGTGTTGATATATCAAGGTGTTTCATTTTGCTTGTGATGCTATGTACATAAATTATTTTTAATAGAGAAATAAAATCTGAAGAAAAAACATAATGTAAACCTGCTATTTGTATGGAGATAAAAATATTCTCCCTTCAAAGCCAAAGCTTCATCAGACTAATATTGTCCCGTGGGATATTTTTACTCCTGATAAAGGAAAATGTTTAGCCTATTATGGAGACTCAAATTTAATTATATTCACTTTAGGAGAGACAGAGGTGTAACAGCTTTTTAAATTATTATTATTATTATTATTTTATTTTTATGATACTTCTTGTGGGTTGTTTTTAAGTCATTGTGTGACAAGGAAAATTCTGCAAAGACTATTTCACTCTATCATAACTAAGCCTTTTTTAAGTAGATGTATCTAATCTTGCAAGTTTCAGGATAGCTCCCATTGTCTCTTTTGCAAAGCTACAATTCATTACAAATATGGCAACTACCATGACTCATTTTTCATTATTTATTATGTCCAAATCCAGTGGTGGATTCTACATGCATTTTCAGGCATCTAGCCAGAGATTTATGAGTCAGTGCAGCCCTGTTTTTGGGTGGAGTTAGGCTCAGAAGATATTCAGGATAATGAATGAGTTGCTATATTTGGTATCGAGTTATTGGGACAATGCTGTAGAAACAGAAGAAGAGAGGAAAAATAAAAATAAAAATCAACATTTGCTCAGTGATAAAATATAAGGTTATATTTTTAAAACCTTCCTTCTTTTATTTTTCTGATAATTTCATTTTTCCTCAGGCACAAGCCTCTGGGAATACTGAGGTCTTCTACTTGTTCTTTTTATTGGATTTTTTTTTTTTTTTTTGCTGTTGTTGTTTTTCTGCCTTTTTTTTTTTGGGGGGGGGGGGAGGGGAAGGTTTGTTTGTTTTTGTGGGGTTTTGTTTGTTTGGTTGTTTGTTGTTTGTTGTTTTGTTTTTTTTTTTTTTTTCCCAGGATGAATGAAAATTGAATAAGAGCTTAAGTTTATTTTATTATGCTGTGATTTTTTTACCTCAAGATAAAAAAAGGTGTCATGATCATGGAAAGGACTAAGAGTTGAATCTCCTAGAATTTGTGCACTTCTGCACAAATGAATGATGAATGTTTGAGTGACTCGATTTTCCTTGACTTAAAGCAGATTCTTATCATAAGACTGATCCTTGTGTTTGATTAATTGGCATTTGAAAATAGCAATAAACAATCTGGATTAAAATCATTCCCCAAGGATTATTGGTGAATTCAGGTCCTTGTCCCTGCACAGGACACACCAAGAATCACACCCTTTTTCCTGAGACTGTTGTCCAAAATCTTCCTGAACTCTTTCAGGTTTAGATTTGTGACCACTTCCCTGGGGAGCCTGTTCCAGTGCCCAACCAGTCTTGGGTGAAGAACCTTTTCCTGATATCCAATATAAACCTCCCCTGATACAAAATCAGGACATTCTCTTAGGTCCTGCCACTGGTCACCAGAGAGAAAAGATCAGTGCCTGACCTTCCTCTTCCCCAAACTTCCACCTTAGACTGAGGAGAAGGGAGAATGAGCCTTTGGCTTTGCCCTCCAACTCACAACTCTGTGATCTACTTAAAAAAACACAACAAGACTGTAGCACCTCCTGTGAAACCTACAAGTGGGTCTTGGTGCAGCCAGGCATTGACCACATTATCTGACTTTGCTCTGGGAGGGGTAATCACCTGGTGGAAAAGATGTGAAGAGCTAAATGGCAGTGGTATTTTTAAATCTTCTACTATTTAGTCATTGGCTTTAACTCTGGTCTCTGTGTTTTGTCTGAAAGGAGGACTTGATACCAGGCTCTTATTTGAGCTACCTGAAGACACACAATGTCAGTCAACTTTCCACTCTTCAGTTTCTTCCCCACTGAACTGGGAGACCTGCAAAACCCTTCAAGTCGGTTAAGCACCAAATTAGTTTTGATTCAAAAACCAGTCTTTTAGTCAAATGTTTTCCTTCTTCTACAATTCAAATGGTATGATCTGCATTTTTTTTTTTTTTTTTTTTTTTTTTTTTGAGAAGACTTTAGATAACATTGAAAAATCAAAATAGCTAATTAAGTTTGATAGTAGGTCCACATAGTGGACAGAAGGGTAGATAGGGTGGACCTAAGTACAGATGCGTTCACATCAATAGGGAATGGAGCTGGCAGAATAAAGAGAGAAGATAAATCACCTGGCTATGGACCCTGTGAAATGCAAGCACATTTCACACTTCTGTTTCTTAATAAAATACACACCAGTCCCCAGGAGACACTGGTAGGGAGCTGGGGAGAAAGTAATTTTTAATGGATTCATTTCATTTATGAATGGAACACTTTCTCCATTCTGTCTTCCCCCGTCTTTCTGACAAAACCCTCGGGTTCTTGAGATATGAAATAGGTGAAAGAAAATACAGTTTGGGACCATTAATTATGCTTTCTTATTGAGTATATAAATTTGATGTCAAGCAGGCCAGGCTGAATGGTATATATTTATTTCAAAAAAATCATCTCTGTGAGGCATTGCTGCATCATCCTATTGATTTAGGTACTTTTGTTATTGTTCTTGATGCTTTTATGAAAGGCAGGCTATTAACAAACTAAATTGAAAAACTAGTGAGTCAGACTTTTCTTGGATGATCCTGAGTGCTACTTGCAAGAAGCTTTAAATTGGAAAATACTGTAAAATACTTATTTTTTTCTAATAGGGTAGTCTCATTTTTGCAATCCATATGCCTTTTTTGTTGTAAAGAAAAAATAAAAGAAAGGAAAACAAGATAGAATTCTCATGCTCCACTTCAAGTCGCCTATTTTCCTTTCCTATCTATATAAATGTTAATCTTTCCATTTCAAAAGGGTCACTATTTACAACCTTGTTGGACACCTGTATTAAAATCCTGTGTAAAACATGGTCGCCTTAAAAGAGCAACATTAAATATTTTGTGTTCATGCAAACAGGACCCAAGAAGGAACAGTTTGCTGCTTTCTTTTCAAACACAACTGAGTGGGTTGGTGTCAAAGGAACCAAAGGAAGGAGTCTGACTTTTTTGGTGCTGCTTGAGGCTACTTCTTTTCTCCTTCACCATCCTCCTTCTCACTGCTCACAGGTTTTTTTTCTGAATTCCATAATCAAAGAAAGGGAAAAAATCTAAAAGGAAAATTAATCAAAACTGATATTTCACTTAGTCACTTTGGGAAACCACAAATCGCCACCTGGAAGTAAGTCAACTGAAAGAGTCTTGGGAACCTTTGTACAACAGGGAAGGTCCAAATCATGTTGCTCTTTCTTGTATGACAAAGAAAAATGGTGAATAATGCAGCTGTAGGGACTCTATCAGTCAGTTATTACAAATCATGAATAGTGAGGGGTGGTCCTTGGCTTTGGAACATGGAGGCAGTTTGAACACTCTGGGTTAAATTTTTACCGAAGGCTGTAAGCACAGAAGAGTAATTTTTTTCTCTTTCTCCCTCTTTTCCTTTCCAGTACTTACTTGACAGACTTACTGGGTTAGATTGAAGTTCTTCCCATGGCAGATAGCAATAAAGAATACTTCTAAACCATATAATGAGTGAGGTGATACTGCTCTCTTCACATTCTTTTATAAGTTGGAGCTCCAGGAATTGTGAAGTCAAATGTGGAATCTTCATGTTTCATTATCTTCAGCAATTTTTTTCTTCCAATAGTTTTCCCAGTTACCCTCTGAAGTCATAAAATCTTACAATGTCCACAATACCTTTTGGCATTAAGTATAACTCTGCTCTGTGGGAGGAACCTCTCTCTGCTTTTTGTTTTGAATCTGTGCTCCAGCTATGATTCCTATTTGGTGTCACGTTTGAGAGAAACCAGCAAGCAAAAAATACTGTTCTTCAAAGTCTCAAAATGAAAATTTTATTAGGTAGGGCCACAGAATGTCATGATCACTTGTGTGTTTGGCTCCTAACTACCAGCTTGAACCTAAACAGCAAATAGTGAATTGAAATATTGCAAAACAAAATATCAGAAATTTCGGAAGACATGCTGGCTTTATTGTAAGATTCTTTGCAGAAAATTGTAGATTTTTTGGTGATAAGCTTAGAAAACTTTTTCTTTTTCTGAGGGTTCATGGAAACTGCCCAAGTCAAGCATATACTGAATCACCATCTGTGTAGATTGGATTTTAACAGTAAACCCCAAATGGATGAGAAATATTTTCTGTGTCTCAGGAAGGGTGACTTAACTCAGTGATTAGTCTGTTGTTTTTACCTATCAGAACTAGTGGCTTTGCTAGCTGTAAGTCTGACCCCAGTTACATGTAAAATCGTACTTGTTCCATTGGTACTACTGTGATGTCTTTGTAAATTGTAAACAGGACTTCAAATTAAGCCTTCTTCCAGCTCACCTCTTTTCCCAAGGTTAATAGAAAAGTTGCAAGGAAGAAGGTAATGTACACAAGCAAGATTGCCATTAGCTGGAAGCTATCAGAGGGTTCCAGCTGCAGTCAGACTCCCCTGTCTCCAGCTGGAGGACGGGAATGCCCATTACTGCACCACCAGCCCTGGGCAGCAAGAGGACCCATCACTGCCTGACTTTCTGGGGATAATTACAACTTCATTGATATTATTGCTCCCATTACACAGCAAACAAGCTGACAGCAAGGACATTCAGGATTTGGAAATCTGCCGTGTTTTCAGGTATATGGGATCTCAGAAATGTTTTTTTTCTGCTGACTTCCCAGGTTCTATGTTGAAATGCTGTGAGAACACATGCTTTTTAGAGAGGCAGAAAGAAGGAGAAGCAATACTTCTTTCCTTTTTGTTCTCTTCTCACTTTCTTATCACAAGACTTTGTGGTTTTGTAGACCTTGTTCAAAGTGGCAGGATTACTGACCCTCCGGTTGAAACTATATGTCGACCTAACCAATAAAGAAATAGTTGATAGGAATAGTAGAGTATAAAAAGCTGCTCTAATGAAATGTGTGAGAGGCCGAAATGCTGGCTCTTTGGCTTTTAAATAAATAGGCTTTTGATTTTAATAGGCCCATGCCAACATTAGAGAGAATCTTAGCCAAAGAAAAAATATGTTTAACCCAAAATAAGACAAATTAGATGCATTTATCAGGGACATATAGGTTAGAATATTTTCTCATGCAGAGTGTGCATGTTTCAGAAAAATTCCTTTTCAAACAGGTATTGAAATACAGCAAAAGGTGATTATAGACATGACTTTTAATTTAGTCCCCAGCTCTTTCTAGGATGCAAGGAATTCAGGGTTGCTGCTTCCATAACGAAAACTCTCCAACAACCTCAGGTAGAACAAAACTCATCTCTGGCTCAACCCTGTCTTCCACCTCCTGACAGATCCTACCCTGTCAGCCTCAAAAAGCAATACCAGTGTTTGAAGATAGTTCTCTTCACTCGCAAAAGCTCTGGCAGAGGATATTGGTGTGGCAGCAGCAAACTGGTTATCAGAGCAGGGAAGGCAAGGAAAAATGAAGCTGATACCAGCACAGTGGGATATATAATTTCCCTGTGTGTCTTTAAAGGGGCACCATCAACTCAAAAATCACTCTTCTGTCTGAAGCTTCCTTATCACCTGCTGTTAAAGTAGCACTGTCAAGTACCATAGCTGAGAGAAAGCATATACATGGAGTTTTCCGGTATATTTTTGTTTATTTGTTTTTTTGATTAATGCCAGTTATCACCTTTCTTTCATTATAAGTGTAGGGTCTAAAAGCTCCTTAATTATGCCTCTGACAGAGTCTAATCAGTCACCAGTTTGTGTGGGCTTTCATCTCAATGGAAGAGATGGGTTTGCGTGAAGGGGGTGGGGGTGGAAAGGAGGGGGGGAACGTGATTCAGGGAAAGGTGGAGAAAAGTCAAAAATAGCAGTCACCTTATAGAAGTTAACACTGAGAGCACCTTTTTTTTTTGAGCATGGAACTCAGATTAAAAATCACGGAGTGAATCGCAAGCAGCTTCATGAGTATAATCTGTCAAGAGCTAGGGCACTGAGGCAGTAGCTTTTGCTTCAGACTACCTAGTAAGGTAGTATTTAGGAGCCATTTTTTCCACAAAATAATATTCAACTCTTTTATATGAGGGGAGGTTTTTCATGCTAGCAAATGGAATTGGAGCCCAGCTGTAGCAGAGGGGTTTTTTGGGTTGTTTTTTTTGTTTTTGTGTTTTGGCGTTTTTTTGACCTATAGCACTGTATTAAGGGAATTATGCTGTACAAGTAAAAGAGAAGAAATAGCTTAAATGGCAGGCTACTCCCTAAGGGAAACCTGACTTCACTAGTAAACTTTAACTCAATTTCAGCTCCTTTGAGGTCATTTCTACTTCAGTTTTGCTTGGCTTCTTATTTCCTTTTTTTGTTCCCTTCCATAGTCTTTATATTTTTCCCCTTTCCCACTGATATTTATTTTGAACAGCATCCTTATATCTTGTTTATTTTCTTTCTATCATTAAAGAAATAAAAGATTACTTTCTTTCCATCCTCCTCATCTGCTTGAAGATGAAAGCCATGAGCCTCACTCACTCTAGAAAGGAAGTAATAATAATAATAACAACAACAATAGCATCTTCAGTTTAAATAGTGCCTTTCATCCCAAAGCTCACTACATGTTGGGCCAATTTGTGCTTCAGTTGTCTGGCTATGCCTCCAGAATAAATCTGTCAGAATCAGTAGTGTCTCTCTGGACGTATCCCAAAGTACATTTCTATAGAATTTAGGTATGTAGAGGTCACAGCATTATCCTTCTTTCCTGAAACAGATGTTCAGCATTCACTAGCAGCATATCAGGCCCCAGCCAGCCTGGCCCTGCCAGTATATGCTCTCTGCCACGACTTGAGCAGGAGCATAACAAACTCCTGCTCCACAAACATTCAGTTTTAGTCTGTCAACTGAGGTCAAGGATCCTGGATATCCAGGACAAATTTTCTCTGATCTGATGGAAGGTGTAGTGTGATAGTGTGTGTGTGTTTTACAAATCCTTCTGCACTCCACTCTGTCAGAGATGAGATCACTGCAGCCTTGGCTGAAGAGCCAAGCTGATGAAGGTCTGGGTACTCCCAGACCTCATTATAACACAGTAGTGCAGGTAAAAAAGAAAAACATAGACAGTAGGTGCAAATGGAGCTGTAAAAAGGCCTAGGCAATGTGCCAAGGATAGGATTTCCAACCATTTCCCAGTGCTCTGCCTCTGTCTCAGAGTTACCCTTTAAAGTCAAACTGAAGATCTGGAGGCACAGTTCTTTCTTCCCATTGTTCTATAATGCTTGGCATGGAGATGATGCTTCTAAATGTTAGTGCAAGAAGTTAGAAGTGATATTCAAATGTTGCTACAATGTCTGTATAAGCTGGAGGATGAAAGAACATCTGTGCTTGGACATGTGTTATGCCCCAAAGTTCCTTAGTTTCTGTGCAATAAAACCACAGCATAGGGCAGGAGTAGATTAACTTTACAAACTCAGCAGCACATCACTCACTGTGAATGGGCAGAGACATAGTGGTGTAGAGCACAGCCTGTGCTCAGCAATCTAGGCCCAACTCATGTCACAATCTGAAATCTTTGAAATTAGGTCATATCAGTCATGCTTTGTTCAAGAGGCTAATGATTTATGTTTTCTGGTGTAAACTCTTATTATTATGCCTTGTCTAAGTCATTGTAGTTACCACTTGAAATGCAGCCTTGCATTTGTGGGATCTCCCAGGAATCTCACCTGAATTCCCTTCTAATTTTTCCAGGCAAGCTTTCCTAGAGATCACTCCAGGAGTGGGTTTCCTTGTGATATTTCTGGTACTTTCTGCTTCAATTCTTGGTTGAAAATACCATGAGAACAACCTATTTCACAGAATTTTCACATGAAAATTAAACTTAAAACTGAATTAAGTTCTTTCTAAATGGGAGAAAATGATGTTTGGATCAAGTTCAGCTTGAAGTTTGAAGGGTGAGGATAAGGAGGATTTATTCTATCCAGAGAAATTGGTTTGGTCACCCTCAGTTAGAGACTGTACAAAATTCACAATATCAAGTAGCTAGTTCTTGTATAAATAGATTGTGCACTTACAAAGCAAAGGATTAAAACCATCTTCCTTAATTACATCCTATAATTCATACCAGGATAACCTTGTAAAAGATCAAACAGTAATGGGGGCAGAAAGGGCTTAGCGTTCAGCACAGAAGAATAGCAAGAGTTTGCCCTTTCCCATATACAGTCTGCAAAGATTCATGCAGGACATGACCACTTAGAAACTTAGAGACAAGAGGAGAAAGAGGGGACAATAACTGTTGCAGGGGCTGAAGCTCTAAATGTTTATTAATGGAGCAATCAATTCTAGCTAACTACCTCTGATGCGGACGCATATACATATGTGAACTCTCTGTATCAGAACAGATCTCAATAATTTATAGATTTCTCTACACAATATCTTTATGAAGCAGGGTGGTGTTTTTTTTCTGCTGCTCTTCAGAGTAAGAGGCTGAAGTGCAAGGAGACTAGTACTGAAATGTTTTCTATTACCAGGATATTATTCATGTCCTCCAAAAACAGAAAATAATTCGGGATTTTCCAACAATGAATGGTTAGTTTCTAGAATCTGAGATTTGGAGGGGTTAGAAACCGTATATCATAAAATAAGATTAGGCTCTCTCTGTAGTTTACAGTTTATCTCTGTAGTTTAGTGCCTCCAATTTTTTTTTTCTTTTGTTGTTGTTGTTGTTTTGGTTAGGTTTTTTTGGTTGGTTTTTTTTTTGTTTGTTTGTTTGTTTTTGGGGGGGGGTTGTTGTGGGGTTTTTTTGTGTTTGGAGTTTTTTGTGGTTTGTTTTTTTTTTTTTTTTTTTTTAACTGCAGTGACAGTGGATCTACTCCTCCACCTCATAATTGATTTGATTCCATAATGTTATTGATGGGATTCTCCACAGAGTGGATGATGTAAATTCTCTTTTGTTTGTCTGAGGATCCTATACTCCATAATTGCTTATTAGTCAAAAGGTGAGCACGCAAAAATTTTGTTGTTGACATCTTGAAAAATTACCTAGTTTCAGACTAGTAGTTCCACTGTCCTTAATGCGTGTATTTCAGCATTACAAGTTCAATGTAGATTAGGTGAGGGTACACAGCTGGTTTGTTTCAAATTCAAATAGATAACTAATAGATTTATATTTTAGGGCTGGTCCTCTCCCACCTATAAAAGACCACAGATCTGCCCCAGCATAAGGCATAAGAGTGCAAAGTTAACCCATCAGCTCCCTTTAGCAGGATTTATCAAAAATTTCTTTGGTCTGTGATCAGCAATCTGCCCACAAATAGCTGTCAGGAGATACTCTAGTCTTCATGGTGACTAGCTCTCCTCTGCTGCCTGCACTGCACTATTTGCTAGTGTCATGGTTTGGAAGCAAAATGAGTGAGAGGCTCCAAGTCATAAATACAATTTAATAAGAATAAATGAAAAAAAGTAAAATAAAATAAAATAAAATAAATGCAATAACACAAAGGACCACTGACAGAGTCAGAATACAACCTGAGCAGGGTGGTGGAAGTAATACAGATGAGGTGGTCTTCCTGAAGCAGTGATCCTGCAGAAAGGTCTAGCAGCTCTGGTCCTCTGGGAATCCAGTGGGTAAGGGCTTCATGTACTGTCCCAGATCCCAGATGATATCCAGGTGAGAATGCTTGGCTCCTCCCCCTGGGTGGAGCATCTCACAATGGGATGATGAGTCATGAAGTGGGTCATTGATGGCCCATTAAACAGAGATAACTCCTGGAGGGAGTCACCTATGAGCCATGCAGCAAGGCATTGATGGGCCATTAGCAGAAGACAGCCCAGAGGAAGGGGGCCTGGGAGACACTGCTCCAAGAATTGGACTCAACAGTTCATGAAGATGGTGATAGAATACTTGTGCACAGCCTATAGTACAACCCAGGACAGCTGGATATAAAGTCCCTGCACTGGTAGACAGCAGACCTGACACTTGGCTTACAAATCCCTTTCTGGGAAAGAGACTTGAAATTTTTCAGAGATAGCCCAGTGCTGGAGCTGAAGGATCCAGTGGGTTCACAGTGGACCTTACCTCCAGCAGCTTGTCTGGAGCCATGAAGGGAGGGAGGTTGAAAAGAATGATGAGCCTGTATGTTTGATGAACTTCTTATCCCAAAAAAAGTTAAAATGTGAAGACACTAGCACTTCTATTACCCCCTGGGGTAAAGATTATGGAAACTTTTGTTTGTCCTTTTTCATCTCAGTTTTATATATTGTGGGTTTTTTTAATCCTGTAACTTCTACAGCATTTGAATGTGTCTCAGTTTTTTGTCTCAGCTTCTACATTTTATGTTTTCCTTTTAGCTTGTGACAATGATTCAGACCTAATGTACTTTTTTGTGACTTCATTGCTCCAGAGGAGAGCAGAGGAAAAGACTCCAGCTGTTTATATGCACTATATAACAATTAAAATTTTAATTTCCAGAGCCTTTCTGCAGGTGTGGTAAAAGTGCCAGGAGAGTGAAGACAGGTAGTTACAATTTCTCTGGGTAAATTTTCATCTTTGAACCCATATAGTTAGCTTCCAGAAGAAACACTGACTATGTACTAACATGATAATATACTACTATCCAGCTTCTTTCCTGTGAGAGTCCACTAGCTGCCAAACATTGAAAGTGTAATGTACCAGCAGAGAAATTTTGGATAAGGGACAGATCATTTACTACCAGATTTATCTGGGCTGTTCCTATTTTTTGAAGAAACTTCACTTTCATGATCTCAGCTTCCTGAGGCCATTCATGATGAGCAATTGTCTTTCTTTCTGGAAATCTAATCTTCAGCCATACAGTCAATGAATTAATTAATATAATAATTCTCTTGCAGCAACACTGGCTCTATCATGCATAACTTCCCCCTAACTGCCCTATAGTCTTACCTCAATGTATATATAAAAAATATATATATTTTTACACAGCCCTTATTCCCCAGGTTAAAGGAATGGATCAAGGAATGGATCCTTCACAGCCAAATCATTGCTCCAGTCCAACCGAGACTGATTTTTCCAAATACTTTTACTCAAATCAGAATGAGAGAACTGTATGAAGTCAACATTTGACTTGTAAGATTACAATCATTCCTCCTTTGAATAGATGATGATGATTATTATTATTAAATAATCATCATTATTAATATAATAGAATAACAATTATTATTATTACTTCTACTACTATTATTACTAATTCTTCATGTTGGTGATCCATAGCTGCTGATTGGATAAAACATACAGGTTTTATCCTTTATTTCTTCCCTCTTCTGTATTCCTTAGAACTTTGAACATAGAGCACAAACGAAATTATTTGCTCCCCAGTACAAGACACTGTTTTACTTAATGTGTTTCTTTCTAGTTCTAGCTTCATCTTCTTCAGTCTTCATTCTGATTCCCCTCTGTGCTGACAGTCTCTGGTTTTGTGTCACCAGAAGTCTGAAATAACATACTGTAGTTTCCAAGTAAAGAAAAGGAGGAGGTGGTTCTAGCTTATCTGATCAAGATCTCTGTTGCCCTTCCCTAATACTTCACCAGCCATCTCCTCACATATGTATAGCTCCTCATCTAACTCCTCAACTAGTCCCCATCCTCTCTAGCTTTGATAACAATTTCTAGCATGGACCATATTAAATGTTTTCTTGAAGTCCAGGCAGATTAGATCTATTAAATTTCACTTGTCTAGAAAAATCAGTTATCTTATCATGGAATAGTATCAGTTCAATTTGGCAGTCTATCCTTGGTAAACCCGTCTATTTTTTTCTTTTTTATCTTTCCATCTTTAATATTTCTTTTCAAAGTATGTCCTAAATCCATGCTTACTATAAATCCTAAACCCAGTGGTCTATATTTTCCCAGGCCAGAGATCTGATTTAAAAATAACAGGATGATCTTTTCTTTCAGAGAAGTTGCAAGAAATTTCTCCCAACCTGGTCTAGCTGAGGAGAAACAATCTGTGCAAAAGAATATATGTTTCTTCCTGAGGCAAGTGACAAACTCTCAAGCAGAGCTGATCTTGAAAAGCAGTCTTTTGTGTCAGTTGAGCATCCTTGGCTTATGCAGTCCATGAACTCACTCCAGAGTGTTCTTCTTGCTGTCTCTGGCTTCTGCAGAGGACTGCTACTGTCATGCCTAATTCTGTCCCAACTGACAGAGGAAGGAAGATAAGAAAAGGAAAAGAAATTATAACAAAGAAAAAAAAAAAAAAAAAAAAAAAAAAGAAAAAAAAAAAAAAAAGGCACAGGAGGAGAGGGAAGAGGAAATTAATAAAAAAGAAAAGCAGTGGAGGAAAGAGGAGAAGGCTGACAGAAAAAGGAACAAAGCATTTAATTAATTAACTGTACATGTCACTTTTGGGAACTTCTGGTCCTCAGGATGTCTCCTAAATAGCTCAAATTTTTATGTTAGCTTTCCTCCTGGGAGTTTTTGCTTCTCATATCTGCAACAACCCCAGATATTTAACCCACTCCAGATTTTTACCTTGAGATGCACTCAAAGACAACATCCTGAAAGATTCTTTCCCCTGTCCAAAAGGTGGCTCAGTCTTCACTGCATCAGTCATGACTCCTTTTCTGCATCAAATTACAAGGCTTTCTTCTCCTTTGCCATCTCCCTCTTGCTTTTCTTTTTTTCTTTATTTTTTTTTTTTTTAGTACAGCAGCTTTCCAAGTTGCCCTGTTCCCATGACATTATGATGAGTTTTGGATCATTCACTGTGTTTAAACCTTTCAAGAACATTTTCCACATGGAGAATCCTCTTAAAGTCAATACACCATTGTACATGATTATCCATGCTTAAAGGAACAATCAGCAGAACAATATTTCCTGTTCTCAGCATTGCCTGCGACTTGCACTTCTTCCTATTTCTTACCCCTCCTAGCCCTCCTAGCTTGTTATAATTTGTTTATCTGCATAGTCGCTGTGTTGGAAAGCATACGTTTCTAAATTTTTCATCAACAGGCCATAAAAATTTACTTTAATGAAGACAGCACACTATCATGGTGCCCAGAGCTGCCAACTGGCTAGCTGTGCTCTGTCGTGATATGATGAAGTTTTAGGCGGGTCCAGATTTCAGGCAGGAGTGTGCTTGCTTGGAAGAAAGGAGTGGCTCACACTTGGTGTTACTTAAGAAGGTGTTTATTCAGGGCGAAAGCCCAGGTGGTCAAAACATGAGAGAGTGTCTTGGCTCTTACTTGCCCTTATGAACATGGGCATTACAGATGGAAATGAGGGGGAGTGACAAAGGTAGAGGGGTAAAAGGGGTGAGGGGATATCTGAAGCCTTGGCCAAACCACCTGGTTTGGCTAGGGCTATCAAATACCTGGGAGTGTCTATGATAAGATACAATGGGTATATGATGGCCTGAGCCAGGGCTATTAAGAAGATACAACTGGGGGGAGCCAGGGCTATTGAAGGGACATAAAATGGGGGAGCCAGGCCTAGTATGAAGTTAACAACAGTGATTAAGGAAAGCGGGATAGGGGTAGGAATGAAACTGGTACAGAACCTTAATAACAAAAATCATACAAACTTCAGAAAACCCAGTCCCACACGACTACAGCACACTTCAAAAATATTTCAGTGTGGGTTTGGGACGCTTACTGCCCCTTGAATCATCACAGAATCACAGTTATCATTTAGGCTGGAAAAGACCACTGCGATCACGGAGTCAGTCACCACCACCAATATCAAGGTCAACTAGAGGACAGCAACTTGTCAATGAGAGCAAAGAAGCACTAAGTGCCACAACCAGTCATGCTTTGAACATTTCTGGTGGGTGACTCCACCACTTCCCTGGGCAGTCCATTCCAATAGTTGATGACCTTTTCTATGAAGAAATTCCTCCTGATGTCCGACTTGAACCTCCCCTGAGGCTTTGTCTTCTTCTCCTGCCACTCATTGCTGGGAGCAGAGGCCCACTCCCACCTGGCTGTCCCCTCTTGTCAGGGAGATGTGGAGAGTGAGAAGGGTTCTCCTGAGCCTCCTTTTCTCCAGTCTGAGTCCCTGCAGCTCCCTCAGCTGCTCCTCATCAGACTTGTGCTCCAGACCCTTGCACAGCTCTGTTGCCTGCGGGATTCTCCGGCTTTCCGGCTAGCCCTGCCGCCTCCCACAACCTGGGGATCTTTGTGCCAGAGGGGCGACTGACACCTAACCCTGTAGGCACGATGAGGAAAGAAGGACGGGACTCTTGGGGTGGCTGAACCAAGGGGATGCGGATCCACCAAGGTGGCGTCCCAGAGAGACACCAATCCTTGGCTGCACCGGCTTTTTATTTTCAAGGGGTGGGTTGAACAAAGGGGTGGTCTCTCTGTAACTACAAATCACAAAACATCGAACCATGGGGTGGTTCCAACTTGGGCCAATAGCTGGTGGCTGGGAGGAGGAATACACAATTAGGTGGGTGGGGAAGTTACATAACTGGGATGATTGACGGTTAACTGAAATGGAGTAAACAACTATTATGGGGTAGAGAAAACCATGGCAACCAGGAAAGGCGGGAAACTGTGAGGAGAGGGGAAGCCATTTTGAACAATAGTAAAAATACATGAATATAACAAGAAACTTGAAATAAATGACCAAATGTCCATCAAAACACCTCCACATCTCCCCCTTTTTTAGTTTTTAAATGGAGGATTTAGTACCGTCGGACCGGTGGATATATCTCTTCGAACCAGGGTTGCTGCGTCGGCCACTGCTCATCTTCCACTTCAGGGATAAAGTCCTCTGAGTCGGTGGCTTCTTCATCATCCTCAGGTGGTAGTTGCTGCATTTCAATCCAATCCTCGGGGGGAGGTGCGGATGCCCAGACCTGATTGACGCTCAGGGCAGAAGTTGCCCGAGTGATGGCCTTTTGCATCAGGTGTTTGATGACACCAAAAGCGAGTCCAATTAAAAACAGGACAACTAAAATCATGACCAGAGTCTTAACTAAGGAGTTGACCCAGCCGGAGAGTCCCCAGTTGCCGAAAAGCTGGTCAAACCAGTCTTTCGATTCTTGTCGAATCTGGTGCACCATGTCTCTGATCTTCTGTATCGATTGGCGAATGTTCTCTGCTTTGGATGATAAGTTGAAACAACAGAGTCCTTCGAACTCCTCGCACGTGTGATGGTGTAAAAGCAATAGATAATCTATTGCGGCTCGGTTTTGGAGCGTCGCCTGCCTGGTAATTCGCTCGTCTTGTAGGAGGTCCGCCAAGGCAGTGGAAGTAAGGTTAGCCTGTTTCGCGACCCGACATTCAAGGTGGCCTAATTCACCCAGCGATTTAGCTACACTGACCCAAGGTAAAAAGATGGTAACAGCTGTGGCTTTGGCCTGGGACCAGTGTATGATATCCGATTCGCAGTCCGGGGAGAGACTTGCCAGGTCTCGTTTTTGGACTGTTGCGTGCTTGGAAGAATTTTTTACAATCCAATCCATGATAGTTGTTTTGTTAGGGGTCAACAGGCTAAGCCTGCCTAGGTTGCATGGGCCTCCTATAAGACGAGAGGGGATGCCATTGAAAGCGCTATCTCCGCAGATGAGGAACATACCTCTGGGGAGGGTTAGGGGTTTAAACTGAAGGGTTGAGGCCATCTTTATGTGGGCTACCTGCCTACACCAAGGTGTAGCATGGTAAGCTTTTTTGACTTGACCACATTGTGAAATAATTTGACCTCATATGGGGAAGGGGCAAAAACAAACTGAACACAATATAAAGCGGGGGATGAGCCCAGGAGTTCCAGCTCCTGTGGCTCATTTGGGGAAACAGGAAGAACATTACTAGAAATCCAATCCCTCCAAAAGGACATAGGATTGTTGATGGGAAAGGTTGTAATCGCTTGGGGGGTTTTTTGGGTTGTGGGTTGGCGGCCATGGAAGAGTGGGTTTTTCCACCATGGTACCTGATCAGTATTAGATCTGCGGGACTGGCCAGAGGAAGACTTTTGGTTGAAATCTTGCTTCCACTGCAAGAGTTCAGGGGGGAGTTCCGACTCCTGGAATGGGATCCCTACCAGGCAGGACGCTATTGGGTCTTGAGCCGAGCCCTGGGACAGGCAGATGTGATCCTGTCCCATGGCTAGTGCGAGGGTCCGCCAAACGTTCGCCTTGGGTTGTGGAACAACCCATGACATGGTGCACATCACGGCTGAGAGGACGATCGCCAGCTGGAGTTCGCGGCGTCCTCTCGGGGCTCTCCTGAATGTCATGGGCGGCTGGGTCTGAAAGGAAAATAGAAAAATTAATTATTAAAGAGCCATGCAGGGGATGGCGAAAGACGGAGCGGGACTCTCCCTTTCTGGATCCTCGACCTTCTTCTTTCTTCTCCAGGTTGCTTCTTTTACCTGATGTTTCTTCCCGCCTGAGACGCTGGGGATATAGGGCCTCACCCACTTGGCCGGCACCCATTTAACCCCGGTGGGTGTCGACACGCAGGCGTACCCGCGTCCCCAAGTGATTAAATCATGGGGGCCCTGTATCTCTAAGGTCTCTGGATCTCTGACAAGCACGGGCGGTTTCTCATGGGGCTTCAATTTTGGACTCCCGCCGAAATGCCGAATTATCGGCGGGTTCATTACCTCGAAGGAACAATTTAGAAAATTCAAGGTGAAGAGTGCCCTGGCTAATTTAGTATGAGGTGTCTCCAATTTCAAAATTTGGCCCTGCTGCTCAAGGACTCTTTTGATATTCTGATGAGTCCTCTCCACAATTGCTTGCCCTGTAGGGGAGTAGGGGATGCCGGTTTTATGACCTACTCCCCATCGCTGCAGGAAGTCGCGAAGCTCCTTGGAGGTGTACCCCGGACCGTTGTCGGTCTTGATGATCTTAGGGATACCTAGAAAAGAGAAGGCTTGAAGGAGATGTTTAATGACGTCCTTTGCCTTCTCCCCTGTGTGGGCGGAGGCGTAGACTGCACCAGAAAAGGTGTCCACGGACACATGGACGTACCTCAGTTTCCCAAACTGGGAAACGTGGGTGACGTCCATCTGCCACACTTCGTTACTGCTCAGCCCCCGGGGATTAACCCCGGCATGCAGGGTTGGAATTGCATGTCGCTGGCAGTTGGGACATGTCGCCAGAATGGCCTTGGCCTGATCTCGAGTCAACTTGAACTCTCTGACCAGACCCGGGACATTCTGGTGAAACAGCTGATGGCTGAGTTTCGCTTGTGCGAAGACATCCGGGAGCGGGGCAACCGCTAAGGGAGCAGCCAAAGCATCGGCTTTCCTGTTCCCTTCCGCTATAAATCCCGGTAGGTCCGTGTGCGCTCGAGTATGCATCACGTAGAAAGGTTGCTCTCGGTGGGAGATCAGCCTTATCAGCTTTGAGAGCAACTCAAATAAGGTAATGTTGGTCACCTCCTGCAAAATTGCGTGTTCAGCTCTGGACACTACACCGGCTACATAACTCGAATCGGTAATTAAATTGAAGGGTTCAGAGAACCTCTCAAATGCCCTGACGACAGTGGCCAACTCAGCAATCTGAGGGGATCCCTCCACCTCAGCAACATCAGACTCCCACCGCTGAGTCTGAGGATCTTTCCAAGTCACTACGGACTTGTGAGACCCTCCGGACGCGTCAGTGAAAACTGTCAAGGCCTCAAGGGGTTTTCTGCTCTGAACGCTTTTAAGCTCCAATCGGAATTGGGCGTCCTGATTGAAAATTTTGTGGGCAGGCCGATGGATAGAAATTTGCCCAGTGTAATTGTCCAACGCAAATTGCAGTGCTTCATTTTCTTGAAGCAGGTGTTCCAGCATGACCTTAGAAATTTGGCCCGTACTTAGCCTGATTGGTACGTGGATGATCTCGAAGTCACATCCGGCCAGTTCTCTAATGCGGACTCTGGCCTTCTGGATCAATTCAGCCATCAGTTCCTGTGGGCGGGTCATCCTTTTGGGCCGGTGGTGGCTAAGAAAGATCCATTCTATTATTAGAAGCGGATCTCTCCCGCCCCGGTCCCTCCGAGGTATGGTGGTCACCTCGCCGTCCCACTGGAAAATCATCCTGTGAAGATGTGGCAGATTACCTAAGATGACAAAGCGAAAAGGTAGGTTAGGATGACACCGATTCGCTTGCCGTGTGGACATCAGGTGTTGAACCTTCTCTAGCGCTTTCCGCGCCTCCGGGGTAAGGGACCTAGGGGAACTTAGCCCCTCTCCCCCTTTCAACAAATTGAAAAGGGGCGCCAGGTCTTCGGTGGACAGACCTAGCCAAGGCCTTACCCAATTCAATGCCCCACACAGGTGGTGGACATCCGCTAAGGTCTCAATTTTGGTTCTGATCGCCAATTTTTGCGGCACAATGGTCCGCTTGCCGATTTCCAGCCCGAGGTATTTCCAAGGTGGCATCTTTTGAATCTTCGCTTCTTGCAACTCAAACCCTGCAGCGACCAGTGCAGTCACTGTCAGGTCAAGTGCATGTGCTAGCAGGTCGTCGTTGGGGGCGCACACGAGTACATCATCCATATAATGGTAGATGATGGCCTGGTGTGCGGCTGCACGCATGGGGGTCAGCAAGGAGGAGACATACCATTGGCAGATCGCGGGACTGTTCTTCATTCCCTGCGGAAGGACCTTCCAATGGTACCTCTTCCTTGGGGCCTCTCGGTTGATGTTGGGAACCGAGAACGCAAACCACAGAGCATCGTCAGGGTGGAGAGGAATTTGAAAGAAGCAGTCTTTTATATCAATAATAGCCAGATTGTAATTTTGCGGTAACATGGCAGGGGAAGGCATTCCCGGCTGGAGAGAGTCCATATCCTCTATTACTTCGTTAATTTTTCTGAGGTCTTGGAGGAGCCTCCACCTAACTCCGTCAGATTTCTGGATCACGAACACAGCAGTGTTCCAAGGAGATGTTGTTTCCTCGATGTGACCCTTGGCGAGTTGCTCCTCCACGAGCTCGTTCAGCGCCTTTAATTTGTCTTTAGAAAGCGGCCACTGCTCTACCCAGACCGGAGAATTTGTTTTCCAATTTAGCCTTTGGGTAGGGCGCTGTTCAGTAACCGCTGCCCGAAAACTTTGTGGAGGGTCAGGAAAGCCAATTGTTGCCCCCCACTGGGCCAGGACATCTCTCCCCCACAGGGGTGCCTTATACTTCAACACAAAGGGTTTGATGTTGGCCAATTGCCCTTTGGACCCCGTAATTTGCACCATGTCTTTCGACCTTTTAGCCAATTGGAGTCCTCCCACTCCTTCAACCTGCTCAACGACGGGTTGCAGAGGCCAATGTGACGGCCACAGATGTTCTGGGATCACCGTCACATCCGCCCCCGTGTCAAGGAGACCTTTGATTGAAGTGGTCTCCTCACCCACCTTTAGCTTGCACACCTCCTCAGGTCTGCGCTTTGTGATGGCAGTGACCGCATTTACCTGGGGGTGGCAGGTTCCACAGTTCCCTTCAGGACACACCCGCTCTGGTAGGGACGGGATGGCCTGGGCTATCACTTGTCCCTTGGACAAGTAGGTGGGTGGTGCCGTGCAGTGTAGCCAGAGTTCAAACTTCTCCGGATCCGCGGGAGTAGTTTGAGGAACTATTTCAATCTCTGGCGGAGTGTTTTTACAATCCCCCACAACGATGTATGTAGTGTCAATTAGGTGCCAGGTACCTCTGTTCCTCGAAACCGCCACGAAGTGCCAGTCGCTGTCGCGGATCCAAAGAGACTCCACCAGCGATAGGTGGAACGGCACTCCATCACTTCGGGTTGTCAGGGATCTACCTGCAAACAGATCGGATACCTCGCAGTTAGAAACATCAGGTAAAGGATTCCTCAAAGGGGAATCTTTGGTCAAGTCCGGAGTTTCCTCTTCCGGCCTAGGCAAAACTTCCGCCTGTCTACCTGAAGAAGAAATTGTCAAAGTCGGTTTAAAGTCAGATCCGGGTTTGCTCAAATCGTCTTTCTCCCATCCCTCTCCCCCGGCTCGGGCAGCCTGATTGGGTTCCTCACGCTGGGCTGCCCCGCGCTCCCTCCTTAGTTTTTTTGTTTGGAGAGATTTGTTCTCTCCCCTGGTCTTCCCTCCCTCTCCTTTTTAAATTGTTGAAACTCGTCCCTTAAGGGACAAGTTTGCCACCAGTGGCCTCTTTTTTGGCATAGGGCACAATGCCCATCAGCGGCTCCCCGTGATAGTCTCCTCTGGAACCTCGGCGTTTTTCGTGTCTTCTGTCCTGCAGATGACTCGGGTTGCTCAGCAGCAAAGGCGACCTGGACGCTCTTTCTCGGGGGTCTTGTCTTTCGGGTCTCTCAGGTCATTCGGGCCTCACAGGAGAGATGAGCGGCGCGATGTCCGCCACGACCTCTACGAAATCCTGCAGTGTGGGTTTCGGATTGCGAGGCAGGGTGAGCATAGCCTGTTTGCACACAGCATTAGCATGCTTGAAAGCCAACGTCGTTACTAGACGTTCCCTGGCTAGCTCATCCTCCTCCTGCTGCTCCACAGCGATTGTGAGGCGCTCCACAAACTGCAGAAAGTTCTCCTGTGGACCCTGAAAGATATCTAAATACGATTCAACAGGCCCCGCGGGCCGCATTGTTGTAAATGCTTGAACTGCCAGCTTTTCTATTCGTAACAGGACAGGCCGAGGTATTCCTGCAGCCTGCTTGTTGGGTAACTCCCAATCACCCTCCCCCATCAAGTGTTTGAGGGTAATTGGGTTTCCCTCATGGTCAACAGCTGTGGCCGGCTCGGATAACAAACTCGGGAGGGTGTCCTGCAAATGCCTCTTCCAGTTTGCCTCCGACAACTGGTATTCAGTTCGGGAGTGCAAGCACCGAAAGAGGTATTTAACATCGTGGGGGACCACGATGCTCCCAGTTAATTGGCCTTCTAACATTCCAAGGAAATACGGACTCGTTCGGCCGTATTCCTTGAGGGCCTTCATGAGCTCACGGACCACATGTTGAGCTAATGACTGCCAGTTTGGCTCTTCTCCCCCTCCCCTCACCCTCCAGTAGGTGACTGGACCCAGGAGAGGGGTATCGGGACCATCACTTCCGGGCTCACGGCCTCGCTCTTTCGGTACCCGAGCGTGGGAACCGGATGACGCACCGTGAGAACCGGAAGTCGAGGGGCGGGACCGGTGTTGCATTTCCGGTGGGCGGAGTTGATCAGGACTGGGGGGTGTATCAGTCACGCCCACGAGGGAGGAGTTTTGGGCGGAATCTCGCGAGGGGCGGTAGGCGGGGGGATCCGGGAAAATGGGAGGGGACTTTGAGCAGGAAGTGGGAGGGTCTCTGGGAAAGGGAGGAGTTGTGGGAGGGGTAGAAAACAGGAAGGGGTTGTTCTGAGAAAACTTTGGCGGGAACTTGGGGGACTGGGTAGGGGAAGGGAAGATGGCGGGCAAGGAAGACAATGAAGGTGACCGCGCCACGCGGCTGCGGCCATCTTGCGCTCTATGAGCGCCTCCGCCATTTTGTGCATCACTCCCCTCAGCCAAACTAAAACGGACGCGGGGACGATTAGGGAAAGTAAGGGAAGGGAAAGGGCCCTCGGAGGCTTGGCCAGAGCCTCTCCGGACAGCTCGAGGAGATTGGGTCCGCCTCGAACCTGGGGACGGCGTCCTAAAGGGGCCAGGGCTGACGGACCGAGGCTGGCCCGCCGCCCCTTTGAGGATGCCTTTAGGGACAGGGGGGGAACGGGGAGATACACGAGGGGAACAGGGGGAACACAAACTTTCTCGGGGAGACTGCCCTTTCTGCACTCCCTTCAGATTTATTACTGCAGACTGAATCTGCTGTGCCCAGAATAAAAATTTCGACGCTTTCTCGTCCCCAGAGGCAGCCAATTCAGAAAATTTTTGTGTGACTGGCACCCAAAAACGCGGCTCAGTCACTATCTCTGGGTTCGTCTTTGGAAAGTGCAGGAAAAGCGCGTGCACAAATCGCTTGAGGTCTCCCTTCGAAAACTTAACTTTCACAACAGTTAAAATGCCAACGAAACCTTGATAAACGTCCTTCTGCTCGGCTGATAATTTGGCACCCATACCGATCAGCCGAGCCTTCAGATTCCACCACGAACTCAGGATTACAACAGAAACCAAAGCCCCGGCACTTTAAAAACTCTGGTTGGCAGCGCCCCACAGCTACCCCGACCCAGAGGTGCCTCAGAAACAGAAAAATCTCGCTAATAACCCAAACGCGGCAAGCGCGCCCCAGCGAGTAACCAAACAGAAAGCCAAAATCAACAGAACAAACAAAAGCTCAGGAACCATACAACCCAAACCCGAGGGCAGAAAAACAGACTCCACCCCCGAGCGCTGCGCAGCCGGCTCTTTTGCCTCCCCGGGCAGAGCCTTTCCAGGGTAAGGTGGGGATTTGGGGGATCCTACTTACCCTTCCCAGGTTCCTGGAGGAAAGTGGTGAAATCCGGGATCGCACCAGAAGAAGACTCCCTTGGGTGCAAGGGAGCTGTCTTCTTCGCCCTGCCAGGAGCAAGCCCGAAGGCAGCTACCACTGACAGGTGCGAGATCACTGTAAATCCCTCTGCTCTGACGAGCAGGATCTTCGCAACTCTCCACGAAGGGGAGCTGCGGCAGTGCCCTCGCAGTTAGGGTCGTCCGCTGTCACGTCGCCCTTAGCAGCCCCACGTTGGGCACCACTCTGCGGGATTCTCCGGCTTTCCGGCTAGCCCTGCTGCCTCCCACAACCTGGGGATCTTTGTGCCAGAGGGGCGACTGACACCTAACCCTGTAGGCGCGATGAGGAAAGAAGGACGGGACTCTCGGGGTGGCTGAACCAAGGGGATGCGGATCCACCAAGGTGGCGTCCCAGAGAGACACCAATCCTTGGCTGCACCGGCTTTTTATTTTCAAGGGGTGGGTTGAACAAAGGGGTGGTCTCTCTGTAACTACAAATCACAAAACATCGAACCATGGAGTGGTTCCAACTTGGGCCAATAGCTGGTGGCTGGGAGGAGGAATACACAATTAGGTGGGTGGGGAAGTTACATAACTGGGATGATTGACGGTTAACTGAAATGGGGTAAACAACTATTATGGGGTAGAGAAAACCATGGCAACCAGGAAAGGCGGGAAACTGTGAGGAGAGGGGAAGCCATTTTGAACAATAGTAAAAATACATGAATATAACAAGAAACTTGAAATAAATGACCAAATGTCCATCAAAACACCTCCACAGTTGCCTTTCTCTGGAGATGCTCCAGCCCCTCAATGTCTTTCTTCTAGTGAGGGGTCCAAAATGAACACAAGATTCCGAGTGTGGTCTCACCAATGCCCCCAGCACAGGGAGGTGGGCACTGTCCTGCTCCTGCTGGCCACACCATTGCTGGCACAAGCCTGGTGCCATTGGCCTTCTCGGCCACCTGGGCACACTCCAGCTCATGTTCAGCCACTGGAAACCAGCACCTCCAGGTCCTTTTCTTCTGCCTCTTTTTCCAATCACTCTGCCTTCAGCCTGTAGTGCTCTCCATGGGTGTTGTGGTTAATCATGACATGAGCTGATCACCAAATGTCCCATTCTGGTAAAATACTTCTTCCTCAGATCAGTTTCCTGCTCAGTTTCTTCTCTCAGTTTATCAGTCTCTTCTTTGTTTTGCCCTTCTCCTTCTCAGCTTTCTCTGGACACCAAAAAATCACCAAGGCTCCAAAACTCCAAGCACCAAAAAGACTATATTTTTCTTCATCTTCTACATATCCTGCACTTACTGTGGAGAAGTTTGTTAAAAAAAGGACAAACCTCTGGAACCTGTGGGTTTCTATCACTCTCCTTGCAATAGGAATTATTTCTCATTCCAAATCTCACATAAAGGCTTTTTTTTTTTTTGAGTGGCTTGATCCATCCAGGTCACCATGAATCCATGAGTTCTTCCCACTTCTGCTGTATCAGTAGAACAGTCCTGAATTTAAGCTGTTCTAAGCCAGCTATAGTAAATTAAACAGTGACAGATGCACAAATATGGCAATTTAGATTAATGCTTGTGGGACAGTTTTCTCCATTCTCCATACTGAGAGAATTCCCTCTCAGTAAACAGTGTCATCATTACACCTTGCTCTGAAGCATTATTGAACCTTGATGGTTGTTCTGTTCCAGTTGACATCAAGGCCTAAAAGCCATCCTGGATGTGTTTGCATTAGTAGGGGAGGTATATTATAAAAAAGTTTTGAACTGTTGCCCTCTTTGGATTACTGTGGGCTCACAGTGGAGATTCAGGCAGACCACCTATGGTGGCCTCAGAAAGGCTGTTTCAGGGTCCTGTGTCAGTTTACTATACAAATATACCCAAAATTGCCATCTTGCATCTGACTTTAGCCTCAATGTTCCAAATTCTTTCTCTCACTTTGCTGTAGGTGATGTTTTCTTTAAAAAAAAAGAAAAAAAAGAAAAAAAAAAAAAAAGAAGGGGGTCTCTAAACAACTAAAAACTGCCCATGTAAGAATTCTCCACTGATGTACATCATGTTTAAAGAAACTTTGAGATGGTTATAAACTTAATCTGTTACTTTTTCTGTCCTGCTTTACTGCTAAAGATGTGTGCTTCTATGTCTACCTGTATCTATATCTATAAAATAAATCTTCAAATTGGAAATATATATTGGAAATCTTTTCAGATAGTAAAAAATCCAGAAGATTCACCTTTCTGTTTTTAAAATACATTTTTTAAGTTTAAGTTATTTTAGTGTCCTGGGTTGTAGTGTGGGATGTACACAAAGTATTTATTCTATCACCATCTTCACAAACTGTTGAAACCAAGTGAGGCACTACTTTAGTGTTGGGCTGTCTTCTGCTAATGGCCCATCAATGCCTTGCCCCATGACTCACAGGTAACTCCCTCCAGGAGTTATCTCTGTTTAATGGGCCATCAAGGACCCACTTCACGACTCATCATCCCATTGTGAGATGTCCACCCAGGGGGAGGAGCCAAGCATTCTCACCTGGATATAATCTGGGATTTGGGACAGTACAAGCAGCCCTGACCCACTGGATTCCCAGAGGACCAGAGCTACCAGACCTTTCTACAGGATCACTGCTTCAGGAAGACCACCTCATCTGGACTGCTTCCACCATCCTGCTCAGGTTGTATTCTGACTCTGTCAGTGGTCCTTTGTGTTATTGCATTTATTTTATTTTATTTTTACCTTTTTACCTTTTTTCTTATTAAATTATATTTCTGACTTGGAGCCTCCCCCTCGTTTTGCTTTCAAACCACGACATTTAGCAAAGTAAGTACTTTTATTTCTTTTTATGCTTTATTTTATTTTTTCTCCAAAGAGAGAAAACCTGCATGCATCTTGCCCTCTTCCTTCAGGCATAGAGGTGTTTTCAGTGTTTCTTCCTGTGTTCTAATATTTCTACAAAATGGAGTGTTCATATGATCATTGCAACTGTGTCACTGCAAAACATAAAGTTCAGAGTTCAATGGAAACAACACTCAGTTTCAAGTTCTTATTGTGCTGGAGTTTTCCTTTTGTAAAGCACATAGTTTTCCTTGAGCAATGGCAACAGCCCTGATACAGACAGTAATCAAAACAAATAAAAACCCCTTCACTATAAAATATAAGTTCTGAAAAGGTTACACATTCACTTCAGGTGTTTGTGCTTAATACCTCATCCAATTATATGGGGCTAACAAATGGATATCTGAAAAAACAAATATTTATTTTCTTTGTCACTTTATGATTTGTTTTGTTTTATTTTTTATTTTTTCTCTTTTTCCTTCCATTTTTTTTCCTCATTAGTCAATTATTTGCATATGTTTTTTCTCCATACAGGAAACTGGGGACAAGTTTCAGATTTTCCAAATTTAGTTATCTCTGTGAAGCAGTCTTCTTAAGTACTTTCCTAAACATCTTATGCCCAGCTATTTATAATCACTGTAAGTATCTGCATAAATAGATAAATGCACACTCATGGGTACATGTGTGTATATGTGTGTATCTACGTGAAGTGTCCTATATATGATCTACAGTCATTAAAACAGGGGTTCTGAACATTATATTGCTGACTGAAATAAGATCCAGTTCACCTGATTTTATAATGTTAAAAGCTGTGTGAATAATTAATTTTGTTTGCTTTCCTATACATTCAGTGGAGACTGTAGTGGATTCCTCATGCCAGATCTCAT
The DNA here is from genome assembly GCF_965231275.1 of Zosterops lateralis. Lineage (NCBI taxonomy): Eukaryota > Metazoa > Chordata > Aves > Passeriformes > Zosteropidae > Zosterops > Zosterops lateralis. The sequence goes on along the minus strand of NC_139800.1, from coordinate 24,165,176 downwards.
AAGTATTGGCCTCAGGTTGAGGCTATGAATGTTCTGGAAATTCTTCCCTTGTTCCAATACATGGGGAGGACACATGAATAACTCATCAGCTCAATCTTTCATAATAAAACTCAGCCTAGGAAGAAATATATTTAAGTGCATGCTTAACTTTTTATCAGGGAAAATTCGCTGTTGCTACCATGAAGTTTCTGTATGCCAAGTTAGGTTGTGCTGTTCCACTCTGTACGAAAGCTTGAAACTGAAGATTTTGCTCACACAAGCAAATTGAATTGCACAAGTTGCTTTAGTATTCATGGGATTTGTCTCCTTGTTTGCTGTGCAGAATCACAGGTCACAGATAAAAATCAAGGCTGCATCTCCATGATTAGGGAAGTGATTTTTGGTGTCCAGGCACTGGGACCTTCTGAGAGAAAAGGCACTGTGTATATGTGAAGCTATCACTGATTATTATTATTATTATTATTATTATTATTATTAATAGTATAGCAGTCTGAAAGAATACTAGCATTCTGATTCTAAAATATTTAGCTGCTGGTCTTTTCATATTAATGAGATTCGATTTTTCAATCAGTATGAAGGACATCACCTGTGCTCCTTGCCTCTAGGTTTATCTACACGGGTGGAATAGATTCTGAAAACTAGCACTTAGAGAACTTTCTCAGAAAGATATTTCCAAATGTCAGCATTTTCTATTACTTTGTCATTGACTTCTAATGTGTTTTCAGAATGATTTGGTCCTTTCTTGGGTGAGGAAGAAAAATGGAATTTGAAAAAACTTATTCATTATTATGCAGCTTTCATATTGCAAAACACAATTTATAGCTAAAAACTCACCTTCCTTTCTGCTGTGCCACTTCAAATGTCCAATGCTAAACAGAAAGTGCTATAAAAATGTCTGCCCTCACTCTATGAGATTCAAATAATTGCAATAAAGTGGAAAACTGTTAAACATGTAACCTTGGCACAAGTTCCATGGAATATTTATTCTCCCACTGTTGTTTCCTTCAGTTTGTTTTGTTGCTTTGTTGGATTGTATTCTATCCAGTTGTACCTTGCAGCATCTATGCATGAGTCAAAATTGCAGTGGGACACATGGCAGAAATAAAGCAGCAGGAGACATCTCACAGAGACTGAACCTAGGTGCCATGGGCTGCCTCAAAACTTTGGGGACCTTCAGCTCTCTGAGGGGCAGCATTCTGCCACACTGCCTGGGAAGGAGCTGCAGAAATTGTGGAAAGTTGGATGGGCATGATCGTTTCCTGTTGCCTGCCACTTTGAGGCAGAAAGTTACCTCATGAACCTGAATGGCTGCTTTGTGCTTGAACAGCTTTTCTGTGGAATAAGCAAGTTCAGGCTGGGGCCCGGGGGTCCTCACTGCTGTGATCCTGGCTGAGTAGATGTCCCAATACAGTATGCAAATGCAGCAATCCTCAGTAGGACAATCGTGAATGTTTACTCTTCCTTCCCTCTGAACACACTTCTCTGTCAGTTCAAGTACTGCTTTTGCAGCCTAGCCCTATATACCTCAAAAAACCAGGGGTGACAATAAATTAAATCTGAAATAAATATTGTGTTTGAAAAGGAACTTAAATATACACTGTACTGCTTGCTGCCTATTATTTCTCTACCTTTGTTGGAATTTTTTCCTCTTTCAAGGGTAAAATTATGAATTATGATTTTTCCCAGAAAAGAACCTCAAAATGTATCACCCTCAGAAATATTTTATGAAATATTATATTTCCAGAGTTTTTTTTTTCCCCCGCAGTTATGGAGGAAAAAACTCCAATGGGATTCAGTGTGAAGGAGATAAAAACCAAGAAAATGAACAATGACAAATGTCATGACTCCAATGTAAAAAAATCAAAATAATAATAAAATAAGTAATATAAATAATTTTCCATGTCCAGTTGTAATAAACAGAGGGCCTAATGTGCTGACTTCACTGATGCTGAGTCCAAGGTTTGATGGAGATGCAAAACAGATGAGATTTTTCACCTCACTCAAAATGGAGGGTTCCCATGAAAAAGGCTAAAACACCCTTAACCAGTTGATAAATCTGTGCAGTTGCACTGTTATTTCCATGACACGGATAATCTTTTGGCTGTAAGGGATCAACCCCTGTGAGTAAGACAGCTTTCCATTCATGGCTCATTATCTCAGTGACCATTCTATGTGGTGTCACTGCATCCTGAGTTATGGTCTTCAGAACTAAAAGAAATTCACTTTAGCCAGTATTTCAGATGGTCCTAGAAAATCCAACTGCTCACTGTTACAAGAAGTAATTCAGTTAGTTAAATTGTCTAGAGGTGATCTCTGTCAGGAGTTTACTCATGTTTAAGTGCTTGATTTTATAATCCTAATATATTTGAAATAAGGCATAGGGAGAAGGATTGCTCTATCCATTTGTTAGTAATATGTGGTGCAGGGAAGAGGTAGTTTTTGCTCTTTAGGCTTTTTTCCTCAATTTTGTTTTCCTATTCTTGTCCTTTTTCTTTCTTTTTCTCCCCATTTCTAGGGATGACATAGGCTATTCACATAGACTAGTAATGTTAATTCCCAGTCTTCTTATACAGTGATGGCGAGAACTACATCTCCCTGTGGGAAAATTCAGAGTCCAGACAGCATTCCAAATCACTCTCTGGAGGTTCTTTTCCAATGGGCTTTTCCATTGCCTATTGAACAGAGACTTGATACCCATAAGATTAACATTAACCTTTGGGTATTTTATGTTTCTCAGAATGAAGGCTTTGTATCTTATTTAAACAATGGAACTACAAATCATTTTGATAAAACATCTCAAGAAGAATGGGAAGCATGTTACATGGCAAAAGTTTTCTTGTTGAAGAAAATCTTTGCTTCTGATTAAAGGATACAACTGAAGTTTCCTGATGAAGGCAAAGGAATATAACTGCTTTTCCTCAAACAAGGGAAATAGCAAAGTAGAAAATAACAAGGGAAAAAAAGCAAAGTATAAGTAGTTGAGAAGAGGTTAAAATGAGAAGGGTTTAATGCATGATTAAAGTGCCCAATGCATCATTATAATTTTCAGATCTTGATTACTTTAAGTATAATAGCAGTTTTTAACCCTTCTATGGGGGTGGAGGAGGAGGGAAGTATGTAGTTGAGATCCCCTTTGGCTAAGTTAGAGCTTTCATTTCTCAGTTCCCTACAACTTTTTAAGTACTACATTCCAGGAAAATATTAGTCCAAATTTTCTTATTACAGGAAGACTGTAATTGAGTAAGTCCATTTGTTAGTTTGCTCTTTTTTATATCTCTGACCACCATATTTGTGTCTAAGTACATGAATACAAGTTCTGATAAGATCTTGAAAAGCTAACAGTCAAAAAGGAGCGGGAGATTGTCCACAAGTAGGACAGTGGATTTGAAGGCCCTGAATATTAATTTTCTGGTTTAGACCTAAATTTTTTTTCTTACTCAGAGACTCCATGGCAAGGAGCACCACAGCACAGCAAGCTTTAACATCAGGCAGAGTTTCAAAGCTGGGCTTAACGTCTTCCTTCTGGTAAGACTATCCCATAATACCTGTTTCTTCTCTTATAGGGTAGCACAGTTCCATCAGCAGCAAAAAAAAATCTTATGGCACTAAAATTTTTTTTGCTACCTTTGACTTACAGTGTGCCTTGCCCCATGTTCCATTTCTTTTCTCTTGCTAGGTGAATATCAGAAGAATGATAATATGGCAAGGTCACAGACAAAAACAGATTTAGCGCTACACATTCCACAGTGCGACTTAGCTAGACTTCAGTAACCAAATCACTCAATATAGCTCTGTCATGCAATGGAATTATATTCTTGGCACACTGTCTTCATTTTTAAAAGCTGCCTGCTGTTTTGTTTGTGCATGGGTTTTTCTTCTTGGGATTCAGCATGAGATATTTTTTACTGACTATCTTGCATATATAATGTTCTGCTCTTATTTAGCCATATTGATTAGTGAATCAGTGACCCAATTGAAATATACAACCCAATTTAATGTTCTTTTCTTTAAAAAAGGATGATATATACAGACAACAAAAATAAAAGTTAAAAATGCAGTGATAGTAGTAATAATAATAATAAAACAATACCTAAATTTCTGCTTCTTTTCCCTGGCTTCTTACTCAATTAGGAAGTAGTGTTTCCTTGATAAGATGGAGAAGCCAGTAATATGATAGGAAGTCATTAATACAATATAATCACAGCCTAAGATCAAACTCATCTCCTGTCTCTTTACCTTGTCAAGTGTTTCAATATTTTATGTTGTAATGTGATGACCAGAACTGATCACTGTAATCTAAGTGTGGATGTGACTAATGCATTGTATAATCAAAGATTTTCATCTGGCTTAAATTCATTTGGATTTTCTTGGTCTTATTGTAAAAAGGCACCCCTAGGACTTAGTATGGTTAAAGATCATATTTCATCATAGTTTCTGTTCTGAAAGGCTTTAAATTCCTTTTTGGCATTGAAAGTCTGCAGCAAATGTTTAGGTATATTTGCTTTTTTCTCTCTCTTTCTTTTTCTCAGTGTCATGGATTTTCCTCCCTTCTCCATCTCATATTTCTTTTATATATTGTTTAAAATTTTCCTGTTTATTTCCAGGAGGACAAGAAGGTAATATAACCATGCGCTTTTCATCTCTTTCTTTTGCCTTATTTTTCAAATACCTTAATTTTTTTAAAAATGAATGTAATTTGTTTTATAAATTACTATTTATTGCTTTATTTTGATTTGTAACAAAAAAAAATTAATTTCAACTAGTGAAAAGAAACAAAAAAATTGTGATTTGTACTATCTTCCCTCTCTCCACATGACATATGAGGCCTTTAGACAAATTGGTGATCAGAGCAAGCCCAAGTAGTCTCCTTCATTCTGGTAGAGTCCTAGAGATCAGCAAAAGATACTGTTCATAACACTGACCTTGATCAATCATACTTCAATAAATCTCTGAGACACCTAAAATCCTTTTGTAAAACTGAAGATGATTTTTTCACTCGCTCTTGGAATAATTTTCATGTCATATCTGAGTTTATCATTGTTATGACACTCTCTAAATAAGTCTAGTGCCAATGGTACTTGGGCTTTTCTTTTTTTTTGCCTTTTTTTTTTTTCCAGAAAAAAGTAGGTTTGCAAATATTTTGGAGCTGTCATTCCCAAATCTTTGCCATGACGAGTTGCAAGAAAAAGTGGAACCTATTAAATTATTCAGTGCTTTTAGAAGTACTCTAAAATTAATTTAGATTTAATCTAAACACTACCTGATGACTTGAAACTGTTTCTCTTCTATACCAAGGTTTTTTGGGGTTTTTCTTGAGGTTTTTCTGTTCTTAACATTTTGGGTTTTAAACATGCATCTAAAACCACAAGAAAAATACGTCCCTCATCAGCTAGAAATCTAGAAAATATTATGGTTTCTCAATTCCAAAGTTTTTGAAAGAATTATGTAGTTCAGTTACTTCACGTGAAAAAACTTCTAGTTGGTTCAGAAAAAAGGCAGCTCCAAAGGGAATCTGCCTCTAGTTTGGAGAATCTACAGTGGTATTCCTAAAATATGTGCTTTTGAATTTTTGTCATAATACAACAGATGAAAGGTTGAATGTTTTTATAACGATGTTGGTGAGATTTAAATTTCCATTGGTGAATTTCAAAATATGGACAAAAATTGCAGGTCAGAATTGTCAATTGACTTGAGCTATAACTCTGAGTTATCAGTTTGAGTGGAATGCCTAAAAACAAATAAAGCCAAACACAAGCCTGAGTGCCTATAGTAGGACCTCAGTCATGAAACCAAGCAGAAGGCATTTATCCAAGTCCTTAGGGGAAATTCGAAAATACTAACCAGGTACATAAAATCAACGATACTTTGAGGTTTCCAGAGTCAACATAAAGGACAAAATTTCACTTAATGATTGTAAGACCTTCATGGCAAGGATATAACAATAAAGAAATAATAATGGTTTTATACAAGGTATAGAAAACACATAAATGTGTAAGAAATTAGCTCCAAACCTTTACAAAATTTAATTGAAAATTATAACCTTTATATAGCCTGTTTCTATCCATCTTTCTGAGTTTTATAGAAAAGATATAATTTTCTATTTAGTGTTCTAAAGCAGTGCAAAAAAAAAGCCAAATGAAATGTTTTCATTCCCTGTTATATTCTCTAGGACTTTTTGGTCTGAAGGGGCAGTTTCTGTGTTTCTCAGTGCTGATCTAGTGGACTTAATAGCTGAGCTTCAACAAAATGACCAAGAACCCTGATATTTCTCTACTTAGTCACAATGGCACTTTAGGTTAAACAATCATTGGCTCAGTTGTGAAAAATGAGATAAATTAAAATAATTTTCTTTGCGAGGACCAAAGACTTGGCAAGTAATGTATTGAAGAAATTTCCTGGACATAATGGGTTACATTAATTTTCAACTGCAAAACAATTCCTTCAGCCTTATTTTTCAAGGAAGAAAACATCCCAGCATGACTTTTTATTTGCCGTATTTATTTCTTATTGAAAAGTAAAAATACATTTCAAAGAAGAAATTAGGAAAGTGTGTTAGGAAATATTTAAAAAAAATACTGTAAAGTATTTCAGCTAATTAGTCACCCATTTTCCTTCATCTAAATGTAATCGGTCTTAGCTATGATAGAATAGAAAAAAAAAGTCTCTTAGTTATTTTCATCTTAATATAATTTGCTTGGTTTTTTAAACAAACTTTTACAGAAATCCATCTATTCTTCATGAATCTCCTTATTCACTTCCATTATAGTTCTTTGTCATTTGAATAAATTGAAGAGAATGTAATTTCTGCTCAAGGCTTCAGCTCTCAACCTCTTTCTGCACAACAACTGATAACAAATGTTGTTGTTCTCTGATCTCAATGGCCTCTCACTACCCTATTTAAAACGAATGTAGTGATTACAGACCTGTTTCAGTAACTCTGGGCTTTATTCACTTCTGGTCTAAATTGGCATTGCTCTGTTGTAGCTAATGGAGCTGTGATGACTTTGACCAGTAGAGAATTCAGCCATCAGTGAGCCTATCACTCAAATTATCCCTGAAACTGCTGTTAATTGAGACTTCTGGGGCAGTCACAGCAGAAAGGCCAAGGTGTGAATGGGCAAAGGTCTGATCTCTGGTGCCTACAAGTAGTGAGCAGAAGAATGAGCAGAGGAGAAGCCAGAGAAGGTCACACCAAAATATGCTTAGTCCAGTATTCTGCTCCCAGCAATGACCAATTGCAAATGCCTGGGGGAGCAAATAATATTAGGACAAACATTTTCCTGTTATGTTCTCATGCTCACCAGTGCTTCATGTGCACAGCAACTTTCTGAGCCACAAATGGTGTCTCTGTAACACAAGACTCCTTAGAATTTCTTCCTTCAACTTCTTTTTGTCTTCATTTTGTATTTATGCATAAATTTTTCATACACTACATTCTACATCTTAACTTTGAACTATGGACAAAGTCATTATATAATCTATATGTGTGTGTATATATATATATATATATATATATATATATATATATATATATGGACCTTGCCACAGTTTATCATTTCAATTTTTTTTGTGGCTAAACTGGAACAAAATGTCTAATTTTGCACCTAAAAGAATAAAAGTGCTCTTTTCAAAGGAAAAAAAAAAAACAAAACCCAACAAAAAAACCACCACCACCACCACCACAAAAGCCCAAAAAACAAACAAACAAAACCAAAAAATAAACAAACAAACAAATCCCCACAAGTATATCCATAATTTGTGGGCACCTTCAAAAATATTGAAATTTGCCAATGATTAAATTAACTGCTCCAAATGAGTCCACCACCTCTGATATACTTCAACAATGAATAAATATCCATATTTCTTTGAACTGCTAAAATTAATCCCAAAAATGTCTTGGTAACTTGGGCTTCAGGATTCTGTTCTGATCTTCTGTTCTGATTCCTTAGCAATTATGTAATTAAAAAATAACATAAATAAAAATCTGAAGTTGTCATGGAAACATATCTATTGACAATATTAACATTCATGGCTTGCATGGTCAACATCAAAACCAGTCCTTACTGTGATAAAATATAGTTCAACTCTCAATGGTTTGAAAAGATATAAGAGAAACCTTAGTTTCCTTTACATAACTTTGCCTCTTGATTCAGTAATTTCTCCTTTAAACCATGCTCCCCTCCCCAGAAAAATGAAAAAGTTGTTTGTCTTTTTTTTTTTTTTCCCAAAAATGCCAACACTGAAAAATGGTTCTCTATTCCAAGACATCACACAACTTAAATATTATCACTGAATGAATAAACATTATTCGGACAGGAATTGTAAAAATAAAAATGTCAAAAAAATCCCTAAAATTAAACAATCCAGAAGGAATATATGTCAACATTTTTACAACTATTTTTTGTGTTTGAAAAATGTATGGCTTATCTTGAAGGTCATTTTGAAATGGAAATATCAGTGTAAGTTGACTATTTCATTTCAATTCATCAAATAAGGGAATTATTTAAAATAAATTATTATGATCAAAACACATTTCCGTCAAGAAACATCTTCCTTTAGAATTTTCTAGTATGTTGATTGTTATCCCTTTTTTGGTGTATTTATTTATGTTAATGTTTCTACAACATTACTGTCTGCCATTTCCTAATAGATTTTTATTATGAATATATTTTTTTAATTTATTCTAAAGAAGGACATAAAAGTGTATTGAATGGTGTTCATTTGTTCTTGGCTTATTTATGGAACAATGTTGTGGACTCTTACAGGGTGTCTCAAAGAAGACAATATCATATGGAAAAACTGTCTTCACAGCTTTAAAAACTGTTCAGTTTCAGTTACTGAATAATCCAATACAACTTAAACATAGAGTCGATAGAATATTGTGAAAATAGGAAACTAAAGGAGAAGATTGAAAAAACCCAAAGGTGTTAGGTGGTGTTATTTTCACCTTGATCTGTGCAATATATTTCTTAGCCATGTCATCTCAGTCCAGAAAAATATGCCCTATTGCATTATTACAATTTCAATTTAATTAATAGCTGATGGAGAAAGAAAGGCAAGTCTGGAGAGATTTACCCCACCTATGAACTACAGAATGGTCTGGAAACATCTGTTCTTGTTCTGTGCTGGAGATAGAGCCCAAGGTGGCTACACTTTTATTTTAGTGTCTTGACTAAATGCAGAGGGCCACAAGAATGGTGAAGGGCCTTGGAGGAAAGCTGTAAGAGGAGCAGCTGAGGCCACTTGTTTGTTCAGCTTGGAGAAGAGGAGACTGAGTTGAGACCTTGTTGTGGTCTTTAACATCTTCACAAGGGGAAGCAATGTGGCAAGCACTGACCTTTTTTCTGTGGTGACCAGTAACAGGACTTCACGAGACAGCCTAAGTTCAGGTCAGGAGAGGTTTGGGTTGAATATCAGGAAGAGGTTCTATACCCAGTGGGGGGTTGGGCCCTGGAAGAGGCTCCCTAGGGAAGTGGTCAAAGCACCAAGCCTGTTGAAATTCAAGAAATGTCTGGACAATGCTCCCAGGGACAGGGTGTGACTCTTGTATTGTCCTGTGCAGGGTCAGGAGTTGGACCCAATGATCTTGACTGATACCTTCCAAGTCAGCATATTATATGACTCCATATTCTATAAAATCAGGTAGAATAAATCTAGGCCACAGTTTCTTGGAGCCTCTTAGAAATGTTGTAGAGATGAATATCTAAAGCTATCCTCTAATAAAAGCTATATAAATACTTTAGATGATAACTTAATGTCATCTGAATAAGTTAATTGATGCCTATGACAAAATAAGTTCTTTACTTTTTTTGATATGCTTGACATGCAAGACAACATTGCCTTACCTAATTTATTGAAATTCAGATATGATTAAACTTCCAGGTTCATTTTGATCCCAGAGAGTGCTTGGGCAGCAGATAAATTAGAATTTTCATAATTAGAATTTGGTATAATGAAGTTACAGTGTGATGAAGGCTTTAAGGAAATACACCTCAACACCTTCAACAATGAGCCATGTTAAGTTAGTTGAGTGTATATGTTTCAGATACCTAAATACATGTTCAGGAAGTCCTTGTGAGACAAATGATAGAGCAAAAAGGAAGTGTGGATAGGTTCAAACATTATATCACATTCTAGAGCCTCACAAATGTGCATATTCTGGAGGAATATGACAGTTTGTTTTACAGCAAGTTAATGTTACAAATTCAGTGGAACTTTTTTTTTTTAAATGTAGGAAATTGGCAAGATACAAATTAAAAAACACTTAAGACTCAAGGAACATTGTGATGGAAAGGTTTTGCTGGCATTTTCATCCTGCTAACAAAGATTTTAAACTCAATCATTCTGGAGTCGTTGTGGCTGAGACAGCTGCCAATCTCCATTTCTCTTATGTAAGATTAAGACTCAAGAATATACAGAGGTAAATGGCTGAAACAAAATCAGATATTCGCACAAGAAAGGTCAGAATGTACTTTTCTGTGAAAAAAAAGTTGATGGTTTCATTTTTTTTCCTCTGAAATCTGAAATTTGTATAATTTGGAGATGTTTTATTTATAGTCTTGAAAGAATAAACTTTTGCAATTAATTTTAAAAGTTTTAAATTTTTTTTTTTGTATATTTTCACTAAATCTAACACTTCATATAATAAAACACTTTGATTTTTATCAGATTTACTATCATTATTTGGAGAACCTCAATATCAGGAGAAAAAGCATATTTTCTATATGTTAACACCATGCCTGAATCAAGATGAATAAGAAACTCCCAGATGGGATTGTAACTTCATCTAACTGAAACTTGAGTTGTTATGTTTGTTTATTAATAACTGTATACTTTTTCTTTTATATTTTATTTTAATTTTAATTTTTTTAACTCTTTGTATGGTCTGTGTCACCCATATAGTATTAAACCATTTCTGATTATTGTCTTTATTCAAATACAGTTTTGCTAAGCTCTTCACATATTTTTTTCTCTTTTTACAAACAGATGGTGAAATTGATATTTGTGGCACTGTGTCCAACACTAAACGTCCTCAGAGTGGCAGGATTTGATGCCATTTCGGGCTGATATCTTAAGCTTCAATATTTCTAATCTCAGCTAAGAGGACTTTGATCTTTATGCATTGATGTAAAATTAACCAACCTGAATGTGTTTTGGTTGAGCTAAAAAATCTCTTTGAGCTGTGGGATTTTCAAAGAGTTTTAAGGTCACTTCACATACAGCTATCACTGACATACAAGTTTCTAGGTTTGGGTAAACATGAGTTTCCTTTGCTTTGTTCCTTTAAGTTTTATTGGAGTGCTGGCCTCCCTTTCTCCTGGTACTAACAGGATTGGATAACACTAACACTTTCCCTTCTCTCAGGTTTTGAAGTGGAGATTAAAAGACAACAAAGGATTTCAAATTTATGCGGTACTGTGCAGAAGAATCATCACAAATGCACTGACTGTGTATCCAAACTTCAACCTCATCCCAGTATGAGTTACAACTGCAAGAATGGGACTCGTACAGAAAATCTGTGCTCCTTCTTTCAAAGGCTATGTGATCCAGTCACTGACCCTGCAGTGCATCACCAGCAGATATTTATCTCTGAAGTCCTGAAGATGCATCCGTTCCATATTTTCCTGCTGACATAATTTTGACATTTGCTTTATTGGGTCTGACCTTGTACTAGCCTTCCTTTTATTACTATGGCCCAACTTGGAGAGAGAGTCTAATTTACAGTAGGGTCTATCAACCTCTTTTGGAGCAGTTTTCATAAGCGTAGGAAGCCATTGGGATTTATAGAACTAAATAGCTTGGTGAAATACAAGGATCCATGCCACATGAGCTGAGAAAGAGCGATTCCTCACCCGTGAGCAGAGCCTGCGTTCTGTGAGACCCGAAATCCATTGCTGGAGCAGTGGCTCCAGCACAAGTGAACATCTGTGAAAGGATGTGGAGTAAAGTATAGCCCCTTATGTCACTGCCACAGCTGGGCTTCCTGCAGCTTAATTTGCCCTCTCAGCATGTTGCACTGATTATAAATACAATACTGATCTTGTTGCCAGAGGCCATGACATATCACTTGGCACTTTGCAACCCTCAGAACAAATTTTTCCCTTTCCCTGTTCACCTCAGTCAATCAAGGCTTCAGAAAGCAGCCCTCTGCCACCCAGCATAGGATTACATGTCATTTATATTTTTACTCGCTTCAAAAAGCTAATGCTTAAGTTAATAAAGTGGAAAGATAGCAAGTATGGTGTCCCAACCAGGGAGAGGCAGATTGAAGTTGTTGTTGTTGTTATTATTTGGGTTGTGGGGCACGGTAGGGGTCAGGAAAAGGGAAACGTAAAAATAAAGAGCTAATAGCCTCTCTGGTGTCAAGAAAGAGAAAAGGAAGCAGCTCTTCAGCAAGACATAAAATATTTATAGCTCTCATTGGGGAAAAGCTACTCCTCTTTTTCTTTTATTCACTTAAATATACATATGCATTTCTAAGCATGAAGCTTATGCAAGTGAAAGCTTTCTGCTGGGTGCTTTAATCACATGAGAATTCTGAGAATTTCCTGAACTTGTAATTTACTTAATGGGTAAACTGATTGAATAAGATTTAAAAGAATAGATGCTTTTCTAACTTCATCCTGACTCACCTTAGAAATCTGTGGTTTGTTTTTGCCTACGTTGTAGGGATTGGGAAGTTAGTAAATTTACTGAAATATCTTTTCTACAAAACAAAGTTTAAAAGAGGTATGATGCTGTAATTCAATCATGGACAATCCTTTTAATTGAAATATTTGGTGGCAAGGAAAATTACTCTCAGTTGTGAAGGGAATTTTTTGTTTTTCCAAACCCAACTGATTTAAGTATCATCGTATCAGGTTCATAATGAAATAAAAATTAACAACACTAATAATCATACATGTAGACACATTGAAGCCCTAAACTTTATTGGGCAAGTGAGACAGGATTTTAAATACAGCACGAAAAATTAAAAATAACATTTATAAGCAAACAAACAAAAAAATCAAAACCAAAACATATTAATCCTTGAAAATAAATACTCATTTTGACAGATAGCCACAAGTATGTAAGAACTTACTCTAAAAAAGACCCTATTTGTGTACATCTTTTAATTCAAAGTGTGTCTAAAGTATCTTAATGTCAATGGACTGTAAAGATGTGGGTAGAGAAGTGTGTACTTCAGAGATTTTAACTTCAAGATCTATGATTAAGTACATTGCTTAACTGACTAACCAGATCATGTCAACATCTCATATTTTTGCTGATACAGACTCAGTAAAAACATGAAATAAATTGCAGTTTCACTAACTTACCAAAAGGACAGAAAGCAAATTACTTCATTTTTTTTTTACTCTCCTGATTCAAAAATATTGCATTTGACTAATTGCTTAAAGACATGTAAATATATGCTCAGATATTTGGTTGATGTGCTGTACGAGAGGTTGATTCAATGACAAGATCTATCCAGCTTTAAATAAATATCTTCATATGCAACATGTAGCATCAGGTTGCTATTTGTACTCCATACCAGCTGACAAAGTTCAATAGGACAAAATGGAGCAGTGTCCATGGTGCCGTTTAGAAAAAAAAAGTAACACTCAACATATGACCTTATGAGGAAAAAAAAAGTGCATATATATGTTCAATGCAATTGAGCATCTTCAACGAGGAAGGAAAGTGATTTATGCCAGTGACAAGAAACCTCAAGAGAATTTGATCAAAAAATTTCCATGTCTTCCATGTATGCCACTGTCTTTAGTCCTGGGTTATTAGATAATTCAGGATCACATACTTTATCTTTTATTTCTATTTGATTGCTTTTTGGTGGTTTGTTAGTTGTGAGTTTGATATTTTGGGGGACGAGTGGGGCAAGTAATAAATCAAGAAGTTTTATTTTACAGTAAGATAAAAACAATTTTAATTTTTTTTTTTTTTTAATTTTTTTTATTTTTTTTTTTTAAATACTTCTATCAGTGCTTGATTATTCTCTTATTTGACCAAGTCTTTTACTGGAGGAAATCTTTATCTCATGCTAACTGTGCAAGTTTTGTTGATTTTGCCTCGAGCTATTCCAAATGATTGGAAGTTGTGATGTCCTTTAAAGTCTCAGATTTTGAATAAGACTTTCACTGATATTTATTACTGTAGTTTTATTTTCTGAAACAAAGACTATCACATTTTAAGCAGTCTTGTGACTGTGTTTTTTGTACCTCAGTTGATCAAAAATTAGTGTCACCTTCTGGTTCCCAGTGATGAACGATACAGGAAATACTTCTACTTTCTCAAACTCATGCAAAATCCACTGGCTTATGAATTCTAATTTAAAATTATTAGCACTATTTTAACCTTACCTGAACTTAAAATATACAAATAATTACCTGGGAACAGACCAAGAAACCACTTTAGCGCAGTTTCCCTTCTCATTCATGCAGTCAAATCCCAAGAAAGACCCTAATTATAGCATATTTCTTGATACTGTGCAGAAGTTTCTTATCACTGAAACGGTTTTTAGGGGAAAAAAAAAATCAAAACAAACAAAAAACCTACAACCAAAAGCAATCGACCAAACAGAAACAAAGAAACAAAATCAACCAAAGTCTCCCAAACAAAGCCCCCTCCACTTAGTTCCCTAGAGCTTGTTTCTTTGCATCTAACAGATTTCATTGAATTTCTCTTCCATGACCATATCCAATCATTTCTGTAATACATATAAAATTGCAATAACCACTGCATCCTGAAGCAAGGAGTTTCACAATGTAATTATTTGGTGCACTTTCAGACTCTTAGGCATATATGCTTCAATAGAGGAAAAGAATTACATTATGTTATTAGGAAAGCCATAATTGTTGGCGATGCCATTGATGTTATTTAGTTTAACTGTCCAAAAATAAAGATTGGTCCAAACTAACTGTTTAAGTTCTGAAAAATTATGAGAATGAGGGAAATGTACAGGACAGATCTTTTCATACAAATTCTCATTGAGTGAATCACCCTACATATGTCAGTTTCTCCCCATTAGCTAAAACTGGAGACAAGAAAACTAATTCTGAGATGCCAAAAATTTTTATCCAGTGAATATGAATGAAGTGAATCATTCCCCATATGGCTTTGGAGAAGATGAGTCTTCACTTGACATCAAAAATATCTAAAACCCCAAACATTAAATGAATATCTTTGTGCTGCATAGTCTTCATATGTCCTCCAAGGCATGACTGGCATGCATTCTCAGGTATTGCAGAAGGGACAAGAAAAGGATAATTTTTTTTTTTTTTTTTTTTTTTTTTTTTTTTTTTTTTTTGCTAGAGGAGTAAACAGGAAGTTCATTTTTATTGCCAATGGACAGATTTTGTATTTGGACCTGGAAGACAGGCATATCTTAATCTTTAATTCATCCTGAAAGAGGGAGATATTGATGTAACAAAATTAGTTTAATTAAAGATTGCACTATGTTGGCCAGAACTGGCTTGATTAACTTGAACTGGGGAAATCTTACATTTATTGGGACAGGTTTGGAACAATCTTCTGAGATATATTTTTGAAAGCCTTTTTGCTGCCTCTTATTCTTTCAAAACACTTCTTAGGGTAATCTCATTACACAGGATAGCATTAGCAATTAATAGATTTTCTAGGATTATCAGGAGGGTTTTAAAGCAACATAAATGAGGGAAAATGATACTATGACAATCAAGTGGCACATGCTTAAAATTAAAGCCAGCCTGTAGGCTTCTTATAATGACAAATCCCTTTTAAAAAAATTATGAAAGAAACACAACCTTTATCTGGGTATCCATTAAGGGAAGCATTTGAGAATGGTACTTAGGATACCTAATTCAGGTATTTAATTTGCACCTAAATTTTAAAAATCTTAAACCAGTCATTGTTATTATAGATCTCTTACTCAAATGTCTGAGATAATGTACAATGAAGAACCCAAGAAAAAGCTGTTTAACAATAAAAGAAAAAATATTTTACTTCCATTAATTTAATGCAGGATCTTAATGTAAGAGATTATAAAAACATGATTTGTTGACCTTGGCATTTTCAGTCTTCTAGGCACTAAATCTTATGATCTTTCTACATTGATTTTTTTTTAAATTGTTGGTGATATCTTTCTAGTTATTTTTAAAACTGCCCCAATACTGGGGAAATTTTTAAAAGAGTTATTGCCAAAATTTCAAATCTGAAATATAAATAAAAGTGCTGTCACTATTTAAGCATATTGCTCATTAGTAGTTAAATTTCAAAATGCAGAAAAAAATGAAAGTATTTATGATGCTGTCATCTTATTTAAAACAGGATCTGAAAGTCTAAATTTTAAGTCTTTTTTAAGGTTCCAGTATAAAAAAAAAAAAAAAAAAAAAATGGAAATAGAGACATTAGATGAGAAAAAATAACCCTGCTGGCTAATAGCAATTATGAAAGAAAAAAAATATTTTAAAATATGATATGCACAAAAAAGAACGTCTGCTAGTTGCAGATGGTAAAAATATAAATAGGGACTTAGAAAAAGCATAAATATTCAGTGTATGTTTCTGTTCTATATTTGGAATTAAGAAGATAGATGTATCTATGTCGTATGATACTGCAGATATAATACAGCATTTACCATCTGTAACACAGAGAGATGTGAGACAGCATTTATGGGCTGAGAAACAGTTTTTCAGACTGAGGCATAAACAGTTCAGTTTAACCATCTTGGCAAAACCAAGACAGAGTCTTCACCTTTGTCTGAAATCATTTACACAAAAAAAAAAAAAAGTGTAAGTTAGTCAGAGGCCTTTCTCACCAATCAAAGCATAACTAACAAAGAGACACAGAAATTAATGCATTTCAGCAAAGAAAATAGAATCTAATTTACAGAAATAGAAAATAATCTGATTTATAAGAAATGAGTATAATTAAATGTGCAGTTGGTTGAATAATCCTTAAAAGTCAAGTAATGTAATTATAACATGAACAGTTTAATTCTTGGTGCCAGAAGTGCCCTGAACCTTGTGCTCTGGAGTAAAGGATAGGTGTAATCTCATGTGCTCTGGGATAAAGGATAGATGCAATCCTGGGCTCTTCTGGTACAACTTCCAGGTTTTGAATCTCTCAAGTCTCCTTCTTTCAGAGGTTTGACTGCCCTCAGTGACTGTTATATATAAGTTAACAATTCTTTACTTGAGGATTGAAGTCCGCTGTGGGAGAAGTGCAAAATATATTGGACATTTTTTGTTGGTGACTAATCCCTTTTTTTCTACAAAACAGAGAATGCAAGTCTCATTTCTAGCTCAGAAATTTTTCAGATGGTCTAAGTAGAAAACAGAGTCCCCCTTTCTGGAGCAAGAGGATGTACCTGTCCATGCTTCTCAAGGGATTGCAGAGAAAGAGTTACTTTTTTTTTTCCTGGATATTTCCTCACATCCAGGCAGGCTACAAAGTTACACAAGCATACACCTCTATACATATACATCCTGAGGGTCACTATTGAAAATAGGTGTTAGGGATAAGCACGTATTGCCTATGCTAATGTTAAGAGAATTGTTGTAATGTTATAAGATATTCATCATTTTATTTCTAAAATAAGGGGGGGGAAAGAAAATAAATGAAAATGAAATAAAAAAGCAAAACACAAAGCACTTATCAAAGTCACCGTGCTGGTTGGATTCTTTCAAATCCCTTAAGGGTTTGGATGTATTAGTCTTGTGGTGGTGTTGTTTTCTGGGCCTGCATTAATTTGATCCATTCTTTTAGAACATGTGTATAACACTACAAAAAAGTATTATTGGTTTATAAATTACACTTGTTGTTTCAGGGCGATAAACAGAATGATGAATGCAGTCTTTGTTCAATCACCTTTTTATTCATGAAAGGCAAAAACCATGGATTCTAAAAACATTTATCTACATCAGTGGTAAGCCATAAACCTTTCAAAAATGCTCCCAGTAATCCAGGAAGAAGCTGCTGATTACTGTCATAACAAAGAGGATTCAATAATGTTAATGACTTTTCTTATGATAATCAATAACCTGGTGGAGACGGCTTGAATCTTAACAAATCTTCTAGATGTAGCCCACTTCTTAAGAAAATAGAAAGAGTTAGTGTGTGTTCGTGATAATACTTGATACTTTCAGATTAATCATGGAAAAAATGGGCATATTTCCACAAATGAGAGCTTCATACTAGTGGCAGATGAGCCTGAAAGAAGTTTCTGCTTTCAAAGTTGAGAAGTCTGCCTACTGTTTATGTGAGCAACTTTTGCTTACTGTCTCCTGAACCTCTGAAGGCAGACTCAGAAATAAATCACAACTAGAAAAATATATGTTCAGGTACCCAATCTTTAGACCCTGACAGGACTATGGCAGTACCTGTCCTTATTTTCTAGTTTTTGCTATAAATTTTCAGTGTGATTTGGAATTTAAACTTTTCTTAACCGAGATTTTCTTCCTTGGCTGCATGACCAGGGCAAGATACATTTTGGTTAATTTCAGTTATATATGTATATACACACACACATACACACCAGGGCCATTCAAGTCTGTGAAAAGGGAGAGGAAGATTTCCCTTCCAGAGGTCATTTGACCACCTCTCTTGGACAAATATTTTAGGAATTACTAAGCAATCTTTTTGAGGGTCATACCAATGAAAGGTGTAACAAATTACAAGTTTATGAGCAGTATCTTTTAGATGGTGAAAGTTATGCAGTATTAAGCCTGTTTGTGGTGTGCATGCTGTGGCCTCAACAGTACGCAGAGATAAAAATCAATCAGTTTGGAGTAAAACATACACTGAAATACTGAAATACTGAAATTTTTACTGCATTTAGGATATTTCACTTTCTCTCTTATACAGCTGATTACATAAGCTAGTATCTTTTGAGACATGATGTGTATCCTGATATTCATCTTCTCTCATTTGTTTCATTCAAGGTTTGGGGGAGTTTTACTATTATTTATTATTTTTATTTTCTTTATTTTTCCTTTTTTTATTATTATCATTGTAAATCTAAACTGCAAGGTTTTAATGAAAACACACAAAATTTGAAACAAACAACCCTTTTCTAGGTACTATATGTGGGATAAAGAAACGTCCCTGGCCAATCTAATATATGTTACCATCATAAATATTATCATCATGAGTGAATTTAATCAAAGTCCAAGGGCAAGACTTTTTCAATTTTTTTTTTTTTTACCTCCTTCCAATCTTTCTAGACTATTACCCTCACCTCGTTTGCATTTCTTGGTTTCAAATAGGACTATTTAACCATGTAGAATCTGGCTAAATATAAGCAGATAGATCAGTTTGCAAAGCATGTGTTGCAGGTAATGCCTGGAATCCTGATCCTGTATGGTGATTGCTATGTTCTTAGACATTTAGTTTAATATGCATAAATCATCAGCTGTCAAAAGGATGAAAAAAGTTGAAGACTCAAATTCAGGTCTATTGTCTATTTTACATACAGGGAAAAATCCTTGGCATGAGGGAGACAAATACTGAGAAATAATCTTGGGTTTAGCACTTCTCTGCAGAGTTACATCTTGACTGATTAATTATTTAATTTGTTGGTTTGTTTTACTTTGTTTTATAAGAAAGTTGTCAGTAGTGATGGTGTCCTTTCCACCTCCATGCCTCAGGTCTCTGCAAGCTTTATGCTTGTTTTTGAATATTTGAAGAAGAGAGTAGCCTCCTCAGTTTTTAATTTAATAATTTTATTTTTCTTATTAGTTACGCGACTACTAGTTGAGTGGACAGCCAAGGATCATTACACAGTTCTTGCCATGTTTGAAAATCTGTAATTATTTTACAACAGTTGTAGAAGTAAAGAACTGTTGCTAATTCTACACTACACATGTAGAACAGAACAGATATAAAGGCCTTGTCAATGTCCACTCAGTCATGGAGACTAAATAAAAAATATGTGACTACAAAACCAGGCCATTAATAAACATCCTCAAAACCTCCACATCAATAAAATGAGGAAAAAAAAAAACAAAAAAAAACAACAAAAACAACAAAAACAAAAACAAAAAAAACCCACACCACACAACCAAAAAACAACAACAACCAGCAATCAAATGAACAAACAAACAAACCATGCAACTGGAAGTTAATTTTGACTAGGATCTTGGTTTTATTTCAGTAAAACCATAATTATCTTCCTTTAAAAATATCATTTAAAAAGGACAGATTCTATAATCCTTAGGAATTGTTAAGAAATAGTGAGATTGACATGAATATTAATTTTGCAGAGAAACCAGAGGGGCAAATTCAGGTCCCCATCTTCTGAATAAGCCTTACAAAAAGACAGCCAGGGTACATTCCAAATCCTGCCTTGGGTTTTGTCGATGTGCAAAGATGAGATATTTTATAAAAAAAGATATTTTTGATAAATAAAATACTTTTGTCCGCAACTATTTTTTTATAAGTTCACAGAGAAATTGAGCTGATTCCTCTGAAATCTATGGTTAAAAAGCCTATATGATAAATACTGAAGCCAGAGTCCATCTGGAGTTTCTGCATCTCTTGACAGATCTCATAATGTGATATAAGCCACAACCCTATATGTGTTACTCTTTCATTTACAGAAACAGCTGCCATACAGGTGGTGCAGAGCCAGCAGTGAGATCTTGCTTTTTAGTCTCCAGTAAATTTCCCATGAGACTTCTGCAAAAGTAGCAAATAAATAAATAAATAAATGAACCCTTGTAGCAGGCCATTAAACCAAGTCTGATTGGAATGACAAACATACCTTTCCCTTCCATTTTTCTAGAAAGGTTTGTACAGCTTTAGTGTAAGCAACTTAAATGGTCTCATTACTTACTCTTGTCTGGTAAATAAATTATCAATAACATGAAACTGAATGCTAGACTGATTAGTTATTCCATACTGTCCATCATGTATCTAATAATGACTACTCAATGTATTTTGTGCAAAAAACATTTTCTGTGCCCTTAAAAGTGAAAGTATAATAATAAATTGGATGGTTTTCTGAACTAAGCTGTCTTTGAAATTAGCTGTTTCATCCACTTGAATATACCAAACCAAATTTATGATGATTAATTGTATTACAATGAACACCAAAGCACGTAATAATGATTTGCTACTTACTATAAAGCTTTGCCAATATTTTGTAAACCCAAGCGACATGATATGCAAGAAATCCAATGAAACCTTCTTAAACAAACAAAGGAGAAAGAGAAGAAAGGACAGGTCTTGCAACACTAAACATTTCTGAGGACAAACAGAGGCCACAGGAACTCTTTTCTTCCATGTCAAAACTTTGCTAAGTTATCTTCCTTTAAACTTAAGCAAGGGGGAAGAGGAGAGCGGACTAGAATTGATATATACTTTCACTCAATATTAAAACTCTTATTCAAATTGAATCTTATCAAGTTAGCACACTCCATTTTTTTCATATGTTATTAGTTTTAGTCTTGCCATCATTAGGGCTATTCTCTTTGTACTTTTTTCTGGATTTGGACTTCCTTTCAAGAAGCCAAAGCAGCATTTAATTATCATCTTCAGAAGATTCAATGGATTCAACCCAATAACTACTACATAAGTGGAAAATACCATCACCCAAATGTATGCTGTTCTCAACTGGAGACTACTCAGCTGAGTAGTTATGTAGCTGGATTTACTGCTGAAAAATCTTTTATTTCTGATTTGGCAGACATGAGGCTTTTGTAGGATAGTGAAACTCCTTTCCTGTCCTTATTGAATTGTTCTCATTTTGCCTGAGGTAAAGCTAATTTTCTTCCTAGTGGCTAGCATGGGGCTGTGTTTTGGATTTGGGCTGATCAAAGCATGGATAGCATAGAGATGATTCTGTTATTGCTGATCAGCGTTACACAGACAAGGCCTTTTCTGGTTTTTGTACTGTCAGGTTAGGGTGGATAGTGGGGGTGTTTGGGAGGTTGGGAGGAGACACAGCCAGGACAGGTGACCCGAAATGATCAAAGGAATGTTCCAGACCATGTGACATCATATTCAGTCATAAAGTGAGGGAAAAATGAAGGAACATTTGAAGTGGTGGAGTTGTCTTCCAAGTAACGATTATTTATGATGGTGGCCTGTTCTCCTGGACATGGCTGTACACCTGCCTGCCCATGGGAAAAATGAATTAATTATGTGTGTGCCTTTCGATTTCCCTAAAAAACTGCTTTTATGTTTACCCACGAGTTTTCCAGCTTCTACCTTTCTGAATCTCTGCCATATTCTGCTGGTGGGGAAGTGGCTCTGTTGGTCTAATGTCTGGATAGGATGAAACCATGACATAAATAAATATGTAATAGAAAATAGTTTGGACGGGTTTTAAGGTTTTAAAAACTTTACGGTTTGGAAGGCAACTTGCTAGAAATCTGCTTTTCTGGCCAAAAACCACTATATCACTTCAAAAAATACATAGTCAGAATATGTCATTAGAGAGGATACATTGCAATCCTTTAGGCAAGTTTCAAGGAAGTAGGATGAGGGAGGGAGGGAGGGAGGAAGGGAGGAAGGAAGGGAGGGAGGGAGGCAGGAAGGAAGGCAGGAAGGGAGAGAGAGAGGGAGGGAGGGAGGGAGGGAGGGAGGGAGGGAGGGAGGGAGGGAGGAAGGAAGGAAGGAAGGAAGGAAGGAAGGAAGGAAGGAAGGAAGGAAGGAAGGAAGGAAGGAAGGAAGGAAGGAAGGAAGGAAGGAAGGAAGGAAGGAAGGAAGGAAGGAAGGAAGGAAGGAAGGAAGGAAGGAAGGAAGGAAGGAAGGAAGGAAGGAAGGAAGGAAGGAAGGAAGGAAGGAAGGAAGGAAGGAAGGAAGGAAGGAAGGAAGGAAGGAAGGAAGGAAGGAAGGAAGGAAGGAAGGAAGGAAGGAAGGAAGGAAGGAAGGAAGGAAGGAAGGAAGGAAGGAGAAAGACAAAGAGAAGAAAGAAAGAAAGAAAGAAAGAAAGAAAGAAAGAAAGAAAGAAAGAAAGAAAGAAAGAAAGAAAGAAAGAAAGAAAGAAAGAAAGAAAGAAAGAAAGAAAGAAAGAAAGAAAGAAAGAAAGAAAGAAAGAAAGAAAGGAAGGAGTGAGAGATTGTTGTCAATGAAGTAGAATGAATTGTAGGTTCATGGTCTTCCTTGTAATATTATTTCTAGGAACAATAAAACAATCCCATAATTATGAAGAGTGTCCAGTCATGCCTGGAACATTCACCTGAGGAGTTCTCTAGCCTACTGGTCTCTGATCCATACCTTTGTATTATAATATTGGCTTCAGAAATGTCACACTGTTCTTTAGTCTGACATTTGTTAGGTTATTCTCATGCAGGATATTTCCTTTCACAAATAAAGAAAAAAATGAGCATGTTTTATTCAAAACTGTATACCCCCTTCTAGTTTAAATAAAGATGTAAAAATGTTAAAATGAAACAGCCAATATCTATAGAGTTTGGACACATTAAATACACAATGAATTATCTCTTTTCAAATTAGGAAGCCTCCATTCTCCCTCTGTCTTCTCCCATGTAAGTAATCTAGACTGGTTGCTCTCTGCCTTAGTAATAAAGAATAAAACTGGTGAAAGAGATAGATATTTTGGATATTCTCTTCTCAAAAATTGTCTGTATTGTGTTAGACACACCATTTGTGTGTGCTTCTCTTTCACTTTATCTGTATTGACATTATTCAGCTTAAAAACCATATGTCAATATTAATTCTCTAATCATTGTTAAATACTTTGAGAAACCACTTCTAATACTTTTAGAGTGAGGAAAAGGTTAAGACTGGAGGGGAAAAAAAAACCCCAAAACTATGAGAGGTTAAAAAACATCAGAACTATAATCTGACAAAAAAAAAAAAAAAAAAAAGGGCAATAAACACAACAGTTAAAAAAATTACAAAAGGAGAATGGTTTGACCAACAAAAGCCTGGAACTAAGGCAGAGTAACAGCCATTCACAGGCAGTTCCTTGTAGACCAGGACAACAAAAAAAGGACTGTGGCAAATAAACCTCTGTGGCTTAATACTCTTTTCCAGACAGACAAAACAATAGGAAACTGGGCAAAAACAAAGCCCAAAGCTATTTTGTTTGAAAGGATTTGCTGAGGTGTCAGTGTGGATCCATGAGGCAGTGGCCAGCAAAAGCTGCAAACAATGCCCTGGTGGCTGGCAAAAAGGGCCAGGGGTCCCCAAGTGTCTGAGGCAGCTGGTGGTGATGGTACCACAGGGTGTCCCTCTCCAAGCCCACAGTTAGAGACTGTTAAAGAAAATACAGCTTCCCAGGCTATGACAACCTCAGATCGCAATGTCCACTTGTAAAGTACAACTTCCCAGGATGTGAGTTAAGGACCTCCCTTGGGAACAGCCGAGAGAGAACCCCCTGCATTTCCATTCCCTGATTTTAAAGAGGCACAGCACCACTTTTCTTCCACAAATGGGGTAATAAAAATGGTTCCACCTCCAACGCCAGCTGGTTCTGCTAGAAGCATGCTGCACCACACACATGGCTGTGACGTAAAATAGTATTTCATGAACAGCAATGGAAATGCTTTCCCTTTGTCTTTATACCTGGGACACCACTATAAAACTATGGCTACATACACCTGAAACTCAAAATGTGTGCAGATGTTCACAAACAATAAGGTTTCAAGGGATTCATGATCTGTCAGCTGAGGTGCAAGAGTTGGATGTACTCTCCAATTGCAACACAAATATGTTTCATTTGATTAGGTTAAAGGAGGAAAAAATAAAAAGACAAAATTAAAATGCAAACTATGGCTGGTTTGGCTCTGCCGAAGTTGTTTTGGGTTTTGTCATATTCTGAACAAGTTAATGTGTTTTTTAGCTTTCTACCCAGAGGGACCTAAGCTTTTTGCAAGGTAGATCAATTAACACATGAAGAATGCTCAGGAAATATAATCAACATATGAAAAGAGATCGGTTTTTCTAGTCTTGCTGGTCAGAGAAAAATGTCACTCTATCTTTCTGTTGACTTTTGATTGACTTTGGAGCAGGTCAATAATCAGCTTTGTTCAAGTAATGAAAACATTTCTCTATAGATAATTAGAAAGTAGAACAATCCTTCAGAAATGTAGGAAAATCTCCAAATTGCATTTACCTTGGCTGGTTTTTTTTCTCCCATTGCTTTTTGCAAACGTTTTTGGTAGGATGCCTCATAAATTGTGGCTAAGGAAATCAGATATGGCATTTTCCTTCTACTCCAGATTCCTGATGACAAATGTTATCTTGAGTTTATCCTATTTTAAGTTAATGTTCTATTATTTAGTGCTTAACTCTCCCTCACATTTTTTAGATACCATGCCATCTTCAGACAAATTCTTAAATATCTCTGGTTAGTAATAGAATGTTAATAAGTTGATTTACTGATATTTTACAGCCCACTACCTCTAAGAGCTGGAGTTCAACAATTTTTTTGTCACAGATTCAAGGCAGGTGGTGTCTGTTTCCTGAGTAACAGCTATTATTCGCAAAAGATTGTCCTTCCCAAAGTAAGTAATGGCCTCCTTATATCACTCTCTCTATACACTGATGCTATAAAACTCTACATCCACACTGCATCAACAGAGCCCATTGTCTCTCTATCCTGAGTCTAGATAATAACACTTTAAATTAAAGAACTTTAATTTAATCACTTAACTGTTGAAATCCTTACTGGCATCTTCAGGATGCCAGTCCTCTGATATAGGAGGGAACTTATATGGGTACCCTTACTATACAAAAAAACAAAGACAAAATTAGAGAATGTATCAAAAATTAGAAAGACACTTCATCTACCCACTCCCAGAAAAGATATTTACTTTTTCTAAATAAATATGTTCAATATCTTCTGTGCCAGGAAATTACTGTAAGCTATAGGATAATGAAATCATAATTTAGTTTTTTTTTTCATTTCATTTAGTATTTGTCCTCTAACATGATCCTCAGTCTGCAAGAATGCAATAAATGATCTATGCACTGTTAAAAATTATCCCAGAAAAGAGTTTGTTCTCTCACTGAATTGCTGTTTACATATCAAGGGTTATCATGAAGATAAAATTTAAACTACAGCCCTGGCTAGAAATAGTAAACTTCTCTTAAAAGTGAAATTGAGAAAATGACAGTTTGCAGCTTACAACATGGTCTGAAAGACAAGGAGAAAACCTAAGTAACTCAAGTGTTTAACTTAGTACAAGATTCAAATCTGCATGACTCCTGTGACCAAAGTGTTCAAGCTCTCAGTGTTGTTAGTGGACATTTATTGTGAGGGTATAGTTGTAGACTATAACTCTGCATGGTTAGTGGCATTTCCAATGTTCCACTGATACTCCAGAATAAAAAAGTGTTCAAAAGGCCCCATACTGATGTTGCAGCTGGTTTGGAGCTATGACACTAGATGTTTGCATTTGAATGATAGAGTTTACATTGATAACTGACTACTCAATGAACCACTCAATGTTCAGGAGCTTCTGTGAGGGTAGGGAAGACCGTATTTTGCCTTCAGGACTGGACTTAATGGCAGAGTCTTCAATGGGGTCTAGATATTGGGGCTTAGTGGGCATGGTGCTATTCAATCAAAGGTTGGACTTGGAGACCTTTTCCAACCTTAATAGCTTTGTGATTCTCAAAAAAATAGTAAAACATAGAAATATAAAAGACAAAAACTTTAAAGTCTTCAAATCTGCATTGGAATATTGCCTAAGAAATATTTTATTTTCTATCGAAATTCAATTAGGTTGGCTAATTCATTTAAACAAAGATTTAAAATATATATTTTTTTTTCAATGACATATTTTTCAAGGTTCGTCTATTGGGATATATCCCTCTCTGAAGTATGGAAGGTATCTATTTCCTCCTTTGAGGGCTTCTGAATACTTTTTATAACAATTTTTTTGTTAACACAAAAACCCATTAGCTGCTAATGCAGCATCTTTTTAATTCCTTACCACAAATTACCCAATGTAGAAAAAAGGAATAATTACAGAATTACACAATAAATCATCTGTCCTTACCCAGTCAATGTTAATTCTTAAGTAAAAACATGACTATTGCAAACTCAGCTAAAAGGCTAGCCAATCTGAGCTCTTTTATGCCAAGAACAAAGCAAATTCAAAATAAGTTCTTAAGATAAAAAGATTAAAGTTGTGAGAATTACTTCCCTCAAGAATCAAATAAAAGCAAGTTATCTATCTGCAATGGTTTGTAATGGAACCTAATCTGCATAAGTTAGGTATCTAAGACTGCCTAATTTTCAAATGTTTTATGTTTCTTTGAAGTTCTCTGGATCAGGAAAAGATCCTCTCTGTCCAACAAAGAGACCTAAATGTAGCCAAACAAAATCTACTCTTGGATGATTTCAAATACCTTTCTTCCTATATTGTTAGAAAACAAACTTAGGAATTCTTCTTTTCTGCACATTGCCAGAGAAGTTACTGTTTAAAAGAATTTCCAGAAATAAAGTTCCTGTAGGCTTCTATTAGATACATATATGGACAATTGAAGAAAAAAAAGGCCCAGGTTACAAATCATGAGTTGTAGAGCCCTCAGAATAATACCATCATTCTCAATTGCCCAACTTTTGATGATTCCCTAGACCTTTGAAGAAGATGTTTTGAGCAACAACAACAGCAACAACAACAACATCAGCAAAACTCAAACCAAAACAAAAAGAATCACTCCCTTCTACATCCCCCCCAAAGAAAATTCCAACCACCAATGAAAAACCTGACCAACAAAAAACACTCATAAACTGGCTTTAAAACTATCTGGAACAATATCAAGCTACCTTGGAAGTACTGACCTTCTCACTTGGATGTTGAATAATTTCACCAAATTTCATAAAACTCAGAGTTATTTTTTCAAAAAAATTCATTGGTTCTGGAGCTATAACAATTTGGCAGCATAGTTTGTCAGTCTGTCCATTAAAACCAGTTAAAAATCAATTACTTTTGGAACAAAATGTATGTGATGCTTTCATTTCAGACTTGGAAAAAATAAATCTCTGCATTTTGCTCTAGTAACAGAAGATTAGGACTAGACGACTAGAGGACTAGGCCACTTGGCCAAACTCCCTTGCATATACATTAAATGTATTTATTAGCTTCAAGCCATTGGCATGCGTACTTTGGGGACACATTTATCAAACAGATATAGATCAAGTTGATCCAGACTGCTCACAGATTTCAAGAAGGTCTGAATCTAGATCCTGGTCATTATTTTGTTCTACCCGAACAACATATTTGGTTTTAGTCACTGAATATCTATAGGTCAAAGCAACAGCCTTGTGCCCTGCCCTGAAGTATTTCTTCATCACACAGATGCACACTCCATTTTCATGTAGAAAAAAAGTTCAGGGATAGTTTCAGATTAAGAGGGCAGATCCTCAACACTCAGCTGGGGCTGCTAACCCGGTACCAGGTTATACCAGATGTGTGATTTTGCTGTTGTGCTCACTGGTCTGAGACTACTGGCTCAGCTGAGGATCACTGACAAGCTAGGATCACATCAGAAAGTGAAACAGCTAGGTTACCCTAAACACAAGATTTTAGGAGGTAGTTTGCTGGTGAAGCAAAAGAAAGTGAAGGTAAGAAACAGCACATCCAGACTCCTGTTCTCTGTAGTTTGTTGTAGTTCAAGAATTAGATGACTTTTAAGATCCCTTCCAACTCAAACTGTCTTATGATTCTATGATTCTAAATTTCAGTGGAAGATATGGCTCATTAAATGTTAAGGCAGCAATACCTTTAATGTTTTATGTAACACCTTTCTTTAATATTTGATATGAAACAAATCATTGCTGTGTCATTTTTCACCCTTTTGTTTGCTAATGAAAGAGCAGGAAGGGACACATAACAGTAAAGGATCATTTTTTCTAGGGAATTAAACAATACTTTGAGTTGTACAATCCCATTGAAATCTGAAAGAGAAAAGTGCCAGAAGAACCTAAAGGAAACATGTTTCCCGAGAGTCAAAATGTCCCTGTTTTCCAGGGTCCTACCATAATTTCTGAAGGTTTCTAATGTCTTTAATTAACTGGGGTACTTATTAATGTTCTTGTTTCCTTAAGAACCTCTTCAATGGCATTAAAAGGATGAAGGTTGAAAGGGATCAATAAAATTACATCGGGATCAACAGAGATTTCTATAACCACTGATATTTGCGCATGGAACTGGACAACAGTGATGGGTGTTAGAGGATACGAGGTGGGTTTGACAGGGTTAATCAGAAATATCCATGAGTTTTCATGCCTTCATTCACCCTCAAGTCCCACACGTTCATGTGAGCACACGCACATGCATGCACACAGGCTGGTCATACAGATACTCATATCTGCTGCTTGCACGTGTGACAGTGATAAACAGGTTTCTGCTAGCAACAATTTAGCTGGTAATAAATCACTCTGGTGGGGGCTAGTGTGCACAGGTGAATTGCCATGATGCAAGGATATAATTGTGCATAATCAATACAAACATGCTCTAGTGGAACGTGACAAAGACTTACTTAAGCACATTTAGCCAGAGACTAAAGTTTAAGGCAGAATCAAGGTGATGGGGATCTCTCAGATAACACCAGGATATCTTGCTACTGCCATGCTAAAGGGAAGCATAACACACATTTTGGCTGAAATGATGTTCGGAAAATTTTGAAGAAATAGTCTCCATGACCCTCAGAAAGCAGCCTGTCAACATTCCTCAGGATTCCCCACCATCTCAGGAGCCCAATACAAGATAATATACAGAAAATACAAGATACTATACAGAGTACCTAAAGCAACCATAATTATGAACAGTTCTTTCAGAACAGAGAATAGCCTCCTAAGAAAGTGCTTCAGACTTTTAGTTTGGTGTTGTCTCCCTTCACTGCCCCCAGCTGAAAACAGATTCTTTAATGAGAAAATGTTTTGTTAGAGCCATAATTTTCCCACAGAGACATATTTATTACGACTAAACCTTCATTACAACAAACTTCTCAAGTCCTCAGTGGGATTTATGGGTAAAGCTCAAATTCCAGAAAAGGTGCCACTTCATAATAGAATAGTGTGGGTTTTATGTTATGAAACATAAAGTAAAGACCCATTCCTGATTAAATCTGATCAAGGGGAAAAAAAATATTCATGCTGCAGATAATTATTCTAATAACCAAGGAAATGATCCCAGCCATTTCATTCTTTGCTGGAAGGATTGTTTTCACAGTTTCAATCCAGTTAGCCTAGTCTGCAGTCAGAGAACAGAGGTGCTATTTCTTGAGAGGTCCCTTCAATCCATCCAAAATTTGACTGACATCTACTACCACCTCTCTCTTACATCTAACTCTTCAGGGATGACAGAGCAACAAAGCATCCTCTGCTGAGGCCTAAGAATACGTAAGATAAAATTAGACTATTTAATCTTAGGAATCTGTATCAGCACATAGAGTGACTGATAGGTGTCTACCTGCATGAGTGACTAGAAAGACCACTTGAGAAGTGAGTGACCCAATATCTAATGTCTGTAAATAAATCAGAAATTCTGATTTCCGTCTTAAAGTCACTGGATAAATCTCCTTAGAGCTGTCCCACTTCAACATTCCTTTTTTGTCTGGTTTGAAGAGCCATTTGGGGAGAGCTGATTCCATCTTAGGACAGGACACAAATATTTTTGGAAATCTCAGAAAAAAAAATATTACAGGACAGGAAAATCATCTCTTCCTTAGATCTACACACAAAGAAATAGAGCTATGTTTTCTCTTTCAGGTCATTAAGATAAAAAAGGTAATAAAAGCACCATTCTGGAGCAAAATGCTGTATAGATTTCTTTTTTAAAAAATGCAGACTATGATCTACAACTAGCAAATTGCCCTATTAGTGTAGGTTTAAAGAAAAGGGTTGAAAGGTGCAAATTGGAAGGAAACTTGCTCCCAGGAATCAATAGGTCCAGAAGAGTCTATTATAATAACATCATGTCCCTGAGAGGGCATCAGGGATATGTATGTTATTGCTAAATTAGGTGGTGCCATCTTTGCAAGGAAAACAGAAATGTAATGTTTGCTAATTGAACTATAAAAATAATAATTACCTTTGATGTAGGGAAGGCAAAGTCACTCAGCAATGTCTCTGATTGTATAAATTAAAGCTGTTATCATCAGAGCCCAAGCTAGATTAAAAGTGAGCTTCTCAAATTACATTTGGATGAGACCAAATGTACACAGGACTTAAAATGTTTTCATTACATGAGAAACAGCTATTCTCTTCCCTTCTCCCTTACCAGAGTCACATTTTCTTAACTGTTGCAACAACTTCTTCCAGTAGTGTATATTTTTGTAATCAGCTTCATTTCAAGTGCAGTTTTTTTCCTGCGGAAAATGCAGCTTACAAACCAATATTAACTTAGACAATATTGGTTATAACTATAACCAAGAACTATATTGGTTGTGATTTCTTTGCAGTTCAGGATATTTTATAGGCACGTTGCCATGATTTGAAATGGAGAGAGATATGAGGAAGAGATGTTTCTTAAGAGTGCTGGTCCTAGTATTACTTCTTATGCTATCAATTGTTTATTAATTTTGTACTATTTATAAAAGGGTAGACTGACTGTAACTGGATAAGCCAGTTGTGAAAGGAATTTGCAAGGAATCAAACAGCAGATTTTGCAGAAGGATATTATTTTTTTTCCAGTTGTGTTATACATAATACTATGTTGCCTTGCGGTGAGATATTAGTTGAATAGTGAAGTTATTTATTGATTCTATTCTCAAAAGCATAAAGACCTTTTTTACTCAAACTATGTTCAAAACAAAGAGATTTTGCACCAGAAGAATAAAAACCAGATCTCTTTGATCAAGAACCATAAAATCAAAAAATTCTTGGGCAAGCCAGGACTATTCTCTGATTCTAGGAAGGAAGATCCACTTAAGAGGAAAAAAAAAATGAACAAACAAACAAACAAACTAAAAGAAAGAAAAGAAAAAAAAAAAGAAACAAAGAAAGAATTGGAGTAGGAGGTGGGCAACTAGTGGCCAGCATAAACAAGACACTGAATAACAATTCCCTAGGATTAGAGATAGATTTACTGTTAGAAAGAAAAGGACCTTTCTGCTCTCAGTTGATCTTCAATAGAGAAAAGCAGGAAAACAGTCTGAAGACACCGTTCAGCAATAAACTAGAAATATTCAAATATAATGTACAGTTGTTGGTAATGATGCAAGTCCCAGTGAAACAGTGGAACTGAATTATTCAAATAACATTTCTGAAATATTTTCTTTACTACATGAATAAAAAAGTGTTTTTTGAAAGGTAAAGGATAACATACCCTGAAGAGTCCAAGACTAAGGCACTAGAGCCATGGATAAAGCTTGTGGAAAATTCTAAAGTTATAATGCAAAAGGTATTTTAGCTGATAGTGTATATTCTTAATTGCAGTGCACGTAAAAGATTTTTGGGATCTCAAAAGAAGGCTACAGCAGAAGACTACCCATCTAATTTTATTAGAAATCCCTTCTGTCTTGTAAATGCAAAACGCATACAAGATAAAATTCTGAAAGTGAAAAACAGTGAAAGTATGTTCCTCCTAAATTTAAAATACTTTGTGAAACCATGTTGAGTGTATTTTGTTTTAAATAAAAGCCCTTAAACTTTGGATGACTTCTTTTTCAGAAATTACAAAATAAAAAGGCTTCTGGACAAGCAAGCTGGCTAGAAAACACCAAAGGACAAAAAACAAACAAACAAACAAACAAACAAACAAACAAACAAAGTTCTCTATGCTTTATTTTACCTAAAATTTCATATTTGTGTGTGTATTTAAATTATTTAAGGCCATGAGTGATGTCTGCCAAACCCTGCCCTCCTAAATTGTATTGGTTCAAATGTTTTTCATATATCAAATAACATGTCAAATCATACTTTAAATCATTACTTAATTTGTACATCCAGAACTAAATATGTATACAAGCAAACATGCCAGCTGGAAAATCCATGATAAGAAGGATTGAAATTGATTACTTGGGGGAGGGGAAAAAAATACTCTCATGGGAAATTGTATTCAAGACTGCATATATGTCCTAGCTAAAAGCTACCCTAAACTCTTCCTTGTGTCCAGAAATTATCCTGGAAATGAAAATCTTTTTAGATGAGAGTTTAATTGAAACCTGAACTTAATCCTGTAAAGTTTTAGTTTTGGCCAATTAGTTTATTTTGATTGAAACTTAATTAATATAAAGAAATAAGTTTCAATAATCGTAGTCAGACGTGTTAAACTGAGAAAGAAAAGGGGTGAAAAATAGTAGCAAACATGTACTCACTTAGAACAAAATTGGAATGTTGAGAACTAAATGAATCAAGACACTGAAGGACATGAGGAGAAGAAATTATTTAATTGTATGTACATCACTGCTTGGAGTCTGGGTAATAAACACAGGGAATTGGAATTTCTCATTTATGAGCATAAATTTGACCTGGTTAGTATTACTGAAACCCAGTGTGAAGAGTTACATGACTGGAATATTAAAATAAGTTGATATAACCTTTTAAATATGAATACAGTGGACAAGAGTGAACAAAGAATGGCAACCTGTCTTATAGGAAAAAAGAAAAAGAAAGAGAAGTTTTAATTGACTAATACCTAGCAATCAGTGTCTTTCTGCCCTGTAGTGGAAGAAGAGTTAAAAGTTGTGTACAGGTCACTAGGTGATGGAACTGAAAAACTGAAATACTTTAATTTCAAAAACTAATTATAGAGAAACTAAAGAAGGAAGACAAACCCCCCAAAAGGAAGCAGTCGAAAGTTTAAAAAAAGCTGGTTGAAGTTTTTTCTGGAAAATGGATGACAGGAAGTTTTGTGGCACAGAAAATTCACCAAAGATCAGGAAAAAATCAAAGTACAGAAACATTTAGAAAGGAAAATGGGATGACTCTGATAAATGTCCTTTTGTCAGTTTAAAGTTAACCTAAGGCAAACAATAAAAGGCTAATATGAGATTTAATTAAAATAGAATTAAAGGAAGGTAATATAACTAATATCAAATAAAATTGTTTTATGAAAATAGACCTACAGTAATTTGATGTCTTTTTGTAAAGTGTAAGAGAACACTGCTGATGATAATTTGATCATCTAATATTTAAACTTCCAAGGATTCAACCTGATCTCAGAAATCTTTTTTTTTTTTTTTTTTCCAAGAAAAAGGGTGCTATAAAGTCAACAAGTTATCTTCAAAATAAGCTAGGTCGTAAAATTAAATGAAATTGAGACATCCCCTTAAAACTTGAGTAAGAACATCATCCTAGAGTAGGTTTTCATAATGTAGAAAATTAAAAAATACTTTGGAACTGTTCAATTGAAAAGTGAACAGCACATGCATAAATCTGTGCATTTACATGTATTTGAATCTACATATATCTACAAATATGCCCTATACTTTATGGAATATAAGCCTGTACTTAGGGAAATTAGGAACATAAGCTATTATTAGAGAGCAGGGAGGCTCAGCTTTTAGCATTGATGATTCTGAAAATTACTTCATCACCATTGTTGAATGGGGTTTTTTTGGACTACACTGACTGCAAAGGGAGCTGAGTCAATTGGCTTTGGCTAAACCAACACTTAGGAGTTAACTGAGATGAATACTACTTTAAATGTCCTTAGAAAATGCATAAGTTTGTTAAAAGAAGGCTCATCAGCTTATTCAGCACATGTATCAAATCCAGATGCTGAATGTTAAGCAAACATGTTTTCCATCCACCATAACCATTCTTGATAAGTCTTTGAATTTCTCTTCCAGGTACTGGGGAAAACTGAGGTGATTACACCCTCAAATGTTTCACTTTGGTACTTGAAGATAGATCATAATACTTTAAACCCTTTAGACTAAGAATTGTGATTTTTCTTTTCATCTATAGAAGTATTCAACTGTTCAAAAAATGTACAGTGCACTGTTATTTGTTCTTCCTTCCTATGAGCCTCCAGGTGAAAACAGGCAGGATTTCCATTTGTTTCTCTTACCCAAAATAAATCAAATGAAAGTTTATTTCTTGAATTCCTACTTGTTTGTGTTTTTCACTAAGTCTTACTATGATATTCCCACCTGGTTTCAGAGCTCTTCTTGATACTGTATCTGAATGCATACACCAGGCAGTGGAATGTGGCATGAAATATCTGATATTGTGGTGATCAGATCTGTTATGTCCACACAGCTCAGTACAAGTGATTTTTAGTGAGCTTCAGCTCAGAATGAGGTACAGAATGACCACATCAGTACAATTACTTTTTAATATTCAGGGAGCTCATTAGATGAGATCCCACCAGTAATCTCTCATTGTTTCACTGTTATATCCTGTGAATTGTAACTTATTAACTGTCTTAAAATCTGTATGTGGATTGAGGAGGGAATTAAGGTGAATCTGGAAACCTTCAAAGAACCTTTGCTTCAGCTTATGTACTGCAACATTCTTTGGTTCCAAGGGATAATACAAGCTGCCTTAAGTGAAAGACCTCTCCCACAAAAAAAAAAAAAAATACACCTTTGTTTTTTAGGTAAACCTTCTTTTATTGTCTACATGGAGAATCTGTATGGTTGTCAGCATATCTAAATTTAAAAATAGAAGCCCACAAGGTGGGTTTGATCTCAGTGCCAGGCCCAAACCCATTAGAGACACTTCTCAACCTTCGGATCTTGCTTCTCTCCAGTACTATGTAACTGATTTGGTAGTCCTTTCATTTTTAGTCCAAACAAAAGTTACTTCCATTCTCTGACCAGTAAGAACTGTCTCATCTACTACATTTATATATATTTTTTTATGATGGGTGGTCAAAAGTATCCTTTGTGAAAAGTGGTGCACAAAGAACATGTTCTGTGAGCAGAAGTTTGAGGGATGGCCAGTTGTGTATGATTTTCTATCCCATAAATGGGTTTATAGGTATTAGATGAGGGGTAATGTTGAAATGAAATTATGAAATTTTGTTTTTTATTTCAGATGTCATGGTATCTGCTTGTCCTTCATTGTCTCTCAGATTTATATGGAGTATATTATCTGCTTCTTTCCTACCATTGGTAGGACTGGGATTATCCTTCAGACTTCTCCATTTTCTATCAGATTTGATTGAAATCGTCCAGAGGGTTCAATGATATGAGACAAGAACCCACTCAGTATTACACAAGACAGCATGACCATGGAAGGAGCAGTGCCATAGGAATCAAGAAAGGCATTTATCTGACACAGTATAAGGAAAATCATTGGGCTAAAAACAAAACAGTAATTAGATATTCAGACTAAAGTTCACAATCCTTTATGCTCTTTTAACTCTTTTAGTGCCCTGTCCAAAATTTGTGCATATCAGCAGGAACTTTCCACTGACTTAAAAGGAGTTTGAAGGAGTCTTCTAACAAAAGAAAGGGAAAAGTTTGGAAATTCGAACTGCAAAATCAAATGGTAATTGACTACATATGCTAAATAAATACCATGGGTAAAGTCATCATTTTCTTATTTTCCCTACTACAGATTTTTGTTGGTTACTTTTTTTCTGGACCTAACAAGATGTTAAATCACCAGACAGTGTTTTCTGATAGTAACTCAAAAAATGAGAAACAGCATGATTCAATAGAAGGATTATTTACATGTGGCTCTATTCAGTGATGAAGTGGCACTCCAGTTCTCCAAGGCTGAGAGTCACTGCCGTAGATACTCTCTTTCTAGCACAAATGACACTTTTCAGTTTTACCTGCAGGAATGTTTTCTTGGAATTACTCAAAGCTTCACTTGCAAAAAGCATCTGTTTGCCCTATGTACCAAAACTATTGCTTCAGGGTCCTAGCACCTGAGAATCATTGATTAGGAGGAAAAAAAAAAAAAAAACAAAAAAAACACCAGCCTTGAATTGCTGATATTCTATTACAGGAGAAAAGAAGGGAAGAAAGTTAGCTATTGGGGGGAGGTTATAGTAGGAAAAAAAGCACATAGCTGGTGAAAAGATTGAAATTTTAATATGAATCAAGTCGAAGATGAATAGAAAGGATGAGTTTTGTCATCAGCTCCCAATGAAATTGAGACACCTGAACTGATCATAGTGTTTTAAAAAGTCTTAATGGCATATTAGGAAAAAATATGCATATATTTCTAAAGCACTGATTTCAAAGAGTATGAATTCTAGCTGTAAATATCCTGCTGAATGAGAAATTGCTGGCCATTATGAGACAGTTCTGCTCCCTCCACAGAGAAGCACAGCTTCAACTTCAGTCCATTAGGTCACCTCCTGTTTAACATCTCTGTCTTAATGAAGTTCAGATATTATCCTTGATAGCTGCTGTTCACAGAATTTTTGAGAGTATGGTGAGAACTTTTTCTCAAGAGTTAAATGTAAACTTCTGTTGTAGCACCTCTGGAGCAATTTTGGACTCTATCTATTGCTCACCTGTAGGTGCCCATTCTGTAGACAGGGATGCATTGGCTGTTTTGAAGGCTGGTGTCTGCTCCTCTAACTGCAGGTTA
Organism: Zosterops lateralis; assembly: GCF_965231275.1. NCBI lineage: Eukaryota > Metazoa > Chordata > Aves > Passeriformes > Zosteropidae > Zosterops > Zosterops lateralis. The sequence continues at coordinate 24,127,780 of NC_139800.1, read as the reverse complement.
AGTGTTTTTCTGTTTAGGAGAATGCTGCCGATATCACATACAGAAGTAATACAATAAGGTATCTTAAAGGTAAAGCACTGTGGGTGTCTGGGTAGCAGATACATGTCTTACTACCTCCCTTGGTAAACATTAGGAGAATTAGCTTGTTTACTTTTAGTTCCTTCTTAAATAGCTAAATATGAATAGTCACAGGGTTTAGCACTTCTGTGTTTTTTTCTCTGCTGTCTGCTCAAAGCTGTTTAAATCCCCCTGAAACTGGAAACAAAACAGGAAAAAGAAGTGGAATCTTCTACTGACAGAGCACTTTCAAATAAGAAACAATTTCAATGAAGTTCAAGTACATTATGAAATAAAATTAAACAAAAATCTAATCCAGCAAGTGGAAAGCTTTTTTGTTTGTTTGCTACAAGATGTATAACATTATTACTGCAATAGTTTTTTTTAAGGGCATTTTGCATTTTTACTCCAAATTTCTCTCAGTGTCACAAGCTGTAATTAGTGCTAATCACTCTCTACTCCTGGTAAAATAACTGAACAGAATTCCATTACCAAGCCAAAGAGGTTTTCTGCTTGCCAGCTTCTTTATACTAATGCTTTAAGCCCTGTAAATGGGATAGAAGCCACATAAATAAAGTGGAAAACTGAAGAGAGCACTTCTGGAAATTAAGGGTGGTTTGAAGCAGTTCTATAAATGTAGGTCTCCATGGGCAGAACCCCTACTTGAAACTTAAAAGACATAAACCACCACAGGTAGAGAATCTGTGTAAACACATTAACACACTGCAGTAACTAAGATGATATGTAATTTTCTAGGATCAAGCCACTGCAGTGGGGAACTTCAGGGTCAGATTTGGCTCAGAGCCAATCAACTGCTATGCAAGCTTTTTCCCAGCAAGCCATAGAGACATGGTCTTTTGTGTTTTTTTTTTTTTTTTCTTCTTTTTTTTTTTTGTTGTTGTTGTTGTTGTTGTTGTTGTTGTTGTTGTTGTTGTGTTTGTTTGTTTGTTTGTTTGTTTTTTGGCTTTTTTTTTTTTTTTTTTTTTTAATGAGACTATGCAGAAGAAATAAGAAAAACTAGCAATATATTTGCGGGTAAAACTTGTAGATTATGGGAGAGAGTTGCCTGACTTTTCAAAGATGTTTTAACTCCCATTAAGCATCCATTTAGAGTGGTATCTTGCCCTTTAATAGATAGTTCTAAGAAAGCAGAACTTTTTGAAACTGGTTTCCGTATCTGTCTGGCAGTTCAGTTTAACATAAATTGCAGCAATTCTTAAGGCCATTAAAATGTCTGATGATCATCACAACTGAGTGTTGTATCTTAGTTTGAATCCTCCCATTTTCTTTAACTTCCTTTAAAGCCTTTCGATTTCTAGGAAATGCGATTGATTTAAAAGTAAATAAAACAAGTGGAAAAATAAAAGTACACTTTTACAAAGGTTCTTATTTTAAGTTTACCTGTGACATTTCTCATGTTTGCATCTCTTTGGGCAGCTCCCCAAAGGGCTGAAAATTTATCTGAACAGAAGCTGTTAGATTTTGACCAAGGCAGGACTAGTCAGCTCTTTTGTCTAATCCACTTTGCAGATTCCCATGTTCTAAAGAGTTTGAAAAATTCCTTAAACAAATAATTTCTACTTTCTATTTTTCCTGAGATCAAATATCAACAACTGCGGAATCCTAGAATCCTTAAAATCAAAATCTACATTGCCACCTCTGTGCCCTTTCATAAATTTATAATTCATAAATTTATAATTTATAAATCCTCCCTTAAAACTTTATTTGCCAAAAATCACTGTCATCTAGTATTGTTTAGGGATGAATAGAGCTGTGGCAGTTTGAGGAGTTATTGCTTGATAGCTGAGCCAACTAACTGCTCATATATTATTAGCCATCTCCAAATGGGAAATGAGTTAACTTTCTCAGGAGAAGAAAAAAATTTAAACAACATTACCTAGAAATCTGAGGGGAATTTTTAGGTACTTATCAGAATTATCCATGTTGCATTTCATATGGCAATCCATACTGCTGGTATGAGCAAATCTATATTGGTTTCCTAAATCTGGTAGTATTTACAACCAGTTAGACAAGCAAAGATTTTAAATTAGACAAATCCTTTTTCCTATTCTAATGTATTATTCTCTCTGTGGACCTTATTTGATGCTTTATTTACTTGTCTAATAATACTGAAATCTTAATTTAAGAATTTTAACACAGCAAGGATTGTTTTTGTGTTTGCTGCTTTATTTGATAATTATGCTTTAAATCATTTGCAAGGAAAAGAAAATTTCCAAGTAATTCACAATTAATAGAGAACACAAAAGCAGAAAAGCCACTATTTACCATCCAAAAAGAGAGCTGAACTCAGAAACTAAAAATAATAGTCATAACACTGGATCAGAGATTGCATGATGCAGGAGGAAAAACATAAAACTTTATAAAAACCCTGGAATTTACTTATTTGGTAAATTCCAAAGGAAAGGAAAGTCTTCCTTGTTTCACTTCATTACAGCTTACTTTAAAGCATCCACGAGGCTATGGAAAAAGTAAATGCAGTCTTAACAGATGTGAAATGAATTTTCTGTAGTAGGGGTAAGGAAAATCTAATGTTGTTATACAAGTCATTAATGTGATCTTCCCAGGAATATTGAATTCCATCTTTGCAACTTTTACCAGGAAAAAAACCCACTTGGATTCAGAAAGAGGTTTGCCAGTACAATAGAAAGACCATTCCATTAAGGAGAGAGATACTTTTGAGGACAGAAAAGAGAATTCTGGAGGAAATAGAGAACATAATGGGCATCACTAAATGTTCTATATCTTTACTTATTGTTTCTGGAGTTGAAATTAAACATGTCAAATCTATACTCAGTATTCAACACCCAGGTAGGTACTTTCAGCTCACAGAAACAAATCTACATGAGTATTCTCTGATGTAGTCTAGCAAGCTGATGATTCTCCAGCAGATGCTACCCCAAAAATACCTGTCCTTTAGTCTAGATTCTAGCTTCTGTTCCAAAATATAATGCAGCACAGCCAAATTTTATTGAGCAGCTTAAGAAATCATTAAGAAAACTTTGGCTATTCACTAGCTGGACAAATAAACTAATTTTTTTTTCCGTAGAAACCACTTAAATTACATTAGTACAAGATCAGGAAAGAGGCATTTTGAGGCTTTGTGCACCCTCTTTGTATGCAGTATTGTAAATACAGAACAAAGGAAATTTGCTGCATTTGACCCTGTTGTGCAAACCTGGAAGCCAGGGCCTTTGTCATAGACTGATATTCTTTGTACCTGTATGCAACAGAAAACTCTATGAAAGAAAAAGCTTCAGAAGTACCTCCAGAGGTGCAGGGCTCCTTTTCTCCATAGCTGTGACAAGTGTTAACAGCCGTGTAGCTAATCCTTTCATGGACTGCCACAGCACAAACCCCAAATTCACACTTGCCTGTTTCTTCTTTTGTCTTTTTTTAATTAATAGCCACCAAATTGTGTCTGGTTGGTTCTTCCCCCTCTTTGCCACTCTCACAGCACCCATACTCACTCAGCGAGGAGGAGGGAAGAAAGAAAGGAGGGATGGGGGTGGGGGGTGAGGGAGATGCCAGCTTGAAATTAACAGAGACAATTGCAGTTGACATAATGATACCACATAATCCTAGCAATTAAGTCACAGAGCGGCACAACGAGTTCTCACTCAGGGCTGGGGGCACTGCTTCCCCGTTCCCCTCCTGCCTTATGCTGCGTGCAGGAAACAAGGATGACAGAAGGCACCGCTCTCTTTTAGGAGCCTGTTCCTAAAGACTTTAGCCATCCTGGCTGTAGTGCATGGATGTGGGAGCTGGATGCAGCCATCCATCCACTCAGGCCATTCGCTGACAGCAGATGACTTTGCACAGGAGTGGCGCTTGGATTTACCCCGGGGGGGCGGAGCGGGGGCTGAGGCTGCACACAGCTGTGCCATCTGTTCCAATAATACCACATTACTCTCTAAACTCAGTAATGAAGGCTCTTGAGTAATCTTTTATCAGAATGACTTCACAGCATTAAAAATGCATTTCAATACATAGCTTGTTTAAATATTTAACCCTCTTTGGCTTTGAGAAATTGATTCAGATCTGTGGTGTTTATATGTGTAAGAAACATTGATTTTCATATGTAGGCCTGCATTAATTCATGAAGACGTGAGTATGATCTGTGATAAACAGACTCTCAAACTTCAGAATGTGAGTGGGAACAACTGGTCTTCTGGCTTTGATTTTCCTCAGTGCAAACTTTTCCTCCAGATGAGTTTTACATTCTACTAAATAAGATAAACACTACATGGACTAATATTCAATTATCTTTAATGGGAATTGAAACAGTCTCATTTACCCACGTCCCCTTTCTGTTCCATTCTCTGTCTGTTGCTTGCTCTGTTTCTCAACTTGTCTGGCATTGTCAGTTCAAACAGTTTTTTTTTTTTTTTTTTTTTTTTTGTTTTTTTTTTTTGTTTTTTTTTTTTTTTTTTTTTTTTTTTCTGGACAATTTCCTTTTAAGTTTCTGACATATTTAACCAGTAGAAATGAACATTGCTCTAAAACTGTCAGGCCTTATTATGGCATGGAGGGCCTGACACATGCAGAGCTGTCAGCTCTGCTGTTGGTATGGAATGATCAGGTGCAGGGCACAACACTTAGGCTTTTCCCACTTTTTGGTAAGTCCAAGGTGAGGACTCCGTGGGAGTCATTATGAATACAGATTCCTCAAGTCATGCCTTTGGCTCTTTAGCACACAACTTTTGGAAAGATAAAGCACCAATATTTGTAAGGAAAACCATAGGAAAGACACTGAGGGCACATGAGCTGTGACATGGATAAGATATTACTCTGCAAGTTATGTTCTTATTAAATAGTCATTATGAGGGTTGGTAAAGAGAAAGCTGATTAAAATCACAGAAATTCTTGCTATATAGATACTTAGACTAAACATGAGACACCTGACATAATTTTACTCACTACATCATTGGTGCCTCTGAGTGAATTGTATTTGCACATAGCTCAAAATTTCTTACATTCTAGGAGTGATAAAATGTGCTGGTTTTGGCTGGGGTAGAGAATTTTTTTTTCCATAGGAGATGTTATGGGAATGCATTTTGGATTTATGCTGGAAACTGATAATTATACAGGGATGTTTTTATTATGACTGAGCAGGGCTTACACAGAGCCAAGGCCTTTTCTGTAACCCAGTATGGAGGCTCGAGGTGCACAAGGAGCTAGGAAAGGGCACATTTTGAAAAATATAAGCCAGTTCCAGAAAGGCACATAGGAACTATTTTTAATGTGACTTTAGGTCCAAACTAAACTTTGGAGGTTAGTTAAGAGTCTGAAAAAGCTTAAGGATGGTGACTGGTTTGGAGATTTAGACATATTCCAGTATTAGATGTGTGGTAATCTTTCATAATGATTGCACAGATTTTTCTTCTCATTGCTACCCCACAAATGCTCTCCACTGTTCCACTCCCCTGATGTGTAATTTGGATACTGTCTTCTGGTATACATGTTAGCAAGGTTCATCAAAGCCATTGTGAATGACAGACCCTGCCATCTGCCTCTTCTTCATTCAAAACATAAGTGATAAAAAGAATCAAAAATACATGAACCATGCGCCAAACAGCTCAATTTACAGAGAAAAAAAAAAAAAAAAAGAAGTGGGAAATGTCAAGTAATAATGTATTATCTTAAATTTATTACATGATTGTGGTTCTGCTAAAAGCATTGGGCTTTCTATTTAATAGTTTATTTATCCTTTAAGAAATCCATGCAGAGCTGTTCTTTCCTATATAAGCATTTCCTCCTATGTGCTCCGAAGCAAGCACATACATTATATACACACCCCTATTCATTCAGAGACACATGCAGAAATATGCATGTCTCCATAAAAATCTAGATGTAGCTATCCATCCCCATGAACTGGCTACCACAATTGTCGTGTTTTAGGAAGTGCCTGTTGACTTCAGTTAAACACTGCTCAATGGGACACACAATATAGCTCCCAGCTACAAGGGGTTAAGGAGGTTTTTGTTGGAAGGCAGATACTGCATGACTTGGTATACCATAGTTGATTTTTTATCAGATTTTAAGGCAGAGTCTGGAACAACTATCTAGTTGATATGACATGCTTGTGCTTTCTTCAGCTTTTTTTTTTTTTTTTTTTTTAATTTCGCATATGTTAGATATATATTTACAAATACAAAGTGTTAGCAGTTTAATTGCAATATTTTGTTCATTGCATTTTAATTTCACTTTTGCTCATCTGCATTTTTTTTCTCTTCTTTTGCTCATCCATTCCCCATGTGGTACAAGTGCTAATAATAATAATTCAACTTAATAACATCAATCCTTGCAAAGCACTTGAGCCCATGTGCTCCTCAAGGGCACCTAACCCTTCATGTCCTCAACTTGCAGCTTCTTTATCACACTTGAACCACCCTCATAAACTACATCTTCTTCAGACCTCGTCAGGAAGGGCAAGTCCGAGATAATGGAAATGAACTGAGAAAAATACAACCTTCATGGTATGTCATCTCTTGATATCAAGAGATATATGATATCTCTTGATATCTCTTGATATATCTCTTGATATAGGAATTTCTCTTTCTTTTTGTTGTTGTTCTTGTTGTTGCTGTTGTTGTTTTTTGTTGTTGTTGTGGGGGATTGAAACAGGCATTCTTGTTTTTCTGTTTAGACTTTTAGGATTTCAGTTTTGCTGTCATACTTCTATCACAGTCTGAGCTAGAAAAATATTCTTTCTTTCTGGAGTTAACAGAATCCTTTGAAAGCGTTTCATTTGCCCAAACTTCTGACATGAATCTGATCAAGTTGCTGATATAACTCATGTGACCTTAGTGATCACAGAGAGTGTTGAGGACTTTGTAATTGATGCTTTTTGGGATTTTGTCTCTATTTCATCTTCATCTGAGAGAATATTGTGTGCAGGCAAAGACTGGACTCCCCATAGAAAAGGTCTCGTGAAGGAATTAAATTTTGTGTCAAGCCTTACACTTTTTTCACTTAATTCAACAACAACAAAAAAATCATTTATGTAAGCAGTACATTAATTTATTAAGTCTGGAGAAGAACAAAACTAAATGGATCTCAGCTTATTCCATGTTTTTGGTCTGTTTGTTTTTGCTTTTCCTAATTTGTGAAATAACCTTAAAGTGAAAAGTTAAAGACAAGGAAGATTGGTGTTAGAAACAATCCAGACAGTCTTCATTTTGTTTACAAGGTGGGCTGCCTGAGAAGAAGCAGTTGCTCTTGTGACTGCTAACACTCTCTAGAGAACCTTACCTTATTTATGCATAATTAAAATAAAAATTCATAATCTTGATCAGAGGATAATCCTCATTATGATAGCCAGTGGGATGATAAGGTAGGGAAACCATGACTCAGGGAATATTCTACAATTAATCGTTCCACCTGCAGCATGGTTGGATCATTTCTTAGGATGACAAGGATGTAATACCATGATAAATTGTGTTTAGCCTGAATAAGGATGTTGGGGAAAAAAGGTCTGAGAGAAAGGGGGAACGTTAACATCTGTTGGAGTAGACCCAACAACTTAAAAGCAAAATATTTTGAATAATATTTGCCACCCAGAAGGTTGTTAGAAGTAGAACAGGCTCCCCAGGGAAGTGGTCACAGCACCACTTTTGAGCACATTGTTCAAAAAGCATTTGAACAATGCTCTCAGGCACAGGTTGTGACTCTTGGAGGTGACATTGTGCAGGGCCATGAGCTGGGCTCAATCATCTTTGTGGGTCCCTTCCAACTCAGGATGTACTGTGATCTGTGATTTTAAATTATACGCTGATCTCTGCATTTATAGTACAACAAGAGGGATGAAGGATGAAACATCTCTTCTATGAGGAAAGGCTGAGAGAGCTGAGGTTGTTCAGCCTGGAGAAGTGTCCAGGGAAACCATGTTGAGGCTTTCTAGTACTTTAAGGGGCCTTATAAAAAGAAGGGAGAAGAATTTTTTTTATACAGGCAAATAGTGACAGTACAATATAGAATAGTTTTAATTGTTTAAATAGTTTAATAGTTTAATTGTTTAATAGTTTAAATTGAAGTTTAGGTTTGTATTGCATATTAGGAAGAAATTCTTTACTCAGAATGTGTCAAATAAAGACCAGGGAACTTGTGGATGCTCTGTACCAAGAACAGTTCAAGGCCAGGTTAGATAGAGCTCCCAGCAACCTGTTCTAATGGGAAATGACCCAGTCCATGGTAGGATTTTGAAATGAGAGGGTCTTTAATTTCTCTTTCAACAAACCACTGTATGAAATTACTAAATGTCAAAATTTCTCCACATTTGTTGTTGTTAATGTTATGGATCATTAATTTTATCTGCTGGATGCTGTTCCAGGTAGACTCTCTAGCCTTAGCATTGCTCTTAGGTTTTTTTTGACTTTCATAGGGTAATTTTTCTTGGTTAATTTCTGAGGGGGGTTGTTTGTTTATTTGTTTGTTTGAAATTAGACACTGGTCACTGTAAAACATAAAAAAAAAAAAAAAAGAAAAAAGAAATAGGTTATTAATTAATGCCTTAATTCTATTTCTTTTTTGAAATATACAGTTAGAATTATTGACCTAATTTCAGTATCTAAATGTTAGATGTATAGGTCTCAACAGCAGGTTATGCTCCTTTTATATCCAGTGGAGATAAAGCAGCACTTTTCAAGAGTATACTGTCTGGATATGCTGCTCCTGCTTCACGGGAAAACTCAGTTGTGGAAGTTCTCATTGTGAGAATGACTTGTTAAAAAAATCATGCATTGTATTAATGACAAAATAAAACCCAGGTTCCTTGAATTCCACATCTGTATCATAGTCATTAGGGCAGGCAGCCTAATGACTACTTAGTAGAATAGAATGCATTACCAAACAGTCTTACGCAGACAAATCTGTTGTTCAACTAAATTATTAAGATATTTTTAAGAGTAAGGGTCTGGAGCATAAAACTCAAATAAAATTCATAAACACCATATTGCTTGCCTGAATTAGCTCAGGGTTCTGAGGTATATGGCTAGTTCAATCAGGTGGAAGGTATGGCACGATGTTAATTGTGTATATTTGGATTTGTCCACCTGAAAATTTCAGAGGCTGTCAGCTACTTCAAAATATGTAAATATATTATTTGGGTCTAATGTTTGCCTGTTGCAGTGGTCAGCATCCCTATAATGCATAAAACCATATATGGATGGAAAGGGATCTCTATCACAGAATTCAGTCACCTTTTGTCGTAGGAATCTAAAGTACCATCAACAAAGTGGTCACAATCATTCCTAAAAAAAAAAAAAAAGAGCCAGAAAAACTAGCAAAGAAATTTCAGATTACCTGTCATTTGCACTAATTTTCTTGATAGAAGGCTTATCCAGAATAAAACTTCTCTGATGGTTTGCAATTTCTTTAACTTCCAGCAGAAATACCTTTGGATAGTCATTTGTTTTAAGTGCAGTAACTCCATTTACCAGGATATTAGTAAAACTGAATGAACTATCATGTTAATGTTTATTTCTTTAACAGGGAGCAGTTAACACCTTCTCTGCCTTGATTTTGCTGATCTAAACCAACCAAATTAATTTACTAAGTACTCCTTTCCTATATAATTCCTGGATCTTTTAAATAACTTGATCCAATTTGGCATTTATGTTTCTTGGACAAGTGTGGTCACATTTTTGGGCAATGCTACCAAATACTATATGAGTTACACTAATGTTCTCTTTACTTTGATTTCACCTGGATGGATGCAGAGTGCATCAGTTCTTCCTTGTTCACTAAAAGAAATCTGGTTTAGCCTATATTTGATGCAATTCAGTAAAAGTAAAACATTGAGTGAAGGAAGTATGTTCATTGAAAACATAGGGTCAGTTTGTACGACGGGGCAGAAAGATATTAATGAGCTTCAGCAAGAGGATTTGTGCGTTATCAGAATGTGAGTTGAGGGCTGGAGATTTGTGTCTAGACAGGAAGTTCTTCCATTGTTGATGGAAGAACTTCTGAAGTCATCTAAATTTTCATGTCCATCACTAACTTGGTTATCTCTTCCTCCTTCAGTTTAAGTGCTTGCAGCCTCATGTAATTAGAGGCGACATCATGTGAGTGGACCCAATAACCTCCTGCTCTGCTCTTTTTTGGCTGACTCTAAAGGACATTAAAAAAAAGTTTTGTCAAGGAAGGAAAAGAAAAATAAGCTAAGTTTTGATTCCCTTATTAGAAACAAATCTCTGCCTGGGAGGATGTAGAGAGGAGAAGGATGGAGCAAGCCCTTTGAAGTTTCCTCATGCCTTAGACAAGCTTGAAATCTTGACAGGCCTCCTCCACTCCTTAGTAGAGAGGGATGGAACACTTAAACACTAAATGAAACCTATACATGTTGGGTTTTTTTCAGGGAACACCTGCTACGTGCAGGTACCTGACTGAATTTCCAGTGGATGTCTATCAAGTCATTTCAGTTCTCAGCCCTGAGCACATAATGAGAATTTATCAACTCTTCACATTCCCACCTGATCTCTCACCAGTGCATCTCCATAAATATTGCTCTTATTCATCTGGGTATTGTGAAATAGCAGTTTATTTTATTTTATTTTATTTTGCAGCATTTGTGTTTGTTTGTAGTATTTGTATTTATTTGGTATACACAGGCAGGATAAATAACAAGATATTGTTTATAATTTTGTCCTCACAAGTGACACTGTGGATGGAGACCTCCTCTGAGCCAATGCTTGCATTGACGTCAGCAACAATAATTGCATTAATGGTGAGACACAGAAATCTCATCTGTATTTTGCCCAGGAAAGATAGCACAGGGACTGAGAGCCATTGTTTCATAAAAAATAAAGAAACCTATAATTTTATTGAAAGCAGAAGGGCACAAAAATTATATTGTTTAGAAACTATTTTAAACAATAGCCGTTATGTCACCAGGCTTATCAACCTTTATGTCAGCTCAGGAAAGCTGGGAAGAAAAAATAAATCCGTAAGTGCTCAGACAATTATACCATCGGACTTGAGAGATTGCATGAGCTCTTAGGAAGATTATTAAGCTCCTGTGTTTTTGCAACACTCTCCCCAGCTCAGTTTAAGTTCAGAGATGGGGTAGGAAAGCAGTAGAAAAGTTGCTAAATAATACAGATTGGATTATAAATTTAAAATAAATTAAATACGTTAGATTGGTGCTCTATGCTAAGGAACAATACTAATTCTCAAGTCTGTCACGCGGCCAATCTGGAACTGTATTTGCTTTGCTAAAATTAGGATCACTTCACTTAAATTTATTCAGCCAAGTTTTACTTCCTGTGAGGGAGGTATATTTTTCTGCCTATTTTGTAGGAAGAAAGATGGCTTCTACAAAATTAATTCTCCAAACATTTCAAAGTCACATTTGATTCTGTTCTTCAGAGCATGGCATAAAAGGCCTCGGATATCTAAGAGATTTTTCCACTCTCCTGTATGCTACATTGGTATCTGAGTGAATCTGGAGATTAAGAGAAGCATCTACTTTCAAGTGAGTGAAGAAAGAGAACAGAAGAGAGACAGGTGGTAAGAATTGGAGTTATTGCTTTACTATAATTCAAGTTTTGTTGCAAATTAAGAAATTATATCTTTTAGTTTTCATGCTAATTTTTTGCTTATTCTTTGGCATTAAATAAATTTTAGTTGAAACTTCAGGGTCCTACTGTCTGTTGACATGGATACCAGCCACAGACTTTGTCTCTATCAACACAGCCTTTACATTTTTCTTAGCTGCTGCAGTGACTGGATGGGTGTTTACCTAGAGCTGGGGAAATGAAATTCATGTTTGTACTGTTTCTATCTAAGCCAAAAGATTAGGTAAAGTTCACTTCAGATTCACTATGAGCTTGGCCTTGAATTGCATCAAAAAAGTGTTTTTCTGTGACTTTCAATAAATTTGATGGATTTTATTGTTTGGGACATCAAAACAAAACAAAAAAAAGGACATAGAGAATAATCTCAATACTTTTCATCATCAAGGAAAGACGAAATAAAGAAAGTAGAGGGTCAGTTTATGACTGACTCACTTCAACAAAGCAGAAATGAACGTGTGGCATGTCTTTCTTCTCAGAAACACAGAGACTTGAAGAAGACTCATAGAATCATCAAGCAGTATCTTTTTCCACTATAACATTACACAATCCTTTGAAAATAGGTTTACTATTCTTTTAAAAGTGTTTAAGTATTGCATCATTCTTTCTTATCTTTATCTTATTTGAAGGCTGATTTTTGAAAACCTCCTTCTAATGTTCAATTTCAGTGCTTTATTCACAAAATGTTACATGTCTCCCCATGACCCATCAGCACATCCCAAAGTTACCAAAGCCTTGGTAACTTTTACAAACCCAGAGATACTTTTCAGGAGATCAGCAAAAAGCTGAATGATGGAAGCCATGGAACTATTGCATTGACATAAATCAACAGCAGCACCAACAGTAATTGTGACAGGTCATTCTCAGCCCTTGTTATTACAGTGGTGTTGCTGTATCCGCTGAAACCACCCCCAGGCTACTGTGGATCCACAAATTGCTGCTAATTCCATTTTCTAATGATACTGGGACAAATTTAATCACTTCAGAGGCTGAGGATGACAAAACTTTATTTAACCTAGAGGCATAGAGATCTGTGTGTCTCAACCTCTAACTCTCAGAAGCTACACAGGTTGTTGTTTTATTGTTTTGGGGGTTTTTTCCAGCTTTGAGGTATTTATCTGCCTACATACCTTGATTTTGTGTGCAAACAAGAATTAGCACCCAAGAGTCCCACTTTCTGACTGTCCTCTCATCAGTGATGGTCAGCATTTGATACTTGAGAGGAACTGACTCTGACACACTGCCAGAAGAACCAATTGCTCACTATTATACTTCAGGGGAAAAAGGGGTGAAAATGCCCTTTTCTTTAACAATTCATGCCCTGAATCGGGACAGTTGAGGTCCCCTGTTGTTTTATCCTTGTTAGCGTCGCTGCTTCATAGGTACTGGATTTTTCATGATGATTCACCCTGTAAGATTGCACTCTGACTTCCTAGAACACGTGTTCTGTCCTGGTAGAGTCAAGGGTTTACTCTGAGCTCTCAGGCAATGACTTTACTGTTGGTGACCCAGACTCTCAGTCACGTATTGATCCAAATACTCCTTATTCCAATCACACATACATTTCTCACGCAACTTCAACTGGGAACTCTGAGTGTTACTTTGGTCTGGGTTTGGCTCAACCTAAATATTAGATCTGGAAAATTCACATTCTTCCTATCTATTAGACTTGATCTGCATTGTCTCGGGTTGGTTTTCTCACCCGAGATTCAAGTTGTTTAAAGTCCTTGGCCCTCTAAAAGCCCTGAGTCGTGTCGGTACAAAGAAGCGGAGTCTTCAAGGCCTTGCTTTCTGTTTCTCGAGATGTTTATTATTTGATATCTCAGAGTTTTTCTCCGCTCCCAGGCGAGGTCCGGACAGTGGCTGGGACACAAGGTGACTGCCCACTGATGGGACGTCACCTTACATTTATACTGATAGTTACGTGTAGGTTATTTACTATTTCCCACCAATGCCTAGTGCTTACACTAAGAGGGTCACTTCTGCTTTGACCCAATCCACTCTAACTATCTTATATCATCACCACCCCAGAAGATGGAGGACAAGGAAGAAGGAGAAGGACATGAGGTACCACTCAAATTCCACCATCTTGTCCCCCATTTACCTCTATTCTAAGAATCCTAAAACTACTGAATTTTGCATGTTCTACTGTGCTAAACTACTATTTTCACTTCCTGGCGATTTGCAATTCCTCTCCTAATGCTGGAAGTTTCTCCCATGGGCTAAGATCAAACTCCGTGTCTTCCTGGGCTCTGTGCCAAGGTCTCCAACCCCCCTGGACCAGCTCCACACTCCCCTGTCCAGGGCTCAAATTCTCTTTCCTGGGTCCCAGGTCATCCAAAAGGGATGTCCTGGACTCCAACACATGTGTAATTATATATTCGTGTATATTGCAGACTGGTTTTCTAAGTAAATGAACATGATAAAATTCTGTATTAATGTCAATGAGGGCACTTTTTTTTCCTACTGTCTGTGTCAGTACTCCTTCTTCAACAGCCTGTGAACCTGTAACTAAATTTTGAATAGAAAAGATATTTACAGCTATTAAGTTCCAAAATGTTCCATGAAAATAATGCTTTAAAATGCCCCAAAACATACGCCTTATCAGCTCATATGATCATTTGAGGGGTAAGATCATGACATCTAAGTTTAATAGTCCCACTAGAACCCACATGGAAAATAAGAAATTTGAGTCCTTTTTCCAAAATCCAAATAGTTTTTTTGCAACCCATGGCAATAACCTCAGAAAGAGGAAATATTGCAATGGATGTTTTTACTCTACAAGACTTCATAATGTTCAGCCATCTGACATAGAGGCATGTTATTTATGCTGCCTACGATTCTTCTGTATCGACTGACACAAGATTCAAGACCAGATCTTGGCATGCTTCCCTCAGAGATCAGGAAACAGGAGTGTGGTTGGTACTCACATAGCTGTGTAAAGGGAGAGGAGAAAGTTATCTGAGCTGTCATCTTTCTTTAGCCTGCTTGGGATCAGACCCATTATAGCAATTTTTTGGTCTTTATATAGCACTTTTCACTCTTAGATTTCACAGCACTTTTCAAGCAAATAGAAGAATCTTTGACAAAACCACATTCCCATCAGCACTGAACAGTTCACTCAAAAATTAAACACTTTATAAAATTGGGTCAGATTCAATATAACATTGTTCAGAAGAAAAATGGGATAAAAGCTCTCACAATTCAACACACTACATTTTGACATTGTTTGAAATAAGGTATTTCTTTCTCTTTTTTTGATCTTTCTTCTGAAATTACTTTCCATTTCTGTGTTTTAGTATTATATAACACATCATACAATACCATTCCATAACATCCCACATCACAATACAAATGATAAAATGTCAATTGAAATGTTTCAAATATAACCATATAAACCAGCTTTTTTTCTTGATGAGAAATTAACAATTTCAGTTCTCCTCTCAAACCATACACAGCTGAAATTGGCAATTCTGTCAGCTTTCATTAAGTTGTAATTACATCTTCTGGATAACCAGAGCAAGTGTATTTATTTTTGTTTTACAAATGAGAAATTTGAGTCATGAAGAAGAAAAGAGCTAAAGCTCAGAAAATAAATGTTGACAGATCTGGAGGTAGAAATTGTAGTTCTGAATAGAGCTAAACACCCAGAGGTTATCTTTGCAGACAGACTTTTTTTATTTTTTTTTAAAGCACAAATTTCAAATATTTTTCTTTCAACCCATAGCAATAAAATCAATATCTATTCATTTATCTATATTTTTTTTTACTCAATATATATTTTTTTTCTCACTAAATGGATGAAATCCAGAACCTTCAGCAGCCAAAAGACTGAAGTATGGATCTATTATGTCAAAGAATGAAAGTGTGGATAAATTCCTTCTGGAACAAAGTGGATTTGCACAAAAGAAAGTAAGAGAACTACAGGGTTTTCAAAAATGCATGAGCACTTTTAAGCGAAAACCAATTTAATCTGAAAATTTCCAGCTATATTCCTAAATCTTAGTACTTTGTTTGCTGCAGGATTTAAAATCCTACTTTTCTTTCTTGTGCTAAGAAACAAGATTATCAATTGAAATACACAGTAGGAACTGATTGAGGGTGATCTAGCAATTGCAGCATCAAAATTCTGACATAGAGTGATTTGATATTATAAGCTTACCACATTTTATGAAAACTGCAGAAAAGAACCTGGGAGACTTGGTGGGTGGCAGGTTGGCCATGAGTTTATTCTGTGTCCCTGTAGCCAAGAGGGCCAATGGGATCTTGGGGATCTCTTTTATGAGGAGAGTCTGCAAAAGCTGTGTTTGTTCAGTCTGGAGAAGGGACAACTCATAGGTGACCTCATCCATGCATTTAAATATCTCAAACGCAGGTGCCGAGGTGGTGGTGCCAGACTTTTTCCAGGTGCTCAGTGGCAGGATGAGGAGCAATGGCCACAACATTAAACACTAAAAGTTCAACTTCAACATGAGAAAAAACTTTATATTGAAGGTGTCAGAGCACTGGAACAGCTGCCCAGGAAGGTCATGGAGTCTCCCTCCCTGGAGACATTCAAACCCCATCTGGATGTGCTCCTGGGTCACTGGCTCTGGGTGATGCTACCTTGGCAGGGAGTTGGACTGAGTGAGTTCCAGAGATCCTTTCCTACTGTAACAATTCTGTGATTCCGTGAAAATCCAGGAGAGTAAATCTGAGGGGTCCTCAACATTCAAGAAGTTTAGCTGAGAAGACTGCTGCTTAAATCTTGAAGATATTTTGGAGCTCATATGTTAATGAGAGGATTCAGATTTTCATCACTAAACTGCATTGCGATCATTTAACTTAGGCTTCCTTGTTTTGTTATTTTGTTATTGTAAAAAATTAAGACATTTATAATGACTTCTTAAAAGAAAATGTTAGTCTTTGTCTTTGAAAAACGTATGCAAAACTGTATTTGAAAATGTCTCTCACAAAATTTTTCTTAAAAATGTTTATTAGGTGGTGAAAAGCACATTTACTTCAATTAAAAAATAAGTTTTTAACATTTCACATTGTCAAAATTTTCAATCAAAAGCTATACCTGGCTCATTAAATATATTTTCTTCCTTTCACAAATTTCTGTAAATATTACTAAACAAAAATCCATTACTTTCACCTTTTTTTCAGTTTTCATTCTATCTTTCTAGTCTTACATGTCCTCTAAATGTCTAAACTGAAGAGGAACAAATCTATCACTTATTTAATTTTAAATTATATATAGCTTACCCTCTTAAAGCATGTTTTGGCAATAGGAATCAATGCTGAATCTTTGCTGCAGCAAAGTTTATAATAATGTTTTATTGCATGTCTGTGACATGTAGATTATGTTTACTGTGTGTAGAGTCAATGTAAGGGTTCAGATGTTAATCTGATGTTGCTCTTTGTCCTGCAAATATGCAGATAGCATATATAACGTGGTTTGCTTACAAAAAGTGTGGAAAAAGACCTCTGAGAGGTTGTGGGGTAGACCCTCAGTATGTATATTTTCTGGTGAATATACTACATCTTTGTGGATGCAAATCTGAGGTTTGAGGGGTCAGATTTAATTTTGAATTCTATGTATTCAAGTAAAGGATTTTCCAGCAATTATTTTTTGTTTATCTACATGTGCTGTGTAAAGAATGTTTGCAGGGTATTGCTTTGCACCTACATGTTCATTTTACACACAGGAAAAGGAAAAAAAAAGAAAATAGATTTTGTCCTTTAGATGACAATAGGCTCCCTGTGTTAGAAAGAAGCATTAAATTCGTCCATTTTAAAACCTGTCTTTACACATGATGCAGGTGATATTTACAGTCTAAAGAATGGTGACATTTATGGAAGAAAGACGGTTTAACCACAGATCAAACCCTTATGTTGGAAGATATTCTTCCATCCATGAGCTCCCTACAGATTGTATCCAGACTGCCTAAATTCAATTTCAGTGCCAATCCTCTTTTGTACAACAGGTATACAGGCTTGAAAATAAGCGTAGCCTTTCGAATACTGAAAAGATAGTGGTGTTCATAGGGAAGACTTAATTCACCCTCTGGCTCAGGCACTTCCTAGCCTTCAGCATCTTTCCAAGGAGCATTCAGAAACCTGGATGTTCCTGCTCTTCTTTGATAATCAGTTGAAAGAAGTGAATATCTCAGCCGAGAGTTTTGAATTACTTGTATGATGTTGGCATTTGGAGGCTTGCAAAGGTCTGAACAGTATAGTAATATTCCCTGCTTTTAATCATAATTTATCTTGCAGACTGCCTGATGAATATAAGATTATTTTTCATGCTAAAATGCTCATACAAAGTAAACTGGTTCCAGACATATTAAGCCTGTATTTATTTCGAACACATGGTCTAGCAGTACAATTGAAATTTCATTTTTAGCATCTCTCACCTTTCCCCTCTTTTCTTCTGCTCAGCCTCTGGAATCAGATTTGATTCAGCACAGTGACTTAATTCCTGAGATTTCTTTTTTAATTCCACCTCTATTCTGTCTATCTTGTAAGAGCTAATAATGCAAAAAATGAGAACACATGAATTTGAGTAGTTGAGTGCTCTTAAGTATGGAAACCCACATTGTACCATGTCTCTGAGTGTGTTTACCACTGGATATCAAGGTTTTTAGGAAACAGACCTTGCTTTGTCTCTGAGTGTGTTTACCACTGGATATCAAGGTTTTTAGGAAACAGACCTTGCTTTCTAAATTACTTGCTTGCATGGCTGTGCTGCTACTCAGGGGTGTGAGACACTCTGGCTATGCAATCTGTCAAAGCCAAGGTGTGAGCTGTGGTAGGACTTTCCTCACTGAATGTTGTTCTGAAGCAAGAAAGGTCTCACCACAGAAATTACTCTCTGACAGAGTCCTCAATTTAAGTGCATTAAAAGAGGAGAATGGGATCAATCAGCATCATTCTTTAAAACACATCTAAAATGGTGTAAAGAAGGAGATGAAGCTCCATGATTTTTCATTAAGGTAATTCCTCATCACTGCCTCTTTATTTTATCATCTTTTCTTAGCTATATGGTCTTTTTACAGAGACTTTAAGTATAAAACATCAGAAAGTCAAGTGAGCAGGACAAGCTAAGGGTCTTTCAGTTGTTGAAGGAAGGAAACAGTAACATCCACAAAGTTATTCATCTACTTTTAAATATATTTCTAAATTAAGTCATTTTCTGGAGGAATCCAGTCAGCTCCACTAACTATAGATGGGAATAGCCTTCTCTTTGCTAATGCTAGGAATATATAACTTTGATGACTAAATTTAGGTGAGATGAAACATGCCTTCAAGAAACTCCATGATAATTCTATAACCCTATCCTTTTGTGCTCCCTCTCTCCCCTGCTGTTTCTTTTCTTCACTTGTTACTTCTCATTTTCATGTCAGATATCTCAGTAAAGTCTTTGAAGCAGAAACCAGGTCTGAATATTTGTCTCAGCACTAAACAACCAACTTAATCTACTAGTAGGACAGGCTGTTGTAGAGTGTCTAAGACACTATAAAGAAATTAAATATATATTATTAGATTTTTATTAGAAAATTTGCTCCCTTTTTCCAATAAATCAGAAACAAACAAAAAAAATCCAGTAGTTAGTAAATTGCACATTTTTACACTGAGTAGTGGTTTTTTTTGTTTGTTTGTTTGGTTTTTTTTACTATAACCATAGTTCATATAGATAACAGTAATAAGCAATAAAGAATTCTCAATCCAGGCAGCTCACCACAAAATCCCACTACAACTGAATGAAACCAGTAAACATGGGACCATTAGGAAAAATAGATGGGTCAGCTTAATACAATGAAAATTAGTAAAAACCAAGTGGTTTGCAACATTATAACTTAATTGTTGTTACTGTTGAAATTTTGAGCACAAGAACTATTTTTTCCTCCACAATAATTAGATATGAACTAAAAATTATAAGACTGATTAATTTTCAATTACACTAACAATAAATTCTTGCCTTTATAGGAGATGTATATAAAGAAGGTATGACCTTTTCAGTGTTCGGTTTTTCTTCAGGTTAACTGAAAGTATTGCTACAAACAAAACTGATTTCAACATAGCTAATCACTGTAGTATTTACCTGCAAAATCTGAGAAAATTCAGCAAGTATCCAAAACTATTGAAACCTGGCATAATTTCAAGGTCTTATAGTGTACTTAGTTCCCCTCTCCAACCTACTCCCAATATTATTTTTACTGTAAAATTTATCAGAGACCTGTAAAGACCTGCCCTTGGTTCAGGTAACATCTGAATATGAATCTAATGTCTGCTGTTTATCTATCAGGCATCTTTATGTCAACATCTTATACCCAGAAAATTCCATCCAGGACGTAGACTTTGTTTAAAGAGCAAGAGTAGAAACAACAGTACATTTCTAAAGAAAAGGTTTTGTCATTTTTCTCTGTGAATATGAACTTTTAAATAATTAAAACTGTTATAACTCTGAAAATAATTTTTTTATTAATGTAAAGGAAGTCCCACACAATCCTCCAAATCCACCTTCACATACCACTTCTGGACAAGGCAATGTGTTTTATATCACACCGGGTAGATAGAGAGTTGAGAATGATTAGCTCAGCAGTAGCCACCATGGCTTTACATGCCAACATCTAGGTGAAAGAACTCTACGTGAAATAGAATCCTCTCCTGGATTCTTACTTTCACCTAAGGGGCAAGAAAAACTACTTCATCCATAAACAGGCCCAGATAACGGTATCAGCTCTAGAGATCAGGAAGAATATTTCCACCAGAGCACAGAAAGTTTGTGACCTTCTGTGAGGTTTGGATTCCAGACACATCACAGGTAAAGTACATAAATTTTGTCTGCTTACCAGAAATAAGTACATTTTTTCCACCACAAGTGTGCTTCTATTTTGTCTTTCAAACATCCTCCTGGCATTTCTTGCTGCCAGGGATCACAAACATGGAGTTAGAGAGGTATTTTGGTAAGGCTCAGAAATCCCATAACAAGCACACAATTTGACCTCCAAATCACAAGCCAACAAATTTTACCCAGAAATTCTTTTTGAGACCTTATCCTGGATGTGCTATAGGCAGTCTTTCAGAAAGACATCCAGGTCACATTATCACCAGTATTTCCTGAGGCTCCTCAGTGATTTTCACATATCTGATCCCCCACAATATCAGCAGGGGCTTTGGAAAATTATCAGCCAGTGCTTTCAAACTTAGATTCTTGTAGTGTGATTATAGGTTCCAAACACAGTGATGCAGACAGCAAGCAAGGGGAGCAGATCCACCCATATTGTCTGAAAGTCTTGCAATAGAAATATTCTTACAGAGCCTCTTCTTTGAAGAACAAGAGATATACAATTTAGAATGTAACACTACCAGGAAGGCAAATGACTAAAAACTAATTGTTTTTCCCATTACAGAGAACACCCATGATTGTTCCAGCGTCAGTCTCTTTCAGAAAACCTTCTACACAAACATTCTTTATTATGTGCTGCAATAATAGTAATGATACATTTTGTCTGTGCAATGACATCCATCGTGATTAACCAAAGTGCTTTCAAATTTTGGTGATTTGCTTCTTTCAACGACTGACCTAGACCCTAGATATTTGGATAACAAATTGTGATCTAAGCTTGCAAAGTATGGAGAAAACATCCCTAACTTTGCTGACTTTTATCCAGAAATTGTCAAGCCTTACTTGTTTGTCTTTTCTGTCTAACATGGATGCTTAAAATCATTTCATATCCAAATCACCTAGGATTGGAGAAGAGATAGTTTGTTCATGCCAATTTGGTTCAGCTTTTAGTTTTAGTATAGTATGACTATTTTAATTACTAATGTCAGTGGTTATTCACAGCTTTGCTACTATGATGTACAATGATCATTGTTATTAATTTGGCAATGAATATTGCTCTCATTCAACTTACTGTTTTAATTCTTTTTTCAGCAATGTGAATGTTGAAATTAAAATTTTAATGTAACTAATAGCAACATGAAATATAATGACAACAATAATGATGTTCTATGGAGGAACATAGATCATTATAGAATCCTAATATACTCTCTTTCAATAAGAGTTCCTAGCAATCCAAGAATTAAGGATGTCTTCCACATATGAAAAAGAAATAACCAGATTTAGGCAGTAACATGATGTGTTTTCAAATGTCAGTGACAAACTCCCCTTAATTTCAACAATGCAACACTATTCTTTAATAATACAAATTATCAATTATATTTGGAAAAGAAAAGGAACTAAAATTAAATTTATAATCAAGGTGGTATATACTTTCTGTAGGTGAACAAAGCTAGTCAATTATGTGTTTCATCTCACCTACTTAGCTTTGTAAATACTAGATGTTGAGTCCAAGTTGGTCATACAGACTCTGTGTCTTTGTCATAGAAACACCCTCTCCTAAGAAAACTCTTTGTCAGCTGAAGCATCTCTGAAGGCTTCTTCCTCTACTGATTTCCTAATTACAGAGCCTAAATACACACACTTCAATTCTGCAGAAAACAATTTGAAAGTCTTGTTTTGAGTGCTTTCAAGGAGATTTAGCAAGTGAGTCTGTATAACTCTGTTTTTATTTAATTTTTGGTTTTATATTTAGAGGCAAAATAATACAAAAAGTTATATGTTACTTGTCCATCTGAGAAGTCTGAAATAATTTATGGGATTGAGGCAATGGATTGAAGGGTTTTCAGCTAAACTCAATAGAGTTACAAAGGAAGAGATCTCCAGATCTCCAGGGTTGACTGCCATCTGAAACACCCATCTCCTATACCACCTTAGTTTTGGTTTTTTGTTGTGTTGTGGTTTTTTTTTTTTTGTTTTTTTTTTTTTTTTTTTTTGGGGGGGGGGGAGTGGTTGAGTTGGGTTTGTTGGTTTTTTGGGTTTGTTTGTTTGTTTTTTTATTTTGTCTTTTTTGTTTTTTTCCCCATTAAAGTACTGCACTAGCCCGTATCTGAGAATAGAAACTACAAGAAAATCTAGCAATGTGACAGAATGAGAATATTTCAGATGGTATAACATTTGGTCTGAGAAGGTGTGTTCAAGGCAACGGCCCAGTAAAATAGATTTTCTAGGTGCACATTGATAGAAAGACTAGAAGAAACTGAACAGGAATTGTTAAGTGAGAACTCCATCTCTCAGGTGTCTTGATCCATAGAGTTTCAGCCCTTTGTGTAGAGATGCAAACCTGCTGTATGCTGCAATCTTCTTTCCAAAATAAATTGGTTAATAACTATACCTAATTCTGTTAAGGAACAGCTATACCTGAGTTTGGAGTTTTGAAGTACAGTGCAGCTTTGAACCTACCCTACCAGGAGCACCAAGCAACATGAACCAACACATACCAGCACTTCTATTTCTCTTATTCCATGTGCTTAAGTTTAAGGGTTCTTAGGGTTACAATCAAAATCATTTTTTTCCCAGGTAGTCAGGAAGTCTGTACTTGAAATGGAGGCTGAGTTTTACCCTAGGTGTATTTCATCCTCAGCTCTTTGACAATGCATTAGAGGAAAATAGGCAAGGAGAAAGACACAAGATGAAAAATGGGTAAAAGAGAAGGGAAAATTACTTTTTTCAATCTTCAAAATTTCAAAAAATATGAAAGACTTATTCAAGAAATGTAGTTGGTTTATACCTATACTAGCTGTGTTTAAGAAAAAAAAATGGATAAAAGCGCCTTCCCCAAAAAAATTATGATATAATAAAATAATTTCATTAGACAATCTTTGTTTTTTTGCTAACATTTCTAGATTCTAAATTTTCAGTAAATACCTTATAGTTTCAGCTTGAGTTTAGAATGTGAAATGTAGAATTTAGGTTAGTTAAATGTAGTGAAGCCTCCAAAACATTCCTGACAGAATTTTGTATGGAATTAATAAGTGCATGTAAAAATTACATCTTATTATTCAGCAGATGAATTTTTGCAAGGTTGAATTTTCAGTTATCAAGGTTATCCATCTTTCTGCCTAGACTATTTGTGAGAGAGATATAGAACTGCTATTCTCCAGGGATTAAAGCTTTCCTGATGAAAGAGACATCACCTCTAAACTCAAGCAACATGAGAATGTTGTGATCTCAGGTTATCTTGGTGCACAGATGAGTCTGAGATTACAAAAGAGAATATAATTAGGAAAACCTCTTTCTGTGGTTGTACATAACCACAAAGAATAAACCAATTCTGTCTGAAACTCACAACTTAATTTGGGAAGAAAATATGAGATAAAAGAAATAAAAAAAACCCAAGAAACATTCTATATGTTTGTTTGAAGGCATAGCATTTCATCACTTCCTGCAGGATGGACTCATCTACTTTGTCAATCAACAGAGTCCCCTTCAATGGCAGATAGCTTAAAACTAGGTACTTAAAAGTTTTGAGAACTCCAAGTTAATTTGGGGAGTCCCAGACATATTTACCCTATGGACAGTCTTGCCAAGCAAAAAGCAAACCAAAACTGACAGTGAGAAATAATCATGGTATCCTACACTTAATTTGGTTTCCTCTTATATTTGAGTGTTATGAATTCGAAAGGAAAAATTTAATAGAGTGATGCTACAGTAATTTTATGGAATTATCTTTGAAAAACATAGCTGGTATGACTAGACAAGCTGAACTATGGATTGTCTAAAAAAAGAGGAGACAAAGCAAGACTTTGGATTATAGTCTAAGAATAAAACAAATAGCTCAAATCATAGCATTTGCAAATCCACTGAGTTCTGTAGGCGGCTGGTCCCTTAGATTTCTTTGATCATTATCTTTTATTATGTGAAGTTTCAAATCCAGGTGATGTGAATTTCACTAAAGTTATGAGTAGAACAGAAAGTCCACCTTTAAGGAGACACCAAGAGTATGACATGACTATTACTGAAAGACTATTTTTTCTTCTCATGCTCACGCTCTTTGCTCTTGGAACACTATTTATGATCGTAGTCAACAAAACAAAAATGTATTTAAATGCAGAAAATGAAATGTAGCTAACTACAGAAATGTAGTTAAAGTCTGATGAAGAGAGATGTTCTCATGAAAATATGTCCTAGAATTATGTGTATTGAAAAGCTGGTACCCAACATATTAATAGAGCTAAGACATTAACTTTAAATATTCTCCTGAAATTGGAAATAATCCAGATTAGCTTTACTCTGAATCACCTCATAAACATGCAGTAACATAGAAAACTCAAAAAAAAAAAAAAAAAGATCCTCAACAAAATCAATTTGTTCAGAAAGATCCACTACTGCTTATGACCTGCCTAAAAAAAAAGTAAACATGGTGAGGATACAGGGCTACAGTATAGGGGAGGGTATTAAGAGAGTAAACTCTTGCAGTTTTGATGCAAGAATTCTGTACATCATAGTTTAACTTGAGAACATCTTAGCCTTTCCTCTGAAAGGATTCAAGTGCATACCAATTTTATCTAGATTCATTTTTATGCTTATAACTTACGTGGTTAAAAAAATGCAATCATTCAAGTTCCCTTTAAAAAGAGATATTTGAGGGAAAAATTATTGTGCAGCATGGTGTTCTAAAGTTCTTTTTCTTTCAGCCTCTGTTAAAAAAAGCTCAGATTACTTATTTTGATTAAACATCATCAGATAGATCTTGTTCAGACTTGACTAAACAAAGTAATCGGTCTACAGCATTAAACACAGATGGAGGGCAGAGTAACAGTGTATCTCTGTTAAATATTTAAATTCAAATTCTGAACATTTTGATAGTTGAAAAAGTCAGCTTGGGTAAAAATGTAGAAACAGATATCCCCTAACTGGTAAAAATGCTTATCAAAAATGCAGTTCAGGTTCCAGCACATAGGTAGTAACCACATTTTAATCTGTTCACACATATGTAAATTCTTAGATATGAGAGTCAGGAGGATGTGATATAATCTTACCAAGCTGCACTTATAAGGCTATTCCTCCTCCTAAATAGTGAGCATACTTACTAACCAGAAGTGTGCCTTTCATTTCTCCACTAAATCTTTTTATTTCTATTTTGGCAAATAATATCTTTTGAGGCACTGTAGTGAGGGTAGAAATGTGAGTATGTGAAAAGACAAACTAAGTATGGAAAGATCCTGTATGTCAGCATAGGAGAGGGACGGGTAGTTTTTATGTGCAAGGAAGTCTGTGACGAGTTTCTGGGTAAAACCTGAGGGGGTAAGCTGTTAGTGTATGACAGCTTGCTTGTGCACAAACCCCATTTTTATATGTATTAGTCCATGAGCACAAAAGTGTGGGAGAATGTACATGCACTCTACAGAAAAAGGAAGAAACAATGAGTGTGTCAAAAGGATACATGTAAACGTGTACACACTTTGCTCTAGGCAAGTTCAGCTCCTAGATGGAAACTTGAGAAACTGAATTTACTGGCATTTGAAAGAGATCTCAGATGAACAAAATTTGTCTGGCTTCTTTCCCCACTAGTGCAGCCAAAATGGACTCTCAGTCTAATAAGGTTTGACAAAACTTGACACTGGAGGCAAGTGTCAAGGAATCCAACTAGTCAAAAGTGTTAGAGACACCATGACACTAGAGGATAGAGGTGTTACCATAGGAACAGAATGAAAGATGCTCCATGGTGGTTGGTTAGGAGGTTTGTTTAAGAGGGAGCCAAGCAGCTGCAGCCTTGCAACCACCCTATGCTTGAATAATGGTAGGTAAATTCCATCCTCCTCCATTCTCTGCCAGGAAATGAGGAATTTAATTCTTCCTCATTATGTGAACAATGTTGAGATCGCTGACATGGCTGCAGACTCTCAAATGGTTTGTGCTGCAAAAGAAAATGGTTTGGTACTCAATGGTGCAAATGCCTAATCTGCAATGGAGGAGTGAGGGTATGGAAGATATTTTTAAAGAATTAAAGGATATTTAGTTACAAAGCTATGAATCTCCCTTTCTCTGTCTTCCCCTCCTTCTCTTGTTGCTTCGCGTATCTGTCTCTCAGGTCAGCTCAGCGTCAGCTGGGCCACCCTGCTAGCTGTGATACGCCCAACAGTACCTTTGCGTGGGTCTTGGCTCCGCAGCACCTTTGCCTTAGCTGTCTCGGCCGTGGTTTGAAAGAGGGGACACTCCAGGCTCAGGGAGAAAAGGTTTTATTCGGGTAACTCAGGGGGCAGCCCCTGGTTCCAGGCCTGTGCCTCTGGGGAGTGACCCCCAGCCTCGGTTACAGGGGGTTTTTGTTCCCCCAAAATCTCAGGGGTGGACACCAGTTACAAGACCAATCACACAAAGCCAGGTGGGTAAGGTCAAAATGCAATACACAACATTAACAAATCAGGTGAATTTGAGATGTGGTCTTGTGAGACCCACCAATCCCTGTCAGACACCTCTCCTGAAGGTTCTGGGGTCTGGGGGATGGTGGACATGTGGGGGAGAAATACAATGGGATGGGGGAAAATACAATAGGATGATCGAAACCCAGGGCAGAGGATTAGAGTTGTCTTGGCAACTCTTATCAACCTCTGATAAGCACAAATCAAGACAGGAACTTTACCAGGCTAGGGTTAAAGTCCAAATCACATCAAACCTACAACTAAGAAACTTATGATACCATTCCAGCACCCCCACACCTCCCCCTTTTTCTTTTATTTGTGTCACTGGCCTGGAGTGTAGATATCTGAATCACACTCGCTGCTGGAGTCAGAGTCTGGTGGGAATTCGATGGCAGGTGTCACTGAATGCACTGAGGGGGCAGTAGTGGGGAAAATTGCATTCATGATCAGGCTTTTGACCAAACCAGAAGCAATGGCTACAATTAAGATGATGAACAGAAACAACAGTCCAGTTTTGATCCACGAGCTGGCGATGTTAGAGAGTCCAACACCTTTGAAGAGGTTGTCAAACCAGTCCCCTGTTTCTTGCTTGATGGACTCGACCATTCCTCGCAGCTGCTGGATTGATTTTTTGACGTTCTCAGCCTTAGATGACAGATTGAAGCAACACAGTCCTTCAAACTCCTCACATGAATGTTGGTTCAGTAGAAGTAGATAATCAATCGCGGCGCGGTTCTGAAGGGTTGCCTGCCTGGTAATCTGTTCGTCTGATAGGAGGTCACTTATAGCTTGAGTTGTTAAATTTGCCTGTTTGGCCACCCAACATTCTAAACGGCCTAATTCTCCCATGGATTTTGCTATCGAGACCCAGGGTAAAAAAACTGTCAGGGCTGTGGCCTTTGCCCTGGACCAGTGGATGATTTCTGAATTACAATCTGGGTCGAGACTTGTTAGGTCTCTTTTCTGGATTGGTACATGGAGAGAGGAATTTTTTCTGTGCCAATTGAGGATTTGAGTCATGTTTGGAGTAAACAGGCTCAGCTTGCCTAAAGTGCATGGGCCTCCGATCAGCCGAGCAGGAATGCCTGTAAAAGCTCTGTCACCACAAATAAGGAAAAAACCCTTGGGTAGGGAACGGGGAAAGGGACTGTGAGCATCAGTGGAAGGAGTGGTAACATGTGCAATTTTTGTGCACTAGTTTTTTGCTATATAAGAATCCTTAATTTGTAACAAATGATAAAATGAATTGGTGTGTTCGTCTTGGGGGGTGTAACGAAAGTGAACACAAAAAGGAGCTTTTGAGGACCCAAGAAGGTCTAATTCTTGGGGCTCTTGGGGGGCACGCAGGAGTGTCTGCAACCACTCTTTCCAAAAAGCAAGGGGATTTATAACAAAAGCAGAAGGGGCCCTGATGGCTCAGGCAATACTATGTGCCTCGGTTTCCCTTGTTTTGTCAGGTCCTGTGAAGAGAGAGACAAATCTGATTTAGGTGACCTTTTTTCTTTTTCGGTTGCTTGGGCTGCCCGATTGGGGTCGTCACGCTGGGCAGTTCCGCGCTCTCGAATCAGTTTTTTGACACCCTGGTGTTCTTTTTGTTCTCCCTCCCCTCATGTTCCCTTTCCTGTTTTAAGAAATTGTCAAATTGTCCCTTCAATGGACACTGATTGATCCAGTGACCGCTTTTTCCACACAGAAAACACTGGCTGTTAGCTCGTGCAGGAGCGTTCTTCTTGTGTGGTTCTGGTGTTTTAGGTGTTTCCACAGCCGCAGCGGTGATTTTATGGCGCGTTTTCCCCTCTCTAAGGGCTGGTTTTCTGCAGCGTGGGACGACGGCACTGACGGCTTGTAGCATCTCCTTGAGAGGAGGTGTCGAGCCTGGTTCTCTGGGTATCAGATTTATTGCAGCAGTGCACTCCTCGTTCGCATGAGAGAAAGCCAACTGCTGAATCACTTGTTTCTGTGCCTCCTCTCCATTAAATTGCTGTTCCACAGCTGAAGCAAGTCGCTCCACAAACTTGACATAGGGTTCTTGCGGTTCCTGAAAAATGTCTAAGTAATATTGTGAGGGGCCATCGGGCCGCATTTTCAGAAAGGTTGATTAGCTACAAACTCAAGGACATTTTGGGGAATGTTGGTGGGCTGATCTGTGGCTGTTTTCCAATCACCTTCACCCAACAGGTGGTTTAGGGTAATAGGATTGCCTGCATTATCAGTTGCTGTGGTTGGGTCCTCCAGCAAACCTGGCAATGCAGCTTTCAGCAGTTTTCTCCAAGTGACCTCCCATAGCTCAAATTCCATTTTTGCTTGAGAGGCACTTGAAAATCTGCTTCAAATCAAAAGGTACAACTGTGATTCCACCAAAGGAAGTAAACAACAAGCCTTCGAAGTAAGGGCTATGTCTCCCATACTCCTTTAATGCCTTCATGAGGTCTTTAACAAGCGTCTGTGACAACGCTTTCCAGGTGGCTACCGTGGTCCCCTGCCCCCTGCTCCTTCGGTATGTCACCGGAGTAACTGTGGGTACCCCATCTGTGTTTGCACCCCCGAGCTCTTGCTTTGCTTCCTCTCGGACCCCAGCTGCAGCCCCAGGTTCCCAGTTGTAAGCTGGGGGCGGCTCCCAGCCTGCCTGTGGCACGGGCGGCTGTGGCCGTTGAAAGCTTGGAAAAGCATTTCCCAAAGGAGGTGCAGTCGGGGACACCGTGTTCCCGAGTGGGGGGTAGGGCGGGAGCGGTGCCGGCGGGGCTCCCCCTGTGGGAGGGGGCTGCGGGGGGGCGGGCTGGGGCAGGGGCGCCCCGGCCGCGCCGTGGGGGGGCGGCAGGAACACGGGCTGGGGCAGGGGCGGCGCCTCGCTCGCGCCGTGGGGGGGAGGGAAGGGGCTCCACGGCGCTGTGGGGTGCTGCTGTGGCGGGGGGAGAAAGGGAGGGGGGGCCACGGGGTCCGGTCCGCTCAGCCACTGTCCCTGTAACCCGGCAAAAGCGGCGGCAGCGCCGGCATTCGGTGGGGGGAGGGGAGCGGGCGGCTGCGGCTTCGGGGGGGGGGGGGGCAGCAGCCCAGGCAGTGGGCGGTCTCAGCTCCGGGGGCGGCGCCGGCAGCACCGGCAGGGGAGGAGGGGCAGCCGGCAGCCCCGGCGGGGGAGGGGGGGCAGCCGGCAGCCCCGGCGGGGGAGGGGGGGCCGGCAGCGCCGGCGGCAGCGGCGAGCCCCACGCTG
Organism: Zosterops lateralis; assembly: GCF_965231275.1. Classification (NCBI taxonomy): domain Eukaryota; kingdom Metazoa; phylum Chordata; class Aves; order Passeriformes; family Zosteropidae; genus Zosterops; species Zosterops lateralis. The sequence goes on along the minus strand of NC_139800.1, from coordinate 24,097,672 downwards.
TTGGGGTCGTGCCATGATCCCCTCCCGGTCCCAGGGTGGGCAGGGGTGGTGGGGGGTGCGGGGGAAAAAGGGGGTGGGGAGGGTAAGGAGTTTCCCCGGAGGAAGGAACCGCCCGCTTCGGGGGCGGGGCGGGCAGGGGGAAGGTTCTGGGCGGAGTCGGGGCGGTGCCCTCACAGTAGTAGTGGGGTAAACCCCACCCCTGGCTCTGCGGGGGCGTGGGAAGGGGCGGGGGAAGGGGCGGGGGAAGGGGCGGGGGCAAGCCTTGTGAGGAAAAAGGGGACGGGTAGAGGGAAGGGCCAGTAGGAGGGGGCTGAAAGGCATTCTGGGAACAAGAAGAAGGGGGAAGGGCACAAAGAGGCTGCACCTCGTGGCTGCCGCCATTATGGGGGCCTTTTCCTTTGTTCTCTGGGGAGGGGGGAGTCTCCGTGTCTCCCTTCGGGGGTTTCTCACAGCCGTTTTCGCTGCCGGACCCAACCGGGGTAGTTGGGGACTGGCGGTCTTCCTCGGCGAATGAGAAACGGACTCTGGGTTTGTTGGCTGGGGAAATCGGGGGGGTCGTGGGGGGGGTTTGGGCGTTCTGGCCAGCCAGACTGCCCCGGGAGCCCCGAACAGCCCGGCCGTGGCTGCGGGGAGCGGGGGACCCAGGAATTCTCAAAATACTTGGCGAGGGGGAACTCTGGGACGCCGGAGCATTTTTTAAAATACCTGGGGGGGTTTTGGGGGTTTTAGGGGACTTAGGGGGCTTGGGTTCTCTGGGGGAGGGAAAAAGGGGAGACCTGGGGGGTTTGGGGGATTTCGGGGAGGCCGGGGAATGGGACCGGGGGGGCTGGGGGGATTCGGGAGAGGCAGGGGGAGGATGATGGGGGGAAGGGACTGAGTGAATGCTCTGAGAGAATGCAACTTTGTTATCTTGCATTCCTGTGATCTCTTTTAAGGCAGCTTTTATTTGCCACGGCCAGAATGCAAATTTTGCAGCCAGGACGTCTCCTGACTTCCCTAATTTTTCCAACTTTTTAGAAGCATTTTCCCAGAACCAAATGCTGTTCACTTGGTCCGAATTAACATTCGGAAAATGCAAAAACAAATACCTAATAAACTTTTTCAGTTCCTTTTTTGAGTATTTAACTTTGGCAACAATTAAAACTCCAATTAAACTTTCAAAAACCTCTTTCTGGGTGGTGTTTAGTCCGTTTCCCATTCTGACTAGCTGTTACCTTTATCACCACCCCTTCCCAGCAAAACCACCCCCCAAATCCCTGTGGGCGTCCTTTCCTAGGGGTAAGGGCTTCCTTCGGGTGGACCCCCGGTCCCCCCCGTCCCGTCCCTCCTAGGGTTCCCTGAGGCTTCCCAAGCCTCTGTGGTGGGTATTCTCCCCTCCCTTGGAGGAACAATACTCACCAAGCCCTCGGGACACTGGAGGCGTTGCTGGGGCAACCACAAGCCGGAAAGGGACTCCTCTGGGCAGGAGCTGTTCCCTTCTTCCACCAGGGGTGCTTTTTAGCAACCCCAGTGGCTCCGTGAGATGCTGAAGACCTCGGGACACGACAAGGCGACGTCCTCTCAGAAGGTCTCTGGGTCACAGGGTCCGAGTCTTCCTCGGGCCTCCGTGTCAGCTCCCACGGCACAGCGGGTCAAAAGGCGTCTGCAGGCCCCACGAATGGGCGCCAATCTGTTGCTTCGCGTATCTGTCTCTCAGGTCAGCTCAGCGTCAGCTGGGCCACCCTGCTAGCTGTGATACGCCCAACAGTACCTTTGCGTGGGTCTTGGCTCCGCAGCACCTTTGCCTTAGCTGTCTCGGCCGTGGTTTGAAAGAGGGGACACTCCAGGCTCAGGGAGAAAAGGTTTTATTCGGGTAACTCAGGGGGCAGCCCCTGGTTCCAGGCCTGTGCCTCTGGGGAGTGACCCCCAGCCTCGGTTACAGGGGGTTTTTGTTCCCCCAAAATCTCAGGGGTGGACACCAGTTACAAGACCAATCACACAAAGCCAGGTGGGTAAGGTCAAAATGCAATACACAACATTAACAAATCAGGTGAATTTGGGATGTGGTCTTGTGAGACCCACCAATCCCTGTCAGACACCTCTCCTGAAGGTTCTGGGGTCTGGGGGATGGTGGACATGTGGGGGAGAAATACAATGGGATGGGGGAAAATACAATAGGATGATCGAAACCCAGGGCAGAGGATTAGAGTTGTCTTGGCAACTCTTATCAACCTCTGATAAGCACAAATCAAGACAGGAACTTTACCAGGCTAGGGTTAAAGTCCAAATCACATCAAACCTACAACTAAGAAACTTATGATACCATTCCAGCACCCCCACATTCTCTCTGTTGCAAACTCTTCCCTTGCTCCTTAAAAAAATATGCAGCCCCTTCCAAGGTGCAAGAGAAAGAAAAACTTGTTATGAAATCAAGGTCCACTTCAAGGGGAATTTATGAAAACACTGTCCCTTCCAGAAGACACATACAACAGTTTCTTATTGTTACTTTCTTTTGTTTTTTTACAGCCTCAAATCTATAAAGATGGAAATAGTGTGTGAGAAAAGGAAAAGGGAACTTCTCTGGCTCCAAACTAAAATACCAGCTGAACAATACTGTAATTATAATAATCTGAATTTCAGTGATGTCTAGAATCCTCTGATAATGCCATAACTCCATGGTGCTAGGTGGAGTATATAATGCAGCTGGAGACAATGGGTGGTCAGTAGTGTTTGAAAAGAAGATTAAAAAAAAAAAAAAAAAAAAAAAAAAAAAGCAACCTAAAGCTAAAAGCCAAATCTGAAAAATTTATTAAACAGCACTTAAAGATAATGTAGCAATGTTAAGTAAACAACAGCCTCTGGATACAACCGCTCCTTCAAGTTGTCTGTCAGCAACAAGTCTCAAGTTAATGATCACTGTACACAAACATACACATCCATACCTCAATCCCTCTGTGGATGTGTGTTTCTATCTGCCCATTTAGTTTTGGATAAATGCTACCTCAGAACCAACCACAGCTAGAGACAAGATAGTTTTTGTTCAAACCAGTGCAAATATTCTTAAATAAATGGTTGCAACTTCAGTTTATGAAGCCCTACACAGTACATCATGTTGCCGCCCTCACTTAACCAGAAGTTTGTAATTGGTTATAATACCTAGAAAGTCATGGGTTCAGTAACAAGCAAATCAAAACAAAAACATGATGTTTAACTATCTATATATTTAAACTTAAAATTGAAAGATTGCTTTCAAAAGAATGTATTCACTCATAAATTAAAAACATTTACCTCTTTATACAGTTGATCTACTGGACTTGTTTAAGAATGTTTCTGGCTTTTTTAACCAGTTTTAGATCCTGACGATATATATGATTTTTAAATCCTGTCGCTCTTTAAGTCTGCTTTTAATGGACTTTGCAAACTTGGTCTCTCATGAGCTTCAATTGTCTGACCATTGAATTAATGTTATCTTTTGGATTAATGTTATCTTTTGGATTAATGTTATCCTTAGGGATGACATTTACAATTGTGTCTAAGGCAGACAAGTGTCAAAGATCTTTTAAATGTCAAAGATTTTTTTTTTAATAGCCTGAATGATAAACTGTAAATTAAGCTCTATTATTGTAGGCAGCCAAACTTGCGTATGTTGCCAGATCAAGGAAGTTGCTGCTGTAATATCAGTACATACAAGACAGATTAAACACAAGCACAGGTGGTATGGAAAAGGTGAATAATAAATTATTTTCACAGTTTTTTTTCTAACTTATATTACTTCTAACTTAACTTAATAGGCTAAAGTTTAATTATATACAATAAAGAACTGGATGATTTTTTTTGTTGTTGTTGTTACATAACATGCATGTCTATATATGTTAAAATGGTTTCAAAGAGAAAGAAATTACTAAATAATCATACTTTTCCAAGGTAACATATAGAAAGAAATCACCTCTCCCAGAACAAATCTCTTAGTCTCAAAGTTTTGGAGGCCAGACAAGTACTGGGGTCAAGTGTCATTCAGTCACTGACATGTTTTTTTACCAAACATCTACGGTTGACTCTGTTGGAGATATTAACAGGATGTTCTGACTTGGTAGATCTTTTAATTTTTTTTTTTTTTTTTTTAATTAACCATGGTTATGCATCCATTCTGAGATTAAACAGATTTACTGCAACTATGCAAGGAAGTGATAGGTGACTGCAGATTCATGTTTAGGAGCTTGTAAGTAGACAGAATTTTCAGAAGATTAATAATTTTTAAAGATTATTTCTTCTACAAGAAATACAGACAAATTCAATCCCTTTTCTTGAAGAGTCCAAGTCACATTTTTTTTTCTTCTTGCAGACACCTAAGTGCAATCCATTTACTGACCTAGAACTGGGTCATTTCTGATCCTTGACATTCTCTCCATAAACATGAGACATTTTTCCTAAAGCAAAACAACAACAACAAAAACAAAAACACACCCTCCAGTTCCTCTCTTATAATATATATCTGAGTGAATTTGTTTAATTAAATTAAATGTCGGCAAAATAAATAAAACCTGTCCACGATCAAAACTTGTAAAATAGCAGTAAAAAAATCACTCAATGCAAGTAATTTTCAATATGAGTTTTGAATATGAGGGGAGAAAAGGTGGAAGAAGTGATTAGAATTAGATTTATAATGAGACACTAGTTGCACTTTGGTAGCGTAGTCATCACTTCATCTTCATCCTAATGTGGAGATTCACATTGAGTGTCTGGTTGTAACTGTTTGCTATTAAATAATGAATATGCCTGTATCTATGAAAACATGGGAAGAGCTTGATTTCCATTTGTTTGGGATTTTTTTTTGGTTTTGGAAGTTTGATTCATTAAAATTTCATATGTCCTTTATGTAGTCAGAATTCCATAAATAACAAAGAATTCATATCTAAAAAAACCCAAACAACATCAACAAAAAAACCCCACAAACAAAACAAAACAAACAGAAAAATCAACCAACCAACCAACCAAAAAACACAACCAAAAGAAAACCAAACGCACAAACCAAACCCGCAACTGAATCCACAACCAAACCAAACCAAACCAAACCAACCAACCAAACAAACAAACAAAATTAAACCCAAGGCTAAACAAATCAAACAAACAAACTCCTCTTATGTGCTAAAATAACAGCTTAAATCCACTTTTGTTCCAAAACAAATTCTTCACCTCCTCATACTCCACTCTCAATGTTTTCTTACTATTTGTCACTAAGGCTTAGTGCAGGATGCATGAAAGCTCTGAAATTCAGTGATGGATGCCTTTTAGTCACCTGACTGAAGAGAAAATTAAAGGAATGTAAACACATCATTCACAGGAACAAAGCATGGGTAGCATTGCTTAGGAGTAATGGCTTGCCAGTAACCTCCAACTCAGAGGCTAAGGGAGATGTCGAGGAATTTTAATTAAGTTCTTGGTCAAAGAGAGAGATAATTGCATAGTTACAGTTTCTTGTCTATTGAAAAAAAGTGAAATAAAAACATTGGTATGAATATTTTTTTTTAATCCAGTCTATTGAGGTTAGTGAGAGTGGTGAGGCACTGGCCCATAGGTTTTCCAGAGCAGCTGTGAATGCTCCATCCCTGGAAGTGTTCAAGGCCAGGCCGGATGGGGCTTGGAACAACCTGTGATAGGGAAAGATGCCCCTGACCACAGCAAGGGATTGAAACAAGATAATTTTAAGGTCCCTTCAAATCCAATCCATTCTGAAATTCTGATTCCATTTGTTTCATAGAAGTAAATAAAGAGTTCAGGTAAGTTAACCAACTTCAAAAATATTTTTAAAATCCCACTTCCAATTTGTTATCTTTTTTTCCCCTTTTTAAAGGATCTATATTTTCTTATCTGTAAACCGGTATTGATAATCCTGCTTTGCACAGCTAGATGTATTTATGAATATATAGTTATAATATTTGTCACTATTTCATCTCTACTGGCTCTTGTACAGCTTCACACAGTGCTATACTGGACATCCTCTCAGATACTATTTCATTTGGCATCTTATGGCCTGAAAAAAACAGGGAATTTGTATTATTTTAAGAAGCTGAGGTATGAAAAGACAAAAGATAACTGATGAAGGATACACAAAGTTTGGGAAGACTGAGAAATGGAATTTTCATTGTTAATGGCCACCTTTGTTCTTTTAGACCACAAATGATTCTTCATTAGATCACAGAACAATATAGCCTGCAGGGATTTCAAGAGGTTGGATGGGCTGGCTGCATAGCCCAGGCATGTGCCAAATCTAGTCTAAGATATTCAGAAATTCTTTCAAAGTTGGAACCCCAACATTTCTGTATGAAATTGCACTTTGGCCCCTAACTACCCTCACCATTGGGTATCTTCTTCTTATCTCAAAGATGGTATCTCTCCTCCAGCAATTTAAATGAGCAACTTCTTGTTCTGTCTGTCATAACAGGAAGGGATTACTCCCAAATTCTGTAGGATTTGACAGTGTTATTGCACCCCAAAGACATACTTCTAAGCTCTCCAATAACTTCTTCTTCCAAAATCTCTACAGATGGTGGATTTCTTGAAGTATGTTACTGAAAACAAGGTGAAAGATTGAGCTAAATTGTAAACTTTCAGTGTTACAGAGAGAAAATCACCTATCTTTCTGATGTTTTCTTGACAGATTGCATTATGAGCAGGTGTGGAAATCATAAGATTCATATATTCACTTTTTCACCTAATTGGCACAAACTTCTAATATATTGCTTATTTTTTATAGCTTAATTCTTCATATTTCATGTAATTTCTTGTCCAAGTACTAGCTACAATTTGGGTGTATTTTGCAACTAAAAAACTCAACAAATCTTTTAACTTTCAATATTAAATTAATATTTTTTTTAAATGTAGACAGAAAAAATGGAAACATCCTTAACTTTTTCTTTAATTGTTTTTCTTTTTTTTCCTACTAGCAAGTGTATTTCACTGAAAATATTATTGCAACTCTAAAGCATAAAAGACTGACTTCATAATAGACAAATTGCTTAAAACAGCCTAATATTTTTATTATTTACAATATTTTACCTTTACATAAATGTATGTTCTAGGTGAAAAAATTTATTACTTCCAAAAGCAAATTTAAAAATGTGATTAAAATATTTCTTTGAAAATAGGGATTTCTGAGAACATTACAAACAGTTTTAGGCATTTTACATTCTACTTGACCCTGCTTTTATCTTAAAGATGCGGGGGGGAGGGAGAAAAACAGCCAACAAATAAAAGGGTTTTTTGATGTTAATTTTTACGGGCTTCAACAAAACCCTGGCAGTCAAGTGTGTATTCAAGATACTTCTTTGCAGTTGTTCAGGGTCACAGCAGATCAATTAATCTGAAACTAAATCCCAGTCATCCATTCACAACACTGAAATGTACACAACATTTCTTAGCCTTGTCCATCAGTCACCGTTTCATTGCAGAGCTGGTCAGTCAAGCCCAGGGAAGGGTCTCTGCAGAGGGAGCTGCACTCTAGGGACAAATCACAGACGTTATTTTGGGAGCTACACTCTGCATTTTCTCCTTATGTTCAGCATTTTCCACTCAGAACAGCTGGAGAGCTCCAGAGAAAGCACACAGAGAAGGCAGGTTCCCAGTTGTGTGGCTGTCAGAAGTGGGCAGGAGGGAGGGAGAGAATGAGATTCTTTCTTTCAAGGAGTCTGACAGAGATACTGCTATTGACATGGATTTTGGCTTGAATGCATTCTAGCTAACCAAGGGAACCCATCAGATCCCAAAGTTAGAAGTCCAGCCACAGCCGGCTCCCTCCACAATCAATAAAAATAAATAGATGCCTCTCAAGGTTGGGCTGTCTCATGCAGGGACTGTGAAACATTTATGTCTTTCCAGTGACAATGGAAAAAAAAAACTACAATAATTGCATACATTGCAGATACTTTTTGTTATACCAGTGAAGTGTAATCTGGGTCTTAATATGCCACTTACTCAGACAGTAAAATGCTGATGAACTAAACAACTCTCCAGAAGAAATTAGAACCATATTTAACACAATGCAGAGTTTTGAGCTGCAGTTTTTATTTTGGTTTTTGTCTGTTTGTTTGTTTGTCTGCATGTTACATTTCCCTCTCAGATACAAACAATATTTTGCTGTTACCTTAAGGTATTCATAAAAGATGGGACAACTTGTGAAACTGTATTTGTATGTCAAATGAAATTAAAACTATAGAACTAACATAACCATCTTCAGCCTCATGGTCTTGAGTTGCCTACTCTAGCACTTTTAAAGAAAAAAAAGGAAGTCAAAAAGCTCCCTGCATCCACCCTACCCTATTAAACACCCAAAACAAATGAAACCAAGTTTTAATTTTCAAAAATCCAAGTACTCTCCTCAGGCCTTTGCTGGCCAAGTACATTACAAAATCAGAACCTCACACTAAATGTTTTACTTTTTTAGTTTTATGCTCATCATCATGGAGGCCCAGTATTCTTCAGGCTTTTGAACATTGTTGGAATACTGTAACAAATTACTGAAAAAAAACCTATCATAAAACTTTTCTTCAGAATTCCAGGGAGGAAAAAAAACAACTGAAAAAATCCCAGAGAAAACATATCCTTTATTTGTTCTTCCCAACATTTTATACTTTAAAAAATTTTATAGAATATTCATTGTGGTTTTTCACTTGTTCCTTCATGTAATTGGAAAGATCAAATAAAAAAGTTCATTGAAAATTATATTTTAAGAGATTTTGGGGTTCTAGATAAAAATCAGTAATGAAAAAATGTTTATTCATATTGCAAATCTGGCTCTAAATAAAGACAAAGTATTGTGGAATTCTGTGTCTTGAAACTTTTTCAAACTTCTTTAGATGCTTTGTTAGCATATTCTAGTGGAAATTCAACAGGATTTCTCCTTGACCCTGATGCATTGGGAAGTTTTAGATTTACATCCACAAAATCATAGGCTGAGAAGTCACCCCTCGTCAGTAAATGCAAGAAATGAGAACCAGAAAGCTGGGAAGGTTACTTCTTTTCTCTCTAATGGCCTCACATGCAGCAGAGTATTCAAAACACTTGATTTCTTTGTGGAGATCTGTGTGTCTGCAAACCCCACTGCTCCTGTACTGGAGTGATGTCATAATGATGGCTTAATGCAGACTGAACAGAAAAAACAAAGTGAAGGGAGAGGGAAGATCTAAAGGTGGGAGGGGGAGGCTTTATTATTTATTTTGCATACCCTAGGCTCAATTAACACATCTTGAGGATTCTTATGACACTGTCAACAAAAATTAATTCAGAAGTTATGCATTTTACCTTTTATCTCAATTGTGTTGCATGAGTCTGGCAAAGTTGAAAAGCTGCTAATTTAGTAGTCAGCAGTGTCAAATAAAATTTCTAAACTGTATGTCTATAAAAGAACATCTTTGCAATAAGGCATAGCAAATATGCTTGCAAAACAGTTCAGTCAGCAAACCTGGTTTAGGTTTTGAAATATTTGGCAATGACATTTATTAGAACAAAACTATAATATATCAGTGATATAAAGAGCTGTCTCTTCATTACTGGTGCTTTATTATAGGTACTAATTTTGTGCAAAATCCTTTAGAATCTTTGCAAAACACCTGCTGAACTTAAAGAAATATGGTTACTGCTTGTGCTGAGACAGATGTAGCTTAATCACATAATACTGAATTTGACTTTTCAGTACCTCACAATAAATGAACAGAACATACCAGTGCAGGAGATTTAAATCTTGTTCCAATTTGAATATCGTGTTTGCTGACTGGAGGGCCTAAGCTACAGCCAGCTTCCCCAGGTGTCCAACACTGCACAGAACACTTCTGTTTAAGCCACTGAATCGCTAGTTTAATTAAAAAAAAGGAAAAAATAAAAAAGCCTCAGAGAGTATACTTAAAACATGTTTAAATTCTTTGTAGATTATTTTTGTTTCTGTTATTTCCCTGTCTGTTTTAATCTAGCCAGTACTGAGCTTTCTTCTAGCTGCATTGTTTCCTTTAGACACTTTTCGTCAGTTTTTTTCTCTTTTTTTGGGGGGTGGGGGGGAATATTTGAAGGCTCCATGTTTAAAAGGAATTTTGCTCTGGAGACAGCTATTATGAATGTCTTGATCTGAGAAAGGAATAAGGCTGTTTTCTTACTCTGTCATCAGTTGCACATGATTAGTTTTATATATTGATTGGTGGTAGATTTATACATATTTTTGGTGGTAGAATAAGTAAATTTCTATGAACTTTAGTCAACATGTAGTGTCCAGGTTGAGGTTCAAACTTGTTTAGTTTTTTTGCTGTTGTGTTTATGGATAAGGGAGATTCTAAGAATATGGGCACATACGCTTTTGAGTGCAGCAATTTTATGTGTTGTGACTGTATATGCTTATAAAAGAATGTGTAATAATCCAGATATACAGTCATAGATATATTCATAGAACAGTTTGAGTTGGAAGAGAGCCTAAAAATCATCTAGTTCTGACCCCCAAACAGAGCATACAATTTCAAATGCACAGATACCCATGGATACATTTACAGAATATGTATGTTACATTTTGCAGTGCATATATTTTTGTCTCCCTCTATTGAGACTTATTTACACAGTAATGTTAAATAATAGTACTTTAATTTTACTTCTTCAGATAAGCTGTATGCATCATAAAAAAGCATAAAACAATGAAAGCTCATGAATATTTATGTCAATGGCTACATAGAATTATAGTCATAATCTCTGGAACTGGTTCTCACTGGTTCAAAATTAATTATCAAGTTCAGTTTTAATTGCATTCTTCTAAATTATAACAAAACAAAACAAAACAAAACAAAACAAAAAACAAACCAAAAAAACCCCACAAAAAAAACCCACAAAAAAAACAACAAACAAACAAACAAAAAAACACCCATAATGAATTAGCTCATGAGTTCACTGCTGGGCCTGGTATCTGAGACATAAAGTAACCCCATCCTTTACGTGTAATGATGAGCCAAAGACGCGTGATTCAGAGGCTCCTCTTGAAACCAACTTGCTTAAATGTTAACGTCTCTCTCACCTTAAAGACAAAATAAAAATTCTATTTCTAGTTCCTTCAGCAGATATGTTGAACTGAATATTCCTTAAAATAGCCTCTTTTTTTCTCTTTAGCTAGTTTTGATATATGATTGCATGCAACACTACATACTAAATATATTTCAGGCTGAAAAAAGTCTGGGGGAAAAGAAACTTTCTGAAGAGAAGAGCTCTCACCATTTAAGCTCAGTCCATCAGTAGTTTTCTGCATTAAACTCCAAAGGATCTCTGATTGTCTTTAAACCTAATTCTTAATGAAACTGAGAGAAAAGGCCTCTGTCAAATCTTTCAATATGAAAGACAAAACATACAGACTTACAAGACTTTTAAAGTGGTCTTAGATGGAGTGGGAATCTGGAACATGGCTCTTCCCATGTTGTGGTCACTCCCCCAAGGCACACTCTATCTGACAAACCTAGGAGTCATGTGGCCTTAGCACTCCCTATTCTTTCCCTCTTCCCATCCACACACAACCACAACCAGGGTCACTGATTACCCCATACTCAAAGAAAACTTCCAAACAGCTTAGAGTAATGCCATACACCTAATGAGCTGAATTTCAGCCCTGTACTTTATCTCCTCATCTTCCTCCCGTCTAGGGAAGGCTTACAGAGTCCTTCTTCCTTTAATTCATCACCTCCAGTGTGCACACACTTAAAAAATAGTAAAAATCAAATGCTTTTTTAGTTCTCTCTGATTCAGTCATCCAAAGATCCTATGGCCTGTTTCCCAGCTGTGTAATCACAGAAAGTTTGCTACTCTCATCATTCCTTGCAGATGAAGGTCCTGACAGCACCTCAAGCTATTACCCTGTTCAGGCCAAGTGTGAAATGGAAGATTCAAGATTCTCACTGCCTGTGTATAATTGCTGATCTGTATCCAAAAGTCTTGCAAATGATCTGAGCTCAAGTCCATCCTTTAAAGAAAAGAAAAGGAGGAGAAAGAAAAAAAAAAAAAAAAAAAAAAAAAAAAAAAAAAAAAAAAAAAAAAAAAAAAAAACCAAGAGGAAGGAAAGGAGGAAGGAAGACAGACCAAAATAGTATCCAGTAAAAGCAGGGAAAAATTTGGATCTTTCCTCTCGAGTGCCTATTTACTTTCTTAAGTCAAACCCTAGTCAAGATGAACCACATTCCCTCCTGCCTAGGGAATTATATAAATTTAGGCATTAGCAACTGTTTTTGGAGATAAATCTGGAGATTTGTTCTCAGGATGTTCAGGAGACATTTCACTCACTCAGCTGCTCACTAGGCAAACAGTGTAACCAGGTGCCTAACGCTAAGCATATGAACAACACATTGATTTAATGAGGATTCCTGCAGTTTATGTGATACCTTCTCAATCCCTGCATGTAAAAGAATCTAAATTATAAACAGTGGAGGAAGCACTAGTTAGTTTTTTAATTTTAAGGTAATTTGGAGGAAGCTGACCATGAGATTATCGATTAAAATTCAGATCTGTGTAGGAATACCCAAAAAAACCCGATTAATGCTGAAAGCAGTATGACCTCTAAATTTGTTAGAGAGAAGAAAGGCAAAAAGTGAATAAAAAAAATAACAGAGTTGTTGGTAAACTTAACTGATCAGAAAAAGAACCTGGAGAAAAGCCCCAAACCACCCACTTAAGTGTCTCAATTAAGTACCGTGAGAGATAGCCAAAAGACCTGTTACACTGGAAGAAATCTGGCAAAAGAGAGAAATAGCATCAATATCTATTTGGTAGTGCAACCTAATGATCTGAAGAAAACAGGCTGTGAGACTTTCCTGTTCTTACCAAAAAAACACAGCAATTCTTGTTTCAAACTACCCTCTAATATATTCACTTTCCCTCACTAGAATAATATCTATTTCCTCCTTAATTTTAGATAACTCAGGCTACTTATTTTTTTTATTTATTTACTGGTTGTTTTTACAATGTAAGGTGCCCTTTGGAGAAAGATAGAAATATTCTGTATATTCATGCAGAAGCACTTGTTGCACTTGTAGATTAACAGGACTTTTTCTAATTACCTGAAATTCCCAGGCACTACCACAGCAAAAATAACACCACAAAAATGGAAAGATGGGAAAAGAAAGTATTAAAGAAAGACTGGAAGAAAAGCCCAGACTAAAACTATACGTGAAGTTGGATACAGGCAAGTTGTGTCCCAGGAAGAATCAATAAAGGCAATCATGTACAATCAACACTTATGTGGATTTAAGTCACGTGGCTCTAAAGCTTAAAATAGAGATGCATTACAGCAGATGGAAGCTTGTGAAGAAAAAAGCATAGGTGCAAGAAATGGTGTCCTTTGAGGACATTTCATAGAGGTGTTATTGTCAGGGAGAATATTTTTTTTCTCTAACCCAGAAATAAGACAGGTAGGTTTTTAAGAAAATCACATTTCAAGACAATTGTAAGGGGTTGTATGAGCAAGGAATTTCAGAGATGTTTAAGTGCATTTATATGCAGTATGGCTGAATGAGGAGGGAAAAAAGGGGGTTGAAGGCCTTCTGTCAAGCAGTTCTCCTTCTTTTCTTTTTCTTTCTTCTTTTTTTCCGCCTTCCTTTCACAGTCAATTTGCTGCAAGTTGGATGTTGAAAAGAATGCTCTGACATCTAGCAGCGTGGCTAACCTGTTAGGGAGCTTTTCAATATTTATATATTGTAACCCCTGATAAGACTGTCTTTTTCCAAATAAAGTCCTGCATTGCTCCTTGGGGACCTTTTAGATTATTTTTGTAACTTAAAATCTGCATTCATCTTTACATTTTGGTTTCTATTCAATAATCTTTCTTCCTTCCTTTCCTTCCTTTCCTTCCTTCCTTCCTTCCTTCCTTCCTTCCTTCCTTCCTTCCTTCCTTCCTTCCTTCCTTCCTTCCTTCCTTCCTTCCTTCCTTCCTTCCTTCCTTCCTTCCTTCCTTCCTTCCTTCCTTCCTTCCTTCCTTCCTTCCTTCCTTCCTTCCTTCCTTCCTTCCTTCCTTCCTTCCTTCCTTCCTTCCTTCCTTCCTTCCTTCCTTCCTTCCTTCCTTCCTTCCTTCCTTCCTTCCTTCCTTCCTTCCTTCCTTCCTTCCTTCCTTCCTTCCTTCCTTCCTTCCTTCCTTCCTTCCTTCCTTTTCTTAATTCTTGATGTTTTATCTCCTCCATGGATTTGTATCTGCCTGTTGTTCTCTTGCATTTTCAATCTGAAGAAAATAACCACAGATCTTCATTATGGTGGGGGGAGTGGGTGTGACTAGCAGCCACCTCCTCTTGGAGATAATGAGGGAACAATTAAATGGCCCTTTGCTAGGAAGCAGCTGAAACAATGGGAGCCACAACAGGTCACACATGAAATAAATCAGAGATGAGGACCGGGTGGGTGGAAATGTTCATAATAGTCTGAATCAGAATACAGCAGTGTTGGAGAAGGACGAAGGGTGAATTTATCTGCAGCTGTTTAGAAGAAGGGTGGGAATAAAAGGTTGAAAGGGCAGAAGCAGAAATAGAAGTAATAGAAAAGGGGCAGTCAGCAAGAGAAGGCCTGGATACATGAGTAAGGAAAGGGAAATAGAGCCAGAAAAAAAGGAGAAGTATAACCATGCCCCTGTAAAAGAGAGGAACTGTCAAAGGTTTTTTTCTATGACTCCAGTCTTTCTGTGTTCTGAAGTCAAGCTTGTGCATACGTTCACCTCAAATTACAGGGAAAAACTAGCATTTTATTCCCTATGCTCTTTGGAGTTAAGCAGGGTTCAGATCCTCTCTGTTGCTTTCCATATCTATCTTTATGAATTGTTTGGGTGAGAGAAATTATAATCTTCATATCTTTTCAGAGGTTGGACATGGAGGCTTCTAGCTCTTGTGTATTTCACTATTTTGCAGCATCCTATTCTTTGTGGACAGGTTAGGCTGTCATCCCTGAGACAAGAGGAAGGGAAACAAAGCATCTGAGTTCACATGGTAAAATTCTCATGGGCAGACCTCTCTGAGCTTGCCTGTAAACAATGGAGATTGAAAGATTTAACACAAAATTATTTTTAAAAATGTAGGGGTTTTATTTATTAGAGACGTAGAATTGAAGAGGACCTTCTTGACCACTAAGGTTGATTCCTTAGTTTTCTTCATTGTTCTCTTAATCAAATTGATAAAAATCCTCATGACATGCTAAATAGGTTTGTCAGGGCTTGTTAGCTGCCCTGGTCCAGTTGTGACATAATTTCTCTGCTCTGATGGTTTGGAACTGTTCAGTCTTGGATCTTGCTAGTTTTTCGAGTTTTATCAATAAACCAAATGGAAGCATTGCCTCTTTTATTCTCCTCATAAATTTTCCAGAGATGAACAGAAACAGAAACTCTTCATTTTGAGTCTGAATATAATTTTGCTATTTTATGTATATTGCATTTCATTTTTCTGTCCTTAGATCAGATAGCTTCTTTTTCTTTCTTTGTTATTTAAATGAGAAATTGCTCAATTTTGTCACGGGGAAAGTAACAGTCCCTGTGTTAATTTCTGACAACCAGCTGGTATTTAGTTTTGGCTGACATGCACTATATTTCTTTGGCTATGCTAAAATTCAAAATACATTAGAAACTAGGAGGAAAGAAAAAGAAAAGAAAACATCACATAGAAGAAAACAAAATAAAAACTTTCCAGCAAATTATAAAGGAGAGTTCTTATATTACATGGCATAAATGACAGTATCTGAAAGTTATTTGTAGTTTCTTAATGCATTTCCCCTCAAAAAGAAAGAGTCAATATAAAATATTATGAATTAAGCAAAAGTTTCAATCCATCCAACCTTCAACTTTTTTTTTTTCTGTGATGTTTTTAATTGAGATTTTTTGCTCCTCAAATGGAAAAAATCTCAGTGCTTTCTTTGAGTTTTTTTTTCTGTCAGGATTTTTTTTTCCATGTTTCTTACTCCCCTCTTATGTCTATTGATATTAGGGGTGGAAAGTGAGGAAAAATAAATATTAGGAGAGCACCAGTGGAAGGAAAATGGAAAATCACGCATACTGTCATTATTTTTTCTTTCAGCAACACCTCTGAGATGTCACACTCTTCATATTACATAGCTCAAAATGAGAAGCCCAAAACCATTATTTTAATCACAAAAGACATACCAAAGACAACAAAAAAGAAAAGAGTATTTCATTTAATCACCACAAGTGCCCAAATGCTGGAAAGCTATAGGTTAACTGGTAATCCCTTATAAGGTTATCCCTTATAACTGGTATAAGGGATACCACACACCATCTTAGAATACTCTGGCTGGGGTTTTCGGGGCAAAACCCTTAGAGAAGGGTTGTTTCCTTTATATTTAAATAGCTATTTGTTATTAGCTTCTTCTGCACAATGTAGAATCAATGTCTCTAACTCCTTTGGACCTTTGGACAAGCATTGAAGTTGATACTTTGGACATAATGTCCTTCACAGGAACAGGAACAAGTATGGAAGGAGTCCCTAGGGGTAGGTTTTTGCTTCAAGTGAAGCATTTTACACATCTATTCCTCTGCAACAAGAAGAAGATGTGTTTCTATTTCACTGCTATTTGAAAAGACACTAACTCATAGTACATTCCCCCTCCCCACTCACCCCTTTATCAGGAGAGTGATAGATTTATTGGGCCACATTTTCATCTGGTGTAAATTCACATTGCTGCATTGATTCCTGTGGGCCTGCCTTGATTTATGCTAGTTGAGGATCTGGTCCATTTTCATGATATTTGAACATCAATCCTTGCATCTCCTTTTCCCATCCGTAGGCTTTTTCTGTCACGCTTCTGAGAAGAAAACGCAAATGAGTTAAGGGGCTGTCACCAGCCCAGGGAAGAATTTGCTATTCTTTCTTTTTGACTAGGGTCTCTCTTGTTAATTTCCATGGCAGGTCCGTCTCAAGTTTCTCCAAAACTTGTTACCATGTCCTCCTGAGGATGTCAGCTCCTGTTGCAGACTGAAACATTAACAGGGGAAGTTATTAGCTATTCTCTTTACATATTGCCTTTCTTTATATCTGAATTAATAGAAGTATGAATGCTGGTCATCAAAGACATAATGAGTTTTACAAAGTGAAAATGACACTGACAAAAACAAAAGAAATCTGATCTCAACAGAGGGGTCCACAGAGAAGAGGAACAAAGAGGTGGAAGATAAAAAAGAAAAATTGAGAACCTGAAAGAAAAAGAAAAGAAAGAAAGGGGAAAAGGGAAGAAAAGAGAAGAAAAGGTATGCTTGGAATGAGAAAAAGCAAACTAGTTCTTCAGCAGAATTGAAAGCAGTCATGGTGCAGGCAGAAAGAAAAGAATTTATCAGATTTTAAAAGACTTTTTTTTTTCTTCCTCCCATTTGACTGAATAATATAAGTACATTTTGTTAAACCTCCTTACTCGGTGGTCTGCTTGCAAATGTACATTTGATTGTTCCAGGATGGACAGAAGAGCACACCCTCATGTCTGAGCTTGAAAGACAGATGCCAGGGAGGGGCAGGGCCTCCCTTGGAATGAAGAATTCAAACACCTTCCCTCAAAATTATTGTAATTTAGAAAATTAAGTGGGTTGTCAGCCAAAGATATGGAGATAGGGATAACAATTCTTTACTGGTACCTACAACAAAACAAACAAACCAACAACTACAGCATTAATAATCAAGAGAACCAGGAACCTTGAGGGGCTTTGCTTCACAAAGCCCAGGGCAGTTTGATCTCGGTGCCCCTGCAGGATTCTAAGATCACCAAGCCCGGAATGGTGGAAAATCCCGGGCTGTGGAGGATCAGAAGCTCCGCGGTGACAGCTGGAATGTCAGCGCTGTCCCGGCGGGGCGGAGGGCGGGGCGGGCTTACAGCGCAGCAAAACCCTCATGGCAGTGACGGCGGGGCAGGGCCGGCCCAGCTCCAGCAGGGCGGGCGGACAAGCTCAGAATTCCAGGGCACACAAGCAGGTGGTGGTAGATTTCTCAGGACAGAACTTTCTGGTGGCAGTGAACTCCTCCCACAGCAAGGCCGTGCTCGTTCCGATGCCGACGCGAGAGCGAGAGAGTGAAGCTGCCCCCAGGCCCATCCTTCACCTGCCCCCAACCCTCGTAGTCTCTTTTCACCTCCGAGAGAAACTCCCAGAGGCCAAAAAAGGTGTAGCCCGGTGCTATACTCTCGTTTGGCCACTTAGTTTTCCGTAAGCAGCCATAAGTACTCAGTAGTTAGTTCCCTGCAATTTACGGGAAAAAATTCTGTGTGTGTGGGGGATTATTTATATATATATATATATACACACACATATATACATATATACATATATACATATATATATATATATGACTCTCAACAGCTCAGAAGCAAAAGATCACAGAAGCACAATGTTCTATACCTACATAAAGCCTGAACAGCCCCCTTCCCTGCTTCCCCTCACAGCCCAAAAATCCTACCCACTCTAGCAGTTAAAACCAATGCCGGACATCAGGTGTGCATTTGGTGTGGCAAAACTACTTCTGTTTGAGGAGGGAACACAACAGCAAAGAGAGCAATCTTTTTGCCCCAGTCTTTTTCCCCTTGTCTTTCTTGGTGTGTAATTGATGAAGTCTTGTTATGGCTTTCCCTAGGAAAAGGGTCTTTTTGGTCCTTTTGATCACTTCTAATACAGACACATCTTTCTTCTTTTTCGTTGTTTTTTTTTTTTTTTTTTTTTTTTTTTTTTTTTTTTTTTTTTTTGTGTGTGTGTGTTTGTTTTGTTTGTTTGTTTGTTTTTTTTTTTTTTAATCCCTTTTCCTCCATTCGGCTGATAAAAAAAAGGCTGAAAAGAGCAAATAATTAATGTGAACATTTTAACTATGCTTATGCATCTGCTTTGAGCATTTTAAGTAATTGATTTCCTCAGGTTGAGGCCATACAGACTCCTCTTAATGCATTGTATCTCTATCTTACTTTTTTGTCACTTGTCTGTCTGCCGTTTCAGAAAGCAGAGGCAGTTGGATTAGCAGTGCCATAATCATACAAATATTAAGGTTGGAAAAGACCTCCTTCAGTCCAACCATTAACCCAGCTCTACCCTGTTACCATGAAACCATGTCTCCAAGTCCTATATCCACAAATTTTCTAAAGACTTCCAGAGGTGGTGATTCTACCACTTCCATGGGCAGCCTGTTCCAATGCCTGAACATCCTTTCAGTGAAGAAATGTTTCCTAACATCATTCAACTGATATTTGCCACATGTCTTCTGGATGGTGATAGCTATGCCGCTTTCTTTGATCTAAGTTTCTTTTTGCCACAAATATCATGGTGGTTTGCTACCTTCTAGGGAAGATAGGGAAGAAGAATGAAAATAGTCTAGAAGGGGCCCTTGATTTAAAACTGTTTTATAGAACTAGCAATGACCATTGCAATTCTGAATTATGAGTGGAGTTTGATATTCCTCTGGCAAAGTTTATCTATCTCCTTCTTTTCTGCAGTATCAGAGTGGACATCTCTGACTCATATTTCATTATGTGATTAATTTACCCTTGAGTCATTTATGTGAAGATCAAAAATGATAATGGTAGATTCTCATGAAAATAGCAAACTATTGTTTTTTTGTGCTACCTTGAGGTTCTACACTCCCTGTCTTAACATTTTATACCCTTAGCATTTTACACCCTTGTCCACTTTAGATTGATTCTGGGAACATTTCAAGCAATGCAGCATGAAATTTCTAGTCCTTCCCTACTGGGGGATCACGGAAATTCCTCCTGGAGGGCTTTCCATGCATGGCTATCTATATTTCTGTCTCTGTCTATGACACCTTTGACTGCCCCTAAAGTCCTCAGCTTAAAAGGCATCATGCTCTTAAACTGTAAAACAAAGTCTATGAGTTTTTAAATCTTGGGTGGATTGTTTGCCATGGAGAAATAAGAATGCACTGCAATATATCTAGATATTTGAGCCTTGAACCAAATTTATGGAAAGATACCAATGTGACATTAAAGATATTCAGAGACACTCAACACTATCTTTTCCATGGCCATGGTGCCTTCATAATCCTGCTGGGTAATTCAAAGAAGACATTAATGAATCTTGAGGAGGCCTTATCTTGATGTTTTTTTTTTTCTTTTTAAACTCTTCTTCACAAGGTACCAGATATTTCTTTTTTCTGAACCTACTAATTGATGTAAATTTGTGTGATATCCTCCTGGGAGTCACTTACCTTGTATCACAGATGGTCTCTGGGGAATATGGATCTCAGCTGCAGTCCTGTGAAGAAAAGCTAAGTGAGCCTCTACTGCAGAAGAACTGTGATCAAGACACTCTATAATACAAAGAGAAAGAATCTCAGGACACCTGATACAAGCTGCATAGAATAATGAAATATGGAAAGGCAAAGTAACTAATGTAAATTATAAAAAATACACTCTTAAGACTGTTTGATACCTCCCTTTGAAGGTTTCAAATGAAAAGAGATAAAAGCTTGTTGGGAAAGTCTGCTTTTCACTATGACTGATTTTGAAAAAATAGCTATTTTATTATACTCTTCATCAAAAGCCTTCTTCAGAATTGTTGTCTGAAGAATGTTAAAAAAATTAAAAATCCATAAACCCACACTCTTTTTGTATGATCAGGAAATGAACAGGTAAAATTAACTGGGGTATAGCAACCACAAATCATTATAATGATTTTTTTAAAAAACAACCAAACAAAAACAAACAAAGAAACAAAATGTCTAATGTTCTTTTAATAAATATTGAATTTCTAAGTAACTTTCCAAAATTTTAATATTTTAGATACAATATTTATTGCAGGGAGAGACTTTTCTTCATTCAATACACCTTAATGAGACTAAGGAATATTCTTATTAAAAATGAAAAAACAATTTCTATCTGTTTTTGTCCATTTCAAATCAGAGAAAATAAATTTGCATTATCACAAACTAATTTAGCAGCCTCTCTCCCATGATAAGGCAATGACCAGAAGCCATTGGGAATTCAGACCTATTCACTCTGTGTTGGACTCTTTCATCCACAAGGTAAATTATGTTCAGAGCAATATGTACTGCACAAACAAGAATTATGTTGATGGCTACATAGTTCTTCCTTGATTTTGATAGGGTTATTTTCATTTCATTTTAGTTACTATTGAAGCAGCCTTTCACAGAATGTCTTAGTGAGATGCTGGCTCTCAGTTTGCAGATAATGCTTTGGTTTCTTTCAGTTTTGGTTTGACTTGAGATCATCAAATGAGGCCAGAACTGACTTCTGACTTACTTCAAGATATATGATAAGGTATTATGATGTGTCACTTACTTAATCATACTCAAGGGTGTTAATATTTTGTGGCATGTTAAGAATAAGGAGGTGCTGTAACTCAGAAGTTGCCTTCTGTCACAGCTGTCAAGCAGGACATGAAATCTGGTCCCTCTGGTAAATTTACTTATCTCCCTACCTAATTTAGGACCAACACTTCAATATGCCATTCTTATACTACCCCAGAGAAGTATTGTGTTAATGAAGAAGTAGTTAAGGAAAAGATTTTTCAGTTTCTATACACATCACCTGTGAGTTTGGCCACTGAATTAGTGTGTGCTGTTGTATGCACCAGATCCTTTCCCTCCACAATTTAGATGAAAATTTCATTTGTCAGAGCAAAAAAAGGTCAGCTCTCGTATACTCCTCTTGAAACCAATGAGTTGCAGATTATACTGACACCAAGACTCTCAACATGTCAGAGAAGTACAGCCAAGTGCAATATCATTACATCTCCACTGATGACGAAGCAGAAGTCTTTAAAATAAAACTGTTACAAAGGGTTATAAATAAAGTTATTGTTCTTCCCCTTAGTACAAGACCCGTGGAGTAAACAGTGGAATTATTAGGCACTTGAGGAAATATATATATAGTTTTTTTCCAATCTTGTATAACTCTTTGGCACAGCCTGTAACAGAAAACAAAAGTATACTTCAGCTTCAAAGCAATTATACTCATTTCCAAAAAATGTATTTCTTATAAAGCTAAATTGCTGATGAATATTTTTATAAGCCCTATTATCAAGACCTAATTTCAATAACATTTTAAGGCAATTTTGGGCAATGCCAATGGCTCATCCAACCATTAGGTGCTAATGTATTAAAAGGAATACACAGACTTCTTTTCCTGGAAAATTATATTTGATGGATGGGAGGACTGAAGGTACACAACATACTAATGCTCTCCATGGAAAGATTACCAATATTTCTCTGGTAAGGTCAGTTCTATTCAGCAAACCATTTTTGTGTGGTTAACATGGAAAATTTGGTCGATCTACATAGCAGCTCTAGTGTAAGTGATCTTCTCAAAATCATAGAAAACTTTGGGTTTGAAGGCACCTTAAAGATTATTCAATTACACTGCCCCTGTCGTGGGTAGGATCTCTTTCCACTAGACCAAGTTGCCCCAAGTAATCTCCAGCCTGGCCTTGGACACTTCCAGGGATTTGACATTCACAGCTTTTCTGGGCAAGCAGTCCCAGGGCCTCACTGTCCTTGCAGGAAAGAATTTATTCCTAATATCTAATCTAAACCACTTTCTTTGAATTTGAGCTCATTGCCCCTTGTCCTGTTATTCCATGTCCTTGTAAAAGTCCCTTTTCACTGCTCTTATAGCCCCTTTAAATATTGGAAGGTTCCAGAAGTTCTTCCCAGAGACTTCTACAGGCTGAAAAAAAATGCTCTTAGTGTGTTTCCCTAACAGAGGTTCTCCAGCCCACAGGTCATCTTGGTGGCCTTCTCTGCACTCATTCCAGAAAGTCCACATCTTTTTTTATGATGGAACTCTGCCTAGTACATACTGAGGCAAAAAAAGTTGTTGAATACATCAGCAATTTCCCCCTACGCAGTCCCAGGTAACCAGGCCTCCAATTTCCTTCCAGAAAGGGCCCACATTTTCCCTGGTTTTCCTTTTATCACCAATGTACCTCAAGAAGCTTTTCTTGTTGCCCTTGACAGAATACTGTTCTAACTTTTATATGTGTTTTAATCTTACTGTAGGTCAAAGAAAAGTCCCAAATCTATATGTTTTCCTGGGGCTGTCATGGCATTAGGATACAGTTCCAAATTTTCTTGTCTACACCCATCTTTCTTCAAAATACATAAAAAATAATAGAAGGAGGTCAGGGGCCAATTATTATAATTAGTCACCAAGGTCAGAACTAAAAGCAATGGGATGAAGCTGTAACAAAGGGGAAATTTTAGTTAATGATTAAGACAAACTTTATAACTATTAGGATAGCTAGATCCATGAAACAAACTGCCAAGGGAGGTCACATCACTTTCACTGAGAAGCATTCAAGGGCAGACTTATAATCAGTCTCACAGTAATGTCTTAAGGAAAATTAATTCAGTCTTGCTGTGAAGCACAAGCACAAGATATGCCACTCACTAGGGTCCCTATTCCAACTCTAATGTTTCAGCTCTGAATTTGTGCAAAAACCCAATAGTTCTCTGTTCCTACAGAAAAGAAGTTTGAGAGGAGAAAGCTGCTAACGTATATATCGATTAATACTTTGCTGATGTTCCTAGCATGTCTGAGTGCTACTATACATAAGAGATTTTAAAGAATATTAATACTGATTCTGCCCAATATTTATTATTTTTATCCAGGCATCTCAAACCTCATTGCAAGCTTTGTGAAGCTCAATTAATCTATCAAACTTCACCACAGGAACATGTTGTGCCCAGGTGGTTATTGTGACAAAAGCACCTGTGTCATGAGAATTGATGATTTATTTCGAAATCATAATAAGTAGCTTGAAGCTGTGCCAAATTCAGGATTGAGTTGAAAAGGTTGAGTGTATCAGGGAAAATAGGTGTTATTTTAAGGGCAGATAGACAATTGGTAGTGCACTCTTGATCCTCTGGGCCATGTCCTGAGAGCTGACTGAGTTGGGCTTGAAGCAAAAATACATATGGCTGAACTCCTCATGGCCACTTTTCTACTTGGTTTAATCTTGGGCCAAACAAAGCATTGCTGACAGTGTAATTTCTTTAGCTCTCTGGATAAAGGAAGAACTCTTTCTACAAAGAAAGCCCTAGGAGTTTCTTATAATAATTCCTACATTGAGTCCAAATTCTCTATTTGAAGTAGGAAAAGAACAGCAAATCCATTTAAAGAACACCCAGAGATGGAAAATCTGTCATCATCTTTGGTAAATAGCTCCCATGGTTAACAGTTTTGCTGTTTAAATCTGTACTTTATTTTCAGTTCAAATTTCTGTAGCTTTAACAAACAGCCATTGAACACTGGTGCAAAATTGTCCGCAATGCTCTTAACGTGGATATTTATAGACTAATCAAATCTCCACATGTGTTTTACCTCTGCCAAGTCAAATCAAATGAAATATCAAATTCGTAATGGGATGTGTAAAAGAAAAAAATATCTAAACCTTGATGTGAAAAGACTATACAAAGGAAACATGGATGAGTAGCAGTTACAGCCATGTCTAAAAATTCCTTGCATTAACCTTCTATTTGTATAGTCAGCTTCAATTCTTGTTCTTCTCTGGATTTCTAATGGCACATTTGGTCCCAACTGTTTGCTTACACTCAGCTTACCAAGCAATCTAGAGATCTCCAACTCAGCTATCCATTCTGCTCATTATTTACTGCTGCACTCAAATTTATGTCATGTAAAAATGCTCTCAGTAAATGATTTTCTGCTTATTTTATTTTCCCCACATGTCCTTGTTAGAACTATTTAATCATGATAGGTATGAACCATGACATCAATGGAATTCCAACAAAAGGAGTTTTTGAGGGCTGATTGCACAGTTTATGTGATATTTTGGGATTCAATACTCAGGTTTTTTTCAACTGTGCAAAGTAATCTATAGTAATTATTCAAACCAAGAGTACTGACTACCTCTTCCACTTATTCTTAGGAAAGTATTCTAACGTATTCTTGCAAGAATGTTCTTATAATCCACCAACCTTTGTCTGGGATTTTGAGGCTTTTGTCTGAATATCAGTCTCTCCAAGTTATAATGACTAATGCATTAAAAATTAATTTAGTGTACTTCACATTGTCTGGTCATAAAAAAATCAGTTATTAATTTGGTTTTTTGTTTTGATTTGGTTTTGGATTTTGGTGAGTTTTGGTGGGTTTTTTTATTATTTCATTTTTTTGGGGTTTTTTGGGGTTTTTGTTGGTTTGTTTTGTTTTGCTTTGTTTTGTTTCATTTTGTTTTGTTTTGTTAGGTTATTTTGGAGTGTTTTGTTTTGGTTTTTTTTTTTTTGGAGGGGAAGTTATGTGACAAATAACTTTTTCCAACATTCTTCAAATTATTTTAGTTTCCCAGAAAAAGTTAAATGTACATGAGAAGCATGAAAACTATCAAAGGACAATTTTATTTTAGCTATTTCACAGCAGCAGTAGAATCCAAGGAGAGAGTATTTTGAAACAACAGTTTTTGTAAGCATCAAGGCTAGCCCATATAAAAATAAGGTCTGGAAAATAGATCTCAATTTATGTAGACTATCCTTAGACCAGGAGAGGGAAAAGTTACTTCCTTCCCCTTCATTGAAAAAAAATCCTTTTTTTTTTTTTTTTTTTTTTTTTTTTTTTTAGACTGGAGAAGAGGAGATGGAAAGGGTATCTTATCACTGTGTGTAAATGTCTGGACAGAGGGTGTCAAGAGCATGGATCTAAGCTCTACTCAGTAATGCCAGACAATGGAATGGCAGAAACTGGCAGAAGGGAAGTTCCATGTGAATTTGAGGAAGGATCTCCTTAATGTATGGGTGACTGAGCACTGAAACAGATTGCCCAGAAGGTTGTGGAGTCTCCTTCCCTGTAGATACTCCAAAGACATCTGGCCTCAATCCTGAGCAATGTGCTGTAGGGGACCCTACTGGAGCAGGAAGGCTGGAGTAGATGAGTTCCGGACCCTCCCAACAATTATTTCAGTTACAGCAAAATAAAGCTGCAGCTCCAAGTGTTAAAAATGTATGTACAGCAACACTTCGAACAGAACAATTATGCCAAAATTGAACACTGATCAGCAATGTGACAATTGAGCCCAATGCTGCAGATAAAATGCTGTTGTAAATGTTCAAAAGACAGTGAAGGGAGAGAAGAGTAGGAAAAGAAAGAGGGGATATTCATTTTTATCACATTAGGATTGATTTAAAGATTGTTTGGGGGCTACTTTCATTTTCATTTTAATATTATTAGGAGATAGCTGCATGTAACAGGCTTTGACACTGAATGCTATGCTTTGCATCGGTTGCAGAAGATGTCTGGGGAAGCAGGGGGGAGCAGGGAAGAATTGATCAGATTCTTTCTTTTTTCATATGGGAGGAAAAAGTTGTGTGACATTTACAAAGTCAACGGTCACCTGAACAACAGGCTGAAAGAGAAGTTCCTACATTTTGTGCTTTATGTCTTCTTTTAACCCATACACAACCATTTTTCTTGGCCTGAAGTTAAAGGGAGCATGCTACTTAAAATAATGAAAATAAGCTACTTTTACTTACTCATCCATCATCTCTCTCTTCTATCGTTCTATCTATCTTTCATTCAATGCTCTACTGTGTTCTCTCCACCTCAAACCTGCTATCATCATGTTTTTAAATGAAAGCAAATGTTCACATCTGGACTTTCACTAACCTACCAGCCTCTAATAACACTTTGCCAATAGTTGTTAAGGCATTTTACTAATGCCTAAATAACTAACTAAATTACTAAATAACTCTAATAAGGAGATTTGAGATTTATGATGTGTCTTATTTTGAGGGTTTGCTTATTAATTATTTTGACAGGGAATCTGACAAAGAGAGATATGGAATCTACTGACAGGTGTTAAATGGTGAAACAACAGTCAAATGGGAACTTCTGTATCCCAGTCTGGGCTTTGCAGCACAGTTTATCAGCATATGACAAACCGTTTACGTTAGTAGTGTGGTTTGACTACATTCTTTTAAGGACACTGTGTTTAATTTTCTATTTTTTTTCCAGTTGCAGTTTTCTTTTCATCCAATTAATCCTAAATCCCTGAACAACCTGTCCAGTGATGGGTCATTAAAAGCTGATCAGGATGCTTGATGAAGAAAGGAGGTGACTAAGGATCATAGAATCATAGGATTGTTTAGGTGGGAAAAGACATCAAAGTTCATTGAGGTAACACAGCACTGCTAAGTTGCCATTAAACAATGTCCCCAAGTGACATATCCACACTTAAAAAAATAAAAAAAGAAGAAAAAAAAATTATAGGGATGGTGACTCCACCATCCTTCTTCCTGAGCAGTTTGTTTCAATACCTGACTACCATTCAGGGAAGAAAAATATTCTAATATAAAATCTTAATTTCCCCTGCCAAAACATGGGGCTGTTTCCTCTCATCTTGCCTCTCATGGCCTGGGACAAGAGACTGACTTTCACCCACCTACGATCTCCTTTAAGGAAAGTTGGTCTCTGAGATGGTTCTGTCAGAGCAGAAGACCATGAAAGAGCCTAAACCACTGAAGAACCATCCCAGGTGTGATGCATGTGTCACTGTGCAATACCTCATGTTCTCCTGTAGGTTTTAATTTCCTGTGCTTCGTGTCTTGTAAATGCAGACCCTGATGCTTCACCTGGACATCAGCTTGGGCTTTACTGTTTGAATTGAGTAATGAAGATGTTGCTTCTTCCTCCATTTGGAGTCTACAGAGTAGACAGGGGATGGAGGGGAATCTGGAATCTTTGTGTTATCATTGCCCATTAAAACCTGGGAGAGGACATAGTATTGATGGACCCAAAAAAATACATTGAAATGAGTACAGCATAAGCAGCTGGAATATTCTGAAAGGCTATAATTTTCTCTCTTTTCCTATGACATCTAGGATAACAGATACACTTATGACCCCTGACCAGGGCTGGTCTGCAGTTGCTTCTTGCTTTAAATGCGTAACAGCTTCTTCAGTGACAACTCTGTGCATGGCAAGCAGAATAAGAAATCAGTCAGTTTATGGATCGATGGTACATTTCCAGTTGCATCCCAGCCTGGGGGAACATGCATGTTTCTGCTAAAGTCAAACACCTTCCCAGAGGGAGCCTACATGTCTCTTTCTCTCATGGAAATCATAGGTCTCATCAGTGTAGTAATTCAGTGTGTCTCAAATATTTCAGATTAGACAGGACAGCTATAATCTCTTTCTTTTTTTTCTTCTTTCCCAGAGGAGGGAAATTGTTTTATTTGCTGAGCTGTGTCCATGTCTGTTTCTCTACAGGTAGTTATGTGAAGAAATTATTGAGGTAGATTTTTGCGCTTGGATTTGAATGTGGTTTGTCTGAAAGCATGACCAGGCTCGAAAACAGCACAGTTTGAAGGAACTCACTGGTCAGACAAGAGAGGAATACAGGGAACTATTATTACATAGTGTTGGACAGAAGGCTGACTTCTTATTCTAATTATTTCTACATAACCCTGATGCCTGGGAATTGTGGAAACCAGAAACAATCTATTGCTTTCAGTTGCTGGTAAGATTTTATTTTTTCACGGGTGGATGATATTATTAGCAGGTTGAATATTCATATTTAGGTTTACCATCTCTTCCATTTAGCTTGGTTTAAATAAGAATAATCAACTGTTGAGTTAACTCATTCATATAGGCAGGATTTGCTTGTAAGTATCATCTGAAGTGGAATGTGTGGTTGGAGCCATGCAGGTCTTGCCCCTGAAATAAGGGATCATAGCCTACTGTTGTTTACTTCAGAATAAATAAGTTTTCACATTCTGACATTGAAACAGAAATATTGGTGTCTTATCTGCCTGCTTATATCACAGACAAAGGCATAAAAATCCTGTTTGGATGGGCCCCTGTCCCTAGGAGTTTTCAGGTAGTTAATGTGTTTTTTAATTCCAAGTACTTAGTTTTCTTTGTCAGATGTAATCCCTGAGATCATAGCTCTGGGTTGTACTTCTGTCTGCAGAGGGCAGATACCTAATCATAACTCTAGTGGACCAGTCAGGATAAACTGTGTTGCCCTACCAGCTACTGCATACTGAACGAGCTTCAAAATCTGACCTAAGTACCTTGCATAATTTGTTTTTTAATTACAATACCTGAAGAATATCTCAGTATTAAGCAGCGTGAGTGGCAAGAATCATATCCTGAGCTTGAATGAGATTTAGCATCTGGTTGAGCAACAATAAGCTCTGATTAGAAATAGTTGCAGAAATAGTTACATCAAGTTTATGCTCTTGTAAACTAAACTGCAATCTATCCATCTGACCTTAGTCTTATAAGAGTCAATCCTCTCTACATTTACAGTTTAGATGACACCCTTCCTTTGGATGACTTTCATTCTGCAATGAATTATTGCCTTTCAATAGAGCAGAATTAGCTCAGACTCTTTCTGTCAAAGTTCATTACAATTGTGTTACAAACCTCATCTGCAGACACATCCAAGAAAATGTAATAATTTGTGCTCCTAGCGCTCTGAATTTAAAACCACTATAAATAATTATGACTGTGCTAAATAACTAGAGCAAAAGCTGTTCAGGATAAGTTTTTACAGCTCTGATTCAAATCTGTTGTAGGTGTAAATTGAGGAATAGGGTAAAACTTACACTAGCTAAAGACTGTAGCAAATCTTGACAATGAGTCTTGCTCCTAAGAGCAAGCACAAGAGCCTCAAGCCAGCTGTTGTGTCTGGTTTATCATGAACCACCACCTTTGATGAGAGAAGAGGGGCTGAGATGTGATGAGGTTTATTAACTGCAGGTGTAACATTCAAGTGTGTTGGCCCCAGAGGAACTTTGCAGGCTGTGGGATTACAGCAGCAATACATGTGGCCCACTGCCTTTCAGATCCATCATGTAAATATCAAATTTCATTTCCAGTAATGACACTGCAGGTAGGTTGCCAAAATAGGTTGCTCATATGGGAGGACCTGGAGATGTTTATAGCTTCATGTCTCTGTTTCTTGCCCATGTTTTTTATGCTCTTTCCTCTGGACTAAGCACTTTCCATTTGCTGCTTTTCCCTGTAGTACAAATCTCTTCCTTCAATTTGCTCCCTTAAACCTCATTTTCTGCTATTTTAACTTCTACTCTTAGCACTATCTATGCTTCATCAATAAATCTCTTCTACTCATTTATCACTTTTGCTCTCTACCAAGAAGCCCATTTGTAGTGTGACATCCCAGCACACTTAATCACAACATGGACTAGGGAGATGCCTTCCTTTAGTGTGGTTGGCACAGCACAGAGAAAAATTTGTGGCCAACAATAGCAATGAGTAAACCACTCCAATAGCAACGAGTAAACCACTCCAATTATAATAATAATGATGGAATGGTATATTTAGCACATTTGAGAGGTTTAAAGCCAATTCAGAACATTGTTAGAGAATTTGTTAAGTTGAAGGTGGCACCTGGGTTGTCAGGCTCAGGTTCTATCTGCTCTGGAAGTTTGTTTTTTATTTTAAAAAAATGAACGACTAAACCTGCAGATTGATACCAAATGCAAAACACTTTTCCTTCCTTTTCCAGCTATTACTTTCCATTTGGGCCAATAGGCAACACAAAAAGATGGTTAAAGATTCAATAGCTCTTGAATTTATCATGCCATTATATTCAGTACTTGGTTTGGGTTTCCTTCTTCTTTTAAATGATATGGTGTATCAACTCGGTTAAAGAGAAGTTTTGTTTTGTGCACCTCTTAAAACTCACTATACATTGTTTTGAAAGAAAAAAGGCAGAAAAGAGTTGATCTTTATATTTACACAGTTACATGAAAGAAAAGTTTATAGATCTGCATGCGTGTATAAGTGTATCTTATCATCAGAGCTCTGGGCTGAAAAGGCTTCACTTTGGCTTGGTTTATTACACCTTTTACTGCTTATAACGCCTTTTACTATTTAGGAAAAATATGTTATGCATTGTCTTTATAATCAAAACCTCCAGCTCCAGGAGATTTTCAGTGGGTGATGCATACTCAATGAATTTGGCCTGTATATCATTCTCAACTCTTTGTCACACATACATGAGAACTATTTAGAGATTTTCAGTGAAAAAAAGATAACATTTATTAAAGACATTCCATTCATTATCTGGCATATTTGTAAATAATATGCCAAATACAGTGCTGTATTCTATCTAACTGAAATAATAGAGACCATGTGGATTCTTATCCACTTATTCATTTATTTTAAAAAGAAATCTTAAAAAATACTTGTTTACACAATCTGGAATTCACAAGGAGGAGAAGAAACATCTGGATATTTTGCGATAAAAGGAAGTTTGCATATACGAAAAAATGATATTTCTGTAATATGCAGGACCATTTTGAAAGGAGAATGTTTATCTAAAGCGGCAAATAAAAGTCAGGATCTACGTCAAATGCCTTCCACTCCTCTTTCGATGCTTTTTTGTCTACTTTGTTTATCAGAAGCTGAATTGTGCTGGAACTGTATGCAATAATCAGAGACATCTAGTGGCTGCCTGATAGACTGCAAACAAACATCATCACATCCTTCTCTTCACAAGCCTCCAGACACACAAACAGTCGTAGCTGTCCTCATGTTTTAAGGATCCTTTTTCCCAATCCTTTCAAACGGGACACTAGGGATTTATATAATTTCCCCACTTATGGAAATACAGGTGATGCTTCAGAGATAACTTCCTATAGTTCTGTCCAGCAAAAATGTTTAGGGATCCTCTTTCACTTCCATGATCTGTGCTTTGCTTAAGGTATTCCTGTCTAATCACTTACAGTGCACATCTGCAAACAAACAAATAAAAATGAAAAGGATAGACTGAAGCAATGGATGCTTATTTTGACCCAGAAAAAAACCCCAGTGGAAATATACACTCTGTAGAAATTATAGGGCTAATGTTACTTCCAGAATGATAAAAATATCTGTTGTTTCCAATTTTGTCTTACTTTGAAACTTCCCTGATATGCTACTGCTCATGAGAAGAGTAAATACACATTGAGATTTTCCCTTCTTTTTCTTCCCCTCACTCTTGTCCTGCCTCCTCTCTCTAGCCACAAAAACTGGCCAACATTTTTGCCCAGGTTTTGTTGGGTTCTGAGGGTTTTTATTATTGTTGTTGTTTATTTGTCTATATTTGTTTCCTTGGGGGCTTTACTAAGGAAATTTTCTTCTTAAAAACTGCAGTCTTGCCTACACTGACAGTCCACATGCTGATACAAACCTTTAGGCTATATATAACCAACCCTAAATATCATATTTGTCAATTCTAATGTCCACATCCCTCACAGAAAATCAATTCATGACTGGGTTTTTTTAGATTTAGAGATGCTTATGTTAAAAAGTAACGAATTACTTTAATCAGTTTATTGTTTGGGAAAAAACAAACAAACAAGAAACCCCCACATTTTCTTCTTTCTTCCTAAATAATTATTTTTGCAATGGACATGTAACAGGGAAACAAATGGTGATCGCTTTCTGCATGAGACACCCCTGCATCTATAGAGGAAAAAAGACAAAGCTCCAGAGAAAGTGGTGTCTGGAGAGAAGAAAAACTCATTGTTTGAAGCAGCTAGGAGTCACACCATAAGTTTTCATCTAGTTAAATCCTTGCATTCCCTTAAAGCAAATAAACTCCAAAATCACTCAGAACAGACCAGTCCAGTCCAAACCAAGTCAAGACAGCAAGCAAATACAGAATAGAAAACACCAGGCAATTAGACTTCTAAAGCCAGTTTAAACACAGGCACAGTAGTTCAGCAAACACTTCCTTCCCCTTACGGAAAACAAACAGGGAAGGCAACTACACTGTTTGGGCTGGCAGTCCTGGACCCCAGTTCCCCAGGGGAAGGAGGGCCATGTCTTTCCCATGACATATTGTTCTCCCCCTGTCTGGTTTCCTGACTGAGAAAGAAAATATTGATCTAATTCTGCAAATTGTATTAGTGTCGTCTATATGCTTATCTTATTATAGTTGTGTTATGTAATTATATTTTATTGGGCAGTTAAGGGTAGGAAATAGCTTGGCAAAATAGGATATGGAGTGGGCATGATCAACCAGTTGACCATAAGACAACAGTGTGCTCTTGCAGCAAAGAAGGTCAACAGTGTCCTGGGCTGCATTAGACAGATAGTTAAGAAGAGTTGAGAGTTGAGGAAGGAGATCCTTGTCTGCTCAACACTGGTGAGACATCTCTAGAGAGCTCTGCTCTCCAGAAAGTGAGAGACATGGATACATCGGAGTCTAGCAAAGCACAATCCAGATGGTGAAGGATCTGGAGAACAACATGAACACAGAGAGGCTGATGGAGATGATGTCTGTTCATCTTGGAGAGAAGACAAATGAGGGGTCTGGAGTTCTATTATATCTTGATAAATTCATAGATACTTAAAAAATATGAAATTACGTTATCCCCAGGAATGCCCAATGGATAAATGAGAGAGAACATAGAGAAGATAAATATTGCTCT
The DNA here is from genome assembly GCF_965231275.1 of Zosterops lateralis. Classification (NCBI taxonomy): domain Eukaryota; kingdom Metazoa; phylum Chordata; class Aves; order Passeriformes; family Zosteropidae; genus Zosterops; species Zosterops lateralis. The sequence goes on along the minus strand of NC_139800.1, from coordinate 24,064,305 downwards.
CTCCACATCTGCATCAGGATAGAGTATACATCTTTAATTTCAGACTCAGCTCAAGACATACAACCCTGCTCTCTACAATTACCTAAAAGGATGTAGTAGACAGGTGGCAGTCAATCTCTTTTCCCACATGACAAACAATAGGACAAGAAGAAATCTTCTCAAGTTTCAGCAAGGAAGATTTGGATTGAATATTAGGAAAAACTTCTTGACTGGAAGGGTGCTCAGGCATTGCAACAGGCTGCCCAGGGAAGTAGTGGAATCACCATCCCCTGGAAATGTTAAAAAAATATGTGAGTGTGGTGCTTAGAGTCACAGTCGGTGGTAAACTTGTCAATGCTGGGTAAATGATTGAACGCAATGGTCTTAGATGTCTCTTCAAATCTTAATAAATCTGTGATTCTGATGAAAAAATTGTCATGAGCAATGCTAACAAGAACTCTTGTAACAGATATAACAGGCTTCATTTTTTAACATCATGCCATGCACAACTGTATCACTTATTTACAATTGAAGATGCAAGAACAATTGTATGAGCTATCTGAAATATTCCTACAGTCCTATAAGGACAGGGCTCCAATTTACATAATGCATTTACAGTCCCAAGCTTCTACTAAAGTTGCTAAAACCCATTTTCCCAAAATGTAGGGTCAGATACTAAGGCTGAGGAATCATAGAATTATAGCATAGTTTGCAGGAGACCTTAAAGATAATCCCATTCCAACCTCATTCCGTGGGCTGGGTCACCTTCCTATAGATCAGGTTGTTCCAAGCCCCACCCAAGAACGCATGTGGTTGTTTTCTGAATTTTGAGGGTTTTCCAACCTTTTTAACAAGCATGTAAATATCTGTGCTGTAACAGAGCTAAGTTAAGAGAACATTAACAGAGCTTTTATACTGGAGTTAGACCATGCTTGTCTCATCTAAAGCTATTTGGAGGAAGAATGTTGGTGATGTGAATAAACATATAACAGAAGTTTCCATTTACAGGATTACTTCTACAGATATTTTTTCATTGCACTTTGGAAATTCTACTAAAGCCAGAAGGCTCAAGTCATTTCTTAAACAGAAGGAAAAAACCCCACTGTCTTAGCTATTGCAATCCTATAAAGGCCTTATAAACATGAGCTCAGAAGTGTGTCTTCTTATACAGCTTCCTGCTATCCCGCCTTACTCTTCAGTAACTTCCAGCCAACAACTGTGTGAATAAACCAGTGATGCATTTATGTATCAATCCAACTGGATAAGGTGCTTCACTTTAGCATCTGGAATTGAAGCAGATTCTGCCCGAATGCTTTTCTCTTTTGTTCAACATTGCAAAATCCTGTTTTCAGCAGGCAAAAATTCACAAGCTAAATTTTGTGCATGAGGTGAAATACTTGTCTGAACAAGTTTCCTTTATGTGTCCTGGGTGATAACAGACAGCAAATACACAGGGTCATATTACAATGTAGATAGTTCAGTTTCCTAAAAGTGTAAGCAAAGACTAACAATGAATTTACAAGCTATTCCTTGTTCTTTTATTTTAATGGATAAATGAATTTATCTAACAAAAAATATGGGAGAAAGCTTTGAAATATGTATTCTGGTATGCTTTATGCAAGAGCAAGCCTTTGTTATTTGCCAGCTTTAGAGGGAAAAACTGGTAAAAAACAGGAGTTGCAGTTATGATGAAAATTAATTCTTTAAACAAATTCATATGACTTGTGTGTACTAATTACTTTCAGGTATTAGCCTGATAACACTGGCCTTCACCTGCCATTTAAGTCATGTCGTGTGGAAGGTGCTGGAAAAAAAAAAAAAAAGTAACTTAACAGTCTTTGCCTCAAAGAATAGACTATTGGGCCTCTAGGGCACCTCAGCTGTTCTGTATGATGAAATAAAAGTGTAAGGCACCTCAAAGAGTGTTTCCACAAAGAAAAGTCAGGGGATGAGAAAGGAGAAAAAACCCCATGCTGAATACTGAGGTTTGTCAGAAAATCTTGGCCATATGTCAGACTCCAGCTCCTGATCACATAGCTGCTTCAATCAGCTGGTATCTGGTAGCCAGGACCCTGCAGCAGGGACAGTCTCATACATCTCTTCTTTGAATTAAATGCACATGGCTCACTTTTTTTAAAGGAGGCAGGAGGTGTTCTACCACACACCTCTCTTCTGATCTGTCGCTGGGTATGACATTCTCCATGAGCCCAAAATCTCCATTCCTGTACCCTGACAGTGCAACTTTCCTGTTACTCAGGTTGTGCTGGGTGGACTGAGAGGATGCCAAAGTGGGAGATTCCACACTCCCTATGTCTTCCCCAAGTGCCTGTGGGGGGTATACTCAATACCACCAAGGGGGAGGGCTCCAGTGGCTTGGGCTGCACATGGATTTTGCACTTGGAAGAAGAAACTGAGACAATTCTGGCATAGATAGCACAGCCAGAAACCACTGCATGGATTTATGCAATGTGAGGACTCCAGGGGAGGGGCAGCACTACAGCCATGTCCTCCTGTGCAGGAGACAGGGATGCAGAAGGTGAGTAATTGATTTTAAACATTGCTTCAGGAGGATGAAAAGTCTGTCTTGCCTAATGTTTTGGATGTGTCTCTTTGTAGCAGAGGAGAGAACACTGTGGGTGAACCTTCTGGCCTGAGAGGAAGGCTCAGTGAATTTTATACAATTGAAGACCATCTTTCATCACTGCATAACGGCACCAGAACTTCCTCATCCCATCTGTAGAAGTTTGTTTTTAAGGAGCTTCTTGGATTTAATATATGACCAGAAACTGCAGGCCCAGAGGCTGAGGGTAATATCAGAATTTCCAATTATTTCATGGATGTCAGGGACATCCCCTCTTTCTTCATCCTGTTCTAGGGACCAATCCAGCAGGCAAGCCAATAACAGAAGTTTCCTTAATTTTAGTAGGGAGTGTTTGAGCTCCACATGTTGCAAGGACATTAATTAGAGCCATCACCAATGAAGCAAATGGGGTTCTTTTAGTTTTATACTGACAAGCTATTTGAGCAGAAAATTTCTGTTTGGCTAAAAATGTTCATTTGGATGTGACTTTATGGTTTTACTTTCTGGGAGAGGAGAGACAAATAAAAATTATACTTTTAAAAATAATGTGAGGGGGTTTTTTGTAGGGTTTTTTTTTTGTTTGTTTGTTTGGGGTTTTTTTGAGGGAAGGATTGGGGTTTGTTTGTTTGGTTGGTTGGTTTTTTGTTTGTCTGTTTTTTAATTTAATTAAATTTAAACCCAAAAATAATACACAACAAATTAACTTACTTGCTTTTCTGTTCCAAACATTTATTTTTTTTCTTTTGAAAACTATATATTATTTGTATTTTAGATTTAGATTAAAGTAAAATGGGATTTCAATATGTGGAACATTTTTACAAAAATCCAAAGGCACAGAGAAAAAGGTTTTTATGTAGCTTTGTTTAGAAAGGTATGTTTTGGACCAGAATTTAGAGGAAAATTTTAAATAAAATCCCCTGATGATCACTCCTGGTTTTGATTACTCTTAGCACTGAGACAGGTAAGTAGATTCCTTTATTATTTTATGTGATTTTTTTGAAATGAACTGTGGTTTTTGTCTTTACTACACAGGGAAGTTTTTGCTTAATGTTTCACTTGTTTTTTTCTACCTGATGTGTATGAGGGTCTTCAGTAGCAGTGATTCCCCTGGTTTGTTTTCAAGTTTTACTGCAGACAATGTAATATTTCCAGTGATGTATCAGAAAACTTTGTGGTGGTATTTAGTCAAAGTAGGGCACTTGAAATGTAAGACAGATGAATACAGAGAAGGGAGGAAAGAAGAAAAGAAGAAGGTAAAAAAAGAGAGAAAAAGAGAAGAGAAAGAGGGAAAGAAGGAAAGAGAGGAAAAGAGAGGGAAAGAGGGAAAGAAAGAAAAGAAAGAAAAGAAAGAAAAGAAAGAAAGAAAGAAAGAAAGAAAGAAAGAAAGAAAGAAAGAAAGAAAGAAAGAAAGAAAGAAAGAAAGAAAGAAAGAAAGAAAGAAAGAAAGAAAGAGAAAAAGGGCAACATATAACTAATTAGTCAATGTAGACTGCAGTCTCATTTGGCTCTCACAGCAATTCATTCCTAGTTATGAAAAATATAGTGTGAATGAATAAGTGTAGGAAAATTATGCACAACCTGACAAAAGTGAATCAAAATGTTTTTCGTGATTAAAAAACATTTGTTGTATTACATGGGCTATATTCCTGCAAAAAATTGAATAGTGGCACTAATGGAACAGCACCCATTTACACCTCTGCAGTCAGTGGTATCTGTTAGAACATAAATTAACTCTGAGGTATGGTATGTAACTCACATTAGGTGCTTGGAATTTGGAATGGCATGGCCAAAGAATTACACAAATTTTAATCTCGGAGAGTACAAACAGTTCAGGAAATACTATCATAGAGAGCTCTAAGATATATTTACATTAATGTATATCTAGTTCAGCTTGCCTTCCTTTGGAGAAGACTGCAGTTACCTCTTCATGCCGAACTCATGGGTTCGTTCTTACCCTTCTTTCTGCTTTTGGATATTAAAATGGATTCAGAGAAGCTAAGCTTAGAAAACAGAAGAATGTGTTACAATGTATTCTGTGCTGATGTTTTTTATTTCTTACAAAAGAAGAAAGGTGGGGTAAATATAGGAAAAAATTTTCCTTGGCCTCTTCTTTCATTTTTCTCTTTACTTTCTCTTCTTTCGATTTAAGTATCAGCTCAGACCATTGACAGTGCTTTGCTTCCAAGGGCAAGAAGGGTTAAATTCCTTCCACTTCACCCGATCTCTCTTGAAGCTGCTAACATGGGGAGGGAAGGATTTCTTCAGACAGCCCGAGGGCTCCAACAGCAGCCTTCGCTTTCAATCAATGTCGAGAGGCACGAGTGGAAATTCATTCAGTGAACAGTCGGAGGTCTTCGCCTGTCCATACAGCCGCCTGGCACATAGTCCCCAGCACAAACTGGTGGCGTCTCAGCTGGAGATCTGACATTTTGCCGAACCACTGTTTGCTTGAGAACTGATAATTAAACACTCCTTCTCCTTTAAAAAAAAAAAAAAAAAAAAAAAGGTATATAAAAAAAATTAAGTCAACTCTGGTGGTAACCTTGAAGGCTTCCTTTTGTCAAGGTCTCAATATATGCCAAAATGTGTTTTGTTCAGGATTGGTCCTGGCGGTACAATTGCCTTTTCTGTTAGCTGGTGTATTATTCTGACTGTTTTCATTTGACTTGCCTCCAGGATGCTATGCTGCTCTGGCAGAGAGATCTGTGCACTGGCAGAGTTCATGAACTCACACTTCCAAGCTGATCTTTGCCCTGTGTATTTCTAAATATTTTGGTGTGTGTGTAACATGACAGAATGTGACTTTGTACTGAAAAGCCAGATAGACAGAAAGAGGAAGAAACATCTCACATCCCCTCCTCCCCCCACATCTTCCCCCTCCTCCAAGCCTGTCAAATTTTATTTTTCTCAGAAGACAACCAGGTGAGTCATAATATTTAACCAATACTGGGGGAAGGGAGAGCTTTTAATTAATTTCATTACACATTAACAAAGTCCAGCTCATGACACAGTGAAAGTCTACACAGTCTTTTGCAGACAGATGGGTGCTTACCCTTTCTATCCTCTGATTTTCCTGGATGAGGTGGAGACGTACTAACACAGCTTACTAGATGTTCTGCAGTGCTGCTTAAAGTCTAATGCCACTGTAAGACAAAACCAAGCAATCCATTGTTTAAAGCTTAGTTCGGTCAACTCATACTGAAAGGCAGTAGTTTGTTTTTTTTTTCAATTCTATTCACTGGGAAAAAACCTGAAAACTTTAAACATACCTGGAGGTGTCTCTTAAAGCCTCAGATAAACAAATCTGGTGTTCTGTATGATCAGATGTCACCTGGTTCCAGCCAGCTATGATCAGAGGCAGCTTGAAGCCTGGTTTTGATGCAGGAAAGTAATCAAGCTTAGATACTAAAAGGGCAGAGGAAACTGATATACTCCATATATCAGGAAAGGAATATGGTCACAGAAGAGGAATAGAGAAGGGATTCTGCCCTCTGAAAACACTTCTCATTTGTGCCATCTTTGACATCACTACCTGAAGGTAGCCTTGGTCCACTGATTCTAGTCTTGCGTCTAGATTTTTTTTCTTTCTTTCTCATTCTTTCTCTTTCTTTCTTTCTTTCATTCTCCCTTTCTTTCCCTCTTTCTTCTCTTTTTCTTTCATTCTCATTCTCTCTTTTTCTCCTTCTCGCTTCTCCTCTCTTCTCTCTCCTTTTTCTTTTCTTTTTTTGGTTTGGAGTTTTTTGTTGTGGTTGGTTTTTTTGTTGTTATTTTTTGTGTTTTGTTTTTTCTTTTTTTTTTTTTTCTTTTATTTGGAAACTTGTGCAAAAACAAAATTTGAAAAAAAAAAAAAACCCAAAAAAAACAACATTTCCTAGAAGGTCACGTCACAAAGAACAGGCTTTATACCTGTACTCCAAGTTTCTTAGAGGTGCCAGGTGAGAGCTAGCTCACTTTTCATTTCTCGTGTTAGGAAATTTCTAAACAGTGGATGTACAGCTGAATCTGAGTCTTTAAGAAGGAATGACACTGATGTTGCACCAGAATGTAAGCAGGAGGTAAAAAGACTCAAAATTCTCGTGACTAGGCAAAGAAGATGGCCTAAACGTTTTGATAGAAAAGAGTCTTAAGGTATATGCTCTGCTTCTTCCCTTTTATTTAAGAAAATGTTTGTTGGTAAAATGAGCATTGAGCCACTGCTGTCCATACTTCACCTAATTTTCCTCTGCACTTCAATATCGTTTTTTGCATGAATAAGCCTAAGGCCAGAGTAGGCCTTTCTGGAGCTCTGCACTTCCTCAACTAAACTCAGAGTACAAAAAGCTCCAAGGTCAAGCAGTGGAGTCCAGCTTTATGCTAGGACTCATATTAAACTAAATAATTAAATTAAACAAATTTTTTAAAAGTGGACTAAAAAATAAATCAAATTAAATTTAATTAAACTCTACTTAAATATTGCTCTCTGAATTTCTTTATCCTGGAATAATTAAGAGAGAAGGAACTATCCCATCCTTTAACTCCAGGCTGCTGCAAAACCTTTAATGCTCCTCTCTGAGTCATCCAGAGGCAACAATCCCACTGAGGGAGCGGAAGTGGGAGTATTCATCTGCAAGGCCATTTTGAGGATGAACCAGTTGAGTGGTCACTTGTCCAGACTGGAATTTTCTCCTCTTCTGTTTGCTCCTCTAGTTGTCAGATCAAGCAAGAAGCATTAAAGGGACAACACTTCAGGGAAACATAACCTAGGGTCGTGCCTGCTGGGTCAGGAAAACTGCACACAGCACTTTTCAGGGCTGTGCTCTAAGATGTTCTGAAGACAGCAGCCAAGTCTGTGTGCCTATAGCTCTCCAAGATTGTAATCTTATCCTTTACCCATTAATTGGGAAACCCAGATGTCTGAACAAATAGAATCAGAGGCACATCATCACATAGCAAACTAATGAATAACATTTACAAGAGATACACTCAGAAGTGACCATCTCTATTTTTATTGTTTTTTAAAGAAATTTTCATTGGGTACCTTCAGTATGTCACAAAGCACTGGGGGCAACTGAGCCCTTCTCCACTCCACCACCCTGTTGCAGGGCCAGCTCTCTCAGTCCTTTGTGCATATCAACCAGCTCCTCTGCCTGGTTTTCTCACACATCACATCCCTCTGTGGTGCTGCACACAGAACAAATAGCAGCATTGCACTAAGCCAAGCACACCTTGTCAAGTGAGTGCCATTACAGTGTAAGGACTGATTTGCTGGTGGAGGTCTTGCATATAAGCAGATATGGAAGCCACAGCAGGGGTTAACAAGTTTCCACGTGGAAAATGTATTAACAGCACAATAATAAAAGGATGATTCCTGTTGTTTCCTCTTAGATCCCAGATATTGCATGATTTGGTTGGCCTCAAAATTTCCTGGAATGAGATGAAGAGAGGTTATATTTATACAGTCCCTGCACCTCTTCCAGGCAAGTGCTTCCAGCAGGTAGCTGTCTCTTTGGATATTAATGTTCACATAACCTCATTTTTGTTGTCAGCTGCAGCCTCTACCAACTTGCCTCTGGTGATAACCTTGTCAGTTCTCCCTGGACAAGCTGAGAGAGTTGTTTTCTGAATAAGAGCTGCAGTGACATCCCCCAACTTTGTGGGAAATGCTGCTGGTGATGCACAAAGTGGCATCCACTTCTCCCCAGCCAATTGTGTCTGGCACCAGAGCCAGCAGGAGTATTGCGCTTTGAAGGAACACTATGTTCTAGATAAGATACTGAATCATGACTTGCTTTAGTCACAGGTCTTCTCTCTCTGGCCAAAGTAGAGTAGAGTCAGGTGCTCAACTAGCTTCTTGAAACGCCATCTGGACAAAAGATCAAAAGATCTTGAGATCTTTGCCACATTCCATCTCTCTCAGCATGGAGCCTGCCTCTGGCTCTCCCTTTCTAGAAGGAAATGGAAGTTAACATGAGTATTTGACCAAGTGTGCATCAGAGTTTATGTAAAGAATGGGCTCGTATTTGATATTGACTATATATGTGTAGGGCAGTGGATTGAACTGATATGACCCATCATTAGCACCCTTAATAGCTATGATTTTATAAGATCTTTATGGTTAAGTAAAAGGTGAATTAACTCAACAATGGCATAATTCCTAAAGTTAATAATTATACTTTTTTAAATTGGTTTTTGAAAAAAAATTGGATCTTGAATTATTATTTTTGTCTGGTTTTTTGAAAGAGATGCATAACCTTTAAATACCACAGGATTCCACTTTGGGAAACATTACTAGATGGATAAATTTAGTTTTAGACCAAAACCACAGAAAAAAAAATGTTGACTCATGTTGTAACAAATCCTCCTTCTTAAGAAACAACAGCATTAATAAACTGTTTATTTGTCAGTTGTATCCTTTAGAGAGGAAGACTTCATATTAATGCTTATGTGGTAAAGAAAGTAAGATTCGTGTGACTTTGACTCGTGAGGCTGTAAAACGTCTTGGAAATTTTTGTACGTTCTGGTGTGAGACTTGATCTGCAGCAAAAGGCAGGTTTTGCCGTTGTTGGTCAAAAAGAAAATTACGGGGTTTTATGTAAAATCACAATCTTAATTTTCTTGTCATGGCTATACTTATTTCTTTGAGAATTCTCTATATATTAGATAGAAATGTCACTTATAACTTTCATCTGTCTGCAGTGCTCTTTCGCCTCCTGCACACAGTCACACTACATAGCTATGACCTGGGCTGTGTGGATCAAAATTTGTCACCAGCAATCTTATATAATGATTCAAATTGGAGATAGATTAAACAGCCATTGTCCAGTTCTGCAAAATACTCAAGAAAGAGTGAGCATACCTATTCAACAAAGTGTTTTAAGTTGCCTTACATTTTTTAAAGGGCTCAAAACTCTTGATGCTGAGGCATAGAAGCATTTTTAAGGCTTAAGAACATCATTTAGTAGGCAGTGAAGAAGAATTGCCATAGTATAAGGCTTTGTGGAAAAATTAAACAATTGACAAGCATTACTTTGTGAACAAATTGTACGTAGTTCATGGGGATTAAAGGCTGTTTCAGAGATTATTATTTTTCCCTGTGTTTGTTTATTTTGATCATTCTTCTGAAAGCTCAAACAAACTAGAGATCATTGAGCCTTCCAAGCCTAGGGAGAAATGTTTGCAGGAAATCGCTTTCAAAATATTAAGAGCAAAATTGAATGAAACTATTTTAATGCAATGGGAAAAAAAAGAATATTTTTTAAAAAATAAGTAATATCCAATGTTGAAAATTGTAACAATGCTCATTATTCTGTTGGGTTTCAGAATGGGCAGCCCCTTCGCACATATTTGCCATTAAGAATGATATAGCTATGTTGTTTGTTCTTTAATTAGTTTTCTTAACACATAAAAAACTAAACTGAATAAATCAAAATGACCTTTAAATTCCCAGAATTACAGTCTATTTAAATGGCCTTAATAAGGTAATAATAACCCAAGCTAATGGTAGTAGTTCTATTTCCCTACCCTGTGTCTTGCCATGTGATATGCCACATTACTAATTTTAGTGTGATTACAAATTATTCCCATAGTTCAGGTTTAATTCAGTATTGATGTTGTTACTAATATAGATTTGTCAGTAAAGATACAAAGAAAAGTCAGTCCCACTTAATGTTGGCTGACAAATCAAAACAACTAAAAGGAAAGAAAAATCACAAGGGAAAAAGCAAAGAGAAAATAGCTGCCACCTTACAGATTAATACTCAGAGGGTGAAAGACATACAAGTGAAAAATAATTATTCAATTTCATTAAACGTGTACTTAACCTGAAATAGAGAATATAAAGGGGGAGAAATGTTACATGTAGCATGTATCTGCTATTACTGTGTTTCTGGAATGAGAGCAAGTATTTACTGCTCCTGCTATGCCCTTGTGGTTGATGTAATTCATCAACCATTTTGGTGGTGTGAATCTAGTAAAATTTAGTGTTTTTTCCTAGGTTTATATCATATTCTTCAAAGGAGATTTTGATGCAGATGTATGTGGCATTATCTGGTTACTTATTTTACTATATATCTGGAAAATCATACCGGTTCTGCATACTTTTTAGTCCTGGGCTTCCCTGGCTTTTGGTCCAACCAGTTTTGTTGTGTGCTTTACCTACAGCACATGTATATATCTCTGAGCTGAAATATGGCATGTACCATAATCTCTGGAAAATGATGTTCTTGCTTTCTAGGTCCCAACTGAGTGCTGTAGCTGTAATGTAGATGTAAAACTCATCTCTCCTGTTCCATTCTAATTTGACAACTAACAAGTTAATGCAAACACAGATAGTCTGAAATAACCTTTTTGACCATGCTCTAAATGAACAGGTACCCATTTACCAGTTCACAAAAAGCAGTTGTACTGACTTTCAGCTCTTAGTTTCCTGAATTTCTGTCCATTCAGTTGACATTTAATTGATTAGGGAGCAAAAGCTCCTCTGGAGAACTGAGTTTCTTGCCATTTCTTTGCTTGTGGAGTATTCCAGGAGCAATAGCAGACATTGCTTAAGCAAGAGGCTTGAGTTATCCTCCAAAGCTGAGTCCAGTACAACTAATACGCTTTACTTTATTAGAAAGCATTAAAAGTCATGTGTGTTAAGGCTCAAGCATGTGAATATGAAGGAGTAACAAATGTTCCTGTGTCAGCTCAGCTGGGACAACTCACATGCATTCACCCTGTAGCAAACGTGAGGTAATATGCACTAAGCTTTTAGAAGAAAGACTTTACCTTACTTACCTTGTATTCATCCAGGACCACAAGAGTGTCTACATGGATTTGTTATCACAGTTTAGCTCGTGTTTTTAACTAATTACATAAATAAATGATTTGTGCACCTGGCACACTAGGCCAGATGTTGTTCATATGCATAATAAAGAATCCTATCTTGCCTGCAGAACTTGCTTTTTAATCAAACAAGGCAAAGGGTTTGTTATTCCCTATTTTGCAACAGGGTGAACAGACATGCTGTGTGACTGGGAAGCTGACTTAGTAGCACTACTAATCTGAGGGAAGACACAGGACTGAATTCAGATATCTGATGAGATAGCTGTAAAATCATCTTTCTGATCAGTAGGCAGGCTTTCCCACCAGAGTAACTCCCTGTGTTTTTTTCTCACAAATATATGAGAAAAAATGAGAGAAATATCTGAGTATTTGAGAGAAGTATCTGAGCCCTAGAAATATTTAACTGCTGGTGGTTCACAGGAGTCCTCTCTCAAATGCATAATTCAATTATTATGTAGGGAAAAGGGATTATGGGGATCAAGAATTCAATGGGGTTTATGGACCCTCTCTTGCAAGTTGTGGGACTTGTGTCAAATGGGAATGAAGCTTATTGCTAGCACAATTCTCTTTACAGTTGTTCTCAGCACCTGCTCGGAAAGTGATTTAAGAACAAGACTCTGAAGTTGGTTTGCTTACATTCAGGCTTCCACTTACTCAAAATTCAGAAGTTATTAAGGGAAATATCACAAAAAGATTGGGGATTTATTGTACATATTAAAAGTGCTACCTTTAACATTCTCTGCAAAAATCACCAAAAAAAAACCTTTTCCAGTGAGGAGAATCCAAGAAGCTCAGTTTGCAGTGAATGTACTCATTACTTTACAAGATCCACAGCTTACCTAACAACCCGGTCTTGAATGTGGTATTTATTTGCTCTACTACAGATAATTAAACACGCAGAAAAGGCATGGGAATTATGAAGAATGCCCGCTAGTCAAGCATGTGGTTTTTGACCTAAAAATTTACTTCTGTTTAAATCTCATCTTGCTTTGAAATAAATTAAAAAAAAAAAAAAAAAAAAAAAAAAAAAAAAAAAATACAGTCTTACAGTAGAGATTAACAGCAATTCCAGAAGACACCTGGAGATACCAGAGCAATTAGGTTTGCACTTGAGGAAAATTCTTCAAACTGATGTTTCTCATGCCTTGAAATTAAAAAGTATAGCAAGAAATATTGAAAGGCATCTTTTTGTATCCTTCTTTCATTGCAAGGCAACCTTTTTCCTTTATCCCAGAGATGAAAAATACCTAGTAAATACACATGCACGTACTTCCCATACAGGTCAGGCTGCATGCCATCCTAAGTTTGCCACTAAAATTCCCTCTATGATTATGCGAAAGACAAAGTCATGAATAGTGTTTCCCTTTAGAATGTTTGCTGTATTCTACAAGCAAATTCAACAAATCTTTAGAAGAGGCATTTTTCCAGGGGTTGATTTTCTTGGGTCTTTTTCCGACTTAAATGATTTTTTTTTTTTTTTCCATATGGAAACTTATGCTGATGAATCTTATCCAGTAGAATAAAGAGAAAGAGAAGATAATTCAATGGAGGGAGACAATGTAGCCTAGTAAAAAAGTAACAGACTTGAGGGAATCAGGAGACCTAGATACTATTCCCAGCTCTTCCCTGCAGTATGACTTAAGGCAAGTCTCTGAGCAAGCTTTCCCTCACCACTCTGCTGTCTATTTATATTGTAAACTCTTCAGAGCAAGCACTGTCCTTTGCTGCATGTTTCTACAACCCCAGCTGCAAAGGAACTCTGTTCTGCATTGGAATGTCCTACAAATAGTAATTGAAGTAAGCCTCCATGGTCCACTTATCAGTGAAAATGTTAATCTACCTTTCTGCAGCCAGTCTGGCTGCAGACAGTTCTTGGTAGAAGACAGTATCCAGATTGTAGAAAAAACCCCAAAACCATCCCAGGAATAAACATAGGAATTTAGTGACATCAGCAATTCCAGTGCAATGTCCTATGACAAAAAAATCCAGGTTCTGAAAAAAATATCAGTATAGGACTTAATAAGAGTACAAGCACATGGTCTTTCATCTAGAGATAAAGTACATGAGTTCCAAGGGGGAAAAAAAAAATTGAGTGGCCTGGTGTTCTAAAAGAACAGTATGTCTGATAGAGAGGAATGATTTTCTTCTTGGAAAAAGAGTTGGAGGGAATAAAGGGACCAAAGTTTCTTCTGTTAACACCTCCCTAAATACTGTGCATGCTTTGCCTCAGATAATGTAGCAGAAGCTGTGCTCACCCTTTTACTTCATCCTTCCCTAAAGGAAATTACTATAGCCAGAGAGTGTGAAATTGAGTATTTTGTCCTCACACAAAAAGTTAAAAAAAAAAAAAAAAAAAAAAAAAAAAAGATGGGGCTTGGCAAGAGAAGGTTATCTGTATAACTCTAACATCCACTACAAGGACAGGAGGTTAGATTCTTCTGGCACAGAAAGTTAAGTTGAAATGAGGGTACCTTCCTGCATAGGACACAGCTTTGGATATTCTTTGCTGAACTTTTGGATAAATGTTCAGAGCTTGAACTTCATTCTGCAGCATGGACATAAAGTTAAGTAATCCTGAAATACCATCTTAATGTTTTTTCTTTAATGCAGTGATTTCTGACATCTATTTGTGTAGGCACTCCTAGTTTTAAGTTAAAGACTACATTGTAATTTTAGCACAAATCTGAGCTTATTCTTTACTGAGTTTAATCACCCTTGACATAGTAATTTTTCAGACCTCAGTGAGAGTGGGGCACAGTGCAAATTTTTGAACTTGGGTGGAAGGAATCCTAGGTTATCTCAAACCCTAAAATGAGAGCCATGCACCACAAACTCTGATCAAAGGAGGCACACACAGAACACAACATACAAGAGCATAGTCCTACATCAAGCATGACCATATTAGCCCTTCCTAGGGGAAATGTGCCTTTATTAAGCCGTCTGCTGATTGTGACAGCCAGCATGTATCAGATAACAAAAGATCCCTGCAACTCAATATGTATAACTTAACATTAATGCTGCAGGTGCATATAACCCAGTATAACCCAGATAGTTACATTACATTTTCAATAGCTTTGAGCTCAGCATCTGACTAATCATCAAATACTGACTCCCTTCTCAGAGAGATTTTGCACCCCTTGCTGCAACAACTGATGAACATCTGTGGTGGGTGGACCACAGCCAGCAACTAAGCACCTACACACACTCACACCTGTCCCTAGCAGGATGGGGGAGAAGATAGAGTAACATAACCAATAAAACTCGCTCAGGGTTCTAGAAAAGGCAAGAGAGGAAAATCCAAGAGATGGAAAGGCAATTGCTATGTCCTGCAACTAGAATGATGCCCTGCCCATCTCCAAACAGCAGCTGATTTAGAAGACAACCCACACATGCTCTCCAGTTTTTACTGCTGAGCATGAGGTTGCTGTATGGTAAGGTATATCCCGTTGGTTAGCTTGGGTCAGCTATCCCAGCTGTGCTCCCCCCCAGACTCTGGCCCACGCCCAGTCTGGTCGTTTCAAGGGGACAGACTAAGAAAAGGAAGAGCCTTGATACAGCAAACACTGTTCAGCAACAGCTAAAACAGTGTTTTGTTACCAAAATTGCTTTAGTGAGAAATCTCAGACATGGAAATACACTGGCCAGTGTGGAGACAGTTATTTCACACCAGACAGATCCACTGCAACAGTGGAAATTAATTTCAGTCTGATATATTTGCCCTCATCACTCATTCTCAGCCTAACCCTTCAGATATCATACGGTTGAAAGAGGGTCAAATACAATCCTGGGATAAATTCACAGTGAGTTTATTATAACTGTTGAATTTCTCTGAGATTCCTTTAAGAAAAGTGTCATTCAGGACACTATGTAAACCAGTGACTTTCAATGTAGGATTTAATAGTGTATTTCAGAGTAGTCATCTAAGTATGAGGTATACAAAAATCTGCCCATGCATCGAAGAATTTTAGGAGTATGCAAGCAGGGAGGGGGAGAAAACCTGACTTTAGAAAAATTTCAAGATCATATTGAAAATTAAATCTATTTTTGATTAGTACAACACTTTAATTTTAATGTCAGAGACAAAACAATTAAAGGCATTAACAATGCGGATGCACAAAAAGTTTTTACATTACCGATGAAGTTTCTTGACAACTTAATTTTAAATTATTTCTTTCTATCCTTTGACATATTTATTTGTCTTTAATATTTTTTTTTAATTTACTTGTTTAAAAGTTTTCTGTGTTCAATAGCAGCTGGAATCCTAAAATGAAATTAAAAACATGTAGGTGCCAATATATATATTCAATAGATATGAGACTAAATTAAACTAATTGACATTTTATTAATACTCTGCTGTTTATTCCCGCAGAGCTAAAATCATACTCTAGATTCCATTATATGAAGATATACTTTGGACCATCTGGTGGCCAAAATTTTTCTGATTATAAATAAGTCATTTTTTGTTAATTATTTATTTGGGACCTTTTGTTTATGACATGAAAATCTGGAAAGGGAGAAGAAATAGCTAAATGTGCTGCAGTTTATAATACATCTTTCATAAACAAAACTATTTTTTGCAGAAAAATCTGGTTGAGGCAAGAAAGAACACTAAATATTCATTTGCATTAGAAAACTCTTTCTGAAATGATCCTTGTTTTCAGCTCTTCTGACTTCATTTTGTATGAAAATACAGGCATTTAGAGAACACTCAGAAGCAGTAAACAACTGTAAGGTTAAACTCTGAGAAGGAAGGGGACTATTTGTTTATCACAGAGAATAAAAGGGGACAGATATTTTATGAAAAAGAGAAGAAGGTAAATCCCTTTGATAATGATAATCAAGTTTTGGGAGTATTAGTAAAGGAAAGTTGGAGGTTTTTCATCACTAGAGGTCTTCAAGAAATTATTTGGATAAAATTTGATAGAATTTTCTTGAGGAAGCACACTTGCATTTTTAACAATGGACTACTCAGTTTCTCAACATAAAGTGCCAGTTGTGTTTTTGGTGTTCATAACTATATATCTCCATATATTTTTGATAACTGGCATAATTTTGAACTTTACCCTTCAATCAAAGTCCTTAATACTGTGAGACATAAAAAATCATGGGATTTGGCTAGTCATTGGTTTCAAAAGAAACTCAAAATAAAGACCAAAATTCATTGGGTTTTTTAAAAACCCTGAATTTCTTGCTTTGTCTCATATCCTGTATTCCAAAAAAACTTCCAAATATCCACATTGAAGGAATACAAAAGGCTACAATGTTCAAGAAGCCTTAATATATTGAGCAGTTATTTATCATTCATATCTGAAGCAAAGGCAATGCCGATTTCTGAGCTTTGACCTAGATCAACCATAACTATCCAGAAATTGATGTATTTGGTCTAGGGCTTTGGGGGCTATGGAAATCCCTGTCTGACTACAAAGGAATAAATATGTTACATTTTAAAAATGTCGAGCCATTGAAACCAAGTCATTAAAGACACTTTTGAAGGAAAATCAGAAGTTAAAAATTATAAAACTAAAGAGGATATTTGTAGGCTGAGGCATAGAACTTAGCAGGAGTAGTGTAAGAGTGATAAAGTTTGAAAGATAGTATTCCTTATTGAGTAGGAATGACAAGCAAATGAAGAAAAGCAAAATTTCTCTAAGATTTTTTTTATTCACTGTTTGAAAAACAGACAATCATCTGCTATCCCTGACAATCCTTAACCACACAGGCAGAGGAAAGGAGTATCTGCCTAATTGTTCTCAGTCCTTCATCCGGGTGGAATTCTTCCCCTATTCTTTTCTGCTGGGCTGGTTCCATCCCATCTTTGAGCTTCCTAGTTAGGAATAATTTCATACCAGTTTTTGTCTAAATATTTTTAATCCCAACAGAGTTTACTATCAAGTAATTATCCTTCTTACTCTAAATCAAAATATTTCTTCCACTAATTTCTCACATTGCTTATAGTAATGAAGCTGGCTTCTTTTGCTTCAGGGGGAGCAGCATGTGAAAAGTAAGAGTTGGAGTGAATGTTATACTGTCCTCTAGATGTACATGCATGTGATCCTGAGGTCCTCAGGATGGCTGAGATCCTCAAGCAATATTGATATATACCTTTAATCTATTAACATTAATAAAACATTCATAAATATAGAAGTGAACCCAAGTTTAGATATTGGTTTCCTACTATTATATGGGTTGTCCCAAAAAACCAAGATACCGCTATCAGTGGAAAAGTGAAAAAGAATGTCTGCTTCCTTTTACTTTTGTTTGTTTATTTGTTTTATTTTGGTTAGTTGATTGATTTATTTTGGTTAGTTTGGAGTACTTTTCCCACTTGATTAGGCCTGTCAGTGGGTTTTGGGGAAAAGTGCTGTTTTGGATGAGGGACACAAAGAAGCTTACATCACTTCAGTAGTCCTCCAGCATCAAATGTCTTCTAATAGTCAAAGAAACCATTCCTGGCAGCCATTTAAATCACGCTCTGTTATAAACTTGTCCTGATTTAAGGCAAATTTGGGAGAAGTTGCATGGTTTATAATAGAATTAGCTTATGAGGCTTTGAGTTAATTCTTCATGGAATTAGAATGAGTGTTAAACAAAGAAGAAAGATAAGGATAAAGTGGAGGGGGAGGAGAAGGAGAAGCAGGGAAAAAAAGATGAAGAAAAAGTGCCAGCACTACAATTTACTAATGCCAATATAATTTTTGTTTTAGTGGTTTTTGTGGAGTTTTTTGTTCTTTGGTGTTGTTGTGGAGTTTGTTTTTTTGTTTTTATTGGGGAGGGGGGGTGTTATTGTTTGAGTACTATCCACTAGATATTGCCATTCCTATGTTTGTTAGATTGAAGAATAATCTATTTCCATTTTTCCTGTGAACATTTACATTCTCCTTTTTCCCAACACAGTGTAATGTAGTTCATTATTTCCTATGGTGTTGAAAAATAAATAAATATTTTGGTGGGGACTGGAACAAAAATGTGGTTGCAAACATGGAGCAATTTCTGCTCAATATGGATAAGTAGCATGAGAATTGGGAAACTTGACAGAAAGCAAGATTTGACATCCCTAGGAAGGTGAAAACGACATGACTGATATGTACATTTTCCCTGAGAATAAGTAAAGAACAAGGGAGGAAAGCACGAACAAGGGAAAAGAGGTTTGGAGTCATCAGAGTGGCACACATTGGGTGTGTTCCCCTGCTTGAGGGGTAAAACAGAAGAGAATGAGAGCAGATAATAAAGTGGGACAGCAAGACCTTGATGCAAGGAAGAAAGAGTTCCATGTATTAAAAGAGCAAGAGGCTCTGGGGCAGTGCAATGGACTAACCTGGCAGGAACTGTGCCAAATGTAATGGGTCTGATGGCAGAAGCATCCCAGTGGGCAAGACTAAGTGCTATGAACCATGAAAAGAAAAAAGAAATCTTAACTATAGGAAAGCCTGTGGAAATTCTCTTTGGTTTGCACCATTGCATGTTCCCAAAGTATTTTACAGCAATCTGACATCCCAGCTATCCCATTTCAAAATGTGTGTATCTGCAAATAAGCTGCTAGGTCTTCTCTTTGGGGGCACTGGTTTTACAGCAAAATGTACTACAGAACAAAGGACAGCCAATAATGCAAATCTCTCCCAACAGCTCTGTAAGAAGTGACCTGCACTCTATCCACCAATCCAGAAGCTTCTTTAGATAACATTTTCATCTATTTCCTCTCAGAATTTTTCAGATTCTGAACTAGATCTACCAGCCCTGCCAATATCACAGGGAGGTATTGTTTAGGATTTAAGGGAATTATTCTTCTTCTACAAACTGCTGGGCTGGTTCCCCTTCCTCCCTACAGAGCTAAGAAACTAATTTGCATGATGTTGAAAAAGAGAAATCTTTTCTGATGTTTTCTCTTTGAATGCTTTATATGTAGAGCTGTGTTAATTCCCTCCATGATGGTGATTATTCTGAAATCTGAGTGAATAACTGTGTCTACGTATTTACATTTCAATATTTTATTAAATGATCACTCAAGTGATCATATCCACTCAGTACAACAGGAGCCAACTATGTGGCCCCTTCAAGACTAGGAGAGGCAAAATCACAGGAGGCTGCCTTTAGGACAAAGTCGAACCAGGAAAGTGCATAACCAGTCATGAGCCAGTTATGTTATTCCAGCCTTGGAGTGAAAACAAAGCCAACCTTCCTACGTTAGCACAGTTGAAGTATGAAACTGCTGGCTTTTGGGTCTGGCACAATTTTAGCCATGCTGTTGCTAATCCAGACAAAGGAGAAATAGCAGAAAGGAATGTGAAAACATTTTTGTTTCCCTGTTTTAATTTTTTTTTTCCATTGACAGCTTGCTGTGCTGCTGTTCTATTTTGGTGTGGTCACATCTACAGATGAGAGTCATTTGTATCAGTATACATTTTAAAATCCCTAAATACTCATTTCTCCTAATGTCTTCCAGGTCAACAAGAAGAACTGTGCCTGTCCTTAGCAGGGATGGACTAGTTTGGTGAGTTATTTTATGCTTTCAAAGCGGTGTGTGCATTGTGAATGTCATTACATAGACTGTATGCTTGATCATACAAAATAGGAAATAGTGACCGGAGCTAAACTGAAAAGCTAGCCCTATAACTTCAAAGGAAAGAAGAAAAGGAAAATAAAGTTACCTTCAGAGCAGCTTTTGTACCTGCACACACTAAGGTTAATCAAATCTTATGCTTCTGAGTATATGGCTGATGAGCTTGTGTCTGCAAGCACTTCCCCTTATTTGCCATTCTACTCTTAGCTGCAGAAAGAACAAAGTTCATGTTAGTTCTAGGATATTTTTTGACATTTTTTTCCCTCATTCACTTGCCACAGAAACTTTGAAAACTTCTGGCTGTACTGAGAAGCACCCTATACAGAACAGCTCTGTTCTGACAGAGAGGATAGGAAGCCTGAAAGCTTTGATATGTATAAGAAAACAAAATTATTTTGCCTTTATTACTGTAAAGTGACTGCTTTCTCATGAAGCTTTATAACTGAGAATGTATTATACTTCCATGAACCCTTGAGATAGAGAATTCTTTTCTCTCCTGCATGGAGGTATCTTTGAATAATTATATAAATCATAGAGAGACTAAATAGAGGCTAGTGTCATGTGTTCTGATTTGTTTTGGTTTGGTTTTTAGCCTTCATAATTAAGTAGCAATGTCCAGGGGAAAAAAATCAAGACTTTCCTTCCTTCTGTCTTTCTCTCGTTCTTGTTTCCTTGGGAGATCCTCTTCATCCTGTTAATCTTCAAAATCCTGTGTCAACCTACCTATTAATTTTGACATTCAGCTATTTATCTCTCCCTTTCCCTTTCCCTTTCCCTTTCCCTTTCCCTTTCCCTTTCCCTTTCCCTTTCCCCTCCCCTCTCCTCCCCTCCCCTCCCCTCCCCTCCTCTTTTGTTATTTTGACTTGTAGATTTGAAGAGGCACTGACTTTATCCATTCAGTACAGCTCTATCAACTTCATTACCATTCTGGCCATTTACTCTTGGTGAAGAGTTTGCCAAGGGGCCTGTAAGAATTTATGATGTCAAGGTCATGTAATTACAGACATTTATAATTTCATGAAGAGTTTAAGGCACAGGTAATTTGCAAGGTAATTATTAGGGATTTAAACACCTGTGTGCATGCCTGGCCTCACCAACTGTCGAAGCACATACCTGTACTATCCATAACATCAAAAAGCACCAGTGCCCAGGCACGATGTGTGGAGAGCACTTCTTCCACTCTCCCTCTCATCCTGTGACCTGGGTCCCGCCTATTTCAGGTGATGAGGGTTTTGAGTGATTTTGCAAAGTGGATTTTTCATTAAAAACACTGATATCAAATGGAAGCCTGGATTGTTACATAACCTTAAAAATGAAATGGGCAAAACTCTGACCTTGAATCGAGGGTATGGGGAAAGTGGGTTCACGTGTCAGAGAGGACATTAGGCTGTGTGTATTTCATGGCTGCAGATATCAAACAATCTAGAAATGTATGGATTGGCAATTATTCTGCCCTGATGATCTTGGGAAAGCTAAACATATTTTGTCTTCTGAAGACCACTGTGAGAAATAGAAGGGGAAGCTTTAGGTGAGATAATTTTTTCATACCTCAGATTAAGCATCTTGAAGAGAGAAAGTTTACCTAATGCCCGACTCTTGTCATAAGCTTCCTATCTGCTTAATAAAAGCAGCAATGTATTTTTTTCCTTGAAAAGGCCAAATCTGACTGAATTGACAGGGAATTTTGGTCAAAGGATTTTTGGATAAGTATCTTACACTTTTCTCTTCAAAGCATCTAAATTGCCTGTAGCCAAAAGTGACTTCCTATAATTAGAGAGGTCTGGTATCTGATAGATGTGTTATCATCCTACACAACTAAAATATTATTAGTAATATAATAATAATTATCTACATATTTCTTGATGAAGCAGTCAGTAAAAAACAACCAACCAAACAAAACCAAAACTGAAAAAAATTTGAAAACCAAAACCAAACCAAAGCCAAAACCTTATAACAAACCTTCCTTGGAAAGAAAAAAGGAAAATCTTAAAATTATGAAGAAAAGTGAATGAAAGAAAGTTACTCAGATTGCAACATATCTGACCTTCTTGGCCTGACCTTAATACTTCAACAAGAAAAAAAAAAAAAAAAAAAAAAGGATAATAGGGTTTTTTCTAGTCATAGATTGCCATGATTTCATAGGTTTAGTCTTATACCTTGTGGAAGAGGAAATAACTATTGCTTCTAACTTTTATGAAGCAGTATAGAGAACATTTTTAGTTCATTTCCTTAGTAAAAATGTCACTTGTCATTTTCCATATTATAGACAATAGATTTATTTAGAATAAAGAACAGTCCTTAGTTACATTACATTTCTACTGTTTCATATGTTTACATTTTTATTGCAGGGAAGATAGCAGCAGTTCACTTTCAATGTATGTGTCTGCTTGCAATATTTTTTAAGCCACCAGAAAGAAGATGAAATTTGGTGGAGCATAAACATTTATTTTTATATTATACCAGATTTTCAGAATATCTTTATATATTTACTTATAATGTTTATTGGCACTCTAATGCTAATTTAATCTCTTTGAAAAAAATGTGTCATCAGGCTTGTAATGAATGATAGATTGGAAAATAGGGAATTGATAATGTTTTGTCATTTCAATGTGGTCTGAAATTCAAGTTTAGATCTACACTTAGGAATTATTTATATCCTCTTATGTCATATCAATTTAAATAATATTCCACTCATCGAAGCATAAAGAATAATGTTAATATTAAAATTTCTATTTAAAATTTGCTAATTGCACATGAAGGGGTTATATCTGCTGCATTCAGGGTTTTTAAATTTAATTTTATTGTATTAGAAAATCTATGAGGTTAAATCTGCAGAAATTATTGCTTTTAAATGTTGTATAATAAGAATCTTGCTGCTGTTATGAGGACTGAATAATGTTCCTTCATCTCAAATAAGCCTTGTTAAAGCTACAGTTCTGGAACTGCCAGGATTTAATATTATATTTGGGACTGATCCAGCTCAGCTTTACTCATGTGAGTAGCTCTACCTCCTCTGAAGAAATCTGTGCCTGAGCAAGGGTTACTGGAGATCCCTCTGCAAAGTTATTGATCTAGGAAGTCTGGGGATGGAGAAGAAGTAGGGATGAGTATGTAATTTCCACCAATCCAGGCATTGGCCTCCAAAATTAATATCTCCAAGTAGTCTGTTTTAGAGACAAAGGGCCAAATGAAAAAACTGAACCCTGTGACAAAGTATTAAAGGACACTGAAGACTTGTTTTGACCCATCTCGACACTCCTGAATCGGGTGGTCAGGAAAGGTGAGGACTTGGTAGCTCCACACAGACAGGAGATTCCTCTGCCCTCCAAGAACTCTTAGCCCCTGTTCAGTCGAGCTGAGGGCCAAAATCAGGAAACCACATTGTTCATAAGAGTTTTCCTGATCAGACTCTACAGGGGAAGTCAACAAAAGTAGTTTTATTCCCTGGGAAAGAAAATTATTAAGTAAATATGAGTCTATTGACTGCTGAAGTCGTGTGGAAAACACTCATTGACTTCACCCTGAACAGGAAACAGCTCAATATGACTGTAAAAGTTAGGGACTTAAGTAAGTGACACTTTGCCTGTTGTAATGCCAAAAAACAAATCAAGTTATCTTGCTTGCTGCTCTAAGCACAGATACTAAGCTTGATTCTCTTCTCACTTTCGTACAGTGACATCATTCTGGAGGAAAATTCTTGATGACAACAGGATTAAATCATGAGAAAATTGATGAGAGAGCGAACCAGTCCAATTTGTCTATTCCTGATATTTTGAAATTGCTGAAGTTTTAAAGTTTCAGATTCACATTGGTCAGGTCTCTGTCTTCTGACAACATATGCTTTTAATTTTAACCCTAGAATAATCTAAACAGTTCAATATTTCATTTTAATTAATCATCAAAATATTAGGATTCCTATCCTAATATCCTAGATTTCCTGAGTTTGATCCTTTTGTCTTGGAATCTTCCCAGGACAACCTACCACCACATTAGATCAGTTTTATGTCCTAACTGGTACCGTGAAGAAAAACAGTAATCAGTTAGGTTGTCAATTAACAGACAAACAATTCTCCAGTATCCAGGGAGCTTTTCTTACAACATGAAGTGAGAACTTTTCTACAATCTCCAGACAATATCTATATTTCTGTGTATCCACACATATATGTATGTGCACACACACACACACACATACACCCAAAGCTACATTTAATTTAATGCTTTCCTTAATGTTATTGCAATTATTTCCCTCCAATCTTTAGTGCTGCTCTGGAAGGAATGCTACTGAGCTCAGATGATGACACTGATAGCTGAGAGGCATTCGTTTTGT
This sequence comes from Zosterops lateralis, assembly GCF_965231275.1. Taxonomy (NCBI): domain Eukaryota; kingdom Metazoa; phylum Chordata; class Aves; order Passeriformes; family Zosteropidae; genus Zosterops; species Zosterops lateralis. The sequence continues at coordinate 24,040,056 of NC_139800.1, read as the reverse complement.
AGTGGCTAATTAAGCATATGATGGCCACGTAAAGGATTGGTTCTATCAGCACACACTCACCATCAAGAGCCTGTCCCCTGCAGGCTTAAGAAGACGATGTTAAATGATCACCTGTCCCAAACACTAAATGACAGTTTCAAGGTAGCAAATGAAGCCTGGGGTTATTGACACATAAACTTGATTCTTAGCTCTGCAATCAAAGGAAGAAAACAGTTGAGGAAAATCACCTTCTGAAAGCTTGGAGACCTCCAAACAGAATTCTGTGTTGCCCCTTTTTATGTGTTTTCCAGAGATGCTCCTTGGGAGGAATTCTCATTTCAATGAATGTTCAGGCTATGCAAATCTTGAGCTCACAGCTGACACCCCATGCAAGCCCCGCCTGCCCTCCTCTAGGGATGAATTACCCCTCCGGTACAAATTACACATGCACACCAGATGGGGTGAATTGAATGCTCTAACTAGAAACAGAGGGAGAGTGATCTTGTGTTTAATATGAAGGTCAGGGACTCAAGAGACTTTGTTCCTGGCTCTGCCCCAGACCTTGTATAACTTTGGGTGACTTGTTTAATCGTTCTGCCTTGGTTCTTCTCATCTATAAGATGGGAATGGTAATACTGTACTATGTTGTCAGGGTGTTACAAAAATAAATGACTGCTGGTAAGATGTACTGCAATCTATGGCTGAATGAGAACACAGGCCATTTGTTACTGATAATAATAATTTGGGACAGGAATTTGAACTTTCTTATGTCTTCTAAAAATATATGTATTCAGGCTCATAAGTCTAATTTTAGAGGTGCTTTGGAATAATTTCTCTTTAAGAGTCTGAAATGACAGAAAATGAAATTGTGAGAATATACAAAAAAATACTCGGGGATTAGCTTTAAAAATGTGGGTAGGGTAAGAAAGAGAGGAGAATTGTTTTATTGTACTCAAGGTTATTTTTCTTTTCAAACAATAAAAAACAAACAAACAAAACCAAAACCAACAAAACAAATCCAAACAAACAAAAAACCCCAACTCCAAAAAACCAACCAAACAAACAAAAAAACCCCCTAAACCAAGGAAGAAATTACCTCACCTTCTGGAATATCATTTGTTCATTTGTTGCCTTTTGAAATCTATATCATGTGTAGCTCAATTTCAAAAAGAAATAACCTACACATCAAATAATGATATTATACACACACACAGACACACATAGCCTTTTTGAGGAGAATGTCTCAGCAAAGGGTTTAACTGTTCTGGCATATTTATGTTATATTTTGTTTCTAGAGAGGCCCATCAGCCACATTTTTTACTGTTTTTCTTCCCTTGCCTGTTCCCAGACTGCTTCTGTTGTTAGGAAATTTAAAACCTAAAAATATCGCTTTGCCCCAATGGAAAAAAATGAACAGATTTACTAAATTATAATGGTTGAATTCTATATAATGTTATCGATGAATGACAGCTCTCTAAACATCTCTGTGGATTACAGTGCCACTTTGCCATTATATAGGATCTCTACATCAGAGGATCTCAAAGCATTTTCTGGAAAGTAATTAATTAATTAACCCTAACCATCCTGTTTTGTCTCTGCTGGAGTCAAAGGAAAAAAAAAAAAATCACTGATTTCAATGGCAGCTGGAGGTCAGGCTGTATGATTATTACTCCTGTAATTTGTCCACTGCCAGCTCTCTCCAGAACAAAAAGGCAACACAGCTCTCTCTTTCATAGACTCCACTGTCTAAAAGCCTTATCCAGGTAACTTCCTGCATACTGATCTGCTCCTGAATTCAGTCAGACACCTCTCAGGGAGGTTTAGCAGGATCTGGCCCTGCATAATCAAATGCCCTCTCCGATTTGTTCTTGTTGGTAAAGTTTCAAATATCAAATATTCTGATATAAATTCTCGCCTGGATTGAGAAGTGATTTATTCTAATGGAATGATATCAAGGCCCCCTTTTGTTCCTCCCCCCGTACACCTAGGAAAGAAAGGACATCCTTTTTCTCCCTCAATGAGCCTGCAAATCACTATTCCCCCTGGAGTCTGAATATCTATTCAAAAAAAGTAGCTAACTCAGAATCTGTTCTCATCTTCTCGTTCCTATAATTAAAGTTTTAAATCCTCAACTGTAGAGGTCAAATAGCACATGTAGAACATTTTCACTCCAGCTTACTCACTGTCAGCATAGGGCTAAATCCTTAAGTTTTTATGCAATCAATGTAGTTGACAGAATTTTTCCTAGAGTTAGGACCATATTGAGCCTATTGCTATTTTTCAGATCAGTAAACTAAGGCACAAGATGAGTATGGATAGGCACAGACATCTGCTTGTGGCATAAGAATGAACAGTCCAGGATGTCAAACCTTGGGTTTCAAATTATAAACCTAAAGTGTTGCTAACCTGATATGTGCAAAGGTAAAATAAATGACTCTGTGGCAGCAGAAAAAAAATAAAGAAATTGAGTGAAGAGGCCTGGGTTTACTTTGTTGATTCTGCCAAAGATTTTTGATCCTGATGTACTCAGTTACTTGCCGAGTGCTTTAGATTCTCAGTATGCAGCAGCATAAAAAAGTAGATCTCCATAACTCCTTACTGAAGATTGTTTCTTCAAGGAAAAATGAGCAGAATTCCATTTATATGCATGTTCACATACGTATATATATACATATTTGTATGGCCTCAGAGAGAACTGGAATATATGCGAATTTACATGCTTGGGTTAGTTCAACAAATTGTGTCCCATTCATGCCTGCCCAGGTATGCAGCCTGAAGATTATGAGTCTACCATGTGGCTGGGAGCAGGAAGGGTTCATGTGTAAAACTGCTCCTACACTCACCACCAGCCAGTCAACCCTTTGCATCTTCTACCTGTCACTTCTTTTGACTCTATAATGCAAAAAAGTATTTTATTCTGTATATTTGCAGCAGAAAGAGAGGCACAGGGAACACAGGGATCTATCATGTGCTGTAAACTGCAGACAAAAGGAAAGGACTGAAATAGAAGGCATTTTGAACTTGGCTATCAGTATAAATGGAATATGTCACGGTTTGGCCACTCTCAATTATCATTTTCCTGTTTAAACACAGAAGCTAAAAAATGGAGAATCCTAAGCAAACCAGATTAAAACTTTTAGATCGAACCATCCACACCACCTCAAATCTCGACTAATGGTGACCCAAGAATATTTAACTATTGTTGACATAAATTGACTTGCCACTAAATGAAGTGTTTTGTTAGGTGATTTGTTGTGTGTTATTTTTGCCATGACCTGCACACTATTTCCTTGTCTACAGTAAAAATCTGACTTTCTGCTTGCACAGCCTTGTGGTGAGAACCAGATGCTGCACCTGTTGCACTATTATCATTAATTCTGCACCTAGTGAGAATAATCTGTTATTCCATGTTGAACCTCATATAATCAACCCAATGTCAATTTACTGCTTGTCTCTCTGGACCAGGAACCAGTTTTTTGGACTAAGCCTCTTCCTAAACATTTGCTGGGAGCATTGGTCCAATTTTTTTTCCTCTTGCCTTCATCTGACTACCTAAGGGTCCAGTTTAGGAATGACTGCTCTGTGGAGCCATCTGAGAGGAAAGCAAGCATCCTGGCTGATACTAGAAGTCTTAAGTGAGCATCACTGTCTTATTATGATTATGCTTGTAGTGAAGCTCTCCTGTGAGGAGATATATATATAACTTTATATATGAGGACGACAGGTGATTGCAGCAGGAGATAAAGACTACACAATATGCCATCACTTCAGCTGAGCAGTATGGGAGCAATTTAACCTTACTCATGTGAGAATGCAGGCTAATGCATTTTGAGATTTAGTTTCTTTTGCCCTTCCATTATAAGCAAATGTATATCAGCAGAAAACAGTAATTATTTAGCTAAATTATCATAAAAACAAAAAATGAAGAGGGAGGTGAGCAAGAGAGTTTTTCTCTTCTAGGTTAGGCATAGATGAAACAAAAATTACAGTGTCTGGAGAGTCCTGAGAAACAGGAACAGGCTCCAGCAATTGTTCTGGTTCTAACTTTCATATTTAAGTTTATTTGAGTGCAAAAATACAGGCAGGATTGTAGAGACAATCTAGTATTAAAAAAAAAAAAAACAAAAACAAAAAAAAAAAAACAACAACAACAAAAAAAAAAAACCAACACCGAACCCCAGGATTATCCAAAGTTTTACAAAAAAACCCAAAACAAAACCCCTCTTTTGCCAATTCAACTACTCTATTGGAAATCAGAACACAAATCTCTGAAAAATTAAAGCTTTTCAGTTTGCTGTTAAGTAAAATATGCAATACCAAAATTCATTATATACATCCCATTTTTTTTCAGCCAAGTTATAACACTTATGTTATACAAACAAGAGAATTTGTAAGAAGGAGTTTTCAGTCAATACAATCAATATCCATAAGAAGAATTTACTTTAGTCATAAATTTTATTTGGAATTCATATGGAATAATCTATTTATTTTCACACGGATGCACAAAAAAACCATCATAAACAGGACAATCCTGTCACTTTCTTGCTTTGTAATGCCCTTGGAAAGGGGGGTAAATTTTGACTCATTGCACACCAAAATAAGTACATTGTGCCATTTTCCATTTCTTCCTCCTCCAGAGCTCAGTTGTCGGCACTACTTACAAATGGCCAAAATAAATCTCAAAAGTTTCCCCATAAACAGAAGTCTCAGTTTCTACTACCTGCTTGAGTCCATTGATTAAGCTATTTTATAAGATAATAAAATAAAAATAAAAAACCCCACATACAAATAGAAAGCATCACTTGCCCTGAGGCATTCCAGTGCTTCACTCTCCTGCAGAAGTTCATAAGTCATAACTGGAGGTGCATAAAAGGTGTTGGGCTCAGGCTATGGCGAGATAAGCAAAGTCTGACTGGGGTGAGAGGTAGAGGGTGTGTGTGGCTCCATCCCAGGTGCATCTGCACAGCATAGGCAGACACAGAAGCACCTCACAGGCCATAGGGTGCACTGACTGCCCCCCAGCTTAGGCACAACAGCTCCCTTGTGACCTGCAGTCACAGCCTGGACTGGCCTCTCATTGTCCTTCAACTCTCTGGTGCATCCAATACATGGCAAGTCAGTGGAACCCATTGGGGACAGAATAGGTATTCACAAGCCTTTTAGAAAAGACAACAGAGTTGAATGAAAAGAGAAAAAAATCTCTTTTTGTTTTTTTTTAGTTACATTAAGAGCAGAGATCCTCACTGAAAAAGGTTGAATTGACCAGTGCTGAAACCATGATCTGTCCAATCACCTTGATCAGGGCTGCACAGGTATATCAGGGTTAACACTCAGGATATCAGCTAAAGCTGCTGCCCAAATTTTGTGTTAAATTTCCCTTGCTATAAGCAGAAGATAAATACCAAGGACTGCTTTATTTCTCATGCAAATCAACTTTTTTTTTTTTTAAGTGTCATTATCTTTCACGCTTTAGTCTGTAGTTAGTATATAATGTCCCAGTAACAGGAACATATGGCAAATGCCAACTATGACATAAGGACTTTTTATATATAAAAAAATTAAAAAAAAAAAAATCCTACTTCTCTGATGTATCAAAGCTCACATGGACAAACTAAAAAAAAAAAAAAAAAAAAAAAAAAAAAAGAAAAAATAAAAAAGAAAAAAGAAAATAAGAGCAGGCTAAACCAGCTAAATCAACTTGATTTATAGAGAGAGAGCAGGTCTAGACCCACTTCTTAAAAATAATTTCCTTACTTATCACAAAAAAACTTTATTTTTTCATTCAATGAAAGAGACATACTTATCTAGAGTATATCTATATTAATTTTAATTTTTTATGTATTAAAAAGTTTGGGTTTTTTTAAATTTAGTAAAACATGTTGGGAATTGAAAAATATATATGTTGTTTTAGATAAATGGCAATGTTCCTACTTAATCACTTTATTAATTTTGCTTCAGTTTTAATTACCAAAAAGTGTTCTTTCTTTCATATCATCAAGAATTGCAGGTCCTCACAAGTGTTTACAGCAAGTGAATGTTTCCTGCACAAAACTGGAACTGCAATACAGACAAATCCAGCAACTTGTCCAAGGTCATCTATGAAATGCAAACACTTTGTTTTCCCATTATCTGTTATGACTTTTGAATTGCTGTGAAAGCACAAAAAAGGAGATAGCCGAAGACAAATAATTTTTATTATTTGCAAAAGATGTGTGCATACGTCTGTGCTTTTATTATCACATAAACTAGTGTAATCGATAAGCTTAGGCATGTATTAGACCTCTGTTTAGTGCAAACTTTGGTATTTTATATTGTATTATCATAACTGATGACCTGAGCATAGAAGTACTGTTCTGTGTTTGTATTAGTTACTCTTCTACTGCATTAAGTATATGGTAATAGAAGGTAATGCTGTGACAAGTGTGTGACAAAAGATTTTTTTAATTTTTTTTCCTTGCTTTTAAACTTCCCTGAAAGAGTTTTCTCTGGTAACTTGCTTTACATTTTTAACATTATTATACTCCTATCTGACATGAGGACCACTAAGTAGTTCTGATCAAGTCTTGTTAGTTCTTTGACTCTACTTCTTTTTCAGTTGGATAAGAACTTTACCTTGATCAAACCTTGCCCACATTTACCATTCTCAGGGTGTAAACACTGTCAAGTCAGTGCAGCTCATCAGATAACTGAGCATCAGCTGAGATTCAGCTGTGTTCCATTTGCACATTATGACTCTGTAACAGACAAATCATCATGAAAATTATCTGAAAGCTGTTTCATTATCTCATCTGCACAAAGGATTTACAAAAGCAGAGACACAATATGTATTAACTTGCTAAACTTTGGTAGTTTCATTATTGGCCTGAGCCTACAAGTCTATCCAGCCCCGTTATACATACCATGCTTGCAGAAAAAACAGCTTCAAACATAGAAAAATGTACAAATAATTGACTGATAAAAGCTTACAGTGTCTTCATGTATAAGATTTTACTTAGATCATAAACAGGTAGTGGTCTTACCCTGTCTGAAATAGAGATTTATTGACTGTTGCACATCTGAACAAGTAAGGCCAAATGCTGTGGCTTTTATTCTTCTGCTCCAGGAAGCTACTTGTAAGGCTGATAAACACTTAACTATCCAAATCTGAAAAGACAGAGATTCTGAGCAGACTTAAAGACATACTTTTAGAAGTAAGTTTGTAAATTAAAGAGGTGAAGTTTACACAGCAATGTGATAGATAAATTGTCCAAGTTCCTTTTGAAATGAGCATTGAACTTCTTTTTTGGTACTTCTTTATACATGGCTTTTTTCTTGGAGTTTTGAAGGCTTGAAAGCTGCAGTGTTGCTGTTACTAGCAACTGACAAAATGGTCCATCATCTCCCTAAATCCCAATCATAATATTTTAGGATCCTCAGAAATTTATCCTGCTTTGATGAGTCATGCCATGGCCTCTATAAAAGAAAAATAAGGAAGAGAACCTAAAAGAAACAACAGTTTTTTACTGGACATGGAAAAATCTCATGGCTGTTGTTCAAATAATTCTGAAAATACACATGTACATTAGTTCTTTTTTAGAAACTGACAAGAAGAAGAAAACGCGATCCTTTCAATTAAGAATCTTTGCCTAGAATTCAGGAGACTTCGGCATTGGTGGCACAGGGAAAGGCAGGGGGAGTTTTATGGTCTGGAATCTTAATGGGTGATTCAGCAATAAAGAGTGAAGAATCAACAGATATTCCAAGGGGTCAAAAAACAGGAAGTTCAGGGAAGTTCAGGAAAGGAAAGGAAAAAGGAAAGGAAAAGAAAGAAGGAAAGGAAAGGGGCGGAAAGGGGCGGAAAGGAAAGGGGCGGAAAGGAGAAAGGAAAGGAGAAAGGAAAGGAGAAAGGAAAGGAGAAAGGAAAGGAGAAAGGAAAGGAGAAAGGAAAGCAGAAAGGAAAGGAGAAAGGAAAGGAGAAAGGAAAGGAGAAAGGAAAGGAGAAAGGAAAGGAGAAAGGAAAGGAGAAAGGAAAGGAGAAAGGAAAGGAGAAAGGAAAGGAGAAAGGAAAGGAGAAAGGAAAGGAGAAAGGAAAGGAGAAAGGAAAGGAGAAAGGAAAGGAGAAAGGAAAGGAGAAAGGAAAGGAGAAAGGAAAGGAGAAAGGAAAGGAGAAAGGAAAGGAGAAAGGAAAGGAAAGGAAAGGAAAGGAAAGGAAAGGAAAGGAAAGGAAAGGAAAGGAAAGGAAAGGAAAGGAAAGGAAAGGAAAGGAAAGGAAAGGAAAGGAAAGGAAAGGAAAGGAAAGGAAAGGAAAGGAAAGGAAAGGAAAGGAAAGGAAAGGAAAGGAAAGGAAAGGAAAGGAAAGGAAAGGAAAGGAAAGGAAAGGAAAGGAAAAGGGAGAAAGAGAGAAAGAGAGAAAGAGAAAGAAAGCGAGAAAGCAAGCAAGCAAGCAGGAGATGGTATCTTAGCAACAATGAGAGCTTCTACTATTGTACTTACAGAGATTCTTTTTTTGTGAAGCAGTAAAATTTTTTTTCATGTTTGAGGGCTCATTTGCTTCTGATGGACTTCCATCCAATATCACTTGGTCTGTTTATCCTGAACACGAGGAGACTGAAAGGAGACCTCACTGCAGCTACAGCTTCTTCACAGGGGGCAGGGATAACCACTGGGGTTGTCTCTGATGACCACTAACAGGACCCATGAGCAGTAACATGGACCCATGAAGCTGTGTCAGGGGAGATCAGGCTGGATATCGGGAGAAGGCTTTTCACTGAGTGCTGGGGACTGGAACAGCTCCTCAGGGAACGATCACAGCATCAGGCCTGACAGAGTTCAAAGACCATTGGGGTTGTCCTGGGCCAGGAGTTGGATTTTGATGGACATTGTGGATCCCTTCCAGTACAGGATATTCTATGAGTCCACTGTCAGATTATGTGATCAGAAAAATGTTCAAATAGTTGTATGAGAAAAGGAATAGGTTTAAAGTATTTAACCATTAAAGTTCACTAACTAATGTGGACAGCCACATCTTTTCTGTAATCTGTCAGAGTGTCATGCAATGACTTTCATCCTCCAAGTAAGTTTGACTTCATGTACACTTACAATTAAAATACTGGGCCAATATTATCTGCTTTACATAATTGACATAATTGAAGCTATTTTGATTTACACCAGAAAATGGGCCATTAAATCTCTGAGAAAATTTAAAAAAGGAAAAGGAATGATAAAATGGCCAAAATAAATTTATCTGTCTTTTAGAAGTTGTGGATGCTGAATGCCTGGTCAGATAGACTTTCTCTTGCATTGCTCTGGAGGAGCTGTGAGACTCTGCACCTGCTGCTTTGCCAACTTGTTTACTTGCAAAGATGTTTATGAAGGGATGTTAGTTTGAATGACCAATCACATCCAGTGGTATTGGAACAGTGCATAAAAAAGTTTTGCTTTCTAATAAACATTGTTATATGTCCTCCAAGAAGATTTGGAGACTTATATCGTTATTTGCCGTCCTGACTACTTAACGGTAAGAAGTGAAGAGCATTCCTATATTATTCATTCTGTTAAGTTATTAAATTAAAATTTATACTCAATGTAGAAAGATCCTAACGTGTTGAAAAGGTATGTGCTTGCTTTTACCTTAACTCTGCACCAACAATCTGTTACCTAAGGGTAACAATCTTGTTTTATGTTATGGCATTTGTTCTTCTTTACATCTAAAAGTTACCCAGCAATATTTAGTGAGAAGGAAAGATATTGTAGGCCTGGTGTATAATTTTTTTTTTTTTTTTTTTTTTTTTTTTTTTTTAAGTTATCTACATTCACCTTTTCAACAAATTAGTTCCTTAGAATTTAACCTTCCTCTCTAATCCATCTGAAGAGCAGAGAGTTACTAAAGTGACTAGCAGAGTAGGATGTAAGCACCATGCTTGGATCATTTTCAGTATATTGTCTACAAGTCAACATTGCCAAGCTAACATTGACAGGTAAGGGTACACACACACACACACACACACACACATATATATATATATACATATATATATGTGTGTGTGTGTGTGTGTAGAGAGAGAGACACACAGAGAGAGAGAGAGAGAGAGAGAGAGCATTGCTGTAAATGAATGAGGATAGTAAATAAAGTCACTTTTAGGAGAGACTGAGAAGCTAAAATGGGAGATGAGGATAGTAAGATGCTTGATAGGACTTTTCAGATGAGAAGACAGGAAATCATGCAGTAATCTTCAGGCTAAAGAGTAGACACATAGAAGGGCATATGCTAGTTTTCTATGATCCATCTATAATAATGAATGATAAAGAAACTGAAGTCAGGAATGTCATTCCCCACATGAAGAATAATAAAGGACTCTCAGTAAAATAGCCACCACAAGAAATTTCTTATAAAAGGTACTTTATTATGAAGCTCATTGTAAAAATATCATGGTACAATTCATATCATAAAATACAGAACATATGTAGCTTATTGGTGGATGGGTTAAATCACTAAATCTCTTGCAACTTGAGGTTTATGGGGGATCTACACATGGATAGAGGAAAACTGTGAGATTTTGTCAGTCTGTAAGTTATGATTTTGCTTCTATTCCTGCCTTAAGCTTTTTCTTTTTTTTTTTTTTTTCCCCAGAGAAAGTTAAGTCAATTGTTTTGAATTGGTGCACACAGTACAGCTGATAGTACCTTTTCTTTTTCTCTACTTGCACTATTAATTAAGCCGAGGACCTCAGTCTGAAAGACTATCAAATAAATCCACAGGCTGATCCATATGATATTTCAAACCAAGCCAAAAATATCTGGAAGAAAATATAATAGACCTTTAAAAAAAAAAAAAAGAATCCAACAAAAAGTCACAACTACCAAGAGATTTATGGAAATTGAATAAAATTGCGTGAAACTTCTTGATTTTCATTCTTGATTACAATTTAGGGAATGTCCATGCAATTGTGCATAAATTATTTTTTCTATTTTTATTTGAAAATAAGAACTTTGTCATTTTTATTAACTACATCACACACACCTAAAACAGAGAAAAAAAGTTTCTATTTTTTTTTCTACTTAAATACCATCCTGAATGTGAAATGAAGGTCTTTGCTTGAAAGTAGGTGAATGTATCTCTTGGATCTGAAGACTGGCTTCTTAACTTCGACAACATCCAAACCCTTTCGCTGACATTTTACAATGGAAATATATATTACCCAACTTTACTGACTATTTACATATGTGGAAAAATCTAGGTTTTTTATCTGCTGATCAGACTTTCAATTTTTACAGGGTGTATTCTCTCATATTGCCCCATCTATTCTACAGTAAGAGATAGATATAAAATCTGAGGGATGGGGTGAATACTAAACGAACATTTTAGTCAGATGGAGTAAAATATCAAAAAGTATGGTTTAGATAGTATTTTTGGTGTTTTTTAAGATCTGTTAAATATTTTATTGATGATAAGTGAAATTCTGCTAAATACTAGGGACAAAAATATATGGGACCAATACAGAGGAGAGGGACAACTCCATAATTATAATACAGAACTCCCCAAAATGTCTTAATTAGAAAGGAAAGATTGACCACCATCCCAAGTGAAAGGGCTTGTACTTGATTAAACATTTAATAGAAATACTCTTCATAGGAAACTGCTGGCAGAGAAATTAGAAATTTTCTTCTGACTTTCAGCTGGTAGTAGCCAGCTCTGTGAAAAGTACTTTCCTAAGAATTACATCAAAATTCATAAAAACTGTCAAAACTCTTATCATAGTTCTGATTATCATGGTGTTCTTAAAGAAAACTGAACCAGCTCTTTATTGGGAATAAACATGAAGTGTAATAGTTCTGCTAAATGTAAAAGGAATATTTGCCTATAGGAGATAGGAAATAGAGAACTCAGGAAAGGAAATGCAGTGGAAAAAACAACCATGTCTACAAGGTAATTTATCACTTTAACATGAAAAATATAACCAGGAACTTTCTCTCATAGTGAAAACTTGTCAGTCTTTATTCTCACTAAATAACTCTCATTTTTGTATTGAGATATGTTGATAATATGAACTGGGTTTATTTTCTCCAGAAATAAAAGCCAGAGAACTTTTAATTTTATTTTGTACCAGAGTTACTCGTGGTATTATTTGAAATCCCAGTATTCCTTTCTGCCATAGAAATGAAACTTTTTTTTTCCAACCACTGTTAATTATGAAGAATCTCCTCAAGACCAGGCCTGTTGTCTACACCACACCATGATTCATAGTCAGCAGCTGTCACATCCCCATGTAAATTTGAGTACAATTAATTCTGTTTTAAAATGTATGCATATATAAATCATAGTGGAAAAGTCAAAGGGGTTTCCAAGCACTATTTAGTTTGTAACGTATAAAAGTTACTGTGACAAGTAAAGGCAGAGTTCACCTACATTCGTCTTAATAGGTAGATTAAAAACACAAACAAACAAACAAACAACAAAAAAAACCCACCAAAAAAAAAAAAAAAAAAACCAACCAAAAAAAAAACCACCAAAAAAACCCCCAAACCAAACCAACCAGCCAAACAAACAAACCAAAACAAAACAAAAGCAACAACAACAACAACAACAACAACAACAACAACAACAACAACAACAACACCACAGGGGAAGGAAAGAAAAAGACAGAGGGGAGAGAGAAAATTAGATAAATTAGATTTCATTTCTCTAACACTCCTGCCTTGCACAAACTGCATGACATAGAGCGTCTTGTAGTAGTACCAATTGCATAGTAGGCTAATGTTCAGAATTTGGCTCATTTCTTGTGTTTCCTGTTTATTTTTATCTATTAAAATAAAATTCATTTTTATTGTATATATCGTATATAAAACTTATATCAGTTTATCATGATGACTGTGAAGAGAACAAAAAAGAGATTAAATAAGAAGATATTTCAGAGGTTAAATCTATTCTTATTTTTCTTTGCCTGGATAAAGTTTTTGCTTTCAGCTCTGCACTATGCTTCTGATTATGTGGAAACTTGATAAGGGAAAAAGAAAGGAACTATATTCATCATTAAAAAATATATATACGTAGCCTAAGAATGTTAGGCTTCAGTTTCAGCTGGTTCTTTTTTATAGTTGGTGACAGTATGCATGCATTCAATCCTCATTCATTCCATCTCCAAGGTACTAATAAGGTAAATAATAGGTAGTAAATTATTAATTGTTATAATAAACAGTGGCTGAGTGTGCATCCATACCCTGCCTAAGCCTGAGACCATGTGTTGGTGTGAGATTACTCAAGTATTCAGTTGCTTACAAGAGAACACAAAAATATATGTTCCACTGATCCCAGATACTGTTCATCATATTTCTGCACCTTGTCTATGAATCAACTCTTTACATACATATATTCACTCAAAGCACACTTGCAACATTTTTTTTTCTGCAATTACAGTAGAAACCATATAGAAATTAGCAGAATCAGATAGATATACTCATTTTGTTCAGCTGAAAAGTAAAAACAGCTCTTAGCTCCAGCAAAATAGGACAAAAACTGAAGAAAAGGGAGTGAGTAGTGGCACAGTTATCAGAATGAAGGGCTGACTGTTAAAGCATTTTGTTTTTCATTCAATTATGAATTTTAGAGCCTTGAGAAAACCAGTTTATTTTCCCCTAGTTCACGAGACCCCAAACCACAGTCAACTTTCGACAGCCCAAGAACTATGGTTGGGAATCTTTGGTCACTACACAGAGCAAGAGTGTCCTAAAGTACATTCTAAATTGAATGTTCACCTGAACAAAGCTTACATGTCAATAAAAATTGCAAATGTAATAAAAATTGCAAACAGTGTAAAAGGTCCCTGGTAACCAATGCTGGAAGTGTACAATGAGGACACTAACTACCTGCTTCTTCAAGTATGTAAATATATATTTCTTAGTTTGCATTTCAGGACAGATTAGTCTTAAGTTCCTCATGTGATCCTGATTCCTTAATTCAATACTGACCAAGTCCTATTTCTATTAGAAAGAGTTGTTTTTCTTCTTTGGAAGAAAAATTGCGTGACAATATAAGGAAAAAAAATCTAGGAAGAAAAAGATTCAGTTCTAGGACTACCTTTTGCAGCAGAGCTCTAAGTTCATCCCATGGTAAGGACCTGCCTAAAAGTCAGACAAAGCCAACAGTAGAACCTTATCTTGACTTAATTTTTAGAGTAGCTTAGCTTTCATATGCACTGCTCCAAAAAAGATAAGATGATGGTACATTTCATCTTTACAATGTAATTAAAGATTTATGCAGGGTACAAAAGTCCAAATCCTTCCCTTACAACACATTCTTTTGAGTGTCATTCAAACTCATCCCTGAAGTATATGTTTGTGTTGTGGTTTTGTTCTGTGTAAGTATATTGTACATCAATTTTACTTCATTATCTCACTACAACCTGTATTGATTGTAAACTCACAGATGCTTGTCTAATCATATCAGAACTTTTTATTGTTCAGATTATGAGTACTCTGCTAGCTTTTAAAATTTCTCCCCATTATCTAAACCTCCTTTTTATGTAAACTCTGCAATTTTATTGTATATTATAGAAATCTTTCTCTAATTTGATGTCATTCATTTTTAATTTTTTTTTTTCAGTTTAACTATTGTGGCTAATTATACAGTAGATCCAAATCTGCATGAATTTTGCAGGCTGCTGACTTCCTCTCCAGTTCTTTAATTTTGTATTATCAGGCAAATTACTCTAGTGTTGATTGTTAGTCCCTTTTCCCCCTGCCTTGGCCTCATATGCAGATTACAATCAGCCAAGGTCCATCCACTGGGTCATTCTATAAATCTTTTCTCAAAAGACACTTCTTTACGCTTGATGGATTTCCATTTAACTCTTCCTTCAATGTCCACTGTGCCCCATGCTACATAAATCATTGAGAACAGTCTAACTTGCACTAGCTATCATGCAAGTCTCTCAGTATTCTGTAGCTTTAGGGTTACTCAGCACTCTAAACAGGGGACATTAAGTCTGTTCAGTACAGTTTCAACATTGTCATACATCTGAATAGTTTGGCATCTGAATCACACTTGTATGAGCTTCCATCTTTATAGTTTTATAAAATTCGGTAGGAAGAGACAGAATTGTTTAGTGACGAGACAACAGGAAAGCACTTTATCTCTTGGAGAAATTATTCAGCCTCTGTATAAGCTCAGGCAACTATTACCAAAATTGTAACTTACATTTCAAAGATTTTTGTTGGAAAAAAACTCTTGAAAATTCTGCAATGTCCGCATGCCTCAAAAGCTGTATGATCACTTTCTTGCTTTCTCTCTTCCTCATTACCACTTAGATCATAACTGAATTCCTAAAAGTTCTGCATCACAGGAAGGAATCAACAGCACCATGAACAATTTGAACACTACATAAAATTTCCAATGAGGTCTCTTCCATTGTCAGTGTCTGAGATTTGCTCTTTAGGCATGATGGTCTTGATTCTTTACAATCAAGATTTTGGGGTAGAGACTCAGAAAAGTGCAAAGCACATCCTGGCAGCTGTTCTGCTTGCTGATTTGAATGCCCTGGACTTGAGAGTAGATTTAAGTCAAAGTGGATATTCTGTCTTACTTGCTCCTGGAAACCCCTCTGTGCCAGTGGGGAGCTGCTGAGAGCTGTGTGTGCAAGCAAGCTCAGTGCTTTTCATTCCAGGGAGGGAAATTCTCATATACAGAAACTGTATCTTTTGAATCAGTGTGAGGATCTATTATCCTGGTAGACCAGTTGCTTCCAGCCAATAAAATTTGGATTTACTCAGAGTACAAATTACTAGAAATTACTGGGAAAAAAAAAAAAAATCAGGCTGGCATTTCACAGCTAATTGTGGACTTGGCTATATGAAGTTTACAAAGGTTGAAATAAACCCACTATACAAATTTAAAATGAGTCATGCAGTAGTACATTTTTCCTCCAACCCAAAATACATTATTGTCAAGGAAGCCAAACATGGTTTGATGTGCATGTGTTATACAAAGTCCTACAGGATGTAACTGAATCACACTGAAAATTCTGAGAAGTGTGTTTTTCCTCCCATAAAGTCCTCACTGAAGGAAAATTGTCCAGAGTGCACATAATCAGTGTGAAAGCATAATTTATATTGGCTGTTAAATGTGTCAAGCTCTATTGAAACTGATGTTTCCCAAAGTTAGTGGAAAGAGCCACTCACAGTATTATTTCTTTTAAAAAGGAAAAAAAAATACAAAAACTCCAAAAAACCACCTGTACTTAGGTCTTCAGATCCATCTTCTCTCAGGGTAGTATCATACTTGTAGAATACTGAAACAGAGATGACCAGCATGATGGACTAAGTGGAGCTGCTGTGCCAAGCTGGGTTGTGTTCCAGCTTGTGTGCCTGCTTCATTAAACTTAACTGTGTTTCAGTTTTGTCATCACCAAAAGAGAGTAAAAACATTTGCTGAGCAAATTTTTTTTTTTTTGTCACTGAGCTTTTTGCTTGACATTGTGTTTCCTTCAGTGAAGGGAAATTGTCCCTCCTGGCAGATGATTTGCTAAATTTGCATTAGGTGTCTGAAATTGCTTAAATGAGTTTTGCCATTAAATGCTATTAATTTATTCTGCTGTCTTTAGATAAGAGATGTGATACCATGAACAGGCCACTGTCTTTGCTGTGCTCTTTGACCATAGCATCCACACCAGCCTGAAATAGCTTGAAGAAATATCAAGGCCAGATTGGGTGGGGCTTTGAGCAAACAAGTCCAAGGAGAGGTGTCCCAGCCAATGGTACTGGGCTTGGAACTACATAACCTTTAAGGTCGCTTCCAAGGTAAACACTCTGGTGATTTGCTGATTCTATCACTGTTTCAAGCCTCCAGCTCGGGAAAACTGGATTGCTCATAACTTCAGTGATGAATATGATATTTAGCAGATGGGAATATCTCTTTCTCAAAGTCATTGGCTTTGCTTTTCTATTCCTCTTATTTTAAAAATAGATATGGTTTGTGATGTTTTTGATGATTTGATCTCGTAGCATCTATAACTTCCTCTCAAAAGGAAGCAGGGAGGACAGGCAATGATCTCCTCTCTAGTGAGAGTGAAGTGGTGGGGCCTGAGGGAATGGCCTCAAGTTATGTCAGGAGAGTTTTCTTTTTCCCTGTGACGTCCCTGGTCACAGCACCAAGCCTGGCAGAGCTCAAGAAGTATTAGGAACAATGTTCTTAGGCCCATGGCTGGATTCTTGTAGTTTTTCTTGGCAGGGTGAGGACCTGGAATTGATGATCCTAATGGATTCCTTTCAACTCAAAACAAAGCCTCCCTATTTTTTGTCACAGTTATTTTGAATTCTAAATACCAACGGTTACACATTTTCCAGGGAGACTTGGAAAGTACCTAACAGGGAAATCCTTCTCAGAAAACTGGATATTGAGACATTGTCCAGGCTTAAGAATCTTTTGATCCCCATGTGCTAAGGGTCTCAGAAAGGACTGAAAGACACTTTTCTTTATTTCCTCTACTTGCCCTCATCTTTTATCTTTCATGAGACATTTGCTTTACACCTCTGTCAGAGACAGGACACTAGGCTATGCAGACCTCTGGTCTGATTTATTTTAGCTACTCTGATGTTCATAAGTATTCAGGTCACAGGCTGTTTGTGTGTAAGCACTGGCAAACATGACTATTTTCTCTGAAGTCTGGAGAGAGCATCTTCAGACTTTTTTGAGCTTCTTTGTCTTTTTAAAAATGTTATAATTCTGAGAACACACAGAGTTTCCATATCTACCTGATTTTTGATACCGCAAAAATATCAAATACATGATTGCATATGTAAGAGTTATATGTATGCCAACTCCAAATCTTAATCAGGAGATTAAAGTCAGTTATCTTGATGTAAAATTGGTCTAATTCTATCTCACAAGTTTCTCCTCTCGATTACACTGGTTCAAAGCTGTGAGTGGACTCTTTTATTGCCACAGTTTTATTATACTAGAGAATTAAACTAACTGTGAAAAAAATACAGATAATATTTCATTTAATACTCAGTTGAGAAGAATGGATTTTTGATTAAATTTAAAACTGTTTCTACATGGCAAAAAATACATTCAAGGGTGGTTACACACATAAGGATTCACAAACATGGACAGAATGCAGACGGGGAAATAAAGAAGGAAAAATTCATGTTCAGGGATTATTGCCAATTGCAGATATTCAGTGGAAAAATAATACCTGAACACTGCCTTAAGGTGATATTTTCACTGTCAATATCACTAGTGGATTGTCAAGATCACTTGATTAAGGGATCTGAATTTGCTTTTGTACAGATCTTGAGGAGAAAAACTATTCTCTTTCACATTGAGGGCAAGAATCAGAGTTTGGGATGATATGAGTCCATGAATATCCACTGAAATCAAAGACCTTGCTCTGGATACCACTTTCAGGAGTGTTAAAAATTAGATTAATCTAGAAGCCAATTTTACATAGCAAATAGAAGATAATTCTGTGGGAGAATATTTCATTCGAGTGGTAAGGAATTGGACTTATGAAAGAGATTTCAGTGTGTTCAGAGTATTGGGAAACTAGAACTATGAGATCCTCAGGGATCCATACAATATCATGTTTCTGCAGAAATGAAACATTAAGATTGCATATAATGCAATTCCTGCAAAGTACCTATCCATAATTCCATGACTATACCCATTTCTCTTGAAAAAAAAAATCTAACAGATAGCTGTATTTCAGCAACAAAACAGCAGGTATGTGTATAACTACAATACAAAGGAAGATTTACCCCATATTCTTTCTCCCACCATTACTTCTTTGATTCTCCCCCCCATCTACACAGTCTTGCTTCCATAACTCCTATCTTCTCCTGGCTTAAATCTCTCTGTCTTGCTTTTTTTACAAGGCCATCTATACATCTTGGAGTGTTTTTGTTTTTTTGTTTGTTTATTTGTTTGGTTTTTACCTTGGCACCAGAAATCTTAGGATTAAAGTTCATTGTGAAATAAAAATACCTTTCTCTGAACACATAAAAAAAATAATGCCCCAGTACCTTTACCCACCTTGTCTCCTTTTCTCATGTCATTATGGATTTGCTTTTGATTGCAAAATTTTCAGAGTAGCTTCTATCAAGCAGAGGAAGTACTGTTTTTCATTAAGGTTTCCAAATGTTCCAGGTTTTTTTTTCCTTGTTTCTTTAATGGGTATTTGACTCAATACATATCATCTTAAGGTTGTTTTGCTTTTGTTTGTTTTATTTTGGTTTTTTATTATTTGCTTTTCTCTTTTTGTTTTGAGTGCACTGGTGAAGGAGGGAGTTGTGGTATGCATGTTTGTAATACAGTTAGTGGTAAATCAAAGGATGGAAGGCTTCATTTAAATGTAACAGGAGTGAAGTCATTGAGGTTGGACTCGACTGCTCCCAGTGTCTGTTTTTTTCTGCTTCATGAAATACTCCAGGGGAGTGGGAGTGCCTTTCACTACTGCTGGGTAATGAACAGTTCTGAAGATGTAAACCCCAGATGAGATGTTCCATACTGATTCTATTGGAACTGGGATCCACATAAGATTCTTGAGTATAGTTGTTATGAGATGTTGCAAATATTCCCTGTTTTAGCTACATTTCAGTGATAAGTGAGTAATAGTAAATTAGCTTACCAAATCTGATTCTGAAGTATCTGTAACTCCCTTTACAACTCATAGAGAAAATAAGGATTTTTAATTTGAGATAAACTAGACCGAGATAGATTGCCTATTTTTGAATAACACTTATGAACTTGATAACTCAAGGAAGATACTACGTAAGAATTAATTTTCAGTTTTTCAATAACCGTCTATCCAATACAATACATAAACAGATGAGCAGGGTCTTCATTGTGATATACTTGATGCTATGGACTTCTCTGTGGTAAGTAATGCTAGTAAGAATGATAAATTAATTTTTCCTTTTGCCTTTTTTTTTCTTTCTTTTTATAATTTTATTTTTTCCTTGGTTTTTTTAATTATTATTTTATTTTTTCTTTTTTTTCTTTTGTAATTTCTCTTTTTTATTCTTTTGTAATTTCTATTTTTTTCTCTTTTTTTCTTTATTTCTGTTGCCTCTTTTGTCTATTTCTTTTTTATTATTATTTTTTATTTTTCTTTTTATATAAACTTGTTTAGTCTTTCCCATGAACTCAGTTCAGTTTTAATCATCCATAAAAGACAGTCATGTGTGGCAGACACTGAGATACTCATCTTAAAGTCCTGATTCTTTGCTTCTGTGGCATGAACTATAGCTGCTCTGGTTTGTTTAGAGGTTATTTTAGACCAAATGGAAGGACCTACCCATATGGACCTCTCCATCTACACTAGATTATGTCCTCTAATGCCTTTTTGTCTTCAATGCACTGAATTATTCTTAGAAAGATGAAGCAACATTATGCAATATCACAACACTTCCTTTTAGCTAGAAAGCACTTATTAGCTAATGCTTTTACAGGAATTTTGGGTAGTATCATTCCACCAAAACCAGCACAGATACGTAATTTTAAACCCACTGGAGATTCACCAGTGTTCTGATTAGGAGATAGTCTCAGGATCCAGGAGGTAAAAATCTACAAGTGTACTCAAAGTGTGAAGCAGCCAGTGTTTTATTTCCTGGTATGGTGTTTTTAGTTCACAGTGTGCCCAGTGAATAAACACTACAAAACAAACCTTGAAAGGTAATTAAGATCATTTGCCTGATCATAGAAATTCATTCTGGTGTCAATATTCCGTAGAAAGAAAATAGTGGCCAGACTGCATTTTTGGTAAATGGATGATGGGACATATTCTATCCAAGTAAAATATCTATATCCAAAATTCTAGGTTGTTTGACTTTCCTGTCTTGAGTAAAGATTGCTTTTATGAACTGCAATCAGTGAAATGAATTTACCTTCAAGTTCTGGTGATTCAGTGTGAACCAGGTAGCCAAACACTTTTTGAGAAATGGATTTATATAGTAAAAAGTCATGTCTTCAACTATTATTTTCCTAAAAATGGGAAATATTCCTTGCACAAACAGAATTGAAATTTAAAAAATTTCAAAATTACTTGTGCAACTTTGAGATGCATCAATCCTTACATGATTCCTTGTATGAGTGATTAGACATAATCTAATTATTTAAAAAAATAAAATTCAAAATGGGAACAACCTTGGAAGAAAAAATAGATTTTAAAGTTTGTAAACAAATATCCTTACAACCTGAAAAGGATAGATAGGCAAAAGTTAAATGTTATTTTGTTTTCCATCTTGTTGGAGCCTATCATTGAAACCTTACTTTTTCTTCCTTCTTGTATCCCATTAAAATCTTCCCAGCCCAGTTCACAGTTCTGTTGTCCACAATCAATTCTCTGTCTCCCAGTGATCTTATTTTAATATTTGCATTGAGTTGTTATTCAGTCTTCATTTTACTAAGCTGATGCATATTGGCATGTTATCACAGAGACAAAAACAACAAGTTCTTAAGCAGAGTTCTTGGACCTTTCATGATAACATATTTTAGTAAACTGAAAGTTTTAGTCTTAAAGTGGCAAGGATTTTTTTTTTCTTCCCCTCACTGGTGTTGTAACATCTCTAATTTGTGTTTGAAGCTTTTTCATTTCTTCTAAGGAAATCTGGAAAAAAATCCCCAGAAGCCTTTAAGTATGGTAAACTTTTTGTTTATAAATGCAAATAATTAGAGTGTGTAATATGTCCTCTGTTTTTTTTACTTACCTTCTTGACCTTGATTGCTGTGACACAAGCTTCAGGAGCAAGGCCTTGGCTTCCAGTGGTCTGAAAGCATTTTTGACTTTGAACATCATGTTTTTAAAGCAGGAAGAAATTACAGTCAGAATTAGGCAGTGGAAATGCTGCACAAGACTTAACTCTACCCAAGATACATCAGCATTTAAAAGAATTGTCTTCAACAATCTTCCGTTTCACACCTCCTGTCATCTTGAAAGGTGCATTTAAATTTTCAGATATAGCTTGTGCTATGTCTGTCTAATTTACTTCCTTCCATACACAGACACATAGACACAAACATATCACTTGGGTGTTTTTTATGCTTAGAGAAAACAAACGAGTGTAAGCTGTAATAGAACTGCTAATGAGCTGATGTTATCTACCAACCTATTTAAAATTCTGTTCTCTTTCTGTTTTGCATTTGGTGGGGTTGTAATTTTAATTTTCAAGTGCAGCCTTTTTTCTTCTCTTTAGTCTTCAGCTTTCCCACACCACTGTGCACAGTCCACACACCCACACAGGCACACAAATCACAGCACCCTGACTGGAAGGAATCATTTATGCTTCAGTGCTCTGTCTTAAGTTGCTTCCATTTGTTGGTACCTGGTATGTTTATATTTCAGGGGACGGAGATTATAATGCCATCCAGAAACATAGGGATGGTTGGATGACAAGGAAAAACAACCTATTTCCTATAGATTATATTGTAAAGATATATTATGTGGAGGAAGACAATCTGAAGGGGATATAATTTCTCTATTTCAAATTGTATATATATGTATATATTTATAAAACAGTGTAGTATGAAAGTGTTTGACACTAGTGAACTATGTCATAACCTGAACATTGAATTCATCGCTAATTTGGTTTAATTATTCTTAGTTACATATCTAAAATATGTAATTTCCTGAAAAAAATTAATCAAAGCTATGTTCCTACTATTTATTCCATTTGATAATGTCTTAAAAACATAAAAAAAGTTACAAAGAATTATAGGGTATGTTAGGATCTTCACAATATAATATTTAATAAAGCAGATTGAATCAGTTAATCTGTTACAATGGCAATATCATCGATTTTTTAAAATTATTATTTACTGGATTTGTCTTCCTATTGTTTTAACTAATCTAGTTTTAAATGTCTGAACAATGAAACATCTGCTTGAGAATATCCCAGCATTCCCTGGGAGAATCATAAAAGCTAACCAAACATCTCCACAGAATATTTTTAGCTGATCATTTGCTCCATGTCTTTCATCATTACTGTACTCCTTTATCTACCTTAATTCTTTATTGCCTTTATCTGGCAAAAAAAAAAAAAAAAAAAAAAAAAAAAAAAAAAAAA
The DNA here is from genome assembly GCF_965231275.1 of Zosterops lateralis. Taxonomy (NCBI): domain Eukaryota; kingdom Metazoa; phylum Chordata; class Aves; order Passeriformes; family Zosteropidae; genus Zosterops; species Zosterops lateralis. The sequence continues at coordinate 24,017,043 of NC_139800.1, read as the reverse complement.
AAAAAAAAAAAAAAAAAAAAAAAAAAAAAAAAAACCCAAACAAACAAACAAACACCAACCAAAAAAAAAAAAACAACCAAAAAAAAAACAAACAAACAAACAAAACCACCTCTATATATATATATATTTAATAGTATGATTAAGTATTTTCTGCAAAGCCATCCTTCTGATTTTCAATTGCATAATTAAAAAAAAATCTGAAGTTTATGTTTTCTAATAAAGAAAGAAAGAAAGAAAGAAAGAAAGAAAGAAAGAAAGAAAGAATGCTACTATTAAAAAGTTTCAGAAATCTTCCTCACACTCATATACGAAGAATGATTTTCCAGTCTTTGGTAAAAAATCAAGCTAAATCAATTGACCCTGAGACAGGATTTTTTGTGATCATTTTAAAACAGCTCTGATTATAGATGTGCTTTCATAAGAGGCAAACACAAATGTGGGATCATTTCGGCATATTGCACCAGTCTGTGGCTGATGTCAGAATTCAGGAATCTCATGTAAAAATGGCTCATAATTGCTAAAAACCTTATATTTAAGTAGTGGATTCATCTTTAAGTAATAGGTTCTCTCTGTAGAACACAAAGAGGTAGATACCATGAAGAGGGAAAAAACATGTTCTGTTTGTGTATGGTTTTATCTGTGTCATCTCTTTAAACTGTCTGGATAGGTGATTAATAGAGAGGATTATAATCACAATTTCTTGTAAACCTCCGGATAAAATAATGGTAACTGTAAGGCAGAGAAGATGAGAAAGTCAAATTTGGAGGAGAAAAAACATGTTAGTGATGATACTCAAGATATAGCAACCTCCATGGGTGATCAAGGAAAAGACTTAGTTTTTGAAGGTGAGAGATGAAGATGGAAAAGAAGTCCATCTCATCATAATGACCTTAATGCTTAAATATTCTCTTAGGATGTCAAATGTTTTGCTTTAATTCTTTCCTCAAATAGTGAAGCCAGTCTGCACACAGTAGTCCCCTTAACTACAGTGTCCCTCACACAAAGTTTCTTCAAAACATGGGGCATGGGAGCTTTACCAACGCAATAGTCTAGTTAGGGGAGCACAGCCTCACTTCTACCCTAAAATGTAGGTGCATCATCATTTAGCTCCTGAGCAGGCAATTTGTTTTTGACAGAAAAGATGAGTAGGGTTCAGATACTGAAGGCCATATGCAGAGTCAGGATTTTAACTGCTGGTTGACTCAAGGACCACTTGATTCTGTGAAAAGTCTTAGAACAATAGAAATAACTAAACTTCTTTCTGACTAATCAAGTGATAGAGCAGTAAAGAGAATTCTCTTGTGCACAAAGTAAGGTTTCTATTGCCTTTACTGTTCTTTTTTTAGCAGAAATGCATGCAAATAGATGTAAAGGTCTATCTCCAAACTAGATTTCTCAACTTCTGTTACCATCAAGAAAACTCAGAGAGGTTAAAAGAGAGGTGTCTAACTCATTCAGTATAGTCTAGATAATTGCTTCTGACTTCCAAATTCCAGTTCAGAGCAAGCGTAGGTATTTTGCAGTCCAGCCAGACACATATGGGTGTTTCATTCTCTCTCACAATCTCAAATGACAAGGTTCACTTCAGTCAGTTGAAGCAAACTCTTTGCTTACAAACACAATAAAGCCTACAAAGCTATTCAGCTTGTGAAGTTTAGATGTGGATTTTAGGACAAAGTATGTAGTTGTTTGGACAATCAACATCTGTGGACTACTATGTAAACTTAAATATATCCTCTCTATGTAGAGAACTCAACACTAATATCTTCCTTGTATATGGGCCATCACCATACTTTATCCAATGTACCTATATGTGTCTTGCACTACAGGACCTAGAAGAAACAAGCACAAAACTTGAAATGTCCAACCAGCGCTGAGCAGAGGGTTCCTTAACCTTCTGGTAATATTCTTGGTAGTACAGCCCAGGAAGCTCTTGGCCTTCTTCACTACAAAACCAGACCGTCTCTTCAATTTCTTGCCCACCAAAAACGCCCAGGTCCTTCTGTGCCAATGTTTTCCAGACAATCAGCCCCCAGCTCATCTTGGTACCTGGAGTTATTTTTCTCTAAGGCTTTACATTTTCTTTTGTTGAAGAAATTTTGCTTTAGTTCTTCTTATTCTGGAAATATTTCTTTGTCTTCAAGGTTACTATCTTCCCAGCTTGAATAGCTCTGTGAATATTCTACACTTCATCAGGCTTATTTGGGAGAACAAATTCTCTCACTGCATGTGTCCAGAAATGCATCAGTCTGACAGGCTTTTTACCTTTTTCTTACTTCATAGAAGGAATATCCCTTCCATAAGTCTTTTGAAGAATCAAATCTCTCAAAGTGTTTAATTACAGTTAGAGAGTGCCAACTTTACACCATATAATGACCAAGAGGATCATTCATTATGACCAACCATCCTGAAATTTCTTCTTCGCTCTTTCTGGGAAAGCACTCCAGGTGTTCTCATTTCAGAGCCCTGCATTCCACAGGTGGCCTGATGGGGAAAATCTGGGTAACAGAGCATCAAGTTCAGAGAATTTCATCCTTTATAAATTTTAGCCTTCTCATTCATTCAAAAACTATCGCATAACAATGTATCTGTTCTGAATTATGCAAGTCCTCATCGATTGTTTCCTTATGATAGTCTACAAAGGCAGTAGGTAGCCTCCTAAAGCCTTTTCTGCACATTTTATTCCTGCATTCCCTCTCACCTTCAGCTTCTGCCTCTGCACATGCTCGTCCCTTCCTCCTTGTCTCCCTCTCCTTGTGTCCTCTCAAGGCATCAGAGCCAAGAAAGTCTAAAATTTACAACTGTGTGATACCTGCTCCACAGGGATGTCAATTTAATTTGAACCAATCTGACAACCCTGATACTAACGCAGGACTAGAGACCACAATGATAGTACAACTTGCGTCTCTTGTTAAGTTTCTTGCACTTGCTATTGCTTCCCTCTGTAATTGCCCTAGATCAAGAGACCTATTGTAAATGCGTTAAGATTTGCTGACAGTGCAAGGCTGGGAAGACAAAGGAACTGAGGCTTAAGAGGCAAGGAAAATTCAACAAGATTTGCTGGGCTCTGGGCTGTTATGCAGCAAATGAAATTCAGTATTGACAAACACACATTAATGTAATTGGTCAAAGGAAGTGTGGGACTAAGAGAGCAAAACTGCTGAGTTGGAAAAGGAAGGGTTTAAAGGGACTCTGATATAATGTTCGTATCAGAGCCAACACTAAAATCTCTGCTCAAGTGCAGAGAGAGTCTTTGAATGTTGAGTTGCTCTTTATCTGACTTAGAGTCCTACATATTCCTGTTTCTGAAGTATTTCACAGCATTTCACTGGTACAGCTGTTGCCTAAATGGGAAGCTGAGGGCTCATCACCCAATCTTATAAAAGCTCACTGAATGTTTGTGATAAATGACTTTGATCACTTGCAACCTAAACACCAATGCTATTTGTGAGACCTCTGTTTATCAAATCAACATCCACACTAGTAATTAATTATTTGATACTTTACTGAAAACAAAATAATCAGTCCTTTTTTTGACAGAGTAAACTCCATATTCTTGATTGTACTATTATCTGAAGGGGTTAAGCATGTTTCTTTGAGGTGGATTATCTAAAGACTAGTTTATCACAAATAAGTAAGGATGTAGTTTATCTTCTATAACTTCAGTTATCTAAAATTTAGAGGCCTAAGTCTGATTTCATTACCTGAGAATTCCTTCATGACAGTCCAGAATAGAGAGAAACAGACATTTCCAGAGATTGATTTTATTAATCTAGGTTTGATATATATCTTAAAGTGAGCCAATCACTCCAGTAAGGATTTATTGGTCAATTCATCTACGCTGGGACAAATGAGCCCCACCTAGTAATCCAAACTGTTCCATCAGAAACATAGCTTTTTAATTGTTTCTTTTTACATCCCTTCTCTTTCTTCTTTTCCAGCCTTCATTCACAGCAAATTACCATTTTTCTTCTAATACGTATGTGTCAGGTGAATTTCAGTGCCATGAGTCCCGTGGATTGAAAACACGAAGCCATGAACATCACCTAAAAGATAAGAAAAAAGAACTTTTTTGCTACTCTGGGCTGCAATTCATAAAGATACATGACTATCACTGTCTTTTTGAACTCTCTCAATTTTCTTGCCATGTTGAAAACTTCAAATTTCTGACGATACTCTGCTACAGGATCACAAGTCCTGTCCTGTAGCTGTTCTTTACTTATTCCCTAGTCCAGTACATCAATTTTCTCATGCTAACATGAGGAGGCTGGGCTCACTCTGTTTTGCTGAAGGCTTGTGTGTTTACTGCAGTGTTTTAGACTTGTTTGCAGTGATGGTCAGGCTCTCCTTTACATGTGTGTCTGTAGCACTAGTCTCGAAATTCACATATTTCTTCATTTTCCTCAGAGTCCTTGAACCAGGGCATGAGTTTTAAATGAAAAGGAGATGATTAATTTAGCCTGAGTGTAGCACAGGTAAATGAAAAACTGTAGAAAAACACAAAATAAACTGTGATCCTTGAGGCTGTGAGTGAAATTTCTCCATGCAGGGAAGATTTTTGTTCTTTAAAACCAGATCAGTGACTGCATTTGGGTCATCATTAATTTATGATTATGCAAGTCCACTCCTATTACTTAGTCCTGTTGTTGTGGTCAGACTGCAGCTCTACATTTATGCTTTTACGGTACACAGTCTCAGCCTCCAGATCATGCTCATCACTTATGATGACTTGATTTCCATTTAGAATGAGCTGAGAGGTCAGCCAGGTAGACAAACTCAGGCACAGGAATTGATCCAAATGCTGAGTATCTGGGTGTAAGGTCTTCCTGCTGTTGGAAGCACGAATTTGACTGGTAAGAGCTGAGTTAGAGTGCTGACCAAGCTCAAGCCCAAGACTGTCATCACTGTAGGGTGAGAATAGAAACCTTAGGCCTCTCTCCACTAACCGCAATATCATGGCTTTAACCCTTTTTGCACTTTAGAACATTTCCATAAAGCATTAACAAAGTTCCACAATGACAGCTTCATATGACCTGACAAATATTCCATCATATGAATAAGGCATCCCATAAGGAAGAGGTTAATAAAGAAAAAGTAGAGGAAAGTGTTCCCTTTTCCTCATTATTCACTCAAAATTTCTCTGTCATGGTGTCTTACTTCAGGCCTCAATGTAAGGCCAAGGTCTTGAGTGTGCAAAAGAAACTTCTGCCTATTTCAGGGAAAAGTTAAAGGTGGGAGGGAGGGGAAATTGTAGTTTTAATAAGCGGGAAGCATTCATTGTTCACTAATGGTCATTTTTTCCTGAAAACAACAGCAACTTATTAAGGCCACAGGCTCTCATTTTCTTAGTGTTTTAGAAGAGAATGATGTAGTTAACACGGGAAGTGACAAAATTTATTTCTATGTGCCTCCAGCAATTAGATTGAGGACTTCTGGCTTCATATAATTTGATGGTAAATTTGTTATCTATTTGAGGACTCTAGTGCTAACTCTGGTAGGTTTTGTTAACTCTACCATCATAGATATGGTAGATAACTGAAATTCCAGCATTACGTTGAATATTATAAGGATTTTCCTTATTTCATAGTAACTTTGCTGTTACATTCTACAAGGCCTTTTAAAAAGTAAACCTCAAAATCTGCATTCATTCACAATCCATTAATGAGTGCTTTTGCTCCTTTTCAAAATTTCATCAATTTTGGTTGAGAGAAGAGACAAGAGTTTAGGACAGGACATGAATTCCTTGGAAGATGCTAGCAAGCTGTGAAAATCAACTTTTTGGCCTGGAGTAAGAGTTTACTTTCCTAATTCTCATTTTGTATCACAAAGGGAGGTGAGACAGCATTTGCCTCAGAACAGAAGAAGATAATTTATCAGATGGATTCCTACCGACTCTTCAAACAGCTTATTGTGACCCTTGGTTATTAAACCTTTTGACTGTTAGTTAATTTCAGCAGTGGGGAGGCTATTAGCTGACCAGCGAGATTGCCTGCCCAGCATCTGCTAACCAATGACCTGTGATCTGGGCAATAAAACTGAAATTACATCTGGACAATAAATATATTTTCGCTTCTAACACAATGAGAGGTGTCATTCTACCTCAATTTATTGATTTTTTTTTTATATCAGAAGACATGTTGCTGTGTCATAGTGAAATAACTTGATTTTGGTCTTTATTCATCCATGAAATATGCTTTTACATAGGTTATTGATACCAGGAGTTTTTGGTAGTCTTAGGGATAGAAGGGAGGGAGACGGGAAGAAATAAATAGGAGCAGCAACAGAACTTACAGGTCAAAAGAATAAAAATTATGATTTCTATCTTGTTACAAAAAGAGAAGAAAACTTAGTTGTGGAAACAGCATGCATTCATCAGCAGATATCACAGTGTTAATACCCTTAATGGAGGCACGTGAGTAAGAAAGAAGGTGTAATTTTTTCAACAGGAAGGACTCAAGTGATATGTTCGATACTGAAAGTTCTTTAGCGGTAGAACTAGAAATGATTCCTGTAAACTGTAAGAAACTCATAAACTGTGATATGTCTTCTAGCAACGCTGGCAACTAACAGAAAGGAGAACAGCCCGTGAAATATGACCACTCCCTAGGTCTGAATCAGTAACATGCTGATCCATGCTTTTGGAATCCGTGGAATCATAGAATTATAGAATTTTGGAAAAGCACTCTAAGAACATCAAGTCCAACCATTAAGACAGCACTGCCAGGTCCACCATCAAACCAGGTGTGTAAGCACCACAACTGTACATCTTTCAAATATCTTCAGGGCTGGTGACTCGACCACTTCTGTGCATTGAGTTACACTGTTCGAATGCTTGACAATCACCTTAGTGGAAAACCTTTTCCTTTTATCCAGTCTAAGCCTTCTCTGGGACAACTTGAGGCCATTTCCTCTCATTCTATCATTTGTACTTTGGAGAAAAGACCAATATTTAGAGAACAAAAAAAGAGATAACCTTCCGTTCATCAAGTTTGTGGTTAAACATAGAGATAATGTACTTTATTTTCATTATAGAAACTATATTTCAGTACATGTATTGAAATTCCAACAGTGTAATAACATTTGTCATAGGTATGGCCACTGTAGTCTGAGCTTTTTGCAACTCTTCGCTCTTAAGACTTTGAGGAACTGGAAAGAAAACACACAAGAAACTAGGCCAAAAGAAACTAAATTAAAATAAATCAAATGGAAATGAACTAATTCAAAAGAAACCAAAACAAATCAAAGGAAAAAAAAAGAGAGAGAGAGAAAAAAAATTTGCTGAAAAATTTTGCTGTTTTTCTCTATGAATTTTATAATTCAGATGTGACAGCATAGTGTATTAAAATCAAGATCTCAGTTAAAAATGGCAGGCTCTTAAGTGCAATAAGATTTCACTGAGTTTCAACATTTCAGAGAAATGCTCCAGACCTTGCTTGATAGTGCTTTTCTGTAAAAGTGCTAAGCACATTATACATCTTCCACTGAGACCTTCTTGTGTTATGTTTAAACTGTGATTATTCAACTGGTTTCATTATAGTTGACACCTGTCTGTGACAGCAGGATGAAACTGCAACCTAAATTCAACCCATGCAAGTTTAAGCTTTTAAAGTCATGATCTCAAGTAAAAGCCTAATCGACTAAAACTCCTTCAAGCCACAGTGATGGAAGCTTGGGTGCTCAGCCAGTCCAATCAACCTAGTCCAATCAACCTAGCCAGTCCGTCCCTGTGATGCAGTGAGAGAGATATGTTCCTCTATAAATAAAGCCAAGATTGCTGACACCTCTGATTAAAGAGTTTCGAGTAGGCAGATGTAGTCTTAGGTTAGGGTACATGATTTGGGCTCCAGTATAAACTAAAAGAAAGCCCCCAAATCTGGGAGTTGTTTCTTATTTATTTAATTTCCCATGGATGAAATTTTCCCTCCACACTCTCTCTGTGCTTTATAGTTTGCAGACTTTCCCCTAAGTTCAAGGTTGATGATGTAATTATGACTAAAGGAAATGCAGTGTTTGACTTCTCTTTAGAGGCTTTTTTGGTAACGCACCACGTTACATTTCTTGCTTGTCATTACATCCTGCCAGCTTTGTAGTGCTACATTTTTTTTTTTACCCTTCGTTTTACTAGTATGCATTATTCATTGGAAAGAAGGAAAAAAAAAAAAAAAAAAAAAAAAAGAGAGAGAGAGAGAAAAGAAAAAAGAGAGAAAAGAATAATTTGCATTTCCTGATTGGAAGCCAGGGATTATTCATCATTGCCCTGTACATCTCTTATAAAGATGATAAATGAATGTATATTAACTGAACCCTAAAACAAAATAATGTATTTTTCTAAAAGTTTTGCAGAGCTGCATTTCCATTGTAATTAGTTTACTTTCTTTAACCAAATGCTGTTAAAGCACCATCAAAATGAAAGCTGAATTCTGAATTGTTTAGAGGAGGTGGGAGAAAGCAACGGACTATTCAGTGGGTTTTTCCTTTCTCTTTTAGGATTACTGAAAATAATTAAAATTGAGGTCCAGCTTTAAAATAATAATAATAATAATAATAATAATAATAATAATAATAGAAAAGAACAAATAGCAAAAAACCCACTAAAACTCAAATAAAAACAAAACAAAGGTGAGAAAATCAACAAAATCAAAATCCCTCTTCAAGGAAATTACTCTGGAACAAGCAAATAACCACAGTGGCAAGAAACTTGTTACATGTTTTTTGCCTCATAAGAAACTTAATAATCATTTATACTCCTCCAAACAGAAATAAGGAAGAGATTGGTCTTTTCATCATTTTTTGCTGTCTTGATTTATTGAGCTTGTCAAAGTTTAAACAAGGCACTTGGCCTCTAGCACAGGCTTGAACCCACAGCGTTGTTCCTAGCCATTCCCCCTCTGTGCCTCTCCTGCCATTGTGTAGAGCTGAATTTGGCTCTAAGCTAGGCAGGACATTATACCATATGAAGCATGATCTTTCAGTGAAGTAAAAGCCCTTTGTAGTGGTAAAATTGTAATAAGGAGATAGCGGGACCACATCAGACCCATCAGACCCATGGAGGGGTTGGAAATTATTGTGCATAAATGTTTTGAAGCAGTAAGACTGGGTGTGGTGGGTTTTTTTGTTGTTGTGTTTTTTTTGTTGTTGTTGTTGGGGTTTTTGTTTGTTTGTTTGTTTTTGTGGGTTTGTTTGTTTTGTTTTGTTTTGTTTTGTTTTTGGTTTGTTTTTTGATTTTTTGTAGAAAAATATGTTTCCGGTTTAAAAAAAAATTCTCTTAACTGTTCTCATTTTCAGCAAACCACAACTAAAAAGATCAAAGAAACTAATAAAACCAGGGACACTGAAATCACTGTAATTAACATTTTTTGAAGTACTCTCTTTTGCTGTCTTTATATTCCTTTTCTTTTCTGTCTAAATCTTCCCTTTGTTTTTCTGATCCATTTTTTAATAAAAAAAAAATAGAAGGTAAATAACATCTAGTTTTTAAATGTCTTAATTTTTTTTTTTTTTCAAAAATTAAAAAGTTTTAAATGAAAAAAAAAATCAAGAACTGGAATTTTCATTTATAATATTTATCGGTCTGGACCGAGTCTGAATTACGTGTTCTCAGATCATGATGGCAAACTGCTGGTGCTTATTTTTTTTATCCAGATACAACAATTGAAATGAAGAATTGCTGAGAACTTTCAGCAGGACTGATAGAATTTTGTTGTTTTCATTGTTCTGCAAAGCAAGGAAATAGGACTCAAAGTGTGGGTTCTCAGCACCCAGAGGGAAAAATCTCTGGTGTCATAAACAGTTCCCTGGAGAAACTCAGTTCGTGCTTTCAAAAAGCAGGACATTTTCAGACTATTATTTCCATTAAATACCAAATTAACTGCCTGTAAACTTGTTCAGTTATTTGTTTTTACTGGCCTGTAAAAGCATAAAACATAAATACATAAATAAATATTTATAATGCATGGATAACAGTGCTAACACATGCCATAATCTATGCCAGGAAAAAGGAAATAAATCAAGATTCGTGGCTGAGAGATGCTACTTGGTTTGATTTGTAATAAACAACTTCACTTATCATTATGTGTCTTATTCCTATATATTATTATATTTTGTATTAGAATTTTACTCAGCCTTTTTCAGTGTGCTAGCCACTCTTCAAAGAACAATCACAATATTTAGAGACTTGACTCATGTCTTCCAAGGTGAGGCACTTAACTGAATGTCCTGGTTTAGGGTAAATTTGGAGAAAACCTCCAAATGGGGTCCCTCCGGAAAGCAAACCCAGACGGCCCTCCCCCAACTCGTCCAGGAAAAGTTTCCTTAGACAAAAGTGGAAAAAACTGTTTATTCAACAAAGCAAAATGTTCACAAGCACAAATAATGAATAATATGAAACAATAAAACCTCTCTCTGCTCTGAAGAGAGATGGCAAAATTGAGAAAGTCCTTGCTGTGGGTGCAGCTCAGCTCTCCCAGTGTCTTATCAGTACCAGTCCCTCTGGCTCTGGAAAATGTGATCCTGAGTCCCAGTGGGCTGCAGGTGTGAGCTCCGGGCATCTCTCTGGGTTTTCTGTCAGAGCAGGTTTAAACAGTTCCAAGAAAAAGGGGAAAAAACTAACTAAAAGCACAAGAGATCTCTGTCCCATTGTCTGTCTGTGCTGCAGACAACACAGTCCAGGAGCGGAATGTGGAGGAGTGAGAGCAGTTTCTGAAAACAAACTTGGCACTTCTCTTTCTCCCCCTTTGCTCTCAGAACCAGCCTTAAAGGTATAGAACACAATATCCTACATAAACAGAATAGACAACTGGGATACAAGTGTCATAAAGTCACCCCAGGACACTGAAGCACCTAAATAAAGGTTTCTCTGTAGTCATTGCAGTCATTCAAAAAAGCAAAAGAAAAGTCCAGGTGCATATAAACCTCTGTCACATCTGGACTTAAAATCTTACCATGTTTTCCAAGATGAGTAAGAGCTTATTCTTCTACCCTGTGTGTGAAAAGGGTTTCATATTCAAAGTAATTTTAACAAAATTAATATTTTCCAAGAACACGAATGGAATTTTATAACTAGCCTCTTATTTGCATCAATCTAGACCTTCCTGAAGAAAAGACTTCTAGGTGCTTGAATCTTTCAGTTCTCCAGAAACTCTTTTGTAGACTGCCCTTCCAATGGTGAAGCCTTCTGCGTCAGAAATTGCAGTCACAATCCTGCCACTGAAACAACTTGCCAAGAGAAATATAGTATAACATTCCATGCTGCTCTTCAGGGGCAGCAGGCTGGGCTTCAATAAGATGGGAATATCAGCTTGAGGAATGTTAGACTTTGCCTTCTGGGAGGAAAGTCTCTGGAGAGCATCTAAAGGGACTCTGTGGGCTAACATTTGGCTAGCTATGGTTCAGAGGAATGCACAAAGGAAAGAATTTACTAAACCAGTAACTACTCCACCACTGGGTTCCTTTCACATCCTCTATTATCTCTTCTTAATTCCCTAGAGCTCAGTTTGTCAAACCCAACTTTCCTATTATCACTAGTCAAGGAGTGGGCAATGCATTGGAATACATTTCTTCTTTTCTCAAGCTTTCAGCAAGGAAAGCCTGGTTCCAGCCCTGGATTGTGAACAGCGTAGCTAGAATTCACTGTAGTTGAGCCTTTGTGTGCAATAATGTTTTTAAGATGTGAATACCCTGTTTTCCTACAGGGACATTTGCAGTGATTTTTTTCTTCATATGTGTGACATGTTAGGTTATATGGCCTGAGTACTTTTATTATTACTTCCATGGGAAAGCATTAACTGATTTATCTGATTAAAATTTGAGTTGATAGCAATAAATAAACAAAATACTCAATAAAGTCTTGTTAATTGTGATGCTTGTTTCTTTTGTTAATTTTAAAACATTCCTTCACCATGTGTAATGTCACTGCAAGTAACGCATGAGAGCTTTGAGGGGTTTTTTTGTTACTTCTTAGTTAAGAAATAACTTACTTTGTCCCATAGCTAGCAAGTTTCTTTCAGTATTATTCTGCAGAAATTGCAGAGGTCTCTGAACACCACCCGTGGTCATTAGGTCACTTTTTTCCACAGCTTTTCTGGTAGTTACTTGAAAACTGATAATTGCTACCAAATAGAGGCACTGCAGTACCTAGGCTGTCACTTCTTAGTTCTTCCCTTCAGCTTATAGCCCTGTGGCCGTCTCTCAGGCTCTGTCTACAAGCCAGCATGCTGTAATGATAAATAACATTATCGACCTATAGGTATGCATAAAACATTAGATGGATTGTGTGTTTTCCGGACTGCTCAACTTTCATGAACTGCATTTCAAGTTACTTTGATCAGGTCTCTTAGCTCTGACACCATAGTTTTGGAGTGAGTAGAGGGGTTGCATGGGCAGAAATAGCTCAACAAAACTCAATAAAAAATACATATTATCTCTTCTCATTACAAACTGAACAGTTGTTTCAACTGATTTCCTAGACGGCAGGTGGAAGACTGAATTTTAAAAAATTCTCATTAAAAACGAATGTATATCGGTAAACTTAAAATGTAATTTTCTTCTCATTTCATTGAACAGGTACAATAAAAAAATTTAAATTTAATAATAGAAGGCTTTAATTTAAAATATTTTCAACTTGAATAAACCTATGAAAAGTTTGAAGGGATTTGTTTTATTTTTTTGAAATTCATGAATGATTTTAGAAGGCTAAATTCAATTTTCAGTGGTAACCTAGTATTAATAATTCTAAATCCCTTTTATTTCAAATATTATGAGACTTTTAAGCATGAAAGACACAAGTGAAAGTTAAATTATCCCCCAATGCTATTAAGCACATGGGGGTTTTTATACGTCTAGCTTCTTTGCACCTAAAATATGTTTGTTTTCTGTCATACCATGTGCACATATATATGTGTATGGTTATATATAAAGCAAGTAAATCTAGGGGGCTGTGTGCAGGTATAAATTTATGATAGGAAAAAATATTTTTCATTTTTTGTTTCCATGAGGAAAAAAAAGTAAATTTTGCCTCAATTTTACAGAAGATGGAAAACACAATAGAGAAAAACGGTTCAATTTATTTTTTTCTACATGCAACTCAAATTAATTCCTCTCATGCACAATGCAAAAATCATTCAAAGTGTAGTGACTCAGGATCAGGCCTAATTTCTTCCCAGAATACTCTTGCTGACATTAATGAAATGAAAGGAAAAGACATAATAAAAGGAAATAAAATTGTTGACAAATCTTCAGATTAAATAACTGCCAAACAAATAGAATAATTTATGTTAGAGGAGTGAGAGGTCATCTGGCCCAGCTCTTCACTCACAGCAGGACCTTAACACAATATGAGTTCAATATGACATGAGGTCAGTAACACAGTTTTGTATTAATTCTTTTAGAAAAATAAACTAGATGGGTCTAGGAAAGAGATATGGACAGTCCAAGCTTTGCATTTCCAACCACAGAGAGATAAACTGAGCCTTAATTTGGCATGCTAACATTCAAAAGTAAACCTAAAATCTTACTTGTATATGTTTCTTTCCTTAAACAAATAATTAGATTAAAAGCTTATAGCAGATTCCCATGGAAAAAATATTGTTAAGAGATAATTAAAGTGAAGAACAGACACACAGTCTCTTATTTAAAATATTGGCACCAACCTCAACAATATCTTTCTTGAGTATGAATCAAAAAGGTGTAGTTCATTACAAATTCATTAAGAAACTTACATTCAGTCATTCATCTTTGGTGATATAGTCCCTGCCGCTCATGCAGTAAAGGAATTAAAACTTTTAACAGTTTTAAAACTCTAGAAGTGTTTTGTGGGGAATTTGAGCCTTTCTTCTCTAGTCAAAAGATTTTTTTTCATTTTTCTTTTTTCATCCCCTGAAATCAGAGAAATATTGTAGCTCTTGTTAAATTTGGAATTCATTCAGCTACTACCTTATTCCTCTCTGCATCTTCTTTGCTAATTAAAAAAACCTATATTGTGGTGGTGCTTAAATTCAATTCCAATTGGGTTTTCACTGCTCCGGTTTGGTTTTATAATTTGTGTTTTATAATTTTGTATTTATTTCTATTGTTTAAGATGGCCTCTCCTTCCCTCTCCTTCTCTCCTTCCCTCAGACTTTCCTTCCCCCCCCGCCTCAAACCTTCCCGCCAAAACCTTGGTTGTCCTGGTAACCCCATCCCATAATAGTTGTTTACCACTTTTCGGTTACCTGTCAATCTTCAAGTTATATAACTTCCCCACCCCTTCATCATGTATTCCTCCTCCCCAAGTTACCTGTTACTGGTTCAAAAGTTGTGCATCCCCTCATTATACGTTGGCAAAGAGTTTTAATTGGTCCCACGCGATCCCACCCCCGAACCTACTCAATAAAAAGCCATGCCATTTCGAGGCCAGCGTCTCTCTTCGGAGCGCTGCCTCGGGGACACGCATCCCCTTGTTGCACCTCTTGAGAGTCCCGCCTTTCTATTCTGCGCACCATCCGCACCTTGGTCGAGTTTGCCCACGCCTCTGGCAAAGTGAGCCCCTGGATGTAGTGGCGGCAGGGCTGGCCGGAACTGCACCCATTGGAAAAAGCCGAACCACTGCAAGCTGGCTCCCAACGCGGGGCTGTCACGCGTGGGCGAAGAACTGGCAGCTTGACGGCGACGGCTCTGACGCTGTGCCCTCAATTTGAGAGCCACGTGCTCGAATCCGGTCCGTCGGGACCTTTTACGGATTTTTCATTGTCGTCGCGCCTCCTAGTGGAAGCAGCCTTCAGGTGCGCTCCCGGGAGGGAGGAGAGGGTAGCTCCACAGCACCCAGTGGGGTCCTCTTCAGTGCGGATTTACCCCAGACCAAACCGCTGTACCCACGCAGGAACCAGGGACGGGTAAGCGAGTGAGCCCCTTGCCCTCACCCTACCCAAAAAGGGGGGATCCAGCCCAGGAGAGACTGTCCTCGGGGGGATCCAGCCGCGCGGCGCCCAGGGGGGGGTTGTTTTCCTCTCTCGGGTTTTTGTTTCGCGGTTCCTGTTTTTATTTCTTTTTGTTGTTTTATGTTTTGAGTTTCCGCGGTTCCGAGCTGGTCCCAGCTCGCTCCGGGATTGGGGGAAGCGACACGGGCGCGCCGCGGGAAGAAATCGGGAAGCCGCGAGGCGGGAGCAACACGGCAGAGCCCGTGGTGTAGTGGTTAGAGCTCTGCGCTTTCGCCGCGGCGACCTGGGTTTGAATCCCGGTCGGAGACGGCTCCGAGACCGGGATCGCGGGACCGGAGCGGCGCCGTGCTCGTTTTTTTTGCCGGCCCGGGCGCGGGCGGCGCAGGTTCGATTCCCGGGCGGGGACAGCCCCGGGACGGGGACCGCGGAAGCGGCGGAACCCGGCGAGTCCCGGCGCGGAGCCCCCCCGCTTTTTGTCTGCGCACGGGCACAGACGGGGTTTAAAGCGGGCTTTTTTGGTTTTACGAGGCACCTTCGGGGCGGAGGCAGTGGGGGGAGCTGCCTGACCGGAGTTTTTTGTGCTGGGATTCGGTTTTTAGTTTATTTTTTTTGCGGAACGGTTTGGAAGTGGAGAATGGGTGCCAGGCTCTCGGCAGAAGAGAAAGGCGTTTTTCGTTGTTTTGTTGGTGTTCTGAGTTTTAATAATATTAAGTTTTCTAAGGGAGAATTGAAGCGTTTTGTGCGCATGCTCTGTCTGCATTTCCCCAGAACGAACCCGGAAGTTGTGACGGAGCTCCGATATTGGAGCCCTGTCATCTTAAAACTTACCAAATTAGCTGCGTCCGGGGACAAAAATGCAGCGAAATACCTGTTCTGGTCGCGGCAAATTCAAACTGCCGTAAAAAACATGAAAGGAGTGCAGAAAGAGCAGTCTCCCGGAGAAAGCTCTGTTTCCCCCCGTTCTTCCCGTTCTATATCCCGCTCCCCCTCACCCCGCCGTGGCATTCTCAAGGGTGCAGCGGGCATACCCCAGCCCGCCAGCCCTGGCCCCTTCAGGACGCCATCCCCCCGCCTGGGACAGACAGGGCAGTCTGCCCGGGACCTCCGACGGAGCACTGGCCATGCTCCCGAGGAATTTTCCCTTCCCCAAACCTCCCTAAACAAACCCCGAGTTCGGTTCAGTGTTAGTGGAGAAGAATGCACGCAAAATGCCCGCGCGGAGCCGCCCGGCGCCCGCGCGGGGGGCGCGGGAGGCGCCGGCGCGGAGCCGCTCTGCGCCCGCGCGGGAGGCGCGGAGCCGCGCGGCGACCGCGTGGCAGGCGTCCATGCGGAAGAACCGCATGGCGACCGCGTGGCACAGGCATGCGGCTTCCATGCGGCAAACGCACGCGGTGTCCATGAGGCAGGGGCACGCGCCGCCCATGCGGCAGACGCACGCGCCGCCCATGCGACAGGCGCATGCGGCGTCCACGCGGAAGGCGCGCGCTGCGCGCGCGTGGAATGCGCACGCGGTGCCCACGCGGGAGAACCGCGTGGCAGCCATGCGGCAGAGGCGCGGAATGGCGGCGGCCGCATGGCGCGGTCGTTCTCTTTGTCCACCCTGCCCGCCAGCCCGCTGCCGGGGGCGCCGCTCGCCGCCGCCGCCGCCATGGCCCCGCTCCCGTTCCCTTCCCCTTCCCAGTCCCCCAAGTTTTCCCCCCCCAACCCTTTTCCGTCCCCTTCCACCCTTCCCCGAGGCTGTCACTGTTCTGAAACCCCTTCCTATGACCCCCCCACCTGCCGCTCCTCCCGAGTCTCCTCCCAAAACCACTCCTCCGAAGGCGTGCCTTTCCCAGACCCTGGCACGCCCTCCTCCCGTCGCAAGCCACTCCCCTTGGTGACGCCCAAGTCCCGCCCACTGCCTCCCGGTTCCCACGCCCCTTCTTTCGGTTCCCACGCTTGGGGCAAGGAGGGGGAGGGGTGGGATCCGGGAAGTGATGGTCCCCATGTCCCTTCTATCGCTCCAGTTACCTACAGGAGGGGTAGGGGAGGGCATGAGGAGGCAAAGTGGCAGCAGTTGTCCCAGAATGTTGTCAGGGAACTCATGAAGGCCCTCAAGGAGTACGGCCGCATGAGTCCGTACTTCCTTGGTTTGTTGGATGGCCAAGTTACCGGGAGTGAGGTTGTCCCACATGACATCAAGTACCTTTTCAGGTGCTTGCATTCCAGAACTGAGTATCAGCTCTGGTTTGCAACCTGGAAAAGGCACTTGCAGGACGCTCTCCCAGGGTGGTCAAAAGACCCTGACACGGCTGTGGACAATGAAGGGAACATGATAACGCTGTCACATGTGATGGGTGAGGGTGAATGGGCAATGCCGCAGAAACAAGCTGAAAGTCTCCCAAAGCCGTTGTTAAGGCAAATTGCTCGTGTTGCTGTGAAAGCGTTTTCCACCATGCGGCCTTCCGGCCCCATGGAATCGTATTCAGATGTTTTTCAGGGACCTCAGGAAAACTTCCTGCTGTTTGTGGAAAGGCTAACGGTAGCCATAGAGCAGCAGGAAGAGGACGAAGTGGCAAGGGAGAGGCTGGTCACGTTGCTGGCGTTCAGGCACGCCAACGAAGTCTGCAAACAGGCCATGCTGACCCTTCCACGGATTCCCAAGCCGACATTGCAGGACTATGTCGAGGTGGTAACTGAAGTGGTCCCCCTGATGACATCAGCAAAACCTGAAAGGCCGAAACAGCGACGGAAAGCGGTGAATGCAGCAACCACAGAGACCCCAACCATCCATCAGAACAACGCGGCCGTGGTACCAAAAGGGAGGCGTCCATCTGGAAATTCAGCTGACAGGCCTTGCGCCTTATGTGGCAAGCAAGGACACTGGTGGCAGGCTTGTCCCCTGAGACGGGAGTTTCAGGAATTTAAACAAGCCAAAGAGGGAGGAGGAGGAAATGGGAGGGGAGGACGCTCCCAACAAAAAAACGAATAAGGGAGCGCGGAGCCACCCAGTGCGATGACCCCAATCGGGTGGCCCAAGCCGGGGGAGGAGGAATGGGGAATGTTGATTTGAGTTGTACCGGACATGACATTTTAACGGACTTGACTTTTTCTTCCCAGAGGCAGCAGAGGAGCCCTCTGAGAGGGAATTCACCGGACAAGACAAGAGACTCCCCTTTGAGGAGTCCTTCACCTGATGATCCTGACCCGAATGTGCCTGTTCCTTTCACAGGAAAGTCCTTGACAACAACAAGCGAAGGAGTGCCCTTTCATCTTCAGTTGTCTGATGCCCTGTGGATCCGTGATGATGAATGGCACCGCGTGGCGGTATCTAAAAATAGAGGTACCTGGCACAAAATTGGCACAACATATGTAGTCGTGGGGGATTGTAAACATACCCCGCCAGAGATCGAGATTGTTCCCCAAACCACTCCTGCGGATCCCAAGTGGTTTGAACTCTGGCTTCGCTGCACGACTCCACCCATTTATCTGTCAAAGGGACAGATAGTCGCCCAGGCAATACCATCACTCCCAGAGAGGGTGTGTCCTGAGGGCGACTGCAAAACCTGCCACCCCCAGATAAGCACAGTCGTGTACATTACACATGACAGACCTGAGGAGGTGTGCAAATTAAGGGTGGGCAGGGAGACCACCATCATTAAAGGTCTCCTTGACTCGGGGGCGGACGTAACGGTGATCCCGGAACACCTATGGCCGTCACGTTGGCCGTTGCAGACAGTGGTGGAGCAAGTTGAGGGTGTTGGAGGCCTTCAATTGGCGAAAAAATCAAAGCACATGGTGCAAATTAAGGGGTCCAATGGGCAATTGGCAAACATCCAGCCCTTTGTTTTGAATTACAAAGCACCCCTGTGGGGGAGAGATGTCCTGGCCCAGTGGGGGGCAACAATTGAATTCCCTGACCCTCCACAAAATTTTCAGGCTGCGGTCACTGAACTGCGCCCCACCCAAAAACTGAATTGGAAGACGGATTCTCCAGTTTGGGTGGAGCAGTGGCCGCTTTCTAAGGAAAAGTTAAAGGCGCTGAATGAGCTCGTGGAAGAGCAACTCCGAAAGGGTCACATAGAGGAGACCACCTCTCCTTGGAACACCCCGGTGTTCGTAATACAAAAATCGGATAAGACCCGATGGAGGCTTCTCCAGGACCTCAGACAAATTAACGAGGTCATCGAGGACATGGGCTCTCTCCAACCAGGGATGCCTTCCCCAGCCATGTTGCCCCAAAATTATAATTTGGCAGTAATTGACATCAAAGACTGCTTTTTTCAAATTCCTCTTCACCCCGACGATGCTCCGCGGTTTGCATTCTCGGTTCCTAACATCAACCGAGAGGCCCCGAGGAAGAGGTATCACTGGAGGGTTCTTCCCCAAGGAGTCAAAAATTCTCCTGCCATTTGCCAGTGGTACGTGTCTTCCTTGCTGACCCCCGTGCGTGCAGCTGCACACCAGGCCATCATCTTTAATTATAAGGATGACGTGCTCGTGTGCGCCCCCAACGACGACCTGTTGACACATGCGCTTGACCTGACAGTGGCTGCACTGGTTGCTGCAGGGTTTGAGTTGCAGGAAGCAAAAATTCAAAAGATGCCACCATGGAAATATCTTGGCCTCGAAATTAATAAGCGGACCATTGTTCCGCAAAAATTGGCAATCAGAACCAAAATTGAGACCTTAGCGGATGTGCACCAGCTGTGTGGGGCTTTGAACTGGGTGAGGCCTTGGCTGGGTCTCACTACCGAGGACCTAGCACCTCTTTTCAGTTTATTGAAAGGGGGAGAGGGGCTGAGTTCCCCTAGGTCACTCACCCCGGAGGCACAGAAAGCACTGGAAAAGGTTCAAGAGTTGATGTCCACCAGACAGGCAAATCGATGCCATGCTGATTTGCCTTTCTGCTTTGTCATTCTAGGGAATCTGCCGCACCTCCATGGAATGATATTCCAATGGGACAATGGGGTGACCAGCATACCCCGGAAGGACCGAGGCGGGAGAGATCCTCTTCTTATTATAGAATGGGTCTTTCTCAGCCACCACAGGTCCAAGAGGATGACACGCCCACAGGAGTTGATGGCTGAATTGATCCGGAAAGCCAGAATCCGCATTAGGGAACTGGCTGGCTGCGACTTTGAGGTGATCCACGTACCAATTCGGTTGAATTCGGGCCAAATTTCAAAGGCAATGTTAGAGCACTTGCTTCAAGAGAACGAAGCACTTCAGTTTGCCCTGGACAGTTACACTGGTCAAATTTCAATCCATCGGCCTGCCCACAAAATTTTTAATTCGGATGCTCAATTTAAATTAAATTTAAGGAGTGTTCAGAGCAAAAGACCGCTCGAAGCCTTGACAGTTTTCACAGACGCGTCCGGAGGGTCCCACAAGTCAGTGGTGACTTGGAAAGATCCTCAGACTCAGCAGTGGGAGTCTGACGTTGCTGAGGTGGAAGGATCCCCTCAGATTGCTGAGTTGGCCGCAGTCGTCAGGGCCTTCGAAAGGTTCTCTGAACCATTTAATTTGGTAACCGATTCGAGTTACGTTGCAGGTGTAGTGTCCAGAGCGGAGAACTCAGTTCTCCAAGAAGTGACTAACATTGCTCTGTTTAAGTTGCTCTCGAAGCTAATAAGGCTGATCTCCCACCGAGAGCAACCGTTTTACGTGATGCACACCAGGTCGCACACGGATTTGCCGGGGTTCATAGCGGAAGGAAACAGGAGGGCTGATGCTCTTGCTGCCCCTGTCGCGAAGGCCCCGCTGCCTGACGTTTTCCAGCAGGCAAAGCTCAGCCACCAACTGTTCCATCAGAATGTGCCAGGTTTGGTCCGAGGGTTCAAACTAACCCGAGATCAGGCCAAGGCCATTGTGGCGACGTGTCCCAGCTGCCAGCGACATGCAGTCCCAACCTTGCATGCCGGGGTAAACCCCCGAGGGCTGAGCAGCAATGAGGTATGGCAGATGGACGTTACTCATGTCCCTCAGTTTGGGAGGCTGAAGTACGTCCATGTGTCTGTGGACACCTTTTCTGGAGCAGTCTATGCATCCGCCCATACAGGGGAGAAAGCAGGGGATGTTGTTAAACACCTTCTCCAAGCCTTCTCTTTCCTAGGCATCCCTTAAGTCATCAAATCGGACAACGGGCCAAGCTATATTTCCAAGGAGTTCCGCAGCTTCCTCCAACAATGGGGAGTAGAACACAAGACTGGCATCCCCTACTCCCCGACAGGCCAAGCAATTGTGGAGAGGACACACCAAAACATCAAAAGAGTCCTCAATCAACAGGGACAAATTCTAAAATTGGAGTCACCACAAATTCGATTAGCCAGGGCCTTATACACAATTAATTTTCTAAATTGTTCATTTGAATTGATGAATCCCCCAATAATTAGGCACTTTGGAGGGAACCCAAATTTGAAATTAGAATCCAAGCCGCCAGTTCTCGTCAAGGACCCGGAGACCATGAGAATGGAAGGTCCACACGGTTTAATCACTTGGGGTCGCGGGTACGCCTGCGTATCGACACCCACCGGATTTAAATGGGTGCCGGCCAAGTGGGTGAAACCTTACATTCCCAGGGCCTCCAAAGGATCGGATCATCAAGTGAAAAATGTCACTTGGCGAAGAAAAAGGAAGCCCGTTGGTCCGGAGGAAGAGAGGTCCGCTCCTTCCTTCCCCATTCCTCACTGGCTTTTTGTTAATTAATTTATTTTGTTATATTTTAAGTTACAGGAGAGACCAGTCAGATACCAACTGAGAGCCCCAGAAGGACTGGTTTGACCAATTGTTTGGAAACTGGGGACTCTCAGGCTGGGTCAATTCTGCTGTCAAAACTGGACTTTTAATTTTGTTTTTGTTATTTATAATTGGAATTGCATTTGGCATCATCCGAAGATCCACCAAAAAGACCATCACTGCAGCCACCTCGTCACTCAGCGTGAACAACGTCTGGGCCAATGTTCCTCCCGTCGAGAAGATCGAGATGCAGCAGCTCCCGTCATGGGAAGACGAGGAATACCCTGACCCAGAGGACTTCTTCACCGGAGACTGATGACGAGAGGTGGCTCACGGAACAGAACATCTATCCCCCACGCAGACACTACCAAAAGCCATCACAAAAAAATAAAAAAGGGGGAGATGTGGTGGTGCTTAAATTCAATTCCAATTGGGTTTTCACTGCTCCGGTTTGGTTTTATAATTTGTGTTTTATAATTTTGTATTTATTTCTATTGTTTAAGATGGCCTCTCCTTCCCTCTCCTTCTCTCCTTCCCTCAGACTTTCCTTCCCCCCCCGCCTCAAACCTTCCCGCCAAAACCTTGGTTGTCCTGGTAACCCCATCCCATAATAGTTGTTTACCACCTTTCGGTTAAGTGTCAATCTTTAAGTTATATAACTTCCCCACCCCTTCATCATGTATTCCTCCTCCCCAAGTTACCTGTTACTGGTTCAAAAGTTGTGCATCCCCTCATTATACGTTGGCAAAGAGTTTTAATTGGTCCCACGCGATCCCACCCCCGAACCTACTCAATAAAAAGCCGTGCCATTTCGAGGCCAGCGTCTCTCTTCGGAGCGCTGCCTTGGGGACACGCATCCCCTTGTTGCACCTCTTGAGAGTCCCGCCTTTCTATTCTGCGCACCATCCGCACCTTGGTCGAGTTTGCCCACGCCTCTGGCAAAGTGGCCCCCTGGATGTAGTGGCGGCAGGGCTGGCCGGAACTGCACCCATTGGAAAAAGCCGAACCACTGCACTATATGACTATTTTTCAGCTGAAGAATCCATCAGATTTTTTCTATATATATTTATGTACATATATGTTTGCATATATCTTTTTATATATGATTATATATATATATTCAAGGATAAATTAGTGAAAAGAGACTTAAGCCTCATATTAGTTTATTAGGTAAAGAGAAACAAATGTTGTTTTTAGCTGGGTTTTTTTTTCCTTCTTTTCCTCTCTCTATTTTACTGCCAAAGCCCCAGTAGAGTATGAATGCAGAATATCAGCCCATCTTCTAATATATGCAGTATAATCTTCTTAAAATGAGTTTTCACTTCAAGGAACAGAAGGGCTTAGAGATGAGCAGCATGGCATTTTTGTATTTGGCATCTCATTATACTTAGCACCATTTTTTCCTTCTTAGAACAATTGAATATCATTAGTGAAGAAAAATTCTCCCTAAATATTATTAGGACTTTTTGTTTTGATTTGTTTGTTCGTTTTTGTTTGTTTGTTTCCTTTCCGTGGGGCATGGAGAAGGGAGTGGGAGGCAGAAAAAAGCTTTTTATTCATTCATGAAGGAAAATAAGATGCTTTTATATTTCACATTCCTTCATCACAACTTCATGTTTTTCCCTTTTCTGGACTATTCCATTTCAACTAATTCTATGTAAACATTAACAAATGGACATTTACATGAATTCAAGACCAGGAAACAAGAAAACAAATATTCTGGAGTGTTTTTAGTTGTTTGGATTTTTTTTGTTGTTGTTGGTTTTTTTATTGTTGTTGTTGTTGTTTTTTTTGGTGGTTTTTTTTTGGGGGGGGTCTTTTTTTTTTTTTTTTTTTTTTTAGTGAAATAGCTTGAAATGTCATTTGTCGAACTGAGAATGGGCATCTTTCAGTAAAGATTTAATTTATCATTGCTTCTTGGCCAAACTCAAACACAGCATCAGCTTGAAATCCAACATCTTCCCTTGGGAAACCTCAGCTGAGTTCTTTCCTGATTAAAGCCAATGAAGCTGGACCAGCAGACAATTTGCCCAAATATCTATTTGCATGGATAGTTTGTACTACATTAATGTCTAGTGGAAATTCAGTGATTTAACATGTCTCTTACATGTTTAATTATTTCTTTTAAACAGGCTGTTGGAGAAGGTAGGAAGCATATTCATGTCCAACATAATATTGTGAGATTACAAACACTAAATGTAAGGAGTTGATGCTGGTGAAGCAATAATTAATTCTTTTGTCTTATCCAATATACAGCATCCATAATCCATGTCATGAGTTCTCCAGACTATTGACCATCAATTAACTTGTGTCATACCCAAAAGAGACAGGAAGAACAAGGAATAGGAAATAATAGAAGAATGCTTAGGACAAAAGCTAATTCTCAAATCCAAGGCTGTAACTTTGTGTTACAAAAGTAAGAATGGCCACATGGAATGTTTCATTTTCGGGTGGTCTCTGATAAAGAAGAAATTAAGACACAAAGCTGAAAGACTTTAGTACCAAAAACTTACATAAATAAGAGGACACCGAAGAGAATAGAACCACTGGCACACCTGTAAAACTCAGCACAAAAAGATCTCCTTAGCAACAGAGATTTAGCTGGTGGGACACTATTTTTGTGCTTACTCCCTTCAACCCAATGCATAGCCTTCCTATACTTTGGAGATCTGTAAGCTGTGTGAGACCTAGTGCCATAAACCACCACCAGATGCTAGGTTGTGCTAGGTTCCGGTTCAACTCAGCTTGATTCAAATGGGCAGCAGGCCAAAATAGCCTCAGCTTCATTTCAGAGCCTTGAACTTCTGTACTCACTGGTCTTGGCACACACTTTTCAGTGAGCTAGCACACATTCAAGATGGCAATGGAAAACACCTCTGAACTAACCACTTTCTGTTTAGTTGTGTTTTTCATAGCCACTACCACTTGTCTTCATCCTTCCAAAATGTGAACATCTCTCAAGTTTGTTAAACTTCCTAGAGAGTATCACCTCCAGGGAATGATTCCTTAATCTCAGTTTTGATTCACCATTGAAAGTTGTATATACTCCTCAGTGTTCGTAAACATGGCATGCTTCCTTAGAAAAGTGAGATTCAATTCACAGCATAAAACAAATTAAATCACTGCATAATTTCCTACACGTGAACTAGTTTTCAGAGGCACTCTAAAGAATACATTTAGTGGAACTTACTTCAGTTTATAAAACACAGTTCATTAAAGCAGCCATGATTCCCTAAGAGACTTTTATATGGACTCCAACTAAGGGTATCCTAGATATGATACCTCATATCGTATCTGTCAGTGTCATGTGGATACCTCTGAAAATATAACACATTTCAGATTCTACTGGGTACACTTTTGTGGTTAAATGAAATTTTTGCCTGTATTGAAATTGAAATTGGCTCCCTGGAATTGCTGAAGGTGAGGCTGGATGGGGTTCTTAGCAAACTGGTCTAGTGGCAGGTGTCCCTGCTTATGGAACAAGATTACCTTTAAGGCACCTTTCAATCCAAGCTATTCTATGATTCTATGATGAATCCATGATTGACTAGATCTTCCAGGGACTGTAACAAAAACTTAGTCACCTGCTGTTTCTGTAGAAAACTTAGCTTGCAAAACTGAGTCTGGAAGGCCAGTCTCACTCTGAAGAACACATGAAGGGTTTGTTGGGGTTTTTTTGTTTTGGTTTGGTTGTTTTGGTTTTTTTTTCCAATGAAAGCTAAATCTTATTTGAAAAACAAATTTTAATCATTCCTTCCCAGTCTTGCATTATTTACAAGGCCAGAACAACAGTGCACAAGCTTCTTGTTTCTTTACCTTGTGTGCTAAATAAATATCATCAGAAGCAAACTGCAGTGCTGGAGTCTGAGATTATTTTATGTTTTAATCCAGTCCACTGTGGGACCTCATGTCCATCACGTGCCACACAGTGGGGCTGCTGCGTGTAGCAGAAAGGGAGAGGTCAGCTTCTCCCCATTGGGGAGCAGGAGAAAGCTTCAGAGGCTGATTTCTAAAGTGTAGAATAAAGAAGATAAAATTTTTTAAAATGTGCCTCTGTCTCCAAGAATTCTCTGCATGCAGCAGAAAAGAGGAAATTGTGCTCAGGATCTGTCAGTTGGATTGCAGTAAAAACTCCGGTAATGATGCCCTGTCCATGGAAGCTTTGCCAGCCTTCTCTGTAATTGAATGTTCTGACCTTCTCAAGCCCCTTTCTATAAAATAAATAAAACACAAAATAAATATATAATCCTTCCATTCTGACTTTAGGAACAACTGAAAATTATATCAGTTCAAATAAAGCAGGCTTCATTTGAAGAATACAATAATTTCAGAATTTTTTTGTCTTGCCAGGAAAACAAGCTGCATGAAAATAAGCAATAGAAAAGAATAAAAAGAGGAAAAACAAAATATAGTACAAAACTATCACTTTTAACTTTTTTTCTTCAGCGAAATTCTAGGGATGAGAGAACTCACAACCTGTGATTAATTTAGGGAAGTGAGCACTAAAAATTGGTATTTGGCAGTTTTCATAAGAGGCTACAAAGGTAGCAAATTAAATTGAGGCAGATAGAGAACTAAAAAGAACAGTAAAGAGTGAGGAGCAGAGCAATTCATATCTGTAACTTGTATAAAATCTTCCTGGACTTATTTCAGTATTTGCTTTATGTAGTACAGTGGCCTAAAATCACAACAAAAGAAAAAATATATATACTCATATGAAAGGTAAGACTGTAAGGAAGATGAGAATATTGTTGGGGTTTTTTGTGAGAAATACCACCATTTCCACATATTCCTATTTCTTTTAGATTAGTAAAAGAAACCCTTTTTAGTTATTTTTCCTACAATTGGCTTCAAACGTTTTAGTCTTTGGCCAAACAGAATGCTGCGTTTTGATTTAGGCAAAGTGGGTCCTTCTGTGTTTAACTTTTCTCTTTATGTGAATAACAAAATGCCTTTAAAAGACACCCCAATCTTTAATATAATTTTTTGAGTTTCTTGAAACATTCCAGCATCACATCCTTCTGCCTGTTTAGATATCAACTGAGATTTTGTGCAAGAAAACCACATGGTATTCATTTTTAATGTCTGTAGGCTGAGATATAAAAACATTTTCTTCCTAATGAAAGACAAAAACCAAACCATGTGGATATCAGTGGAGATCTAGCACTGCTTCAACAATATCAAGTTACTGCAGGCAGGAGCCATTCTTGAAGATAATAGACTTACCTGTAGTGAGCCTCACCTCAGTCTCTATGAGTCACATGCAGTTTTAAGAGGCCAGGACTGTCGATTTATTCTAGTAAACAGATTTTCTGGACGGTTTAACTGCCACCCAGTGACACTGCTCTCTGCATTTGTTGAACAGGTAGTCTGAAACAACTGTCTGTACTGCAGGTACACTTACAAAATGATCTGGAGCAAAGGAGGGTCCCTAGGGTGAGTTTAGATGGCTCCCCAGTGTCCTCATCTTGTTTGTATATCAGTCCTGGCAGAGAATGAGTTTTCCTCAAGTGCTAAACCTGCCCACAGAACAAGCAAAGATGTGCAGTAAGATCAACAACAGGTTCTCAACATCACCCCCCATATTGGCCAGGGAAGTTTATTGCTCTCTCTCTGCCTTAAAAACCAAGAAAATGTCGCTGAAGTCTCATTTCTTAATTTCTGTTTAAGTACTGAGCTGTGATCTTGGATTTGAAGACTGTACTATGGGAAGGAAATCTCTGCTTTCTCCTTGGTAGTTCCAAAGATCTTCTGTGTAGGTGTGAGAATATAGTTTCATTTACTGAACAGCTTTAAACAGTCCTAATTTTCTTTTTTTTTGCCCATTTTTCTTGGTTTTTTGTTTGTTAGTTTGGAGGCAGAAAGGTATTCCCTTTCCTCTTTCCTCTTTCCTCTTTCCCCTTTCCTCTTTCCTCTTTCCCCTTTCCTCTTTCCCCTTGCCTTGCCTTGCCTTGCCTCGCCCTTTTTCTTTCCCTATGCAGACCATAAAGTTCTCAGAACAAGCACTATATTTTCAAGCATCCTTCTAGACTTGTACCATAATGAAGCCTCTGGGGCCTACAATAGAATGAACAATAATTGCTTTAATTCATTGTGCAAATAGAAAAGAGCTCAAAATGGCTGTCAGAGAGGTTGAAGTCTATTATGTATATTTATTTCTGCTAAGATTTGTAAATATTTTAATAGGCTTGGGTTTTATCTGGGTTAAATTTAGTTATCAATTACTATGGTTTATATGCAAAATATTGTCCACCATAAGTGTGCAGGGCAGTATTAGTCTCTGTATAAAGAATGTAAGCAAAGCAGTTGAAATAAAAGATATGCACGAATAAAGTTTATTTTGCTTTTATGTTCCTGTACTATATGACATAGGATTTGTCCAGGTATATAGTTCTCAAATAGGACTGTGACCCAAAGTTAATGCTATTTTAAAGACTGCTTTTGGAATACGAGCAAATTGGCTAATAAGAAAAAAAAATACTATTGCATGTCCTCAGACAAATATATTTGACAACAATGGCTTCCTTTATTAATTTTTATTTTCAAAATATGCTTCTTTGGTTGGGGAGCTCTTATGTGAAACTGCTCTTACAAAAAAGTTAATTAAAAATAGGAAAACAATAATGAAACCTTATGTCTACTGGAAAAAAAGATTATGGAAAATATCTTTCTTCCTAAAAAATTCAGTGCAAACTATGGCAAGAATTGCTGGGCACTTTTAAAATACCAATTCTGATGTCATTCAGACTTTAATAGGTGCATAAATAATATTAATACTAAAATTTAGAGCTCTTCGCAAAGATTCCCTTTTCTAAGTTGCACAATTAATTCACTCAATTATATAATTATACTTATTTTAAGCTTTCTTTTTCTTTGAATAATTGAATTTTTTTTTACCTTGTTTTAAGGTCATTTGAGTATCTGAGTTTTACTTCAGCATGATGGGCACACTGTATGTATAAACCTGTCCATTTATTCAGTGTTCATTAAGGGGAAATAAAAGATCATTTTAGAATGTGATATAGTTAAGTTTTTCCTGAACATTCCAAATGTCTTTTCAGAATTTTATAACAATTAATTTATTTATTCTTAAGAATTAACACTATCAATCAATCAATAGATTTTATGTGTGTTTGTGAATTTAATCTCACCTTTTTTGATAAATAAGATAGGTAAAAATTATGAAAAATTAAGTTTCAGAAAGAAAAGAGAGAAGAGAAGGTTGAAGTAGCTTTATTTGGTGGGTTTTTTTCAATTGAAGAAAGATTTTTTTAGCAGATTAAAATGAAACATTGAATGAAAACATTGATTTGAAATGAAAGGTTTCATTTTGAAAAGTTGGTGCAAAACATCCATTTTGTATTGAATTAGTGTTATAAATTGAAATGCCATACAAATTCTACTCTAATTCAAATTACAATTCAAAGGAAAAAGGCTAAAATGGAACTGAGCTTTTAACAGAAATGTTTTATTCTCTTCCAAACTACTGCTGTTTAGAATCAGAAAGATCATCAGAATGGATAGACCCTACATATAAATTCGAATATAATGAAAGCTAATTTTTTCAAAGGAAAAACATACAAGCTAACAAGTATTTTTCATCAGAACAGTTTAGGTGTTGCCTGATTCCTTATATATCCATCTTGCATGTGTCAGAACAGAGATTGCTGGAGCAGAGACACTTTTTTACCAGTGTTCATAAGATAATAACACTCCAGAGAGAACTTTTATACGCAGCTCCCTTCTTAAGGAGATTGTTCTTAGGGTGTCACAAACAAGGTCAGAAACCTCAGTACCAGGAGAAAGAAATAAAAAAATTTTCAGGTATTGTAAAAAAGAAAGAACTCTTTTGTAACAAAAATGTTCAAGAATGAAAAAAGAGGAATTATCAGGTTGAATCTAACTGACTGTATTCTTGTTGAATCTTCCTGATCTTGCATACAGAGTCAGTAATAATTGGTCTGCATTTTAGTTATCATATTTAGGTAGAATATTCTGAGAAATTCCAGAAAACATCATTGTATACTAAACATTTAACTAAACAAAATCATGGATTTTTTTGTATCATATTATTCCTATTTTGGTGAACATTTTTCAAGAAGAAAAAGGAAATAATGACAGATTATGTCATATCTGGGAGTTAAATTGTGTTGCTATTTATAGATATTTTGATTTTTTCTTTGTTTTTAAACATGTAAGATCTGTTTCCTGTAGAAATGTTCTCAGCAAGACATACTGCCATTTTTTTAGAAGCTATACATGTCATCCAAAGCATTTGTGCTTTCCTAAGTCTTTCTCTGATTGAATATAATTCTAATTTGCAGAGCTGTTTTAAATTAAGTTTACAAAATAAAATACATCAAAAATAAAAGAAAAATAAGCAAAACAAAATAAAAAAGTAAAATAAAACAGAAAAACCCCACCCAAAACTACATTTTAAAACTTAAAATAAAAGAAGATACTAAAATACTAGCCTTTTCTGCCACAATATCACAGATAACAATTAGCCATTTTTTTTCTTTCTCTAAGTTATATGATAATTAGGAAATGCAGTATAATAAAAAGAAAAATATTATCGGTAAAGCTGATATATTTGTCTACAGCACAGGTGGCCATTTTTCTGATGTATTTTTCTATGTTTATATGTTATCCAGTTATGTCTGAGGTTGTTAGGCACAAATAAAGAGACAAATTACTTTGCCTAAAAGGAACCTGGTTTCAGAGAGTTCTCCTTTCACATCAACTTATACCTGTGCTGCTTTCAAATAAAATTATGGGGAAAATGGAGGAGAAATGACTTACCCATCACTAGCTCTGTTACAAAAAGAGTCAGGTGAATGGTGGTGGCCATAAATGCCTAAATGTAGGTATAAGGCAGAAAACCTCTTTCTATATGATTGCTGAGCATTTAATGACTGTAACAGGTATATTTTCCCAGCCACCTCATAGGAGCAGTGTTAGAAGGAAGACTACTTAATCTTAAGGATGCACCTGGAAATCAGCACAGAACCTGTAGCTTTTAAATTTATTTTTAAAGTTGTTTTTCTTTTGTCCTAGAGGCATTTATCAACATGATTGTCAATATGCAAATCAAGAATTTGTTTGGGTTCTGGTTTGTTTTGTTTTGCTGGGGTTTTTTTTGTTTGGTTTTATTTATTTATTTATTTAATTAATTAATTAATTAATTATTTTCTGCCTTCATTGTCTTCTTTGCTTTTGCTTTTATTTTAACTGAAAGATAAGAATTTTGTCTCCAAGTATATCATATCCTAAAAGGGAAAACTCTCACATGATGATTTACTGGAGATAGGTTTAAACTATGCAGTCCAGGAAATAATGATAATACAGTCACATGGAGATGCTTGACCTGAACACATTTATCTTCCCATGAATTTCTGGCTGCATTTTTACAGTCTACACTGAAACCTTGGCTTCTATGAGTTGCTTTTCCAAGGTAATTAACTGAGAAGTATTTTGACTGTGTCTTTGCAACCTTCTGCTGCAACTTAGTTGGGCTGTCGTTGAAGATGAGTGTTTTCTATGCACTGAATTTGACCTCTATTTATTTGCAAGAATCGTCTATTCTTAAATGTGAGAAAAGTAGAGGAGAAACTCCACACCATGAAAGAGAGGAATCCATTAATCACTCTATACTGATAGTTGCCAAGAAGAAAATTCATCTAAGGCATTCTCTTTTGCATACTGGAAAGAAAGAATGAGAGCAAGAGAGGGAAAAAGAGAAATAGAACAACTTGAAATACAAATAATAACACACAAGTAACTTAAAAAAATATTATTGGAGAGATGCAAATTTTAAATACTAAAATATTAAAATTGATTAAGGTTTTGAAATAAGTGTATTACTTAGTCCTCTGTGCATTAAAATTAATTTTTCATCTTCTTATCTAAGCAAGCTCTCTATTGGCTTTTGCTGAGCATTCTTAATATTTCATATGCTTAAGGGAAAAAAGCTGTACTCTGACATCTTAACATCCCTGAGAATGTTTAACTTTATTTCTTTTTCTTCTCCTATGAGAAAGATTTTCAAATCACACATGAACAGGGAGAAAGAGAAAAACAACAGCACAGTTTTGCTGCACCATTCTGGGCTTTATTTCCCATATGATTGTGTATGCAAGTGCTAAGACCTCTATTCTTCTTGACATTATTATTTTTCTCTTCTTTGTTTCCCACTATCTCGCTCATGTGGCTTGCATCACGCAGTAGCCCCAGCAATGTTGAGAACATCAATAATTTGATTGTAACTGAACAATAATAAATGATGAAGCAACTTCATCTGAGCTGGAAGATCTGGCCTTAACCTCTCTCTATTTACAGCTCTGGAAGGCTTGTATTCAGGAGAATTTAAATCAGCAGAGACATGCCAGTCCTCATGTAGTGCAGCACTGACATAAACATAGCTAAACTGCTGCTATTAGGAGATAAGTTCTTATTTTGTAGCCCCACAAACAAAAGGTTTTAGTATATCATCATTGGTGCTAAAAGCAGCATAGGCAAATGGCTCTGGATAAGGCAAACAAGTGCTTAAATCACTACAGCTTGGTCTCTGCCAGGAAATTAAATATGTAAAACCTTCAATATTATGGTCCTTATATTCACATGCTGAGGATGTACCATGTGATACAGCAGGGTTTTATGCCCTAAGGGCCACTCTCAGCATTGCAGTTCTTCCAGTGAAACTGTAATTTTGTACCTTACAGCATAAAGTTATATGCAGATCTGTGTGTCCTCCTGAAATTGTTCTGTTCCCAGCGCCCTGATCCTTACCTTCGGATTGGTGTGGGTAAATCCTTGCATGGATAGTCAATTGCAATGGACTCTGAGACATATGTGCATACTCTTTATTGTAAGTGCTAGAAGTCTTGACTTGACTCTCATGGCATTGATGAAGAAAAATTTTGAAATAATGTTGCCTGCTACCATCCCAGAGGAAAGAAAACCCAACAACAACAACAACAACAACAACAACAACAACAACAACAACAAATCCCTGAATACTGAATATTCGATTTGCCCAGTGGTCCTTTCATTGGCAGCAATTCCTTCATGGGAGCATCCACTAGTATGTGGGAAACCCAGATAGTCTGGAAGCAGTGGCAGGGTTAACTGAGCTCAGGAAATGTCATTTTGATAGGCCAAAGTTCATGTGAATAAAGGCTGTGGATACTTCTCATTTGATTTTAAATGTAGAACTTAGTATTTATGGAAGTGAAATGGACATCCTAACCTACTCTGTTACCAATAGAGAGAGATGAATCTCTCCATTGGCCATTGGCCACTGCTTAAAAGGAGGTGATTAAATTCTCTCTGCCAGGTGAGTTTTTTCCTTTGTCAACCAATTACTCCACAAGGTTTACACACATTCCTTTGTCTCTTCTCCTCCCTTGTTCCCTTCTCCCCACAACAGAAATCCTTTTAGTAAATCCTAGACTGCTGCAGGAACTGACATTCTGCCACAGTCCTCTCCTTGTCCACTCAACAGTCAAAAGTGATCATCTTTTCCTGTGAGCATTTCACCTGAAGTAAACTGTGTCATTTTAGTTAGTAATTTATACCCCAGTTACAAGACAGCAGGATTTCTAAGAGGAATGGGGACTGTTCTGGCCTGTTTACAAATATCCCTAGAAGATGCTTGGACACATCATACTGAAGATCTTGACGGTTCAAACTCAGATTTCTTTTATATCTTGATTAAAAACAACACCATACGAAATTCAGCCTGTGCTTAGGATTGAATGCTACCTGGATTTGATTTTGAGGAGCACAGCTGCTGTATATAAAAGGGCTATCTTTACAATTCAGGGAAAAGCCGAGCATGCATTATGACATATACAAAAATTCTGCGAAATCTATTTTCATATTGCATATGAGATCTCTAAGACTATCCTCACAAGCTCAAAAAACTTGCAAAAGTTGGTGTTTTAGCCTAAACATTAACAGATACTCCTCTGTATGGCCTATGCACATTTGAAGAGAAGGAATGGTTTCTTTCTTCTCCTAAAAGATGTCTCTCAGACTGTGGCTCAAGCACAGTACTTCATAGCTAGAATCTCTTGATTTCAGCAGCTAAGTTGCATTTAGATTCCTTATCATCTAGCAATTTTTCTAACAAATAAAAATTTGTCAGTTTAAAGAGACGAGAGATACAGAAAAGATCTAGGACAAAGTCTGTCTGTAAACTGCTGTCTAAACAAGCAAGCCTCTCATAAATGATCACAGAATACACTAGGGAGATCAGCCTCATCTATGGATAATCTATAAAACTCAAGACTGGTGGAAAATGCAGGGGTTTTTTTCCCATATTCTAGTTCTCTGAGCCCTGCGAATTCAACAGCCTACTTCATTCCAGGTTCTGTATACATTTTGTCTTCTTTTTCTTTTATTGTTTTGTAAAATACACGTTTTGATTAACTTAATTTTTAAGAACTTCTTTTGAAGTCATCTACACTCACTCTCTGTTTGTCTGAAGAAGGAAATAAATGAATGACACAGAATAAACACATCTTTCTTTTCCTCTTTTTTACTCCTGCCCTGGACAACATCAGATCATTCTCTTAATTCTGGAAATACTGCTGAATTGCAAAACTGAAAGGATCTGTGGAACTGTGTGAGTTTTTCAGATGGTCTCCATTAGATCCCAAAAGAATCTTGAAACTGCAGCATGAAATGTAGAAGGTATAGAAGCCTCAGTGAGCACATCATGCAAGCAAACATACCAGCCACAACATGTCTTCACCTACAGTTACTTGATGGGTAAGCTTATTTTTCCCCAGAGTCTTCCTGTGATACATTGATTGTATCACTTTCAATATCTCTTCCTTGGTTACAGGAGACTCCAGAGATTTCTCTCTGTAAGCTGCCTAGCTTTGTCAATTCCTATTTATCTGGGTATTCTTTTACCTTTTTCCTGGACTGCAAGTTTGTGATTGATAGTAAGCCTCAGAAAAGACACAGAAACTATTGCTAACCCTTCTTCCTTGTGTTACCAGTGGCCCCCTTGGGTTCATAGAGGAGTGTTATCAAATAGTTTGACTAGTTGGCAGGTACCATCTATACTCACCAATTACTTGGCATTCTTATTTCCCTCCTAGCAGTGGCTTTATTCAGAGTAGAGCTCCTTTTGTTTTGTTTCTTCCTGCAACTTGTGCCCTTTATGCATCAGGGAAAATTGAAAAGCCTCTTAGTGTCTGGGGAACAGAAGAGTGGAAATTTTAACCATTAGAGATTACCTTATTTCTCACTCCCTTAGAAATTCATATATGAACCCTGCCTGCTGCACCTATGTGTTTTGAAAACTATTTTATTTTTCTTCCTTTTACACTGCAATACTCAAAAATCCTATGAAGGATCAACAGATAAAGTATCCCTTGAAATCAGTCAAAGTTTAGAATTGCTATGGCAAGCAGATCTTTTCATTAGCCATATTTATGTTCAGTCCTGCAGTGCACTCAATCATTCCAAAAGTTCCAGGTTTGGATCAGATGTAATAAGAATAAGCCAGTAAAATATTAAAGCAAACAAACAAACAAACAAACAAATAACCCCAAAAACCTCCAACCAAACACAAAATTCCCTTCTTGTGGTATACACTAGCATTCATGCACACAAACTCAATTGAGCAGCTCAAACTCATTTTGCAAAAATTGGTGCTCCAGAAGATATACAGAATCACAGATCATAGAGCTGTGTGGAAGGGATGCATTAGTGTCATTGAGTCCAGCTCCTGGCCCTGCACCAGACACCCCAAGAGTCACACCATGTCCCTGAGTGCATTGTCCAAACTCTTCTTGAACTCTGCCTGTCCTGTTACCACTGTGACCACTGCCCTGGGGAACCTGTTCCAATACCAACCACCCTCTGGGTGAGGAACCTTTTTCCAATACCCAATGTAGACCTCCCCTGACACAGCTTCAGGACATTCCTTGGGGTCCTGTCACTGGTCACATAGAAGAGAACAGTGCCTGCCTGTACTCTCCCCCTCAAGAGGCGGTTATAACTGCAGTGAGGTCTTTCTTCAGTCTCCTCTTCTCCAGGCTGAACAGACCAAGTGATTTCAGTCACTCCTTACATGGTTTCCCCTCCAGACCCTCTGACGTCCTCATGTCCCTCCTTTAGACACTCTCCAAAGGCTTTATATCCTTCTTATACTATGTCACCCAAAACTGCCCCCAGGACTGGAAGTGAGGCCATTCCAGTGAAAAACAGAGCAGAACAATCACAATTTACACTTCTTAAACTCATAATCTTCAGTTGCTATTTTGTTATTAGTGAATGGTTTACTCTAGCTGATATCAGCATATTGGAAAGTCACGTTTCTCTATCATGACTCAAAATTGAGCTAAAAATCTAAATTTGGAGGGAAACAAAACAAAAACCATTTTGAATTCTTTTTTAAAACAAACAAACAAACAAACAAACAAACAAACAAACAAACAACCCTAAACTGAGTTTCTCCAGATCAAGACATCATAAAACTTTAATAAAAAATCTTTGGAAGAGGAAATCGGACCTGAACTCCAATAGGACATTCCATGGCATAGAATATCATGCTCTGTATATAAACTGGAGGAAGTTGTGTGGAAAAGGCTGATCGCTGCCCAGGGACAGCCTCAGTGAGTGGGTGGTGAGCAATTATATTGGACATTACTTGTCTTTTTTCAGTTTTATTCCCCTTTTTCTATATTTATTACTATTAAAATTTTAATTATTATTATCATCATCATTATATTTTACTTTGTTTCAATTATTAAACTGTCCTTATATAAGCCTATGAGCTTTACTCTTTCTGATTCTCCTTCTCATTAGCGAGCAGATAGGAAAGTTAGTAATCACGGAGTGATACTTGCCAACAGGTTAAATCATAAAAATAGCACAGATGAAATTTAGAAGAGTCAACTTCCATTTGTAGTATGCAGCTTTTCATCAAAGTGATATCTTGGATTTGTAATTTTCTTATCTGGTTTTCCTGACTCTAGACCTGGTAAACTGTTTCTAAATAAAGATTCCAAGTGAGTATCCCCTGCAGCTTGCAGATAAAGCTACCAAGTTCAGCCCATGGTTATTCAGAAAGCAGAAGTTAGATACATTCTGGAAATCTGTAGTCACTTCAAGAGTTTTTACATATCTGTGAATTTTCTACAAAAGTTGAAAACTCTGGAAAATTACTAGCCAAACATTCTTGAGCAGAAGAAAAGATAGAAAAAGATACATCACAGTGTTCAGGATAGCACTGAGTAAAACAACTCATAAATGATTTAAAATATTCATAGCCTTCAGAAACTCATGTAGTATGCTGAAGTTTATTGTTTAAGTCTTTCACTGAGTTCAGGAAATGTTCTAGTGTTCATGCCACTTTGTTTCTTCTGTTTCAGCTGGAAAAACTCATTAGTCATTTTGCACTAATGTGATTACACACCTTACAGAAGAGTTAAGAATTAGGAGTCCATTTTCAAGTTCTATATTGATTCTGATTCTATTAGTTATACTATTAACTAAAGTTAAAATTATAAACCAAATGATTATCATTTCTTGCTTTAAGAGTTACAAATGTAGCATAGGAATCTGGTATATAGATATTATTATTTCTTTCCATCAATTATAGCAGAAGCCAGAGCACAAATATGTTTATAATTTAGGTAGCTCTGTTAGCTGCCAAAATGGAACAAATTGTTATTCAGTTGTGACTTCAGTCAGATTGTCTAATACCTTGTGAGGTGACACTCAAAAGATCTCAGAAAGGAGATGAAGCCAAGGAAGTTAGTGTTCTTAACTCTCTGTCACTTTTGTTGCTCTCCAGTGAGAAGAGAAATATCCTTTGCAAGCTACTAAAGAAATAGAGACTCTTTTTCCTTGCCTTGCCTTGCCTTGCCTTGCCTTGCCTTGCCTTGCCTTGCCTTGCCTTACCTTGCCCTGCCCTGCCCTGCCCTGTCCTTCTTCCCCTTTTAAATAAAACATGCAGGATAACTGGTTGGGTTCTTTTTATTAGTGGTAAACTGTCCAGTGAGATATGAATTTGCCACATGGAGTAACTGGCAATCACTAACCAAGTACTGCTGTCACTCAACAAGTCTTCATTGCTTTGAATCCTATTGACCTCTGAGCACCCCAAACATGAAATAATCATATAGTTTGGATTCAATTAGATTATTTCTCCCCCCCCTCAAATTTCACTCAAGTCTCAAAACTAAAATATGTTCTTCCTCCTGCCACAAAAGAACAAATTCATTAAGAACAAGTGGAAATGGTATGCTCAAAATATGACATTGCATTGTCACTGGCTGAACTGTGCATATGAATCAGAGCTTCTGGTAGTCTGAACACTTGTGATAGAATCGTAAAATCATGGAATCATCAAGGCTGGAAAAGACCTCCAGGACCATCAAGTTTACCCTGTGACACAACATGACCTTCTTCAACTAAACTATAATATGGAGTGCTATGACCGGCATTTCTTCAACAAGTTCAGGGCTGGTTAAAGTTCAAGTTCCTGGGCAGCCTGTTCCAATGCTTGACCACTCTTTCAGTGAAAAAATTCTTCCTGATGCCCAACCTGAACCTCCCTTGGTGAGGAATGAGGCTTTGTCCTCTTGCCTTATCTCTGATTATTTCTTCAAATAGTTGAAAAATGATATGCTGTCTCTGAGCTCCATTTTCCCCAGGCTGAACAACCCCAGCTCCCTCAGCCACACTTCATATGATGATGATATAGATCCTGGTTTTCGCACATGTCATGTTAAGTGCAGTTCCAAACTGAAGGTTCTTGCCTTTCCCTTAATAAAGTTACAATGGATCTGATCCAGACGTTTGTCATTGACTTTTGAGAGATCAGCATCACTGATGTAATGTTCAGACAAACAGTTCTATATCTCCCAACTCAGAAAGCAAGAGAAAATCCACCCTGAAGACCTTATCTGGATTTAGGCAGGATCTAAATATCAGAATCCTTCACAAAGTAAATTATAATCTTGTGTTGGTGTAGCAAACAATGCTACCTAAGCCTACGAAACTTAAACCAGAAAAAACAGTTATTGATCTTTTAGGACCCCAGTAAAAGCCAAATACTAGTGCATACCTGAGGTACACCTGGGATACTGCTCTTGATCTTAGTATGATTTAGATAGATATACAAACGCATGAAAAACAATTTGGAAGAGGAGTGACAATGCAACACAAGATCATGATTTACAGGAAAAAAGTTTTTTTGCTTCTCTGATTGAAGGATGTCTATTTGTCTTTTGTGATTTGATCTAAATTTATTGTGATAGCTGGAAGTAGAGATAACAGAAAAATATCTTTTCTAGTTTGTTAACTAATGAAAAACACAATTCAGCATAAAGTTGGTTCATTGTAGTCTTGGATGAACCAGGAGTGTCTCTCTTTATCTTCCTTCCTTCCTCATCAATTTTCTGTTTAAATTTAAGAAACAAGAGGAACAGACTGGAAGGAAGTTTGCATTCAGCTCTTTTAGGGCAACTCTTGACATAACAAGAGGATGTAAGCTCATACTGCACCAGGGGAGGTTAATACTGGGCATCAGAAAGAATTTCTTCACTGAAAAGGTGGTCAGGGATTGGAATGGGCTGCCCAGGGAAGTAGCAGAGTCATGACCTCTGAACTTGTTCAAGAAACAACTGGATGTGGCACTCAGTGCTATGGTTGAATCAATAAAGTGATCAGTCACAGGTTGGACTAGAGGATCCTGGAGGTCCTTTCCAGGCTAGATGGCTCTGATTCTAAGATTCTGTGGCACATTATTCTGTTTTATCTAGCTGTCTAACATATAACTGAGGTGTCCAAGTGTCTTTATGAATCAAGGCCACAACTAAGTACTAAATACTGAAGACCTTGTGCTGCAGAGCACAAGTACAGAGTACACGTAATACACAGAGTACTGACTTCTGATGCAGCTGTTTGCAAATATTTCCACAGCAACCCCAAATTTGTTGCACCATTTCTAAAATTTAAGGATTGCATCTGGAAAAGCATGCTCAAGGAACTTATCTAGGACATCATCCTCTTAAAAGTTAACTTTACTGTGTCCAATGAATGAAATACTGAACAGCAGACATGTTATTTTTAAAAGGGATATAAAACAATAGCGAAGCACTGCCTGATTATATTATAGCATCTATCTTCGCATGTATCAGCAAAAACTAGCACTGAAGTATACCTAATTATCATATTTACAGTGGTACAGGTAGTAAAACAGTTATGTTTTGCATTGCTCAGGATGTTCAGGTCTGAAATAGATAAACTATGTGGGAGATTAGTAATAGGTAATTATTCTCTACTTACATATTCAGCTTCATATTTCTAAATTAAGGTAAGTGGAAAAAGCTTATAAAATATTCAGGGCTCTTTTATCTTTCCTCCTCCCTCTTATTAGAAACTGTGCATGAATTTGCATAGAATAAACTGAGCCCATAAATCATAGCAGAAACTGCAAGAATGCTCTTTGTAAGTTATAATTTAAGGTTAACTGTAGCACATTTTGCTTACTGTATTATTAATGACTTTAGTTCACTCATGACAAGATTACATATTAAAAATTGTTGGTAGACAAAACTCCAATTCATAATCAATTTGCTTCTTAACCTTAGAAAGCCACTCACCATGTTTTCATACTTCCAAAGAAGAAACGAAGGAATAAAATCCATCAAGCAATAGGTTACATTGGCCCTGTTCTTTAATAGCTCTGATGGATTGATAAAGAAGTTTAAGTGCAGAGCCTCACGTGGAGCTTGAACTGTGTCCCCATGACATATGGCAGGTTTGAAATATTGCCTCCTGTGGTCTGGAACTTATGACTGTGCCCAAAAGGAAAATTCCAGCAGAAACACCTGGAGCACTTCAGAATAAGGTGTTTAATTTGCTACTTCTGTTTGTCATCCCAATCTTCTCTGTTGAAGAGGCATTAACCAGATATTCTCAGGATCACATCATTTACATTACAGGTATTCTCACTCTAAGTTCTCTTCTACCTGCTAAGACAAAATAATTCAACATTCACTACTATCTTACTACCAAATGTCCTGCTAGGAACTGTTTTGTTCAACATTTTTTGTGCTTGAACATTATTGATGATTGTCAGATATTTACAAGGCTTGGACCACTACCAACACATGCATCTGAAGCCTAGATAACAGTCTGCTTTTCCTTTCTTATATTGCAGAACCATGTTAAAGGAATTCTGTAACATTAATTTGCTAGTTTAGGTTCTTCTTGGCATTCATCAGCTGGTTATTTTGCTTAAAACTGATGCTCTAAAAATACTGTATTTGACTTTCAG
Source organism: Zosterops lateralis (assembly GCF_965231275.1). NCBI lineage: Eukaryota > Metazoa > Chordata > Aves > Passeriformes > Zosteropidae > Zosterops > Zosterops lateralis. The sequence goes on along the minus strand of NC_139800.1, from coordinate 23,976,105 downwards.
GGAATCAAAGGGGTAGTTTCCACTGAGTACACCCATGGTTTTCCAAGATCCACAGTGAAATACCAGGCTACAAATAGACTAAAATAAAAAAATCTAATTAATACAAAAACTAGTTTCATACCTATATAAACTTGTTATTCTTATATAGGACTAACTTTCAGTCCATATGATCTTTAACATGGCATAATTTGCCTCACATTTTTGTGGAGTTTATTATTGTTATTTTTATGTTACTTTTGTATAGTTGTTTTCTACTATGCCTTACTAAGTGAACCATTCAGAGTGACTTAATACTTCAGTCATGACAATATTCTAACCAGGCTTTTAGGAACCTGATGATTTGGCAGAGCTTCCTGCCATCAATCAAAATGCTATTCTTGTCCTTTGAATTTTACAGGAACTATCCACTTTGTTTGGTAAACCTGAAAGCAAAGAATAAATGACATTTTTCCTTTGAAGAGAGTTTCAATATCAAAATAATATTAACACTTTATGTCCTAGAAATCAAATAGTCTTCTTGTCGCATTTGCTTTAAATATAATATCAGAGGGTTGTCTTAGGAAAATGCACACTCTAGTAATGATTTGCTTGATATTTATCATAATATTAATTTATACAGTCCTAACAAATAGGAATAAGTGTTAAACTTTCTCCCATTCTTTTGATTCTCTTTTTCTTATTTTTTTGGTAAAGAACAGTTAACATTCAGGTGAAATTTCTTTCTTAAGTACATTTTTGAAAAAAAATATTTCAAATATTTCATTTTGATGTTGCCAAACTGAAAATTTCCTATAAGAAATTGTTTTTATTCAAAATCAGGTGAAACATTGCAGAAAAGTACTGAAGGTCAAGACAAAACATTAATGTGTAAATTGATAGAGATTATATCTTTTTGTCTGCATATTTTAAATTAAGAAAAGACCTCTCAAAATGCTGATTGCTTAATATTATTTAAGACAGGAAATATTTCAATACTTTTTAGTTTTCATTTTTTATATAAAACAAAAAAAAATGCTGATCATCTATGATTTATCCAGACTAATCCTTCCTTCCAAATATTGGTTTGTATAATTTGGTTAGTTGAGCTTCCCAATGGCATAAATCATATATTTGCACAGAATCTCTATATTTTTCTGCAAAATTAATCAAAAGCGAAGTAACCTAATCACATGTCAGTTGTCTTCAAAATTCACAGTCCTTTAAAGCACACACAAGATTTTTAGTCATACACTGAAGTTTCAGGAAAATAAATGTATAAGTCAAAGCTTTCATCAATTACACAGAAAAACATAATATAACCTCCCACTAAAATAAAAATCATCACTGACCTGAAGACAAGTTGTTTAATGTTTGTAACACAGAAACTGGACATCAAAGAATCAATTACTCTGCAAGTAGATTGGAAATTGTAATAGCTTTAATGTCTACTTTCAGAGGCAAATAAAAATAGTCTAGTGAATAAGATAAGTGTCCTTCATGCTATACAAATTGAGTTGCAAGACTGGGGTTTTTTTCGGTTTTTTTTTTGTTTTGTTTTGTTTTGTTTTGTTTTGTTTTGTTTTTTTAGGTGCCCATTTTCCAGAAAACGTTTATTTTACAGGTGTGTGCTTGTTTTACTTTATAAAACAATATATTTCTATACCATTTTTTATTGGGCGTTTTTTGATACTGAAAGCGTGATAAAAGGTAAAATTCAAAACCATCCTGATGGTAAATCATCATTACTCCTCCAAAGTGATAAATTTTACTTGTTCCTGATTAGCTCTCATTGTACCTTACATAATTAATGGTAACCTCTTCTGCAATCCCGGCTCTGTAAAGTCAAGACAGATAAATATTCTTTCATAGTACTAATTAGAAGGGGGTATTTTTAAAATATTCCAGCTGCACTATACATCTGGAATTGCACATTAACCCTAGGATGTGGTGGGTTGTTTTCAGGGAGATGCTGGCCTTCGAGGTAGAATATGAACAAAATTGACATAAAATAGGAATTAGGCAAACTGCATTATTTAATATAAAGTGTAACCCATTTCTAAAGAGTAAATTGAGATGGGACTGAATTTAAGATGGAATATGTGCATAAGAATAAGGTTGATCTTTGTCAAATAAAAACACAGAAAATGATAGAAATTTGGTTTCCAAACCTATTTATTAAATTGCTCCATAAAATAGACTGTCCTGCATCTGTTGCAAAATGGCAAGATTATTAAAGAATAAATAAATTATAAAGAATAAATTGCTAAAGCTTTCTTAGTACTGTGAAAAATGAAAGATTTCCTTCTTTTTCCCCTTTCCTGCCCTTAGAAAAATTCCCACCTTGGTGAAAAATTTCAGTATTTTAATTATAAATCTTAAAGTAATTATATAGTGTAATTTTCTATGATCTTACAGCTCTTTCAAATACAAAGGTTTGTTTAAGATATTTTTACTGAAAAATCTTGATAAAATTGTAATAAAAATTTCTAACATACAAATAATATTTTTAAACAGGTCTATCCTGAACTTCATTTCTCTCCATTCCGCACTAATGTCACTATGATTAATTGTGCGATAATAACGCATAATAATATAAGCACAAATTACACAATGAATAATAAAGATGCTGTATTTTTGAATAGTTCAACTAAACACTTACAGTCTAGAGAAGAAGAAAGAGCTGCATTCTCTTTAATGATGTGTTCAATGATTGAGGTTCTGGGCTCAAACCTAGGTAGACAGTCATGCAGAATGAGCTGACAGAGCTTCAGCAGTCCAAAAAGGCCATATGGTTTTATTCTTGCATTAATAATTGATCCACAAGACCTGTGAGTTAATAAGCTGAGGAAACTTTGGAACTAGGCATAGCTAAAACAGTTGGTTGATATAAGAAGTTTTCAACGTTTTCTCCAGCACTGAATGCAGCTTGCAATCAGTCTATTAGTTCTGAGGTGTGTCTTCCCACTATTTTCATGAATATAGGCCTCTGGGGGTTCTAGTTTTCTAGAAAAGAAACCAAAAACAACCAAAAAACAACAAAACAAAAATATGAAATGTGGTAACAGAGCCAGTTGTCAGGAATCTTACCAGAATGAATGACACATTGCCAATTGCTTTTCGTAAAGTCCATTGCAGAACACAGTAGGCTATACACATACCAGCAGTTTCCCTATATATATGGAATATTTATTAAATCTATATTTCATGTACATACATTTGCCTCCTTGTTTGTCAAAATGGATTTACAAGTGACGGTTTATTCAGTCTCGAGAATTTAGGCTTTGGAGAGGAAAATTAGTTGAAAAACCTCCTTAGCATTACAGGAAAATATAAATTTAGGACCCTCAGAGCAATTGCAGTGGTATATATCCTGCCTTTGGTCTTCTTTTCTTAAGTGAATTTACTGTGGCCCATTACGTGACAGTTGTAGAAACTAAATTACAGTAGCTCTCCATTAAATAACAAAGCTATGATTGGTGGTGTACTTTACATTCTCAAGGCAGTTTTCTAACCCCCTAAGTGGATAATTGTCAGTTATTGCTTTTAAACTGTGAGTCTTGCATGACTTTATTAAAAGTTTCTGAGATCCAAAGCTTTATGAAGCTAATAGCAATATATACAGGAGAGGTGTGTGCACCACTCTGTTATAGGGAGGAAAAAAATATAGGAAAGGTTGGGAACCTGTGTTAGGTTTTTGATGGAGTCATACATATGCCTTCTTCCTTAAGTGCCTCAGCCTTCAGATATCTGTGGAAGGGACAGAATTTTACCTGGAAAATCTTGTTGATATTATTCCTCTATTTTGTCACCAGATTTCTCAAAAAAAATTTACCAACCAGCAAGTAACATTTGTCTGTTTTTAAGTAGGCGGTTTGAATTAAACACACATAAAATTGATTGGAACATAAGAGACCTAAAGATGGATACATGGAAGACAATTTATCAGATAACTTCATCTTGAAAAGGTAGAATATCAGTGACATGTCCACAAATATAATTATAAACAGAAATTGGTGAAATGCAGGAACACCTGATGCTGCAAAGTGATTCTAGGCCATTCACTTTTGAGTATAAAGCCCACTATGTGATCTCCAAATCTATTGAGTGAATGAGTATTTTTCAGTAGTCATAAAGGAATTTTTTTATTTTTACTTTCTCTTATTTAAGATATTAACTGATTCACATTCATTTTCTGTTTAATTTCCCTTTTTTTTTTTTTTTTCTTTACTATATGTTACTGTTTCTGTGCTAGAAACAATTCACTTTCCAATCCCATTTTGCACTCTTTTTTCTGCCTTTTGCAATATTTTACTGGCCATTGCAACTCTTTTGCAAAGTAGCTTTCCAAACCATGGTCCCTTACAAGAACAGAGCTGACACTGTTGAGGGTGTTAGCCATTCAAGGGTCAGCAAAAACAGATGGAAATAACTTGCTGATGTAAAGTCATCAACTTAGATTAAAGGAGATTTCATGTGAACTATTCATGTCATGGCCACTCTAAGCTATCCCTCTAACAATCATAAAATCCCAGAATGGGACAAATTGAAAAGGACCACAGTGGGTCATCTGTTCCCAATTTCCTGCTTTAGCACAGTCATCCCAGGGCACATGGCACAGGATTGTGTCAAGAGGGTTCTAGAATATCCCCAGTGAAGGAGACTCCACACCCACTCTGGAAAAATCTGTTCAAATGAACTGAACAATAAAGAAGTCGTTTCTCATGCCCAGGTGCAACTTCAGTTTCTGCTGTTCCATTTTGTCTCGTTGCTGGACCCCACAGATCAGAGCCTGGTCCATCCTCTTCCTGCAGACATTGACAGACGTTGAAGTGGTTCCCTCTCAGTTGTCTCTTCTTGAGGCTAAACAGCCCCAACTCCCTTAGCATGTTCTCCTAAGAGAGACACTCCTGAGCCTTCATTATCTTTGTTACCCTCCAGTGGACCCATTCCAAGAGTTTCACATCTGTCTTGTCCAGGGGAGCCTGGAACTAGATAAGTGTTGTGCATCTTAACACACTAATTTGAATAAACCAAGCTGTTTTTCCCTCAATCCCTTGCAGTGTATGCTTTTCTTGGCTCAGATGTAGTGAGAAGATAGGGTCATCTTAATTCCTCTTTTTTTTTTTTTTTTTTTTTTTTGTGTAAGAAACTTCTTTTATGCATCATATCAATCATTATTCCTCAACTACAAGAAACTATCACTCTCTGCTGTTATATGTGGAACTCATTTACTGTTCAGCTGTGGCCAGAAGTTGTGTAGATAAAACACAGTATTCCAGGAATTGTTTGTCAAAATTTTAAGTATCTCCAAGGATGTAGCTCAGTGAGAATTTCTTTTTGGTAGGCACGGGGATAGAATTTATCCTTATATCTATTCAGAATTCTCTATGCTCCAGCTCCTATCCATTCATTGCCTTTCAACCTTGTTATGTGCACCTTCAAGAACACTCTGGCTCCCTTTTCTTGACAACCTCCTACCATGCAGTTATAGATGACCATGTCTACAGATCTCCCTTTAACATTCTCTTAAGTCTGAGACAGCACAGGCCTACAAGACTTCAACCCTCATAGGTAACTCTTATCAGTAAAATTAGAGTAGACATAATAGGAGTGTATCATAAAAAGAGACAGAAGAAAGGCTATTTTCTTTTAAATCCAAGTTCCTTCCATCTAATATAGTTCTTAAAAGAAGTGACAATACCTAGTGTTTGGGTTGCAGAGTTTTAATCAATACTTGACTGCACTTATCTTTGAGTATTATATAGCAAATTTGAATGGCATGACTGGTTTCACTGTTGCAATATCCTCTGTATCAGAAATTTTTATTCAATAGAACTGGTTTGGCATGGTGAGATCATGTGATGTTAGACAAGGGTCCACAAACAGTGACTTCAGAATATCCAGCTTCAGAAACTGCTTTTTACAGACTTGCAAAGAACATGCTCCATTTCAGCAAAACAGCAGATCTACTGAATTGATAGAGAATTCATTTCTCTCTGAAAATTACTCTTATCTCTTAAAATTCCGAACTTTGTCAGTATTTCACAAATCTTCTGGAGAAAGATATTTTTATATATAGTATTTTAAATGTTATTTGTCTGACAGCTGAAGGAACATAAGACAAGATAAAAAGAGAATGCAAATATTGTCACATAGGCAACCAGGAAATAATGGTTCAGTATCTCACACAATGTAAAAATGAACCAATGAAATAATTATGAAGCCAACTGAAAACAATTTTTAAAAGCATGTCATTCTGCTATGAAATTCACTGTCATATTATGGGGTGGTAGCTAAAGCCAAAAATATATACAAAAAATTGTGAAAGATAAAGACATTACTTTGTCAATTTAGTCTGCTTGGGAAATTTGTCAGAGGAAGGCTAGAAATGCTGAAATGCTGAAATGCTATAGCAAGAAAATATTAATTCCGCACTTGCCCTGTCTTTAACACTCATTTTATTTTGGCTTTTTTTCTGCTGGTCATCTTCAGAAACCTAATACCAGGCAAGAAGGGCCCTTGACTTCATGCAGGGATGACAATTATTCCATAAAAATAACTATAATAAGAATAATTGAAAGACTGCCACCCCTGGAATTTGCTAAGACAATGTTGAAGTCTGGCTTGCAATCTGTGACCATGCAGACTGTTGTCCTGCAGGTGCCTCAGGATGATGAGGCATGGTGATAAACAGCAGCACACACTGGCAGGAAACACGACACCACAGGAGTATTCTGCTAACAACCATTTACAGGCTTGGACAAGCATGTGCCATATTCTCTCCCAATCATCATGCCATTAAGGGAATTCTTCTCTATAACACCCTTAGATAACAGAAAAAAGCATTAAACAATATTCTGTGATGTGGGATATCTATGTCCAGATTAAGACAGAGGGCAAAAGGGGGAAAAATGCAGAGCCCACCTTATATTGACATCAGAATGCCAGGACTTCTTTTACTCATTTAACTTACACAACTTGGTGTGTATTTTGCTCACTGACACTAAACCTTATGCATGTATAAAAACCTTGCATGGATAAAACCCTGGTAAGTCTGATAAAAACATGCAGAAAACTCAGGAAAAGCAAATCTCTGTGAGATAACATGGTACTGATAATATGCTCTAACATAGCTCACAGCTTAAAACTCTGTAAAGGGCACTCAAAAGCTGTACTCAATGATGGTTATGGGTCCCTTACAACTCAGCATATTCTGTGACATCTGTGAAGTTTCTATCCTGTTAGTCACAAAAAAATGTGGCCTCAGTTCTCTTCATAGTAGGCAAGATCAAAAAAAGCTATGCTCATATTTGAATGCTACAGGTTTCCTATCTAAAATGTGGATTTTAAAAAAGAAAATTAACCTTGCCAAGCATCATTACATGACAGAGTTACCAAGAAACTCTCTAGAGTCCAACATTCATGATTTATGAATCTATCTGAGTTCAGACACCTGGAAAATAAAAAGCGTCATGGTTAGATCTTGTACAGTTTGCTAGTACATTAGTTATAATATTGTTGTCATTGAGAACCACATGTGTAGTTATGCACTGGAAATAATACTTATTTCTACCAGCAAATTTAATTCAGATCCTGTTTATGGGGGAAATCTCACTAATTATATCAAAGGAAAAAGTAGGACAAAATTCTGGTATAACTCTTTGGCTAAGGAAGGTTACTTTTAAATACATGAAGTATAATTTGGTAGCAAACCAAAGTCTATCAAATCCAGAGAAATGGTTCTTTTCTATTCACTTTTATTTCTCCTATAATCATTATCACAGATGTGTCCAAGAACCTTCCACTAAAAAAACCCCTGAATATGTTTTTTCAACTTAAGTTTCTTATTTTAATGTGTACAAAGTTTGTAATAAATTATATGCTATGCATTGGCAGTGTCATTCCCAGGTACATAATACTGTAATTTATAATATATTTAAGAGAGAGAAGAATTTTAACTTCTCTAAGAGGGTGGAGAATTAAAAAAAAAAAAAAAAAAAAAAAAAAAAAAAAAAATTATCCATAAGTACCAGGAATAGATCAGATTTTTGCCTGTCTGAAAGATCTAGAAGGAATACTGAACTACTGACTAACCTTCCAGGATTGTTTGCCAAAGGGGACTTTCCTGAGACATATCTCTCTTCAAAGTACTTGGTTCTGATACCTACATGCATTCTAACATTCAGTCATCAGAATAGCAGCTTTTCAAACAGTGACCAGAGAAAAACTGCTCAACTCAGCTTTTACGAATTACTTCACTACTTTAACTACATATGTCAGAGATGAGAATAGAGAAAGAGAACAATGTACTATGACAAAGAAGTGTTTACAATTTTTTTCCATATAAAGTAAAATAAGAATAAAAATACTTTCGATAAGAATATGTGCAGAAGTCAGGTCTGTATATTGTTTTGAAACAATTTATTGTTTCAAATTTTTAATCCATTTAAATTTGGATCTAATTAATTTTACCATCTCTTCTGTGAAAATATCTAATAGGAAAATTATTCTGATGCAGATGAACCTCACTGAAAAATTTCATTTTGTTTATGCTTATATTTTGTTTAGGTTTTATATTGATTGATTTTATACCCATCTTCACTTCCCCTTTGGATTTTCAACCATTGTCTATGGTGATGCTTGCAGTGTTTCCTGAGGAGTTCAAACTCGAACACTTGCTGACAAAGAAATATTGCATTTGATTTCTCTGGTGGAGAAAGGTTTGTGCAAATCTAAATAAGTATCCTTTTTTTGCTATGCAGAAATTTCAGAAATCGCATGAGATGTAAATTTGGAAATGTTACTCATTTGCAGAGTAGCACCTGCTGTGTTTTCAATGTACAGGTCACAAGTTCGCAGCAAACCCTACAGAATTACTGAGTACTCAAGGTTTTGAATCACATCAAAGCACACAAGCACATAAGTGATCACTGTTGCTTTAAAGAGTTGTTCACAAAACATTGCAAAGATAATACACATTTTAGAAAAAGCAGCAGTTCTGTTGATTATCCATCATTTGCATCACAATCACAAACAAATTTCACACCTTCATTCATTGTTGACTTTTAGTTTAGTATTTTGCACCAGTTATTTAAGTTCTAGGAGCATTATCTGCAAAATGAATCTGACCTATGAGCAACGGTTGTAAAGAAAAGAAAAACAGAGTTTATGACAGCAGTCATCATATTCTGAAACAATTTTCAACCTTATATTTGTGGAAACCAATAGGAGCTGTGACTGCTCATAGTATGTCAAATTCTGTTCAAGTAAAATTTACGTTCAAAGGACTCACAGTACTTTTGAGATTGTGTGCTGTAGACCTCCTTGTGTGCTCAGCTTGCAGAGGCTCTGAGCTTATTTGAGCCCTAACAAAAGAACCCTGGAACTTGTGCTCAAGCTACAGCAGTTTACAGTTTTAGCTCGACTATATCTAGTTCAAACCTTAAATGTCAGCCAAGATGGCAGCTATTACATAAGTGGGAATTGAAACAAAGACCTTTTCGAATCAAAAGCATAGTCTTTGCAATGCTGAATAAATCAAGTTTTTGGAGAACCTTGAATGTACATAATTATACAGTGATCCATATAATTATTTGGCAACATGCTAGAGGGGAAAAGTACATTCTCAATTGTATGTTTGTCTCTTTATAACAAGGTGGAGATGAAACTTAGTAAAATATTCTCTACTCTTCTCCTTTTCTTCATTAGAGCTATAACTTTTATGATTGACCTTGGATATGTCTCCCCACTTTTTCTACCAATTATCCCTAGAGAAGTCTCAATAATTTCATAAAATGCACTTCTTTTCCAATATGGAAAATTTTGGCTATGTATTTTCTATTCCAAATGACATTGTCTAGCACTCAGTGAATTTTACTTATGAAAAGCAACTCAGATGTATTTTCTAGTGTTAGAAATATAACATTAAATTAATGGAAGCTTGCACTGTGATAAGTCTCTTGCACAAAAGAGATCAGTTCTCAATAGAACACGGCTCTAGATGAGATGATCCATTTATACTAGGTGTTAACAGAGCAGTATAAGCCTATGCAGACTGATTAATTTCTAATCAAACTACAAATCTCAGTCTCGGTTTGTTACAAGGTACAATTAATTCATTTATTTTGTGTATGTGTGCATTTCTAATTTGGTTCTTCATATATTTAGGATAGGAAGTGTTGGGCTGAATGAGTCATTCAATTTCCTTCTAGATGTAAAAAATATTTATTTTTTAAAAATATTATTTATAGTCTCTATGACAGAGATATATTTTGTGTACCACCACAATCTATGTGGAGCTTTTTCCCCTGCATAATATTATGTTTAGATCTAACTCTAATTTCTCTCTCTATATATAGACAAATCAGCAGAGACCATTAATGTGTAGAATGGTTTGGGTTGAAAGAGGCCTTAAAGATCATCTCATCCCAGACATCTGGCAGGTTGCTCAGAGTCCCATCTAACATGCCCTTCAACACTTCCAGGGATGGAGCATGAACAGTTCTGGGCAACACATCTGTACCTTGCCATCCTCACAATAAAGATTTTCTTAGTATCTAATCTTAACCTAGTCTTTTTCAGTTTAAAGCCACTGTTCTCTCACTCAGTGACCTTGTACAAAGTCCATCTGCAGCTCAACTGCAGCCCTTTTAGGAACTGGATGGTGATATAAGGTCTTGTCCGAGCCTTCTCTTCCCCAGGCTGAATGTGCTGTCAGTCTGTCTCCATGGCACCTCCAGAGGTGCTCAAGCCCTCTGCTCATCTTTGTGGTCTCCTCTGGGCTCAAGTTCCAGAGGTTCACACTATTATGTCAGGATCCCCTCCCTCTAGAACAACAACCAACGACACTACCAAGTGGATGCTCAATCTCACTGTCTTTAACAGAGATGTAAAATAATACTGATCCCAACACTGAGCCCTGAGGAATGCTCCTGAAACTATTGTCCCTCTCTTTGTGGGAAGTAAAATTCTTCACTCTTTAAATTGAAATTTATTGTTAAGTCAAAGCTCAACAATAATTCTCTGCTAGCAGAAGCAGATTTTTAAAAATTTTTTGATGACCTAAACCAGTAGATAAACAAATCTCTTTCCCATTTCTTTTTATAAATTAGCTGGAGAATAGATCTGCTTTCACCAGTTTTGCATGAATGCGAACATCAGCTCCTCCCTTAAACACCTTGAATAATTCCAAAAGACCTCTCTTTCATCATCTATTCTCATAGTTCCATTGCATTAAGGCCTCCTCTCCTATATACCCACAGCAAAATGGAAGATGTGATTTTTGAAGAAACTCAGTTATTCACACAGGTCTTCCAGCTTGATCTTAGTTTTCTCATTGCTGGGAAACATCATGAGTTACAAACAGAGAGAAATGTTTACTCAGTCCTAATCATGAGTGTGGGTCAATGACTAAGGTCCCCAAATAAATCAATAGTGCTGAAATAGGCAAGCACCTCCTTCTGGGCCACAGATACATCAGGACAGTGAAAGTAAGGATGAAGGAGCCTTTATTGGCTACCTTTCCAGCATGAAAAATCAAATGCAATTTGTCCAGATTAGTGGGCTTAGTCTCTTTCTGATTAACAGGTGCCACAAATATGTGACCCATGCCTATGCCTCTGATTTTTAATAAACACATTTGCTGGGTCCAATAGTTTGGCAATTTGTACAGAAAATTAGATGTAATTTCCCCTAAATGCCACTGGTTTCTCAGATAGTTCAAAAAGTGCCAGGCAGTTCAGCAAATAACTACAACATCTCTGCAACTGAATCAGGTTTCCTTGATGAAGCTTTCTTTTGTTTTCTTCAAATCCAGGCTCTGCTGTTTTCAATTTCCATAACCTTCTATATATCCTCTTCAGCCTTCCTTTACTTTCCTTTTCCGAGTCCTATTACTTCCTCCTCTTCCTTAGAAATACTCAGTTTAAAGGGTCTGATGTAATGACAAATGAACTTGTTTTTCTCATAGAAATCAAGGAGTTGGTGTAGAGTCTCTCACAAGTGTTACCATGAAGGCTACATCTGCTCTCTTAGACCTGTGCCTACCCTTTCCTGCCCCTGCCTAACATTTGATGAGATACCAGTGGATTTAGGATCCTTGTGACATTTAGTGATCTGTCTTGAAAATATAATAAAGAGATGGAAAAGAAATTAAAGTTGTGGTGTTTTTGGGGTTTTTTTTCTGTTCATCATTTGGCAGTGCCTTCCTCCGCCTTGCTGCCCAGTGAGGGACACAGATGGCTTCTGCCTGTTCCAGTTAGCTCAAATAGCCAGTAAGAGCCTGTGGGGCTCTTAAAAAAGGCTCCCTCTAGACTGGTCTCAGTCTCATCCCTAAATAAAGTTAAATAAAATGTTGAAATATTATATAGAAAGTTTTCTCTAAAAAATGTCAAATTCATGCAGGAAACCTGTGAACCTTTTTCTCCCACTCTTGGCTATATTATTTTATTTCCTTTTTCTTCCTTCTCCATCACAACCTCCTTTCTACCCCCTCAGCCCCCCCTTTCTTTCCTTTCTGATTCTCTTTTTCCTTTGCCATCTGCTCCTAGCTTTCATTTTTTGATATCCCCCTTCTCTGGCAATACAAATATCTCCCCACCCACTCCAAGAGCACTGTTGTGCAAAATGAGTTTTGTTTCTCTGGGCAGCGTTGTAGCAGTTTTTTGCTGCAGTTTAAATGTAAATTACAACAGTAGTAAAAACACTTAGGTTTAACACTAAAGAGAGTATCTTACAGAATAGGCATATTTTAAATTGAAATAATAATAAGGCTAAAATCTCCTTAAAGTAGTGCTTTATGGAATATGAACCCCACATGATTTCTATGGAACTGAATAGATGGGGAAGAAATAAAAGAAAATACATAGCACCCCTTTTCTAGGTTTCTTTTATTGGTTTTTTGGTTTAATTTTCATTTTTGTTTTGGTTGGTTGTTTTTGTGTTGTTGTTGTTTTTTTTTTTTTGTTTTTTTTTTTTTTTTTTTTTGTATAATTACCAATAACCCACTATTAGGCTTCAAGGACAAAAATAGCTCTTAGACTGTCTAGATATCACATCAGAACTAGTCTTTTCTCCCCTGGCAGCAGTTTGGAAAGATGATTCCTCATGGCACCTGAAGTCTATGATTGTCAGATCACTCATTCCTATGGAGAAGTCCAGGCAGGTGGTATCTGCTCTGTGATTATTTCTCTTTTTTTTTTTTTTTTTTTTTTTTTTTTTTTTTTTTCTTTTTTTTTTTTTTTTTTTTTTTTTTCTTTTTTTTTTTAACCTGATTTCTTCACTGTCCCCAGTTGACAGATGTGTTACAGAATATTTTATTTTGAGGAGAGAAAGAGAAGGATATTGGAATGGGTTAACTCTATCTAAGCTGGTGCAAACAATGACAGTTTAAATGTACAAATTCTCATTTCCAAAAGGAGGCTTATGTGGGTTTTGTGATGTGTAGAGGCCGCAGGTGGGAGATGGGTCCCCATGTGTGAGGTGCTGTACAAACACATTAAATTCCCTGACTAGAAGATCTTAGAGTGTAAGTAAAGAAGAGCAGGGAGAGGCTGGAGGGTAGAGGCTGAATGAGCACAATCTTTGTTTTACAGCAAACAGCTAAATTAAATGGTGTCCCCAGTGGGCTGAAAGAAATCTGAAGTAGAAATGGACATTGAACATCGATTACCTGAACCTCAGTGTTTTGCTCATAAAGCAGTTTAGTCTTCAGGCAAAATCTGGCCTCCAGTTTGATCTTTCAATAACATTCTCTACTTTCTTATCATTTTCAGAAGCAATGGGCTTTCACACTGATGCATTGTAAGGTAGACCAGGCACAAAGGAAGAGCAATTCGCTGCCCATTCATATGCAGCCATCTCTTGTGCAGAGCACAGCGGGTATATAACAGCTACCTTGCCACACGACAGAGAATAAAGAAGACACTGTTTAGCAGATACCTGGGTAGAATGACTAGCAGGTGGGGTCTAACCTTCATTCTTGAACAAAAGTGTTATTAGATTTTTAATGATCATAGAGGGAGCAAAGGACATGCACAGATTCCCTCTCTTTTTTTCTCTGTGTGCATTTGTGTATGGGTATAAGATCACGTCTGTCTCTTGCAGTTGGGCCATGCCTAGGAGAGCAGAATAAGTCATCTCCTAAAAGAGGATAGTAAAAACCTCCTTAAGATCAAAAGATAACAGTCTGTGCTTTTTTCTTTCTCCCTTTTTTTTTTTTTTTTTTTTTTTTTTTTTTTAAGAAGAGAAAAAGGAAAGAGGGGGTTCTATTCTCAGCTTTACTGTTCAGGATGGGTGATTTGTCTCGTAATTGTGTTCGCTGACTGCAGCAGATGGATTCATTACTAAGGTTGGACAGAAATCTTTCAATACAATGTGTTTTTGTGTGTGTGTGTGAAAATGATGAATCATCAAAACTGAAACTTTCCAGGAATATATGGCAGTGCAGAGGAAACTTTTCTCAATGAACTTTTCTTAGCTCATCAATAGGGCTTGTGATTAAAACCAGAGAATGCAAAATCTTCTATCTTGGGGTAGCCCAGAAGATAGGATGTGTGGGCAGTGAGGTTTTGAATTTCTCTTCTGATTTTTCTGAACTGCTTATTTTCTCACGTAAGTGTGTTAGTTACTTCACCATCAAATTATTTAGCACATTTCCTTATATATATGTGTTTATATAAGGAAACATAAATGGAATATTAGAGTTTTAGCAAGAAAAATTGAGAGAAAAATGATGGTCTGCTGAACATGGTTAAATGAATGCAGGTCATGTCCCCTGTTAAAGCCACCATATGCCTTTTTTTGAAACAGAAAAACATTTGAAATCTTCAGTGGGAACAGCTTGCTCATTACAGGCCCTTCTTCTCAAAGCCACCAGAGTCTGTTCATTTTTGTTTCAGTAGAAATTACCAAAATAATCCAGAGGGACTAATGCTCAGGGAAAAGTCTTGAAGGCAAAGTCACTTAGCTCATGACCACAGCTGAGGAGTAACATTTTACAATGAAAGGAGGTCATGAGCCTAGTTATCTACTCATGTTTATACCCCTGTAAATACTTTTCCTGTCTGAGTGTTTGTTTAGGCTGTATATAAACTATTGCTGATTGTACTGCTGCCTTTGGGATCCAATCTTATGCATGACTTACCCTGTGCATAAAGAAGTTTGTCTTGGACCTCCTTAGCAAATGTTCAGTCTAGACTCTAATCAGCACAGAGAGAGAGAGACACTTCCAACAGGAGCTACAGCCAGCAAGAGGCCTATTTGGAAGACAGACAGGACACCAAATGTGTCTCTTAAATAGGGCAAGGCAGCTTGCTAATGAGCAGGAATTTGGCCCTGAGGTTTCAGTTTATGACAGCCATGTAAATGACAATCCCACTGTAGCAATGGGAAGAGAAAATCAATAACACTGCCCCATCAGTGGGAACAATAATAGGGAACAAATAAAGGACCACTGTGGACGAAAACATTAGACTGGGATTCACCTGAAGCAGAGCAGGAAGGAAGGGAAGCGAAATATGTCAAAATTTATTTCCTAAAAATAACATAGAAGTCAATAAAAAGGCATCTAAGTAACGGAATGAGAGCAAGAAGATGACAACAAAGTTGTCAACAAAGGTGAAATAAAGCTCGCCAATGCAAAAAAAAAAAAAAAAAAAAAAGTCCCAAATTATTGCAAAGGTCCATTCGATCTATCCATTAGCAGCTCTCCTTGTTCCCTTGAGCCTTTCTTCCAGATCAGTCTAGAGCAATTGAGCATTTTCCATTTCTAGAATCTTTCTGTAGTGATTTGCTTCTTACTTAAAAATATTTTCACCATGAGAAAAAGGAACCATGAAACATATAGCCATGTAATCTCCTTGCAGGACATCTGACATGTCCCATTTTTACTCTGGACAATTCGTAATGTATAAGGAGTAGCAAATCCATTGTTTACATTGGTTAGCATGTTGCGGTTCACAAAGGTGCATCAGTCTATTACTGTGTCTAAGGTGAATAAAACCACATTAAAATTTGTTATTTTGAATTGCAGATAAGATTTTACCACCATACAGTTAACTTCTGCTCCTTTGTACTGGTTTCTTGAGATTTGAAGAAATGTATATTCACTCCATCAGGGAAGTTGTAGTTCCTTTTGCTTATCCTTTAGTCCAGATTTTTCAAACTGTTTTAAATTCAAATAGCAATTAAAAAAAAAAAAAAAAAAAAAAAAAAAAAAAAAAAAAAAAAAAAAAAAAAGTGAGATACCTTATACAAATTTCTGTCAATGGTTATCATCTTACAAAAAAAAAAAAAAGGTTGAATTGTGAATGGTTGATTATTGCTCCCTCACAACACTTTGTGTGTTCTCTTGCTCTTATAAGTACATGTTTATATGGTGTAATGATAAAGAGCATGAGGTTTTCATGTCCCATTGAAGTTTTTTGAATCAGAGCAGACCATAGATAAACACTTACTTAATGCTTATCTTTTACTCTGAAGCAAAATGATTTTAAACTCTAAAGTTAAGAATTACTTTACTCTAAACTAAAGGATACTCTAAAGCAGAGGATTCATTACACCCTTTTTCCCTCAAGGTACGTTCTTATTGCTATATCCAAATTTGAATGTCATGAAGTATTTGGCTCTCATCCATGTTATCTTTGTGCTATCCCATTTACAGTTAAGGGTGCCATCTAAAGCTTGATATTCTTCCATAATTTTATGTTTTTATTTTGGCAGAAACTTATTAGTATACTCTGTCAGGACAAAACTTTTCACTGCTTGATCACTCCTTATTTGCATTTTTAATAGCCCCCATTAGACATCCTCCAAAGCAATTAGACAAGCATCTGTAATAGAAAACTCCTGTTTCCTATTTTCAGAACTAAGAAACTAATAGCTGAAGCCCTACTAGAACAATTAAGTAATAAGAAAAATACTGTGTTAAGGTTGGCAATAGAGTAGCTGCCATAAATCACTACAGTAATGACTTTCAGCTCACAGCATTTAAGTAGATAAAAAATTAACCCACACACTATTTCTGTGGTCTACAAAATAGACATGTCCCAGATTAAAAAATGAAACGAAGAAAAAAATGTATGCAAAGTATATAGTATCATTCAGGTTTTGTTCACTGGGGGTGGGGGGGGGCATTTAGTCTTTAACATGGCAGAGCCTGTCTATTTTCATTGTGTTTATATAACTTTAAAAATTATGATTTATATATCAGTGAAAATTATTAGATGTAGGATTTTTAGCGTAATCTTTAAAACACTTGAAGTGCTTTGTTCCCTTTGATTTCAACACAGAAATTTGATGCCTAAATCACTTCAAAGTCACAGATCTTAGATTGTGACTCAGCTGGACAAATACTGATGGCTTACATTAGATACCATTAATTATCCCACCCCCATTCAACTACTGCTGGAAAATTACTGATTTTTTTCCTGAAGTAATTTCCACTGCTTTTCAGAATGTCTTGGGGTGACTTTATGATGCCTGTATCCCCAGCTGTCTATTCTGTTTATGTAGGATATTGTGTTCTATACCTTTAAGGCTGGTTCTGAGAGCAAAGGGGGAGAAAGAGAAGTGCCAAGTTTGTTTTCAGAAACTGCTCTCACTCCTCCACATTCCGCTCCTGGACTGTGTTGTCTGCAGCACAGACAGACAATGGGACAGAGATCTCTTGTGCTTTTAGTTAGTTTTAGCTAGTTGAAGCAGAGAAGTTCCCTGGATTGTTTTTTTCCCTTTTTTTTGGAACTGTTTAAACCCGTCCTGGACTGAAAACCCAGAGAGATGCCTGGAGCTCACACCTGTGGCCCTCTGGGGCCTGGGCCTCGGAATTTTCCGGTGCCAGAGGAACTGACAGGAGACTGAGTGAGCTGAACTACACCCACAGCAAGGAGTTTCTCAATTTTGCCATCTCTCTTCAGAGCAGAGAGAGGTTTTATTGTTTCCTATTATTAATTTTTTGTGCTTGTGGGCACTTTGTTTGTTAAACAAATAGTATTTTCCACTTTTCTCTGAGGAAGCTCTTCCTTGGAGGAGGGGAAGGGGTCGTTTGGGTTTGCTTTCCAGAGGGCCCCATTCAGAGGTGTCCTCTCAAATTTGCCCTAAACCAGGACACAGAACTTTATTCAGTATTTACTTTATTCTATTATCCAGCATGACAGAAGCTTATAAAAACAAGTGGGGTTTTCATTGTTAAAGTATCACTATCAACTTTTTCTTCAATAAGTAGAATGTGCAATAAATTATTTTGCCAAAATGGTCTTTTGCAAAGGTAACCATTCTGAGACACTACTTCAGAAAGACAATCACTAGAATGGAGACATTCCATATAACAGATTGTATCATTAAGGATGGCAAGTAGCCAAAGGAAAAAATCAAAGTAATTTTGTTGTGAGCTTTCAAATAACTTTCCTTCCCCTACAGTAATTTCAAAATGTCCCAAAATTAACAAATGTATAAACAACACTTGAACAATAACAAAGGTTCAAAATTCTCCATCAGTGTGGGAAACTGTTGGCTTCTTCACTGGGAGGGTAGTCAATCACTGGAGCAGGTTCATAGGCAAGTGATCACATCACCAAGCCTGTCAGAGTTCCAGAAGCATCTGATTTTTGGTTTGCAATTCAGACCCTTCAAAAGGGCTGTTGATATTTTAAAGTGTTTGCTTTTATTAATTATCTTTATGTCCTCCAAAATTCTTTACCATTACCTAACAAAGTCAAACAATTTATAACATCAAATGTATATCAAAGATCATACTTTCTGTTTTCATTTTTAGAAATTGAAAAAATCTTAAATAATATGTCTTCTGCAAAAACAAATGGAGCAAAATAATATTTTTAAAAAATCTATAACAATCTTTTAGTTTTTATTTTTAATTTCTACTAACTGAATTATTGATTTACCCAAGGAGCCTAAGATTAGATTTTTGTACAATGAGCATGAGAATGGTAAAATTTAGTTCCTAAAAAGACATATAGTATCTTGCTTTATTTACATCCCTTACTACTTTGAATTTAGTTAAAATTGTAATGAAATTAGCAATGTGCTTAAAGCAATGGAAATAAATAATGATGTATTTATAAAAATAATGAAACTACCTGATTACTTAAAGCTAAGAATATGTACATTAAAAAATGTGCTCCTATTATGCAGCTAAGTGCCAGCAAGAGACAAAAATCTTTAAATAACTTTTCCTCTAGAAATATTATCACTATATTAACTGTAGCTCTATGTTGACTTGCTATTAAAAAGCACCTGAGGACTTATTTTTCACCTACATTTTCTTTAATTTGTTTTTCTTCCTTGATCTTTTTGTAAATTACAAGTTTCCTCAAAAGAAACAGGCATGAAAAATCATTTAAAGAAGTTCAGGTTTCAGGATACCAGATAACATTGTTAATCCCCTGATCTTCAAAAACAATCCCTGAAGGAATTTTAAACAGAGTTCTGAACTACAGGTTAAAAAAAAAAAAAAAAGTTTATTTGTTTGTTTTTGTAATTAGGAAAGACTTGATTCCATGTTTCCATGTAAGCTGCTCATTCTGAAAATCATATTGGAAAAATAATACAACTGCAATACAACTGGTTTATAGTTCTTGGCTATGCTGGGACTGCACCTTTGCACATATATTGGGGTTTATACCCAAAACTTATCTGTTGGACTCTCTTTTACTCTGGTTCTTTCCTCTTCACACACATACTGCTCTTACAACTCCTCTTCTCAGGCTTTCAGCATTAAGTTATTAAGTTATTGAGAGACTCTTTTGGGGTATGTCTGCAGCAACCTGAAGCAAACTGTGCCTGCCTCTGCCAGTCATTGTGACACTGAAATGAGTATGAATGCGGATGTACTAAAGTAATTCTGAAGAGTGACTCGAGCCAAAATTTGAGCTTGGTTTTCGAGAGGAAAGACTGGTGAACTAGCACACTGTGCCTGCCCGTTACACCGTCTGCTTAGAGACAATAACTTTCCCAAAACTTGCCTGATGCAGCCAAAAAAACAATGACACAGAAGCAGACGTGTGTGTTTCTTATCAGCAGGGATCCTATTGCTGCAAGCTCCACAGTGTTTTGGGCTCTAGCTCTACTCGTCAAACCATTGCTCTTGCTCCATCGCCAAGCAGCTTACAGAAGGCAATTAAGTATTGCATAGGCATTTGACTGTAAACAATTATGGAACTTAATATCCTGTAGCTCAGAGGGGGGAAAAATGCCTCCTACACTGGCTGAGCTGATAATCAATGACTTTGACAGTGGAGAACTCCATCTCTGAAAGACAAATTAGGCTATTTCAACAATCAGTCCATCACTATATTCCACCACAAAGTGTCTTCAACTGGGAGATTGTTTCTTTTACAGAGTCTGGCAGTAAATGAGATCTAAATGCCAGGAAAGAACTGGCACAGACTTTTGACTGTTTAGCTTGACCACTGAAGTCTATGCACATTCAGAAATGCATGTCATGCTGTGTGCCTTTTCAAAGCCGGCGATGAGAGCTGAGCCGCTGTGGGAGGCCAGCGAGTGAGTGATGCTGTATTATTTGGAGAGCCCATGCGGCTGAATTGTACTACATAGCATGCCAGAGATGGGATCCAGGCAGGCAGGCTTTGGGCAACACAGAAACCTGATATCAAGAAAGAGGAGCCTAAAAAAGCAGACCAGCAATCTGTAGAGTTTTGGTAACAACACCAAGTTCATGCTCAGAGCTTTGTTAGGGAGAGTAGTGATGTGTCATTTGACACAAGGTATTCAGTCAAACCATAAAAAAAAAAATCTCTTCATTAAACATCAAGATGTCTTTGAAGCTCACAGTGGAGGTGTTTTTGGTGTGACAAGTGATCTCCTGGGTCAGACCAGATGTATTATTTAGTTTCCAACTAATATATAACATTATATAATGTAACTATAAATGTTATAGTTACTAGATAGGAATTTCTATAAGTATTTCTTACAGCATTTCAAAACGTTACTCTTGCCACTTATCCACAGACGCACATCTTTCATATAAGATGATTAAGTGTAATCTCTGGGGAGAAAACAAAGCTCTGTCATCACCTTAGGGGTGAAAAATACTCTGTTGCTTTTATATAGAAATCATAAATGATCTTTAATACCGGGTGAATGGTATTATTCCTTCCTTCAGAGGAGTAAAGGGATACATGATGATATCTCAGACATTCATATTGGTCCAGATTTACCTTTAACTAGATCTGAATTCCCATGGCCAATATGATAATCTCATTACAGGGTGTTCCAAACCATCCTAAGCCATATATGTTCCTAAAATGAAATGAGTCACATTTTTGTAATTTATTCTCATCATCTATCAAAGAATCAATAAATAAATAAATAAATAAACAAATAAAGAAATGAAGAGGCCAGATGCATAAACCTGAGGGAGGTGAATAACCTCCATAGTGATTAATAAAAAGTGCCTGAACATATGAAAGATCATAGAAAAAACATTAGCAACTGGGGTCTGAGGACTGGCAGAAAGTAAAGTCAATGCCAGTGGCTGAGCAGAAGCTTTGGGATGAGACATAGACTACTGATGAGATCTTCACTTCCCAAAAGTCAGCAACACTGATGTTCACTTCAGCAAGGACAACTTTTCATGCAGACCTCTCATCTTCCTGACCTGACCAATTAGATGCTAAACAGATATTCACAGCAAATCACCAAGACCCACATAAGAACCAAATAAGTTATTGGGGTCAGAATTCAGGGTCATTTAGGAGCAAGGGGGAAGAATCAACAGAGGGAGGAGATCAGGGCAGAACATGGTGTGTGGCACAGAGGGTGGGACATGAAGGCAGTGACCCAAGCTATCGGGAGACACTAACCTCCAATATATAATGGAGATCCTCTCCAGCCACTTCCACCTCCTACCTCTCATGCAGGTGCCTGGACCATAGATATCTATGACTTTTGTGAAACATATTCCCTCAATGTCTCCTTCCTCTCTAGAGTCTCCAAATGTTCCTTCCATCAGAGTGTCTTGCTTGTTAAACAGCAAGACAAAGACAGACCTCTTGGGGAAATCCCTCAGGAGTGCTTTACTAAGTCCCTTAAAGATGTTTAGTGTTTGTGCCACTTTCTTTCCTCTTTCTAGTGAGTGTGCTGTGTCACCAGGCAGGACCCAAGCATTTACAGAGAGAAAAGACAGGAGGAATGCCTGTACCTATAAAATTTGTCTGGTGAAATTCCCTGCCTCTGTCTCCAGCTTCATGCTGGAACTCAGCCTGGTCTGGCAGTGTCAGGGTACAGGATCCTGGCACTGGTTCCTGTGGAAAATCAAGAGTTTTTTGGCTGTCAACCCCTTCTCCAAACATCACCTGGAATCCCTCTCCTGAGCTATGCTTTAGCTCTCCTTGTCTACCCTGCCCTGATATCTGATTAGACCTGAGAGTCTGGTCAGCTCTGAAGAAGCCACATGTGAAAACCCCACAGATTCTATGAACTGTTCCTGCAGTTGCAGAAGTAGTCTCATAGGACAGTTTTCTGTAGATAAGATTGTTAGAAGAAATGTGTACACTACGAGGAGTGCTAGATCTTGAATGGGCTGCAGTTGTCACATAGTGGAATTTTGTGTGTCATTTTCCCCTCTTGAGTGACAGGACAAGGGGAAAATGGGCTGAAGTTGCACCATGAAACGGTTAGAATGAATTAAGAAAAAAATTTTCACCAAAAGTTCTGTCAAGCAATGGAACAGACTGCACATGGAAGTGGGGGAGTCACCAGCTCCAAAGATGCTTAAAAGATGTGTAGGTGAGGCACAATGTTTTATTGGTGGACATTGCACTGAAGGGTGAATGATTGGACTCTTGAAGGTCTTTTCCAGCCAAAATATTTCTATAATTCTATAGCAGAAGAGGTCAGATGGATATGAGAACATCTTAACAGTAACAAATGGTGCACATTATGTTGCTTTAACAGCTTATTTAAAAGACTGATTACAAAACCCTTTTTTTCCCCAGTCAATTTGTACTTTCTGAAGGCATGCACAAAATGCCAAAAATTGTTTTAAAAGTATTAGCCATTTTGGAACCCATTTTGCCTCTTATAGCCGTGGTCCAGGTACACTAGCAAAATACATCCTGTTATTGGGATGAACTTAACAGCATTTTATATTTGGAAAACTATTATACACCCACCAGGTTTGACTTCAATGGTTCCTCCCCACCTGGATGAGGACTTTCTGAGAACCACTAACAAGTTAAGAGAAAGAGTGAGATTTCTTTATGACAAGTGAAAAAAATACTTTTCCAGGAATTAGTAGGAAAATGTCATTTTGACATCCTTGATTCTGGAAGATTGTGGCTTGTTCATGGGCTGCAGGGAGGATTAAGCAAAAACAAGGTGATGCACTGAAATTCTAATGGAACAATAATAAAAGTAAGAAGAAACATGCTGTCTTCATTATTTCTTTATTAAGATTCACCTAATACACCTAATAACATTAAGTAGCTGCCAATGAGATATGAATTAGCATCCACATTTCTGGAAATCATAGTTCTTCTTTAAGTATTCTCTGTTCAAAATGGAGGAAGAATAAATTATGTCCTTTTCAGAAAGATGTAAATCTTTTAAAGCGGCTGTATAACACAGGTCAGTGCTTGTAGTTAATTGCTGACTCGGATTACCATGAGTTCTTGGTCACAACTCCTAATTGATTTAGCTCAGCAAATAAGCTGTGAAATGGGAAGGTATCATCATTAAAAAATTGAAGCTTGAGAGATATCATAACAGTCTACATGGATATGTAACATAGAATCTTTGGTGGCTCCATAATATTAAAACCACAGAAACTATTCTTCCTAGTCCTGTAGTAAAACTTATCATTCTCCAACCAATTTACAATCAAATCAGTCTTGCTGTAAGTGTGATTTTTATTTGTGGAGTGCAACATTTCTGGAAATTACTCATTAGGTGGGCATTTTTACAGTTATTTTTATAAACTTTTTTTTTTTTTTTTTTTTTTTTTTTTTTTTTTTTTTTTAAGATAGACAAATTGTAAAGCAAAGAAAAAATATAAGATGAAAGAAAATAAGGAATGGGAAAATCTTTTTGTTGATGAAGGGCAGTCTGCTTTGAAAGATTGTCTTGAATACGAAAGTCACATGCACATTTCAGACAGGAAAGGATTAGAATAAATAAAGGAATAAAACCAATATGATCAGAATTGAAACAGCGTTTCCAAGATGATCTTGATTGGCTCCTGATGGTAAAAGTTGAAAATATAGTTTAGGTATTCAGAAGAAATGGTTTTAGGACCACATTAAGGTTAGTTTTAATTCCTGATGTAAAATTAAGCAAAGGACTTTATCAAGTTCATATAGCAAGTTCTTGAAATAAAATCCTTGCTCAGATCCTGATTTGCAGAAAAAGTCATAGAACAGAATTACACTGACCTCAGTCAGCTGCATTTCTGTCCCAGGATTAGAAAATCAAAGTTGCACTTACTGGATGGAAAATTCTATCTTGAGAACTGTGATCTTGTAAAAGACTTGAAAAAGAAAATGAGAATCAGTCATAGCTTATCAGCAGAATATGGGATCCAATGAGATGTTATGTTGCAGAGGACCGATATGATCCTTAAATACATAAATGAAAATGTATCAGATGGGAGAGAGGAATCTTTTTATTAGTTTGTACTTGACATTGATATGACCATTATAGGAAAACTGTCCAGTCTTTGTACCTGCAACTGAGAAAAGATATTGAAAAAAGATTGGAAAAGGTTCAGAAAAGTTCCACAAGAATTATTACAGGTTTGAAAACACTGTGCAATGAAGTACTGCATGCTCAATTTAATTTTTCAAAAGGAAGATAAAGGCAAAACTAGGCATGGTCTATAAATATCCCGTGAAAGAATAAAAATATGATAATAGAAGTTTCTTCAGTCTTAGAAGGAAAAACCTGAAAAGATCCGGTGGTTGGGGATTGAAACTTGGCAAGCTGATTTTGAAAAGAGATGTCCATTTTTAACAAAAATTATGGAAAACCCAGTAGAATTACTGGCAAAGAACTATAATAGGTTTTTCATCACCTAGGACTTTCAAATAAGGTTTGCTTGTAGAATGTACTGTACAAGCATAGATCACAGAAATAAAACTGGAATTTCTTCATGGAAATAATGTCTCTATCTGAAAAGTTAAAATTTCAAATTCAATTAACTTATTTTAATATCAGATAGAAATTGGATGTTTTATCTAAGATGTCTATGCAAAAAGATTTTCTTCCATATCTAGTGGATAAAGACTAACACCTTCACATGCCGGTTCACTTTTTCTAGACAGGGATCTTTGGTTAGATGAATCCCACTCAAAATGGATCTCTTGTTGCAGAGGGAACATATGGGTAAGTCTGAACAAACATAGATATTTATACTCAGTCTTACTATTGGTCCAACTTCAATTCAAAACCAGAACTGGTATTTCTAGTGCATAACTCAACTCATCCTAAGGACAATTGAGCAGGCCCTAGGAACTGTTCCCCAAAAATACCTATTTATTGCACTAAATTGAAAACACTACTATTCCAGTTGCAGATCCTATAGTCTTTTACAGTTATAGTTGTATGAGATTAATCCCATCCTTAGTTAATACAATTTCTTATGGCCTTTAGGCTGAAAGGAAACCCTGTGAATAATTAGGCATTCAGATACAACTGTGATAATCAATTTCACAATATTTGTGAAGATGTCTTTCTAGATGGAACTTGAAGAAACAGGGTTGGTCTTTTTGACTCATTTAAATTTTGCTGAGTAACTGACATTTTCCTACAGCAGTTCTATTTTGTCATTGAGAGGAGCTTTATTTTAAAGGACCAGGTCATGACTTGGGTTATATTACTTTATAGGAGGCAATCTCACTTCTACCTAGAACACAGTATGTGTCTGAGGTCAGACTTGTAGACACCTCATTAGTGTCTTCTTAATTTAAAAATGTGAAAACCCCACAGGTAACATGAGATTTGGCAAGGATTAAAGGTGGAAAATCAGGAAACTTAATAAAGATTTGGCAATCATGTTATTGTCTCACACCTTTCATTCTACTAGCATAGGAGCAGCCTTTGATGCCATAAATTATATACCTATTTTTGACTGAAAGGAACTATATGATGAGTTGTGAGAATTAGAAAAATCTAGTCAACATTAGAGGAACTGTCTGAATGATAGACAGAGAGACCAAGTCTAGTCTCTGTAATTCCCTGATGAAACATACGCTGAGGTTTAACCTAATCCTTGAAGGAATGACAGCAAAAATAAGGTGAAAGACCAATTAGCCTTCTTCCATACTAATCGTTGTTAGAGCAGCTTATTCTTTTTTTCACACTTGTGGAGACATTCCTTGTACCATGGAAAATCAAAATTGTGCTGGCCATACCTTTTCTTCAGAATAATTTCTCTGCCTTAGAATATCAGTCCTTGTTATCTACAGGTTTGTCACATGCCAGAATTAAAAGATTTCTGATCCCAGCGGAAGATTTGGTAGTGATAAGTCAAGAAAATAAGCCAGGCATGAAAATTAACCCTGGATAGAATGATTTTAAGTTGATTCTATTCAAATTAAATGAAAGGATGAAAGCTGTTCTGTAACTAAGGTTTTGAGGAAATTAGGCAGAAAAGTCAGCTGGGTGGAATAGATCCAGAACATGAATATAAAAGAGGTCTGTATATTTTCTTTTTCCAACAAAGGAAAACTACTGAGAATTTCTAACATAAGAAAAAATTGTGTTTCTAACACTTGAATAAAATATAACTAGGCTGTACTGAATGAAAAATTGTAACAGAATAATCAGTATGGAAAAAGAAAAACTAATAAGCAATAGAAGTCAAAAACATTTATAGACAAAGCAAAATTATTTTGGACATCTAAGGTCAATATTCTTGAAGTTGTTAGCAAGAAAATAATACATACAAAATGAAAGAGATAAGGTTAAGGCAAAAAATTATTATGCTTCAATAATGAATATATACTTTAGTTACTAAGGGAAATTCAAATATTCAAGGAACATTAAAGAAAAGAAGTAGAACAAATATAAAATCATAACTGCTTTAATATATTTCAGGCATATATTTTAACAATTCAACTGTGGAGAGAATAATATTTCCCAATTTCAAAAATGATGAAATATCATAAGGTAAAAATCAACCTAACAAACACAAAAACACAGTTCTATAAACCACATCAGAAAAAAAAATTAGCAGAAAAGAGAATATTCAAATGTATGTATCTGTATCTTCAAAATCTTATGACAGATTTCTGTTTGATTTATGATTATCATGAAGTCTGGCATAAACAATTTTAATATGAATGGTTTGCTTACTTTTCAGTGAAAAGAACTTGTAACATTTGAATTTTCTCTTGAGCTCTGCAGCCATCTTTTTTTTAACTTGATATTTGCCATATAACTCCTTGTAATGGAACTTTATTAAAAAAAATAAAAATCTGTTTTAAATAAAAAAGTTCTTTAACAATGAATAGTAGGAAGCTTCAACTTCTACACTGTTTGATGAGAAACAATAATCTACATAGGATTCTTTTAAATCTTTTACATGTGTTGAATACTCACTAAATAACAGAGTTAGAAATGCCTTGGTCAATGCAATATGTTTCAGTTAATAAACACATCTAAATTAATTATATTGTCATAATTCAATAATCAATATTCCTTACTGGAAAAAGTAAACAAGACTTACAACAAAGTGTTCTTTATTTGTAAGAAGAACTTCACCATGGCATTCATGTGATCACAAGAACATCTCCAAGCTGGGGACAGACTGGGAAAGAATGCAAGCATGTGATACTCAGAAAACAGTGCCTGTAGGAGTAAAAATAACATTACAGACTTGGGTTATTTATGGTTTACAATTAAAAATATTTAAATGAAATTACATTTTTAACATAAATAATTTTCATTCATTAAAAAGTTATAATCAAGATACTTGAAAGGAAGATTTTCCAATGGAACAGTTTGTTGTTCATTTTTCAAATAGGAAAACAATATTATTTTGGAGGTTAAAATGGAATAGAAAGCTCATCCTCCCCCAGACCAGATTCTTAGAACTGATAGGACAAGTCACCTCTTAAAATGTGCATCTTAGTCATTACTAAACTTGAAGTCTGAAGGACTAGTGTGCACTTACAGAATGGCAAAGACAGTTGAGCTGAATGGCCTTCCCTTCTACAGATTTTGAGAGGTAAATCTCTAAGTAAACTTTTAAAATTTAAAATCAGATATTCATTGAAACCATAAGAAAAGACACAAGGAGAGTAAACAACTTGTCTAGTAAACTATGCTGCTGTAAGTCATTGGGTTTGAAAGATTACTCAGGCCTGGAAAAGTCCTAAATTTATTTGTGTTACGAAAGTAGTGTGAACAGAGCATCTTTCTGGTTCCCTGACCTTACTACCACAGAAAATCTAAAGACCTTAGAGATTTAGATAATAAAAAATCTACGATGCAAATTTCTTACAGATTTACTTCTTTAGGTTTCAACAGCATGATTAGGCACACATGTAAATTTGACATACTCAGGTATTGTGCAGACTTGAGATACAGTTTGCTATCTTGTCTGACTGGTTCCTTATACAGCAGTCTCAGAAGATAAAATTCTCAGAAACAAATTTAGTAGGTGTTAAGACTTCCCAAAATCCACATCCTAAGACAGCCTCACTGATATTGTTCCCTACACCAGAAAAATCAGCCACCTGTGAGAGTTTTAACACAATTTGCATCTATTTTCCCACTAGTAATTGCCACTAGATCAAAGTCAAAGAAATGAGATGGCAGCAAGAATATCAACAGAGATAAGATGGCAGTCAGGATATCAATAATTGATAGCACAACATCATGTAGATGAAATTGCAGTAGCTGTGTACAGAATTGCTGGCACTGGTTGGAGCAGACTGGTGTGGAACCACAGAGCAGAAATATGTGTCTGTTGAGAAAAACCTCTGCTAGAACCTTCTTGCTCTATCTCTCTGCTCAAAGTCAAATGAACTTAGAGCAGGTTTCTAACATCTTGTTCAGCAAATATTTGAATGTCTACAAGGAGGGAATTCCAAAATCTTGTTGAGTGTCTTGTGAGAAGCTGAAAGGGAGAAAAAATTTAAAAGAAAGTTAATAGAAAAAAAAATCATAGAGAAGAGGAAGATCATTAAAATTCTTACTCTCTTTATTGTAGATCTTGATCCTACTATTATTCTTGGTTTAACATGACATATTATTTGAAATAAGCAAGACATGTCCAGAGTACGTGAGAGTACAGTACAAAGTAAATCTACTAGGTTTTCTTTCACTTGTATGTGTGCTCTGTAGAGAAAACAGGTTCAAACACCAGAACTTATGATGGTGTGCCTAGTCTAGCAGGAATGAACCATAATTTTTCATCGTAGAAGTCTATATGATGATGTGTCATGAATTTGTGACCAGAATAATATTGATAACACACTAATGATTTGTGTATTGATGAATAGTTTCAAGGCTTTTCTATTCATATGTGTATTATTTGACTTTTTAAATTTGCTTCTTTGTACCTAAGTCTTGCACAGCAATTTCTTTAAGGAGGAAAGTGAAGAGCTGATGTTATATATGAAAGAGACAGATAATGTTTCACTCAAGGAAACACCTCGTCTAACAATTATAATTCATAAAACAAAAAATCCTGAGTATGACACTTGCCAATTTAGTCTGATATAAAACAGGGCCTATATTTTCTTTCATTTATATTTTCATGATATGTAATGTCTTTATAATTTTTACCACTCACATCAAAGCTGCCAACTGCTGAGTGTCTAAATAAGTAGCATGTGAAGAAAATGAGTGAATTGCTAAATGTCCCATTACATCCATGGAGAATATCCTTGCATTTGGAGTCAGGCATCTTAAAATTGAGACAACAAATTAATGGTTTTCACTCCAATGGAGTGAGGGTTTTGGCAGTAGCAATCCTATTATTCTCTGTGTCTGAATAGAAAGAGAAAAACAGAGCTAGAGAAAGAAATGAATAAAACCGAACTCATAGAAACCTATTGTAATACCTCAAATCTAGGACTGAATGACCATTACATCCAAAGAAAAAAAGAAAAATAAAGCTGGTAAAACATGAAATATCAAGAAATATGCTGACTCAAAGGTCTGGAATTATTTTGGGTGTACTTGGGTGGACCAAGGAATGGGGAGATGGGGAGACGATAATTTTTACAATTTCTATTTTCCAAAAGAGGTACATTTATCTGTTAACCCCTACACATGGCTGGATTTTTAGGCAGTTTAGCTGTGATTGTTAAAGGAAATAATGATCAAAAGGATTCTTATCTGACCAGATTAGAGAGATATTAGGACTGTCTCTGGTCCAGTCTCAGCTCATAGCAACTAACACATTGCTAAAACCAGGAAGCATTTTAGGAGTTAGGACTCCCCATTCCCAGTAACTACTCCAGGTGTACTTTCCCTTTTTAGAGGCTTAGTGAATTCTTCAGCACAGACCCAAATATATTTTGCTGCTTGACCCTAATGACCAGAAATGTTCCTAGTCCCATTTAATTTCTCAGTATAGATATATTCTTAATGATTGTCATAAATTAGATGCTAAGAATAAAGTAAAATTGCCTAGACATAATTATCTACTGTCATTTGAGATGCCCTTGGGTGTCCCTTTTGGTTGCCATCTCAAAAGAATTGAAGGATTTTACTACCCATAGATGGTGTCACATCTGCCAACGGCACAGCATCTCTAGTGATGTTACACACTCAGATGTTTAGGCAACTAGATTGAGTAATAAGGGTAGGTTTCAGCTTCATATTCAGATGCACACATATGGCACTGATGGCACTTTTACTCTTGTTGCAGTCAATGAAAATTTAAGTCAATGCACTGAAAAAAATTAGGGGAAAGAAATCTGATTTTATTAAACAAACAAACAAATAAAAAAAGAAATAAAATTTGTCCATTCTACAGAAGGGCATCCATAGCCCCTATGTGGCTAACAGTATACCACCAGTAATGCTGTGTCAAATCAAGCGCCAAACAGGTAGTGAACGAAATAATTTTCATAGAAAGGAAGCAAGACCAGATCTTCACTTAACCTCGCAAAACAATTCTATCTTTTGTTATAGTTAAAAAAGACTTTCCTCTCTATGAGACAAAGTCAGCATTAAGCTATCAAACTGTAATTGAAGTGATTCAGTCCTGTTACATAGTAGGGCTGTTGAGATTAATGCTTTGAAAAGAAGGCAAGAGAGAAAACTGCTTTTTCTCCTAGCGTGAGTATCTCACCACAAAACCTGGAGAAAATCCATGGGTGTATTATGTTATAACAAGTAACTATCCAACGATTGAGAAAATTAAGTCTTAAATTATAATTCATGAGTAAAACTAGGAAGTCATGTTGTGTTAGGATCTCTGGTATATTATGTCTTGTACGGTGTATCTTAATGTGAATTGACATAGGAAAACATTCATTGATTTATGACACTAATTTTAGGACATGATGTTTTTTTGGTTTTGCTACTGCTCTTGTTTTTTACTATTATTGTTACTGTTATTGTTATACTATCCTTGATCTATTATAGCCTTTTTTCACACCAAGATTTGACAGGTGGATAATGAATATTGTCTATTGTGCCATTACTATGATTAGATGTGGATAGCAGTTGCTCTGCTATTGACTCATTTCTGCTATTGACAAGCTAATTCTGAATTTTTTTAGCTTATCAAGATGTATTGTCAACTGAAGTGTGTGTGTCTTGTGGTTAGCAAGCTGATCTTTTACTAAAACTGTAGGATCCAGACCATTAGTTCATCAGTCAATGCATATGGCACTTTTTATTCTGTGAAATTATGCACTATGTTAGCATTCTAAGCCATCAGTTGTTGTAAAGGATGAGTGAGCCCCATGCAAAGAAAATATCTTGGAATAATCATGCTGTCTTCAGCTAACTGCTAGTCTGTATAGTCAAAGCAAAATCAAGCCAAGCTGTGTCACCATTTTTAGCCATGTGTTCATCCTAATCCAGGCTACTCTTCTGGGTTCCCTTCAGAGTGTCTCCAGAGAGCATTTCTTCCCATTTGTAACAGTCATTTGTCTTTTGATAATGTGATCTAATTTTCTGTAACAGTCTGTGTCTCTCCAATTAATGCAGTAAGAGCTATCATAGGAGGACTCATGTTGTGTGGCACCTCAAGTGGCCATCCTGTCTGAATTCTTGTTCAAATGAGAGTCAAAGCAGGTTTCTTAGGGCTTCCACAGAAATCTTGAATGAGAACTTTGCAACCTCCCTGCACAACCACGTCTCCTGTCAACCTCAAGACTGCTCTCCTCTCAATGTCACACAGCATAATAGATACGAAAGAGGTATTTATTGGCATTTATATCTAAATGTGTAATAGACAGTTGTAAAAATAAGACATTTTAGTGAGCCACTCAAATTTCGTTGTTTTGGGGCTTTTTTTTTTTTTTTTTTTTTTAATTCCGTATTGGCTATGTTAACAGAGGATACAATACTGCTGAAGTTCCAGCTTCTACACAAGCACATTAGGGTAAAAAAAGTCTTATTAAAGCGCATAGTAAAATATATAGTGAGCCAAGAGTTTTCAGTTTACAGGGCAAATTATTGTCCCTGTAAATGAAAAAGTAACCTCCAGTGGGCAATAATGCCTGAAGCTGAATTATATCCACTTTTTCATCCCATAAGTCAATAGCTTTCCACTATAAACATCAGCTCTAGTCAATATGATATGCTGCATACTGATATATTGACTAATGGTACTATTAAAAGCTCACAAAATGTCAGCAGCTGGGAATTTCTCATGCATATAGTTCTGCATTTCAGTAGATAAGAGTGCTCTGTGTAACTTATAAATCCATGCCCAGTTGGGAGCAGTCTTTGTAATACTCCCCTTTGTGTTATCCTAAAGGATGCACAGCTTCCCCAGCGTCTTCATTCCCACTTTTTTTTTTTTTCTTATTTTTTGAAAATAGATTTTCTGATTTTGTCAAAGAAGCAATCCAGAAAATTTTCTGTTGCAAGGTAACCAAAAGAGGTAACATATAATTGCTGTTTCTCTTCTACATATAAAATGTGACATGAGTTTTTTGTTTGGTTTTTTTGTCTTACATTGAAGACACTGACTCATGTCTCCTTTGCTGACAGACTGTCTCTGAAGAATGAATTTAGATGGCAGGTAAATGAAAGCTAACCTCACAAGTTTTAAGTTCCATTTGTTTTAAGCTGTAATGCTCAAGCCAAAGGTATCTTTTGGAGTTTATGAAGAGCTCACAGAAGGTGTTGGCCCAGAGAACGTCCAGAGATCATTATCACCAACCATTCATTAATCCCTAATATGTGCCTTTTGTCAAGGTGATCTGTCTGACTCAGGCAGAACAGAAATTAAATATTTTCTACATTTTTGGCTTGGTTAGGTTTTGAAGGCTTTCACAAATCAAGAAAAGGTATGGGTTCAGAGAAGCCAATTGAATTGACGAGAGAATCCCCATAAACACATGAATCAGATGCTTACAGAACACAGTAGATTTTTTTAGTGTGTGAAGATATTCTTTATAACTACAAATGCATTAGCAGAGTGCTTAAATTAGGAATGAAAATGTACATGCATTTGTGAATCTAGTCTGAAGCATTTAACAGTTTGTCAATCACTACTCCAACATGATGCAGTCTTGCAAATCAAACACATAATTTGAATTTTGTATGATAGAGGTGCCACTTTTAATACTGCCAGTGACCATTCACCATGAGTGTCATATGACATCATCTGTTGAATGTCTGAAAAATCTTCCAGGATTAAGACCAGAAACCAAAATAATAGTGATGTAAAAAAAAAAAAAAAAAAAAAAAAAAAAAAAAAAAAAAAAAAACACGTGTGATGGAGGTTTTGTTATCAACTAGATGTGTTTTTAAAAAGAACTAGCTAAAAGGTGTAAACCAATAATGGCATTCTCATGAAAAAAAATGAGCTCATTTCTCATTTTTAGAATGTATTTCTTTTCTTAGATTGTTTTTATTGCAGGTTGGAAAGCATTTCTGTATGTGGTTTTAGCTCTGCCACTTTTCCTGTAAGCAGGTCATTTTTTGCTTTCATAGAAAACATATTTTTCAATAGCATTTATTTATTAGAGTACAAGATTTTCATGCAAGACATGGACCTAAGAGCATGTACAATTTCAGAAACCTACATACACCATGTCTATTCTGACAAACCTGTGTTAGGAGATCTTTATCCTGTGCTTCTTGTGCATTGACAAATTAACTCTAACAGACACACAAGAGGGAATAACAGTTCACCACGGAAGTTTTACATTGGATGATCAGTGTCTTGGAATACTTAACAGAAATAGCACCAGTCAGGAAAAAAAAGTTTTATCCTTATGACATGTTCAGCCTTTTTGGCACGCCACTTGCCGAGCATGGTTCAGCATGGAAATACATAATCATGGAGGATTTTGGGAAACATCATTGACTCTCAGTACTTAGCTGACAAAGAAAAATGAAAAGGTGGAGAACAAGAATAATAAATCCTACTAAGTGTTCCGCAGACTTCTTATAAATTCATATTCTTTCAGGTTTAGCTGAACATTCTTAAACTACTGATTTTTGCCTTTTTTTTGTTTTGATTTCAGACACATCTATTTAATTTCTGAAAAGGTAAAATATTTATGAAAATATAATATCTCAATTTATTTTAAAAATATTAATTATAAATCCAGTTTTTTATTCAAAAGGATATTAGATAGAATTTTTTTCATTCTACCTTATAAATAGTCATGATTTATAGTGATGCATTTAACCTCACTTTATTAGTTGAGAAAATAGGTATAATGATAATTGTTGCTATTGTCACAGGAGCAGTAAGCATGAATGGACATTCTTTAAGTACATTAAGATGTGAAATGATGGATAATGGATATGTCCAAAGTATCTTTTCTTTGGGTTTTACCTGCCAAAGGCAAATGTAGCTGTGGGAATTAATAGACACAATATCTCATTTTGGTATCAAACTTTTCTTATCAGCAGAGTTTATAAAAAAATTATCATAGACTTTAATTTTATTACCCAAGAAATATATTAAAAATTTAGATCTTTTATAATTTCTTCAATTAACAGTAGACACTTCTTGATTACTTTCTAATTAAATAATTTCACTCCAAGACTTGGTAATTACAACAAGAAGTTATTAAAATTAGAAAACATTTGCTAACTCAGTACTTTTGATTATTAAGCCTTTATCACTTAATATCACCAAATAGTCTATGAAGATATATGAGCTTGGAAACTGAATTTAATATATTCAGCCATGATAATTAACCACAGGTGTTCCAAACAATGCAATGCTTCTTCCCTGTCATATAGTTTCCTATGAAATCTATTGTTTCTGTCACTGAACTTATTTTTCATCTTATTAAGGTATCTTGTCTATTGACAAGGTATTATTGTTCCCATTACAGGGAAGAATACTCTTGATACTCTTCCATTCATCTGGAAGATATAGCAATGAATAGTATAATTTATATTAATCAGTTTCTATGTAGGATAAAACACTTTATACATATTTACATATAATATCCAAGCATGGTGTGTCTGTGCATGTATGGGAAAAGGAGTCAAAAGTCAAAAAAACAATGTTCTTAATAAGCATAACAGACAATTTGACATGGGCTGAAGAGCTCAGGTGACCCAGAACTGTCTCAAAACAGGGGTCTCTACTAGCAAATGAGGAGGAAACTAGGTTCTACAAAAATTGATATAATTTCCTACTGGAAACAGAGGAACAAGGATAATGTCTTGGGTTTTCAAGGCTACTGATATCTTTCTAGATGAATTCTTCACAATCAAACTGGGTTTACAAAAAAGAAAACTCCTATTTTGACCATGACTCAAATTTTTTGCAATTAAAAAAATTGTGTCGTTAAGCTGGTATTCTGATGGAAATATTGTATGAAGGATTCAGCCACACTTAAAGAGTTAAGACTCGGATTAATCCTGATAATTTGCGAAGCATCTGAGGGCTTTTAAGTTGGAATGCAGTTCCCTTCGGCTCCCTGTCTAGTCAATGAAGAGATATAAGTACCTGCACCTGTTAACTGAGATCACAGGAAGGCTGAATCAACCTCTAGAGAAATTAAGTTAGACAGGCATTATCGAACAATGAATCTAGGCCTTTGTGAGTGGGCTCCAAAGAGTTTGGTTAGACAGCCTGGAGAGGTCCTTCATTTTTAAAGTCTTAGGGGTTTGCTTTTTGTGTTTTTTTTTTTTTTTTTTTTTTTTTTTTTTTTTTTTTTTTTTTTTTTTTTTCTTCCACCCTATGGATAGAAAAAATTGAATCTGCTTGTGCTCAAAATTAAGAATCCTCCAGGACTTCAGACAGCTGATTTTTTTTTCCTTTCTATCATCCACTCTCTGATAAGGAAAATAGTCACAGAAATTATATAGCAACAAATCTGGAATCAGTCACTTAAAAAAAAAAAAAAAAAAAAAAAAGACATTCATAGATAGTTTTATTTACTAGAATTTTGATGCAAATCTCTGAGTGATTGCAATTTGAACTAACCCACTTTTTAAAAGATATCTGAATCTTAGTGTCATTGATTTAAGTTTCTCTAATTCATAGTGTATCGGGAAGTATTATCTGTCTTTTTTTATGGACATCAATAAAGAATCATAAGGCTTAATTAATGTGGATAATTTTAAGAGCCTTACATTAAAAGTCATATGCAAGTGAAAAAGCACTGCCATTAATGTTTATGTTCAGTGCCTTGCAACCTTGCCAGATGGCTTTATTTATTTATTTATTTAATTAATTTACTTTTTAAAAAGGGAATTAGGAATAGAAAGAAAGTAAATAAATGCTGATACTATGGCAATTTCTATATGTCACAGATTCCACACTGTTTCACCTGATGACCAGAATACCTGGCCTGGCCATTACACACTATCCTTATGATGACTGTTTCTCAACTATCACCTTTGCAGCCTCACCTAAACTTGGACTCTTCTGTCTCTATAACAGATGTCTGCAAACCTGGTTGAGTAGTTACCCTTCTTTATTATCCAGTGTTAATTCCAGATAATTTATAAGCTGTTCTGCAGCAGACTTTTGATAACTTCAGCAGAACTGTGTTACTGGGCCTAGGAAGAAACTGCATGTTTCCATCAGCTACTTCTGAGAACTCACAGAAATTCAAGTCCTGTTTTTTGCTTACTTATGCATCATCATCATCACCAATCTTGCCTGAAACAATAAAAGAAGAAAAATATTTGAAAGTATGATAACTGAAGCACAAAAAATTATATGTGAACTGTGGTGGTGCTTAAATTCAATTCCAATTGGGTTTTCACTGCTCCGGTTTGGTTTTATAATTTGTGTTTTATAATTTTGTATTTATTTCTATTGTTTAAGATGGCCTCTCCTTCCCTCTCCTTCTCTCCTTCCCTCAGACTTTCCTTCCCCCCCCCTCAAACCTTCCCGCCAAAATCTTGGTTGTCCTGGTAACCCCATCCCATAATAGTTGTTTACCACTTTTCGGTTACCTGTCAATCTTTAAGTTATATAACTTCCCCACCCCCTCATCATGTATTCCTCCTCCCCAAGTTACTTGTTATTGGTTCAAAAGTTGTGCATTGCCTCATTATACGTTGGCAAAGAGTTTTAATTGGTCCCACGCGATCCCACCCCCGAACCTACTCAATAAAAAGCCGTGCCATCTTGAGGCCAGCGTCTCTCCTCAGAGCGCTGCCTTGGGGCTACGCATCCCTTGGTTGCACACCCTGAGAGTCCCGCCTTTCTATTCTGCGCACTATCCGCACCTTGGTCGAGTTTGCCCACGCCTCTGGCAAAGTGAGCCCCTGGATGTAGTGGCGGCAGGGCTGGCCGGAACTGCACCCATTGGAAAGCCGATCCACTGCAGTGAACTTTCTTTAAAAGAAAATCCAGTGCTGCTTTTATTTTTTTTTTCTCCCCACAGCATCTAATTTGACACATATTTTATGGGTTTTTCTTCTTTGTAAGAAAACAGAGTTTTCCCTGTCCTTCACATTTTAGAGGTTTTCCATAACAGCAAGGTATTGCCAAATCAAAATGACTACACTTTATTTATACCTTTCTGACCACAAGGATATTGACGTGCTGGAGTAAATCCAGAGGAAGACACCAAAATGATTCAAAGGATGGACTAACCCTCTCATGTGGAAAGGTAGAGAGCAATGGGTTTGTTCAGCATGGAAGAGAAGGCTTTGGGGTAACCTAGCTGCAATCTTTCACTACTTGAAGAGAGGAACAAGTAATGTAGAAAATGGCTTTTTGCAAGAGCATGGAGTAAGAGGACAAGAGGGAATGGACTCAAACTGAAAGAGGGTAAGTTTAGATTGGATATTATGAAGAAATTCTAAGCATTCCCTAAGCATTTTGAGGAACTGTCACAAGTCACCCAGAGAAGCTTTGGATGCCTCATCCGTGGAAATGCTCAAGGCCAGGCTGGACGGGGCTTTGACCAGTCTGGTCTAGCAGAAGTGGAGGGTGGAACTTGATGACCTTTAAGGTTCCTTCCAACCCAAACCCTTCTATGATTTTATATTTCTGTGTTTCTCTAAAACTAAATTCTTCCTCTTTGAACTGAAACATTGTTGAATTCACAGAGTAAACTTTTCCTGTTCTGATATAATTTAGCAGACAATAAAGCCCTTGGTGGCTTTGCACCTGAAAATTCAAAAGACATTTGATATTTCTGAAAGAGGATATGGACTTGTGCTTGGAGACAAATCCTCATTTGCCTCACATAGGCCCCTTCCTTTCCTCTTAGGTGAAACTTGATGGGGGAGGTAGAGTTAGACAACCATACTTGCTTTTAGCAGTGACCCAGCAATCTCCAAGTACCACAGGCCAGATCCCTACAGCTACTTCAAGAAAAGGATGCCTGGATCATTCAGTAGGACAAAAACCTTGCTTTTTACTTGCTATGTCTCCAATTTAACCATCTCACTACTAACAGGCAACCTCTTTGAGAAAGGCTTGCTCGGGCCATGATTGTGATCTTAGATGTACCTCTCTCTTGCAGAGGGAGGAGTCCATTGATTTCAACATTTTCAGACATTTCGAAAGGTCTTGCTGGACATTCACTTTCATAGCACTTGTTTGAATTTGATTGAGATTACAGTCCACAAAGAAGTATTAAATATAATCAAGAGATGGTTTTTATGCACCATCAAACTCACAGCAGCACTGCATTAAGAAATTATAGGGAGGGAAAAAGCAATAATTAGGCAAATTATTTGACAATTGAGAAAATAATTAAGACAAGCACTTTCCAACTACCTCTTTTGAAGGAACTGCTCACTCACCCTTTGCAGATATAAGAAGTGGCATAAAAGGTTGGACTTGATCTTAGATGTGTTTTGGCACCTAAATTCTGCAATTCTGTGAAAACCCCAAAAAAAGAACAAACAAACTTAAATCAGATCTGGTACCAGGAAAAATCTCTGTGCTATGTGTGACAGTGATTCCTGACAACCATCCAGCTACACAAAGTTGCACCATGTGCAACTTTTCAGATCTTTGCTTCAAAGATCTGAAAGACCTTAAGCGATCTTAAAGATATGAAATGTCTCTTGCTTAAAAATTTCAAGTCCCTATTGAGTTGCACTTCAAATGTCTCATCTGCCTACAAATGTTCTTCTCTGCTCACCATTTTTTTGTAATCAGATGCTCCTTTGTAAGATTATTGGAGCTAAGAAGAAATTTTTCAACATTTGTTGACATTCCTGTCAGAAAAGACGGATTTACTGAAATGAAAACTTTTCTCAGAAACTCAGCATATTTAGTGAATATTAGCTATGCCAGGAAAGAGTCACAGCTGCCCCACAAAATTCAATACTTCAATAATGATGGGAGACTGAGGTTCAAATGTCTGGTCTGCCTATTTCCAACAACAGACCGTTTCTCCCATGCCACAGGAGAGCTTCAGACACTGTATACCTGCATTAGTCCTTCTGAGTGATTGTACTTCAGTAACTGAAAATATTAATCAGCTAGAATACTTGGTTGTTTCCTATCCAGTTCATGTCGTGAGTGACTCTCAGGACAGACCTTCTAAACCTTTTACATTTGGCAGTCAGTTGTTCTGATATAACATGCTGAAAAAGGAAAAATAAGGAAAATTATGGGTTAGGTCCTGACCTAAGGCTCTATCTTTAACAGCAACAGAAAAATCAAACTAATTTCTACAAATTTACAGAAATGTAATTGACAAGAGAGCACAGCCTTTTATCTCTTCACATATCATCACTCAGATCTCCCCTACTGCTAATGCCACCACATTGATACTCAGGCTAGATCATCAGTGTGAAATGAATTTCCTTGCGATTTATTGTGTGATCCCTACTGAAATACATTTCTCTGACAAGGGAATGGAGATTCCTTTCAGAGCCACAGATCTCAGTCGTGCTGCTGAGGCCTCCACACTTTCATCAGTCTAAATTATTTGGTACAATTTAATTAGTCTAATCAAAAGGCTCAGTGGTTCTTGTAACTCTGCTCAAGAAAGAGGAAAGGAAAAAAATCAGTGCTTTGTTTACTTTCAATGTTGCTCCCAACACATGAAGACACACCAAAATAACTGCTGTTTATTTTACAAGATGGAAAAAATATTGAACACCCTCTGGTCATAGAGGCCATTTTCTTTTGGGATTACAAGTGCAGAGATGGATTAGGTACACTTAGGATCAATATCTGTTTCTCTTCTCGGCTCAAGATGGGATTTGTCAAAATTCGAGAGCAGCTTCTATTGAGTGTCAGCTACAAATCCTTCCAGTACTGAGTCATAT
This sequence comes from Zosterops lateralis, assembly GCF_965231275.1. Classification (NCBI taxonomy): domain Eukaryota; kingdom Metazoa; phylum Chordata; class Aves; order Passeriformes; family Zosteropidae; genus Zosterops; species Zosterops lateralis. Next base: position 23,935,290 of record NC_139800.1, on the reverse strand, counting down.
ACTCATTGAAAGCTGAAATATAAATGGCAAAGGGCTTTTTCAGCTACAATGTCTGAGGTCAGAATGGTAGATCACCTTTCTTCCTTCTTTTTAATGAGCTTTGGTTTGATGAAGTGACCTTGCAGGACTGGAATCTAAGGACATAGCCAGCCTTTACAAGCTCTGGCTCTGTTGGGTTCCATGTAGCACAGCTCTGGGAAGCAAAAAGCACAACACAGCACAATGGAGCATTGATAAGTGAAAGATATGGCTCATGCTGAGAAGATTTTAATTGAATCTTGAATGTGGTCTGAATGTGAGGGGGAGAAATAGCCATGGCTACCAGGTTTCAGCACGGTCTACAAGTGTTAATCTGCATGCCATTTCTTGACGTTGCATATGAAAAATGAGGGCATGCTGCGCTGCTGAGAATGTCTGTGGGAAAGGAATACCCTCACTTTTAGATTAAGTGGGATCTTAGGGCACAGCCCAGAAATCCAATGACTTTGAAAGCAGATCATGATCCATCACCTATTTGGAAACTGAAACAGCTTCTAATGACAGAAGTTCTAATGATAGATTCTTCTTCTAAGGAAGAAGAATCAAAAGGCTCTTCCTTCAAGATTAGATTTTGGTTTCTGGAAAAATATCTTTTCTGGAGGAGCAAAATGCTCCCAGGTTCCAGTTGAACCAGTCTTGCCATTTGGATTCTTGACCAAAGTATAAGTAGTAAAACCCAAGGAAACATAATCTAGACCCAAGTTTTTATAAAATAGAATAGAATAGAATAGAATAGAATAAAATAAAATAAAATAAAATAAAATAAAATAAAATAAAATAAAATCTACTCAATTCCATTGGAGTTTGAAAAATTTCCTAATTTATTTTAGTTTCTTTGGGATGTATGCTTAGTATTGACTTTATAAGAATTAATTTTGGTTTTAAATATCTTATTTAAGGGTGATCAGCTGCTGTATGGTGGGTGAATGTGCTAAATAATAGGTCATTTTAGAGACAGGGTTTTTTTAAGGGTATAAGTGACCATCAGATTTTGCATCCTGGTATTCTGTAACACCATAAAATTCATCCCATTCTGTCTGCAGATGAAAAGACAGAAAGATATTCCCCTGTAGGATCACTTTGCATCACCAAAGTCAATGCTGAATCATCTTTTCCATTTAGGAAGACAGGATTCATACCTGGGCTATCTGTGGGTCATACGTCACTCTTTTTTTAAAGGAGGTTGAATTTGCAGCAAATGAGTTACATTGGTGTGCCTCTAATTGGCAAAAAAATTGAGTCTGTGTCTTATGTACACATTATTACCTTAAAGAAATTAGCTAGGGAATTTGGATTGAAGGAGCTGATTCTTTTTGTTAAGTGGAAAAAATACTGTATAATTAATATTGAAGCTAGTAACAAAGGAAAACTAGGCTTCTCATACTTGAAACTTCACTGACTGGAAAACTTAGCCTACTCTCACTTTTGCTCACTCTCCCTCTCTACTCCTAGGTCTTTTTTTTTTCTTTTTTTTTTTTTTTTTTTTTTTTAATTATAACTTGCTGAAACACTACATAATACCCTTTAATCTCCTTTAGTAACTACCCTATCCTAGATTTTTCTAAGCATCCTTTTGCACAGCATCCACAAATCTAAGAATGAATTGCTGTTACGATTGATCTGACTGATCTCTGAGCTCTGCGAATTTACTGATCCATGGCTTGCTCCTGTGGTTCCTCAGGTTCATTGTGGAACCCACTGAAGGGTGGGAGTGAAATGGGGAAAGACATTTATTCTCTCCTGAAGATCTACCACCTTCACCGAGCTCATTTGACTCAGCCTTCTGAGTTGACAATAGCACTTTAAGGAGTCCGCTGAAGTGAAAGGCAGGTTGACCTTGTAATGTCAAGAGATGGCAGAGTAATTTTTGCATCTCCATAAAGGTATAGAGCAAGATAATGGAGGCAGAATGATAAAAGTAACTGACTTTATGACCCTGGAGTTCAATGACTACAATTTGTCTCCCTACTTTTCAAGAGGGAAAGAAAAAAAGAAGGAAAAAATAATAAAAAATAAATAAATAAATAAATAAATAAATAAGGAAGGAAAAAGTAAGAAAAGCGAGGAGAGGAGAGGAGAGGAGAGGAGAGGAGAGGAGAGGAGAGGAGAGGAGAGGAGAGGAGAGGAGAGGAGAGGAGAGGAGAGGAGAGGAGAGGAGAGGAGAGGAGAGGAGAGGAGAGGAGAGGAGAGGAGAGGAGAGGAGAGGAGAGGAGTTCCCAGAAGGGAAAGGAACAGAATGGAAGAAAAAAGAAAAAGAAAAAGAAAAAGAAAAAGAAAAAGAAAAAGAAAAAGAAAAAGAAAAAGAAAAAGAAAAAGAAAAAGAAAAAGAAAAAGAAAAAGGAAAAAAGAAAAAGAAAGAAGAAGAAAAAGAAAAAGAAAAGAAGAAGAAAAAGGAAAAAAGAAAAACAAAACAAGAAAAAAAGAAAAAGAAAATGAAAAAGAAAAAAAGAAAAAGAAAAAAAAAGAAAAAAAGAAAAAGGAAAAAAGAAAAACAAAACAAAACAAAACAAAAAAAAAAAAGAAAAAAGAAAAGAAAAAGAAAAAGGAAAAAAAAAAAAAAAAAAAAAGAAAAAGAAAAAGAAAAGGCATTTTACATTTTTTCCTGACTTTTAGTTTTTCTGACTACTCATGCTGGTTAAGGTGCTTCTGCACAAGCAAGGAGTAAAATGTACTGTACTGCTTTTAAAATGAGTCAACATCTATTGTTGGCCATATTTCATTATTTCTTTATCTCTTTCATTTCTTGTATCATTTCCTTAGGTGTTCTGTAAAACAGACATTCTCTTGTAAGGACCTCATTAAGTTTTTATCAATAATTTTTTGGTTACTCTGTTTACTAGCTCTAACTTTCTTATGAAATCAGCTGAAACAGAACTCTAAGAAAAGTATTATTCATATACAAAATTCTGTTCATGACTCTACTGTAGTTCTAAGTTGCCAGGAATCCTGAGTTCTGCTTGGAAAAATGCAGCAGTAAAATGGTAGAATATTGAATGCAAGTACTTAATACCTGCCATAAAGTTTGATTTGCAAAAATGTGTGACAGGTGGCTCAGGACAGTAGATAAGCATGATATACAGCCAAAATCATGATATATAGACAGAAATTATGATATATACAGATGCTCCAAATAGGTGGACTTTCTTCAATTTCCTGCTTATGATCGCTGATAAAAAGAGCTTTATTTAAAGCACTGAGTGAATAACAGGAGAATACAGATGTAAGAGAGGATATCTCAGCTAACAAATCCTGTTCACTGATACCAAATGTAATTACACGTTATAATACAATCTATATATTTATTATGTCTCACTTTGAAATTAGTCCATGTTTCAAAATAATTTCTTCTGTTATTATTATATTATTCAAAAATCTTTCTTGTTTTATTGTTAGAGTATTTTAGAGGCAGATTTAAAATATCTGTGGCCAGTGGTTTTCTTGGTTTTTTTCAAAATTTTCTTTTCTAAGCAAAGGTAATAGACATTTTGTTTATCTAGGAGTTTCAAATTTTGCTCTAGCCATAACAGTCACTTCACATTTACCTACAGAAAGGTAGATAAATACATAAAATTATACACAGACAGAAAACAAACAAACAAATAAATCCCCACCCAAAATTCTGTTCCCATATTGTCTAAAAAAATCAGAAAGTCGTGGTAGAACATGAGGTTTATAAATCACACAACTCTGGTCAGGTCATTTTACTCTCTGCCAGATTGCTTGTCTGGTTAAGTCAAATGATATTTGGCACTGAAATATTCAGCATCTGTACTTTCAATTATATGTTATGAAGCTAAGTTAGTTGCCAAACAATTTTTTTTCTGTCATCCATAAAATACTAGAGATATGTCCAAAAATTATATCCAGATTTGTAGGTGCTAGGTGAAAAGTAAACCCCATGAGAATGGGAACAGCTCTTTAGTAAGGAGACAAAGTTAGTGTACTTGGTAACCAGAACCAAAAAGAAGAAAAGAAAAATAAATAAGTGTATCTCAAGTATTTGACCAATCCCAATACAGACTCAGAAATAAATAAGTCAGTGTAGTTCTGGCTTGGAATAAATCTGTCTTGAGCTGTGTCCAGATTATTAAAAGAGGGAGTTTAAGCCAGTCACACAACTGACAAAGAATTATGATGCCTAGTTAGAGATATTTTTAAGGGGTGTCAAATTAGGAAGTTCTAAATTAGGAACTTCATCAGGTTAAGTTTTCTCTGCAGTCAGTGGAAGAGGAAAAGACTCACTTAGCACATGTGAAAGTTGAGACACCTGCAGCTAGTGGGTATTTTTTTACAGTTTGATCGGAACAGGAAACGGTGGCAACTATCCTTTTTGTTTGACCACCGAAAATAAGATAAAGAAGAAATCAAAGCATACAGATGGGATTTTTATTTTCCTTTTTTTTTTTTTTTAAGGAAATATTATTTTTAAAGAAGATTAAAATATAAGGATGTGCAAATATTTAAGGATAAACCTTCCCCCAGAATAGAATATTACAAATAAATAAAGAGATCCTTACTGTTTCAATAAGAACCGATCTCCAGCAAAACTGAAATTTAGAAAAAATCCACACATAGCTGAAACATTGTACTAGAAAAAAGAGGAATAAGAATTATTTCAATTTTTCATCAGATAATTTTGTGGTTTTTTTCTGAGTTTTTTCCTGAGGGGAAAAAAAAAAAAAAAAAAAAAAAAGAACCCGGTAAAGAGGCATGAGGTTTTCAGATGAAGAAAGAAATTAAATCAACCAAAGCAAAAAACTCTCTAAATATCTTAAACAAAATCCTGAGGGTTAATTAAAGAAGGGTGTAGCACAATTAAAGGCTTAAAATACATGTGCCACAGTTTCATGAATTTTGTGAAGTGAATGATTATGTTTAATTAATGACAAATAAAACTGATTGGATTCAAAATTTAATCTTTTCATTGAATATTACTCAGAAATTGGCAACTTATTGTGGAAGAAAAAATCTTGCCTTTTTTATGTATACTTGATAATTACATTTCAAGGAAGTTTTCAGGACATCTACCTATGTGAACCACAGTGAGAACACATGTTCAGTGTCAAAGGAACGTAATTTCAACACATAAAATTAAAAAAAAAAAAATTAGCAATTAGAAAGAATGTTTTTGTTTGCTTTAATTATCAGCTCTCTCAATAAAAATGTCTAGCAATCTTAAAAGGTATATAAGAGTTGCTAGTACAAGATTATTTTATTGAATAGGAAGAAAAGGATGGTTTGTCTTTAATGTTTTCTGATGATAGCCCACAGACATTTTGTAACTCATTTCTCAATTCTGAGAGATTGCTCCATCTTGAAAAACAGTCACCTTATTTTACATTATTATGACTAAAAGCAAGCAGGTCATACACTGCCTGCAGTTCTGCTAATCTATATTGTTGGCTTCAGTTAATTTTAATATTTTCTAATAGTGAAAAACTGAATATGGCAAAGAATATGGGGCTTAGAACAAAAGACTAAATCAATAATAAAGTTGTGGATTCCTTTAAAAAGTGTTAATTCTAGGACAATCAGTAACATTTAAGAAATAGAGGAATTATATGAGAACAAAAAAAACCCCCAGATTTTTACGTAAGTGGCAGGCAGGGACCCACTAACTTACATACTAGGCTAAAAGAAAGGAGACAGATTTATTTCCTTACTTTTATTGTTGTGTGTTAATGGACAAGCTGCTTCACTGGCTCAGTTCTCTCTCTGGTTGATTATATTCAGACTGGCATTCTTCAAGGACATGCATCAATTCTGTATCTGCACAATACCACCCCGAAACCAGTCATGGGCTTTTAGAAGTTACTGAAAAATAGATAGTAAGAAAAAAAAAGGAGGCTTACATCTCAGCAGTAGTGGAGTGGGTTCAGTGTTCTGCGATGCTCGGTTGCTTTATTATTAATTAACAAACAGCAGCACTATGTTCTTTCTTTCTTTTCCCCTCCTTGATATGAGTTGCAGCATGAAGACAGCTCCTACCAAAACCACTTTTTAATTTCATGGTATAAATTGGGGTTTTTACGCTAGTTAGCAAAAAATAAACAAAGACTTTCTGAATGATTGAAATGGAATTTCTGAAGGAAAGAGCAACAAATAATTACACTTCTATATCACTAATTATTATTGGTAGGTTGAACAAAATTATGTTTCTGGCCTATAGAATTTCTAATCAGTAAAGTCACAGCATCATAATATGATCTCCTCAAGTAGATTTATTTTTCAGATGACTGGTTTCTAATGCCATTTTGGCATTGCACAATTCTGCTTTTGGTTATATTTGTCTCCTGCCTATAAATATATTGTTTACTTTTATTACAAATTATTATATGTAGCATAGTAATGAATAGAAACTACAGGTTAAGGTTGCAGTGCACCAGGAATTATCGTAAAAGGAAGTTAAAGACTGTCCCTGATGCAGATGCTACAATTTAAGAAAATTATATAACATTTAAATATACTACAAGCCTTTGTTTCTAACCATGTTTATCTGTTACACTTCTTCCACATATTTGTGAATGTTGGTGGAAAATAATCAAAGCAAGAAAGTTGGGCTTGAGGCATTTTGGCACTCAACAGCAAAATAAAGAAGTTGCACCTGGGAGGCCTCTAGTTAATGATGTAAACATGGTAACATGGTTTCATCATGGTTACCTTTAGACAGTCAAGGTCTTTAATTTAAAAGCCTGCATACCATAGGTCTTTTCTAAATGTGAGTGATTCAACATTAAAGAGTATGTAATATTCTCACTTATGTCTGCCACTTAGATTTAAACACAGAAAAACATCAGAGGTTCATATCAAAATCATTCTTCATATTAAAGATTCATGGGAATTATAAGGGGCAGTCAAATTGTTAAATGTTGTTTATGTCCATTAATAATGTAGTTCGGCCCATTTTAATTTCAACTAAAAATTCAGCTTCCCACCTGGAAATTCAAAGATTTTCCTCGATTCTACTGGAAGTTGCATCTTAAGTAAGGACCTCTTATGAATGGGGAGATGAGCATAACCAGAAACCATTGAGACAAATTAATAGGGAAATGCGATGGCTAGATAATAAATTTCGAGATGGTGAATGATGATAGGAAAATGGGAAGGCTAGCTAATAAATTTTGAGATGATGAAAGACATTATGCCTTGGGATAAGAAATATTTTGAATGCAAGACTTGTATACTAAAACATTTATTGAAATTACAAAATTACAAGGACTTTTTTTTTTCTTTCCCTCCATTCAGAACTGTTTAAGAGATGGAGAGCCAACACCACATTAACAATAGGGTGAAGTGATGAGTGACAGATAGGTAGCAAGACATGAGCATGTTAGTAGGTGTCCTTTCAATCACATCTGATGAGCCTGTTGTTCACCTCACTGAAAGCTGGTACAAAGGAAAAAAGATAACACAGATTGAAAGACTCAGGCTGATGATAAAAAATATTCACTAAAAGCTTTCAACTAAAGGCCATGTGAATAAGGAACTCCCTCAAAATGTTGGAGATTAGGAGACTTTTAAATAAGTTTTGTACAAGCTGGGAGAGTGAATGAATTTGGTCACTCACCGAGACAATGCACTGGCAAAACTGAATACTCTTTCGATCCAATCCTCTTATTTCCATGTTTCTGTGACCTGAGGGTGTGTAGGGTGAATGAGTAGAGCAGAAGAAAGCTGGATGTGCATGGGGCGGAAACAAAAGCTTTTGGTGAGAGGTGCTAGTAAGGGGATAGAAATGGGTGCACTGCTATGCTCAGCAAGAAGGAATACCACAAAGGGCTTCATGTCTCAAAACCTATGGCACAGAACTCTCACCAGATGGAAAAGCCAGCACTTGCAGCAGTGCAGTGGATGCTATAAATACAGATTACAAACTCAGAAACCTTTCTGAAGAGCCTCATCAGAAAGGGAAGGAAATGCTGCCAGCCATTCCCATACAAATGACTGTACCTGGCTGGGCTACAGTATACTAAATAACTGCAGAAAGCAACAAATCACCAGTCTGTTTGTGACAGGTCATCCCAGCTAAATCAAGTTGTCATTTATTTTTGACTTGCTCTTGCCCCAGGATCAGTAGCTGTTTCTTTCAGGTTGAGACTGGAGCAATTTGAAAGTGCAAAAGCCTATTAGAAAAAATGGCATGAAGGGTTAGTTATAGCAGTGGCGGTTGCACTTTGTCATCTGTAGTTAACCCTTTTGCCCCAGGGCTTCAGAGATTTTCTGTATGGTTCACAGGTCATTCAGAAGCTTTGCTGCAAGAAAGCATTTAAAGGTGAAACCTAGGAGCAAAGCTGTCATAAAGGCATGGGGTGAGCTGGCTGTGCATGTGGCAGAGTTGTTAATCCAGATAATATTTTAAATCAAAATGAGCTCCCTGCGGGGCAGTGGGAGGAAGTAAATTTGCCTCTTGTGTTTGGCAGCAAACAATGCTAACCACTTAGGGAAAGTAGACACTTCAAGCAATGCTTCAGATGTTTCAATAGGAATTCCTGCATCACTGCTGCCTTTTGTAAACTTACATAAACCAGAGACCTCTGCTGAATCCTAAGGTCAGTTGTATCAGGGTCTTGACCAAAAAAATATAAAACAATGCAGAAATTATTTGCATGAAGTTCTCTCCACTTCTTCATAAACAAGAGTATGCAAGAGGAAGTGAAATGGATTGTGCTGTAAGGAAACCAAACAACTCTTATATGGAGAGGATGTTTAGATTAGATATTAGGAAGAAATTTACTGTGAGGGTGGTAAGGCACTGGCACAGGTTGCCCAGAGGAGCTGTGGATGCCCCATCCCTGCAAGTGTTCCAGGCCAAGTTGGTTGGGGCTCTCAACAACCTGGTCTAGCGCAAGGTGCCCATGCCCATGGCAGAAAGTTTGAAACTAGATCATCTTCAAAGTCCCTTCCAACCCAAAACATTCTGGGATTCTATGATTCTATGGTCCAGACTCATATTCAGAAAACTATTATCTGACCTCCATATATAAAGCCAAGCATTTAAGGGAAAAGTTACTGAAACTGTGGCTGCAGTGTTTTGATTTAAAATAGGCTTTCTGTGAAGACACTGTTTATCTGCTGCATTTCCTGTTTTGCTTACTGCTTTTTTAAATGGCTCAGATTTAGAGATTCAACTCATACCAATGGCAGTATTAGGAGAAAGATCTCCATCATTTTCTCGTTATTACACTGAAAGATGCCCAGTCTGACATGCTGGGCATGGAAGTGGTTGAAAAAGTAAGCTTTAGGAAGGAATGAGGTGTTTTCTGTATGTGACTTTTTAGCCTGGCATAGAGATCTAATGCGAGCCTTGCCACACCCGCCAAAAATAAAAGGAAAAATGTGATTTTTTGTGCATTTGCGTTGGCTTTTCAAGATATGTGCATTTGAGATGCATAGTAAGACTAAAAAAGCAGTTCCAACTAACATGCTAATTGTTTAGTCAGATATTTCTGCAAAAACACTTGCTGGAAGAGTGTACCTTGATAGTGCAAAATACTCTATTCTCTGCTAAGAGTTGCAGCCATTCCAAAAAGCTGCATGGCAGTAATCATTAACAGCATCAGAGTAATTATGAATTTTCCCATGATCGTGATCAGTATTGTAGGATTTCTTGCCTTTTTTTTTTTTTTTTTTTTTTTTTTTTTGCCCCGAGCTTCTTTGTTACACATAAACATGTACAGTTCTGCCCAGCCTCAGATATTGGTAATATCTTGAATATCCTAAACTGACTAAAGCATTTCTCTTTCTCCCTTCTATTTCCAAGACATCATGTATACCTATACTGAGGCAGTCCAAGTGTCTAAACAGTTTCCTTTATGGCCTCTGTATAAATTTGCTATAAGTTTTCTCATACCTTGTTATATGCTTTTCTTAAATTCCTCAGGTATCTTAAGTTTACTTTCAAAACAAAACAAGGCTGACAGATTTGAACTCATCTCTGATATTGTGAGGAAGCAACAGGAGATAGAAAAGAAGCTCTGACAATTCAGAACAAAGATTCTTTTTCGTTGCAAGCTTGGTAATGGTGTGAGCTCAACCTTAGTCTCTGCTGAATTGTTAAAACGTGAATGGCAACTTAGCTAAATGGGCAGTGAATGAGGGGAGCTGGATGTACCGTGCAAGCAAAGTGAAAACTATCAATCACCATCTATTACTTCACTCTTGGTATTTGAGCAGTGTTTCAGATGTTCTGGAGAGATTAGCTCAGAGTAAGTAAATGCCAAAATGGAAACTGTCTACACATATCCATCCAGTGTGTCAGCCAAGCTAATCACAGTGTGCTTTATAGACTGACCACTTCAGTCCCAGCTCTATCAAGAATCTCTCAGACATAAATTTATCAAGGTAGATGAATCTGACTTGTCTCAGTAGAAAGTTCCATATCCTTCAAGCAAGTCGTCATGTAGAAAAGGATTAAGATATCTGACTCAGAGATTTGACCTTCTAAATAGGCAAAGTAAATTAGAAGCTATGAAGATTTCCTGCGATCATTCCCTGGATTATGTCTTGATTTCTAAGACCTCACGGATCACAGGTTGAGAAGAACTGAACTAGCTCAACATGAAAGCTGTCATCTAAAGCAAAACATAAGCTATGAGCCCACTCTCTGAATTTCACACATGATTAGAGGGGATATCCTCAGGCCTCAAAGCCAATTCCTAGTCATTTTACAGAATTCTTTTAGTAAACAGTTCCTCATTCCTCATATCAATTTGTAGCCTTGAAGAATATTTTTCTTGAGAAAATGGGACCTCACTTCTGGATAAATCAGTGCAAATTCCAGTTCAACACAATAGGTTCTCACTCTGCCCAGTTCCAAAGAAATGATACCTGATTGTTCTGAGCTCTTTCAAAGCAATGGTCCTTTGGACCTCTCCAGATGGAGGAATGGTCAAGGAACTGTAAATCATCTAAACATAACCCAGAGGCAGCATTAAAACTATGAGCTTTCCTTTTCCTGAAGATGGTGCCATAGGCAGTGGGGTCATAAAAGGTTAAAGGCAAATGTCACTTCGTAGGATGTGTTTTCTCATGGTGAAGAAACACCACTACAAACAATCACAGTGGCAAACCTTAGGAGGGAAAATGCCAGTTACTAAACAGTATTCCAGGAGTACAGGAGAAACCTTCCTTGCTCAGGTGAGATTCACTTCTCATTCTGAAATAGAAAACAGCAGTAGCAGAAGAGAGACCATCAATTGAAGCAGACACTGCAAAAATAGTCCTGGAGGCAGAGAGCAATGGTGCAGTAACCTAAAATCTAAAAGGATACCAGGGATAGAAGAGTTGTAACATTACAGCAAAAAGTGGTAAAGAGTAGGCAGCATCCATACTAGCAGAAGAGTGACACGATTTCACAGGTGTAAGAGATGCTGAAGTGAGATAGATCTAGCTGCAAGTTCCCAAAAAGAAGGAGAAAAAAAGTCATTGAATGCAGCAAGATACAGCCATTAAAAAGAAGGACATTTTCTTCCTCAGAAAGAAGATGTTTTGAGGTGTAGAAGATGCGAGAACTGAACAGAAGAAAAGGAAAAAATCAGGCAGTGAAAAAGCACGAAAATACCTGCATAGGCAGACCACTTAAAGGATTCTTCTTTTCCTCCAAATAATCATAACAGCTACACTCATGATGTGAAGCATGAGTTCATAATTACCATCCAGTAACTCACACAAGGAACATGTGACAGCTAGGAGAATCCCCACAATGTACTTTAGCAAAGCATGCACATAAGTCTTCTAGCCTTTACCAAACTTCATTTGCAAATGACTCTGATATTCATTCCTTTAAAAGACAGAGAAGTTGAGGCATGAGAATCAGGAATAAAACTTATTTAAAGTCAGAAGGTTTAGAGTAAAAACAAGGAGAAAGGATAAATTATTTAAGTCCAAATCCACAGAATTTATATACACCTCATAAGATCATCAGCAGAGAAGAATACAAATATGAAAAAGTGTGGTCTTTAAAATATTGCTATCCCTCTTTTGCTCTCCCAAACACACATTATTTGTGCCTATGCTGTATTTTTATGCCTAACTGTGAGCACAAAGAGGTACAGACTCATATGTGGCTTCTTTGGTTAAACACACAGACAATAGATACAAATGCAGTGGCATACAGGACGTGAGAATGGCTGTAGGTGAGATCAAGGCAGAACTCACTTTTTATTTAATCAATGACAGATATAAATACATGAAAAGGTAATCTTATCCCAGATTAAAAAAATATATCTTTTAAAAAACTGATGCTCCAAAAATTGACTGAGTGTAACTGCAATTATATTTTAAGATATATTCTAATGCATTAACTTACATCCAGAAAAGAAAACTCTTTAAATCATCTGCTCCAGCTTTGGATTTTTGCTTTGTTTTAGTTCTTGTGAGGGGTTTTTGTTTTTTGGTTGGTTGGTTGGGGTTTTTTATTTTGGTGTTTTTTTTTTGTTGTTTTTTTTTTTTTTTTTTTTTTTTTTTTTTTTTTTTTTTTTTTTTTGTGGTTTTGTTTGTTTGTTTGTTTTGCTTTGTTTTGTTGTGGTTTTTTTGTTTGGTTGGTTGGTTGGTTTTGTTTTGCTTTTTTTCTTAGAAATAAGCATATAATGCTTTAGCCATTACATATTTTTCACAGTCTGGGCTTTCAGGCTGATGATTCTCTGTTTGGAATTCATCCTTTCTTATGGATGACTCTATTCATGACAAACTAATATTTTCAGAAAGCAGTGTTTTAAAGTTTACAATTCTCTAAACCTTTTAACTAGCAACTTTCGGTAGTCTATGAATAAAGTTAAATAATTTTTTTTTATTTATATTTATGGCTAAGAATATCAGAATATTTGGTTTTGAATATAAAGCTACTCTGGAAAAACAAATACATTGTGACAACATTTCCAAATGTAACCAATGCAAATGGCTAGAAAGATTGCTTTCAAATGGATAGAAGGCAAAAAAAGACCTCCAGTGCAAAATTAGCCATCTAAAATAGCTGGAATTTCTTTTAGTCTGTTCCTCTGAGGTGGAAAAACTGATTTTTCAATCAAAACTCACTGTGAAAACATATGACTTTAGCAGCACTTCAGGCTGGCCCAGGATTGGATCTGCAAGACTGACACCTCCCCACATATATAATTCAGCGCATCACCTTTCTGGAGCTGATAAAATCCATTTTAAGTCCCTGCTCTGTCATGTCACAGAATCATAGAATGAGCTGAGTTGGAAGAGACCCACAAGGATTATCAAGCCAAACTCCTGACCCTGCGAAGGATACCCTATGAGTCACACCCTGTGCCTGTGAACATTGTCCAAATGCTCCTTGACCTCTGCTAGGCTTGGTGCTGTGACCACTTCTCCGGGGAGCCTGTTCCAGTCCCTGCCCTCTGGGTGAATAACTTTTTCCTGATATCCAACTTAAACCTTCCCTTCCATCCATTCTCTTGGGTCTTGTCATGGGTCACCAAAGAGAAGAGATCAGTGCCTTCCTCTCCTCTGCCTCTCACAAGGAAGTTGCAACTGTGATGAGGTCTCCCCTCAGTGTCCTCTTCTCCAGGCTGGACCAACCAAGTGCCCTCAGAGCTCCTCAGGGCTCTTCACCATCTTCTTTTCCTCCTTTGAAAGCTTTCTAATAGTTTAATATATTTCTTATATTGCAGTGAGCAAAACTGCACAAAATATTCAAGGTGATGCTTCACCAGTGTAAACAATATAGGTCCCTGTTCTTTGAGGCAGACACACCACTTTATACAGACTCCCTTTGCCACAATAACTTAAAATATATATTCAGAAGTCTCAGAGGATCAGAGCTGGAGCTAGGATTTGAATATCTTTCTTTCAGGCAGCAAGGTGGATAACCCACTGCCAAATTACAGCTTGCAAGAGGTAGGCATCCGGTCCAGTCCACTTGTCTTGCGCTGGCATCATCTGCAGCACAGGTGAGCATCTCTAAAGGTTCAACACTGCCATCTAAAAAGCTAGCTGAAAGTGCCAGCCTACTTGAGAAGAGATACTCCATTTAGCAAAGGATAGCTGATATTAGTCTCATCCTTGGTTTCTATACTCTGAGGAAAGTGACATCAAATCCTTGCTGGAGGTTCAGAAGGCTGTTAGCTTTTCTTCTTCATTTTCCTCTTGACATGTATCACCTCATTTTCCAGCAGCAGTGAATGCACAGAAAGGCTCAGCACACAAGAAAGTGCAACTTAGTGCCTCTTGCTCTTCAGCACCCATCATATTGCTCTATGAGATGTAAATATGTGACCTTATTTTGAAAGGAAAATCCTTCTTAGCTGCTTTTCAGCTCCATCACTTATGCATTATAGACTTTCTACTCAATTGCAGCATAATCTCATAGGAATTTATTATGCATCCTGTATATAAAACAGTATGTACCCTCTACAGAGAACATCAAAAGGTAGTTAATAGAGACGTTAAATTATTATTGGTTGAAAGCAGCCGATGCCCTAGAGTAATCAGATTCTCTCTTTCTCTCTCGCTTCATATACTATATATAATATACACAATTAATAGTGCACATATATCAGTCTCTGAATAGATCTCTATAAAGTCTGCTCAAATGTTAGAGGAACTGATGTATTAAACATGGAACCAAGCAAAGATGTCACAATAAGGCACACTACAAATACCAGCAAAAGTGTTGATGGATAAGTCAAAGGAGAAACTGCAAGTCTCAAGAAAAAAAAAAAAAAATAAAAGCTTTATATTATTTCATGCTCTCACCATTTATTTGTAAGGGAAGACAGTCAAGGTGCTGCTGACTGGAGTGAAAAAAGCTGCACTGGTATTTATTAATGGTCAGAAGAAAATGTTAAATGCTTACACTGAGCTAATTACTTATTGCCAAAGATCAGGAAAAAGTGTAATTTGGAGCTTACTACATACCGATTAAATTAATTGAAATGAGATTGAATTAGACTTGTGGTCTCTGGATAAGGCTCTGAAGTAGGAACCAGGAAATTTCTTTAGTGCTATGGGTATATTACGAACTCTCGCCTAAGTTCATCCATCCCAGCTGATGATGCCCTACACAGAGTCTAATCTCTCTTTTTAGAGAGTTGACCCTTTCCATGTGTTTATTCAAAACAGAGCCACATCTCAAACAAGATTCATAACTTAAAATAGTGCTTACATTCATAGTAAGTATCAGAGCAATTGGGGAAATCTAAATATTACATACAGATTATTAAGTTTTTCTTTAACAGGTAATTGAAAATTTCAGGATAAAATTAGATTAATTGAAAATTTAAGATGTAGGACAGTGGAAAAGAGGATAATGGTTTGAATAAATGATGTTAGAGATTTCCAAGGTTAACTACTTGTATTCAACAATAACAAATACATATATTCCAGTCTATGCTTAAGGTGGAGAATATACTGCAATCCACTGAAACTTGGATATCTGACTCCTCTAATCATACACTGGTCTATAGCATGGTGTACATTTGCCTGGGGTTTTGCACTGCTCCCTTATAAATTATCTGGGTTTATATTACACCTGAAAGCTCATCCCATGTAAATTACTTTGCTGCCATGAAGAAACACCCTAGAAGGTGAAAAATGAAAAAGATTTCCTACCTGTTTCACTCATGAATTCCAGGAGGGAACTCAAAGAGCAAGCTTGGACTCAAGTGACATGTTTGTGTTAACAATACCTGTCATGGGATTCTGTGATAAATGACCAGACGCTGTGTTCTACACTGAAACTTGAAGAGGGGAAGGTGTGCTGGAGGGCTACCATCTTAGCTGAAAAAGTGAGCACATCTTTGAAAGACCCTCCTAAAAATCTTTTCGGTAACTCTGAATGCGAAGTGGACTGTACTGTGAGGACCCAGCAGACCTAGCAATAAGAACATGTTTTCCTTAATATCCAAGGGAAATTCCAAATCCTCAAAAGTTCTGGTAATAGGCCTGGAGGAGGAAAAGGGGGTGACAAACAGGAAAATCATCCTTCTCTGTTTTACCCATAGGTGGGGTATGATTATTTATAGGCTCTCAGAGGTAAGGGCATGAGAGTAGTTCTGAATACACATCCCACATGATCCTCACTCCATTTGTTTTATCGTGTCATCAGCTGATATTCCAACAAAGAAATCCTGATCCCTCTTCCTGCTCTCATAAAGGTCTTCTCAGGACCACATATTGCACATATGGGAGTATACCCAGAGTTAGGCACCTCACCCACATGAACAGAACAAGCAACACTGTGACCAATGGTTCTGTACCTAACACAACGAATCTAAGATCAAATTTGCCTCTACCCTGCTCAGATCAGTTGTTATCTCAAACTTTTGTGCCCCACATGGGGTGATCTCCTCCTCCAACTGGAAGCAGAAAAAGCAAAGATTGTTGACAGACATAAGAAGAATTGCTGGAAAAAGCAATGAGATAAGAAAACCAACAGTATCAGAAACAATATTAGTAGCAAAAGGTGTAAGACAAAGAAGCGATTTACATGGAAAGCCCATGCATAACAATTAGCAAATGCCAATTGGCTCTTCCATTCCCAAATTCCTCTTGACTGGAAGGAACACCACTCTTGGAAGTGAGAGTACTATTACCATTCCCTCTCTCCTGGCAATAACATGTGGTGTCATCGAATAACACTAATGCCCTGGCCACACCCCCTCCTGGCTATTATAAAAAGTTAAGCCTGTTCTGGCAGAAACTTGGATATCAAAGCACAAATTTAATGCTAAAAGATGAGCTGACAGCACCTCAAAATACTATAAATGCCTGTTCTTTATTAGAAAGTCCAGCAACAAATGTTTGCCTTTGATTTGGACTGGCTGTCTCAGGTGAAACTATATTAATAATCCATGCTGAAGAGTGGTAAAAGATGGATTGATCTCATCAAAAGATGGATTGATCTCATCTAGCTTGAGATATACAATGCAGATATCTACATTTGACTGCAAGGAAAGAAATAAGCATGAAATGGAACATGTTTACTAAAAGCTTATCTTCAGGTACTAATATGGTCGATAAGGTTAAACAATAAACTCAGCTGCAGATGTCTACCTTACAAACTTCTGAATTAATTCCATGTGTTTTATCAAATGAGGCTATGTACAAATTCCTTTGTTCAAAAACAACTTAGTTCTGTTTCACTAGTGAGCGTTCCACCTTCCTTAATTTTGTGGGATATTAATTTAAAAGGTGAAACAAAATTCTTGAAGATCTGAGAACTGCTAAAAATTTGGAATCGTATTATAGTTCTGTGTGTTGTGTTTTTCTCTTGTATATGTAACATATGTTTGGTATCTTTAAACACAATTACTTTTGTATATTAAAAATGCTGATTTGATGATACAACATTTTCTGCAAGTGTGTTTAAGACAGTTTATGTTTTCATAAGTTGCAATGAAACTCAATTATGTATGTGTAATAAGGCTCTTGATTGTTACACTTCTACTTTTCTGTATAATGAAGCCAGCAATTAGAATTTGGTTGCTCTATGGCATAGGAAAACACACTTGTTTTCTAGACAAAAGATCTTAATGAGCATCTTTAAAAAAAAAAAAAAAAAAGTGTTCCAAAATAAAGATCAATAACTTCAACATGTAATCAGATTTCTTAACAAAAAGGATTTGCTTCCTCAAAATACAGTAACTTCAATGGGCAAACAGTTGAAATTACAAAAATAAACTCATTCCTATGGTTATAGAAATCAATGAGAAAATTCTTCACTAATAAATTATTGCTTTTACATTGTTGTCTTTTTTTACATTGTTGTCGTACTTATTAATGCTGATCTTTTTATTTGGGCCAGAATTGTGCTTCTAAAACAAATTTCCCAACTGTCTTTATTTCCCATGCATTGGTTTGGCTTCTGTGGTAGTCTTGGAGCATGGCAACTATTCCTTTTAGGTTAAATTGGAGCACAGGAAGAAGATCTTCAGAGATATTACTCTTGCAGTCTGTGGGTTCAGACTATAACTGACCCAAAGCAGACACTCTTGAAGTGTCTGTGCTGTGGTCATCAGGTTTTAAACACTATCTGTTTTGCTTACACAGATTTATTTTATTCACCTTATTAGACATTATAGATAAAGATAATATCTCATCAAGGAGCTGATTTATGAGTATCTAATATCTCTCCACAGTGGATGTTTATTTGAATTCTCAACCTTTTAGTATGGGGCTATCGATTCAAACTGAGTCCAAAACAACCCACTGCAAGCACAGATTTCTTGTATCATATGCCACCCCCGTGCCCATATATCGATGCTGTAAAGGCACAAACAACAAAATCTGAGCAAATTTCAATCAATTCTGATGACTGGCACAGAGCCAACGGGGCTGGGAAAAGAGACTTGTCGTCTTGGAGTGCAGTGGGTGAGACAACAGAAGAGGTAGGACTCACTGAGTGTCATTATAATTACCTGAATCTCATAAACAAACACTAACCTGATTGTCTTAAAGTTTCGTGCAGTTAAGTAGAGAAATAAACGGTTTTAGGTTATGAGACGGGCTGTGAACAAATAGTTTCTCTTTCTTTCCATTGAGTGCAAGGGATCACTAGTGACCAGCACAGATGGAAATCTCATGTTTAACCCCAAATGTCCAAATTGCCTGGTCATTAGCAAAGCAGCAAAAATGCCACGAGGATTTTCACCTTCTGGTGAAAGAAAGGGAACCCTAAGTAGAGAAGTCAGACAGATAAGTGCCCACTTGAATGACTGAAGGCTGAAAGAGTCAGTGGCAAATCTTGTTTTGATTTTAAAGGAACTCATGTTTTATTATTAAAATTAACACAGAATGTGTGAATAAAATGCTGCCGGTGCACATTGTTGTGGTATCACAATCACACACTGTAGTCAATGTGACTTCAAATGAACTTACAACAGAATCTCAAGGGTTTTTATACCTTCCTCATTTGGATCCACTCACAACAGTTCATAAATCCAGGCATTTAACAGGTTGAATACCTGTAAAAACTTTCTTTAAAACGTTTTTGTTCCTTAAAAAACAAAACCAAAAACCAAAACCAAAAAACAAAAAACCAAAACAAACAAACAAACAAACAAACAAAAAAAAAAAAAAAAAGAGGGGCTGGATTGCTCTGATACTCATACTTTTCAGGAAAAAAAAAAAAGTAATCACAGTATTGTAAATATATTTCACTACAGCTTAATTTGTCTTTGAAAATCAGGGTTATTTAGAGCTTAATAAAAATACCAATAGAAATGTACCCTGGCTTAGAGTTGTCTTTGGGGCTTTTTTGATTCTGTCAAATGCAAATTACTTTCAAATCCTGAATGAACTGATTTTAAATAATTTCCCCTATTTTTGTAATTGTGCTGGCATTAATTATAGTCAAAGAGGAGCAATATTTCTTATTACACTATTTTTCTTAAAAACATTGCTGAAGCAAATCTTTTTCTAGAATGGCCAATTACTTTGATCTTTTTTTTTTTCAAATCACACTACAGTGCCTGACATACCTGCCCAGGGTGGGCATGTGACATCACATTTTCTCTTTTGTGCTTGATAAAAAACCAAAAATATTACAAAGGAAACCCCAACAATTGAAAATTGTGGATGTATTTATTATTACTTTTCAGGTTTTATGAACATGAAGGTGAGATTACACTTGAGTACCACACTGATACTGGTAAAGCACAGAGGTGGAGGTAGAGATGAGGCAGAATGTGTGGGAGGTGAGGTTTTCTTGACCCTATGTTGCCAAAAATTTGTGGCAGATGTCACTGTACTACAGGCAGGTAGCCCAAGGTAGCTTGGGCTGGCTACCTTGGGGAAGCAAAGATGTGAGTCTTATGGATCTCATGTACCAAAACCAAGCTCTAGGGCCAGGGTGAGGGTCTGGGGTTTTATTATTGAACTGACCAAATAAACCTGATCATGTCTGCATGTATGCAGCAACTGACCCACCATATGGCAGTGTCATCACAGCCTTAAACAGGTGTTTGGGCTTGGGTAAATTTAATTTGGGTCCAATCCAAAAGATATTTTGGAAGCATAAGCCTGTGTTAAACTGCTTAACCCCCTTACACACATCCATACACACACACAAAGAACATGGATTTCTTTGCTATGGATTTTCCATAATAAGCACACAACATATTCTGTGTTTAAGTACAGTGTGTGCCTGCTCTTTCCCAAATAAATGCAAAAAACATATTTTAGGTGTTGGTTTGTTTCTCTTGCTTCATTTTCTTCTTCTTCTTCTTTTTTTTTTTTTTTTCTTTCTTCCTTGCCATCTGGGTTTCCACAATTAGTGATAGGATTCATCTCAACTAACCTTCACTGTCTGAAAGGTGAATAGCCTAAAATAATCACCTAGGGTCTTTCTGCAGTCAGCTGAGAAAAACAGACAACTCCAAGTAGTGATTTGTCCCAACTTAAGCCAGATGCCTGACACAGACAAGAAAAATCAGTCTCTGAGGTGCCCATTTCTCTCTACTGAATATAAAAAGGGTCCAGTTATCTGCCTTAGACCAAGTATGTAATTTTTAGACAATAACAGTAAGTGAAATAAATCTTGTCCTTAGCATCTTATGATGCATATTATTCTTTACACACCAGAGTAAAGTACTTATGTGAAGAGGATTTTTTGTATAGGGACTATCCTACAAATATTTAATAATAGAGAAAATGGAACAGATAATTCAAAGATTTAGAATTCAATGGCAAGTTTAATAGTCAATGATTGCAAGACTGTTTGTTTGACTCAGCAATACAATTACACACCTGTAGATTATTACAATTTAATACTTTACACCTGGAAATATACATGCATTTTGTCATCAAAAAGGAATTCCATTTTCCATTTCCTTGTACTTGGTCAATTAGATATATAATGATAATAACATAAAGTATAAATTTTGCATGCAGATTCTCATTAAAGAAACATCTTAATAAGATATTTTAAAGAAATTGCATATATACTTTGTAAAAGTAATATTTTCAAAAGACAGTTTGAAGTTAAGTCACATGAAAAAATAAAGTAATTACACTTTTTTTATACTGGAAGAGACATGGTCAAATATGACTTTATATGAAAAATTATTCCTTTTAAATATAACTCTGTATTTCTGAGAAACAGCTTCTGAAGTACAATGATAATAAATTACTCTTCAGAGCAGTGTCTGGTTTAAAAAAGGCTTTCTAAATGTACAGTACATGAATGCAGAAGACATTAAAATTACACATCTTATGGTAAGAGAATATTACCAAGTCATAAACTTAAGTACTCAAAAATTAATGTGTTGGGGTTTTTTTTTAATTTGAAAAAGTTTAACATAAGTAATTTTCTAGAAAAAAACACTTAGTTCTGAATCAATGGCAGAGCTTGTACCTGTTACATCAGTATATAACTGATCCATCAGGTAATAAACAAGGCAGTTAACATTCAAAATGTTCATCCATCTTCTCTAAATACACAAATTTTTCCCTTATAATAAGAAGGACTTAGCATATATATAGGAGAAGAGTAAGAAGAAGAAGAGGTTGAAGGAAAATAAATGAGTTTTTATTCCACTCAAAGAGCTTTCATTGAAATATTAACTCTGACCCTTTCCTTCTAAAGTGTCTGTCATGAAGGAGTTTCTGCATTGATTTAAAATAAAAAGCATGAGTCTACTACACCAATTTATACATCTACATGATCTAAATGTGTTTCTGCCCAGTGAGTGTAAGGAAGTTTTGAACTGGCGACCTCTGTATTTTGAGAGATGAATTGCACTCTCTCTTCCGTCACTAATGATATTCTGATGGTTCATTAATGATAACAAAGGACTAAGTTGCTGCAGTGAACTGAGGGTTATAAACATTTACAGATGCTTCCAGTGCTGAGAGCCAGTCAGAAGAAGGTTTACAAAGTCTCTTCAAAACAGGGACATGTATGATTGTCCATTCGCAGCTAACTACTTCAAATAAGACACTACTTCAAATAAGGCACAGATGCCTTGAACAGCTATAAGCAGCAGCTTCCTTTCTATGAGGTATAAAAATGAAATGAACAGCTGCGGTAAGTTTCTGTTTAATGAAACATTTTACACTTTTTTTAAGTATCCTTCCACAATTGCATACATAAATTTCCCTCCTAGCTCATCTAGAAAATGGGAAAACTCTTCCCAATCCTACATGTCCCTAGTGTGACACTTCAGAAATTAAATAATGATACTCTCCAATAAGTAAGTGAATGGATAAACAAAAATTTCTAAATCTTATTATAACAAGCAGTTGCACTGTTAAGTAAAGGCCAAATGCTCCTTAAGGAATAATTTCAGGTAAAACTGTGTCGTATCATATATATTTTACCTTTCCATCCATTATCCACCATTATAGAGAAGCTCTTCTGTTTCCTAATTCCCTGATTTTCAGGGCATGATAAAGTGGCAGAATGTATGTGTCTATATTTTGTGGGATTTTTAAATCAATTTAAGATGACGGGGTGCTTGTATCTGAATCATTGTCAGGTTTTGTCCCTGCACAGCATATAGGCATGTGCTTCAGAGCCATCAGCTTCAATAAGAGCTGATTTCTTATTGAAGTAGAGGGCTCTGAGGCACATATCTGTGTGTTTGGTGAATCAACAACTTGTGAGCACCCAGCCCTGCCCCAAAGGTGCTGGATATTTCACCTCCTATGAATGCTAGTGTGAGTAGAATGGTAATCTACAATGGGAAGCATGAAGATGTTGAAAGGATGCTTTGCTTTTCCAAGCCCTGTTATACTCCCGTGAATCATAAACTCTGTCACCATCTGAAACTGTGGTTCCTTCAGACGTCTGCCACTTTGTGGCAATTGAATTTAAACTGTGCATGTATTTTCCTCTTGGCCCCATGACCTGTAAAATAGGACATGTGATGGAACCATCAAGAATGCAAAGCCTCAGGAGAGATCCTGCATGCTTGTTTGTATGGGCATTTATTGCCTCTGTGTATGTGAGCACATTTTTATGTATGCTTGTGTTTCAGTGTTCTCTAGTACTTCCTTAGACTTTTAAAATTAATATCTGATTTTCAAGTGCACTGAATTTATTGAAAAGAATTGCTAAAGAAGAAAGCTGGAATAATAATGCTTAGAGCACTAACAGCAGAAATTACTTCTTCTTGCTTAAGGATATAATGGTCACAGGCAGAAATCTTCAATAATTATTTCAGGCTAATATTAGTGTTTAAAAGTCAGTATTTTAATGGAAATGTTTGATCCTGATGAAGTACAGAAACTGGCTGCGTCTTTTAAGTTTCCTTGCTCACACACCTCACATGCAGACAGTAGACAGGCAGCATAATCCTCTCTGGGCCTTCAGGTACAAAACAAATCATTATAGTTTTCCCATGTATGCCAAGGTTAAACAAACACCTGTAATGCTCCATAACTCCAGTCCTCCATGCACTGTATTAGTGGCAGCTTTCCTTGAGGATTTGACTAAGCATATGTCTACCCAGCAAAATGGAGACATATTTTCAGAACAGATTGCCTTTAGCCTGTTTGATACAGGTAAAGATAATAGCAGTGGCATGTTGACACAGGCTAGGAAAACTCATATGTACCCACCAAAGGCCCTGGGTAAACATCCAGGCTCCCAGTCCTCACAAATGGACAGGATACCAATCAGCAAGGACTGACAGTTCACAATTGACACATGTTAAGGAAGGCAGTCTAAGGAAGCCCAGGCTACAGCACTACAGAACTTTGTGATCAAGTCAGGACAGTATGATTCACCAGCTTTGATGCTGACATCCCCTTGTTCCTCACTTTAACCATTTGGTCACTTTGTATCTCCACTTTCTTTCTTCTGACCTTTTTGGTGGACTGCAGACTGTCCAGGGCAGTGGCTGCCTCTTTTGTTGCAGTCATATTTCCTTTGCAGCAATCATTAATAGATCAGATTTAACTTAGAAATTAATGTTAAAGGCTGATAGAGTTGTTGACAATACAGTCTCTAGGTCTCTTTTTGCTACTGATGGCCTTTTTTTGCTACTGATACCCTGTTATCTATTTGTATGATTCTCTCTTCTTTGCAATATCCAATGAGCCTCAAGTCATCCAGGTATACTATCCTACAACAGGTCTGATTAGAGGCTAAAATTTATCAACAAGTCCTGCCTGGAATGTCTCTTCTCACACTCAAGCCAATATCAAACTTTTTGTTCATTTCCAGAAGTCACCACTTCACTTGCCTTTTTCTTTGTATTCAGATGTTTCTCCTTCTACCTTTTAGCCCCTGTAGCCAATTTTAACATCTACTCCAAGCTGCCTGGAGGGTTACCTGTTTCAAGGCTGGCAGAAAACATTTGAGCATGAAGGACAATCTTTATCACTTCTGGAAGGTTTTTACATTGAATTTTGTAGATCGAAAGGTTTTTCCACTTTTTTTTCTTTTCCCCCCTGACAGAAAATTATTTGGGGAAAGATGCAAAAAGACTACTACAGAAATAAAAACTAAACTGCAATTCCATGCTTACCTATTGAATTAGGGTCCTTATGGTGTACTGTTCATCAGAGTACAAAGGAATTAGTATTCTATAAAGAAATAGTCACAAGACAATTGTTGTACCAAGTATTTACTTTAAAAGAATAGATTCAGCTCCAGTGACTTCATTAAAGCAATTATCATTTGCATCTCCTAAAGGTTTTCTCCCTAGAGAGACTTCCCTATTTATTATCAAATTGTGTCTTTCAGTCTCCCTCTCAGTTTTCTGGCCGGCAAAGATCAGCCTGCACGGTTTATCTCCTTTTTATTTACCTCGGTTCTGATAGTGCTGCCTAATTTAATGATGGAGTTGTTAAATTTTCCTGATTGGGCTGTATCTTCCCCTGATTTAGTGACGCCCTTCTTGAGTGCAGTTGTTGCACACTTTGATGATTGAGATGCATAATTTAATTTAATAAATGGAGAGAGTTTACTATCATTTTTGCATATTTTATTATTAGGGAAGATTCATAGTTTTGAGCACTGGTTTATTCACTCCCCTTATTTATTTATTTTTGGCAAAACCAGCTGCACAGACAACACTTGTTCAGCTGCAAAACTCCGCTGACCAAGCTCTACAATTCAGGAATTGAACTTTTGAATCTTTTCCTTATTAAGGTGCATATTCTTGCAGCAGAAATTCCAGATGCTTTTTGCTTCAGCAGCCAGGGCTTATGTGCTAAGCTGTCGACAAATCTGTTGGGGATATCATTTGTTTTAAGATCACTAAAGTGCACTTTCTATAGTTTCAGCTATGGTTTTAGATTCTTTGATAAAGCAAATAACGATGCAATCAGTTTCTTTGTAAATCTTCCTATTTTGCATATAGTAAGTGGCACAAGCTTTCCATAACCAGCAGCTTCAATCTTTAGGGAAGCATTTATCCTAGTATTTGAAAGAAAACCTAAGCATTTTGCTATCTTAAATTCTGAAGACACAGCAGGTTGGAAATACTGTAATTCCTGTTCGGTTTATTTTGCATAATATATTGGGGGAAAAACAAGCTTGAAACTGGACTGGCAAATGCTGAATGTAATAGCTATATAAACAGTGATAATAGATGGCTCAATCAGCAAAGAATGCAGCGTGATTATGTATAAAATTTCATCCACTAAAGTTCACAGCGTGATCAGGAAAGGAGGCAGCCAATCAACAGAGCATAGAGCTCTACTGGGAATGAATATGTTTTGAAAACTCAGCTACCCAGAATATTCAACGGGATCAGCAAAGTTCTAAAAGGAGGCATTTGAAGATAATAATGGATATGGCATTATTAGTTAGTAGAATGACAACTCCTTAGCATGCCTGTTTCCAGTAGTGTGTTCAAAGAGAATTTAAGTATTATGTACCTGGGAATACAAGTTAACATTGAGCATGTCAGTCATGATGAGAGCCCTTGGCAGGACTGGTATAAAAATCTGCTTCTATTACACGCTAAAGAATTCACTTCATTACACCCCTACTGTGTTTTAACACTGTTCATATTTGCAAAGGCCGTCTTGACCAGCACCCCGAGAATCAAGTGGAGAACTAGAAAATAAGTATATGAAGCCTTTTTTTTCTCTGTGAAGGAATAACAAGTTTATTGTCCTTGAGGAAAGGGCACTCAGAAAAATTGCTAGCAGTTATCTGTATGTTACACAAGGTGCGTTGGTCCCACTGAATGCTCAAAGCCTTGTTGGCTCAAAAAGCACATCTCTCACAGCATGAAAATTTCCATCCAGCCCCTAATGTATGTATCTTATTCAGAATATATGCTCATATGATCTGGAAATGAACTGTTTGGACTACCTACATGGGTGTCAGCTTGGATGCCTGCCCCAAAAACCAAAGAAACAGAGAGTCTGGAAATTCATTCCATATGGGCCAGTCACTGGCCACTGCAATCATGGTTTTAACATACCTTGAGATTGAAAATCTCATTCTTTTCTGGATTGCTAAGACCCCAACCATTTCAACTTTCTCTTTCTAATGTAAAAAGTAGGTATTGTAAACAAGTTTCTGAGTACCCCAGGAAACTGCTAGTCAATGCCATCAGGTCTTAATCTGGCAGAACAGCTTCACACAGTCAAGCAGAGCGATGCAACTTCAGTAGATATACACAATCAGCTGGTGTTGAGGGCCCAGTATTCACACTACAGATCTTTTAGGGCTTTCTTAGTTTATACTTCCCTTACAGTGGTCCCATAAACCCAAGATGAAGGAGAATTTTTGATATTACATTAAAGTTCATCACTGACATCTGTTATGTCTGTACGAGATCTAGTTCAGACATCTGTGCAACACTGAGAAATGTCCCAAAGGTCACTTCAGAAATACACTCCTGAGCCAAACTGACTCATCAAGATAAACATACCCTGAACCATGTCAGGTCCTCAGGCTTTTCAGTTAGCTAGAGCATGGAGCACATTTTCTCTCCATAGCACCAAAGTATTTCCAAAATATAGATGTCCTAGGCTGACATATTCAAGGAGACCAGTATAAACTATGCTCCCTATGGCTGGGGAGCAATCTCGTTGAAAGATCTCTGGTAGTTCTGGTGGACAACAAGCTAAATATGCATCAGCATATGCCTGGAGAAGCTGCCCTCCAAGAAAAGAGTACAAAAGTTAGGTCTTTTCACCCTGGAAAAGAGAAGGCTTAGGGTCAACTTCATCACTTAAAGAACAACTAAAAAGAGGACACGGACTCACTCTTCACAGGGAGTGACATGGAGAAGACAGGCAGCAATGAGAGCAAGTTCCTATGGGCGTAGTTTCACCACTGTGCAAGTTTTTACAGCAAGAGCAACAATTCAGAATAACCTCCACAATGACATGGCAGAGTCCTTTTCACTGCAGCTTTCAAGCTGCAACTGCAGAAGAAGCTAGATAATCTTATCTAGGCTCCATTTCCCACAGAAGATGGGAACCTCCAATCATTTCTGGAGGTTCCTTCCAACCTGGGCAGTTCTGTGATTCTGTGATTATATAATTCCATGTGTATACCTGTATACATATCTGAATATTGATATGACATCTATTACCTTCCCTTAAAAAAGAAACTTTTATGTACATATTATTTTACAGCCCTTTCCGTAGCCACCCTCATGTTACTACCAAATTGATACTGAAAAGGGTTGACTCTCGTGAAGGTAGCACCAAAGAGGCCCAACACTTGCCGTAGCAATAGTCTGTTATGCATCACAAGATATTGAGCCTGAGGCGAGAATTACTGGCTAAAATTCCATGACAGGCGCTATGCAAGAGGTCAGAGCACATAATCATAATGTTCCCTTCCAGCCATAAAATCTATTAATCTAAGATTTCATTCTAAGGGGTATTGTGCACAATTTGCTATAACAAATACTGAATTCAATTGACCCAGGTCACACAGGAAAACTGTTGTTTTTAAGATTACACTTAGAAACATTTTGCACGTGGTATCAGCTAAGTTCACTTACTGAAGAAAAGACCACAACAATCTTTTCTCACCTTTTGCTTCGATCAGCACACTTTTTAAATATCTGAGAAATTCCAGAGACTTCAAAGGCTTGATGTTTTAAAAGAAAGAGTCACTTGTTAAGTAAATAAATGTAGCTTGAACCTCTCAGGTTGTTTTGTTTTCTTTTGTTTGGTTTTTGTTTGTCTTTTGTTGTTTCATTTTTTATTTCTGCATGACTTAAAGGTCTCATAAAAGATAAGACTCCTTTCATCACATTCTTTTTTTACAATACATTTGGTTGCATTGAATTTAGTACGAAAAAGAGTTTAATTTTAAAACTATCCCCATACAATATGAATAAAACATATGGTAAGTGGATTAAGAACTGGCTAACTGTAAAGTCTCATCATGTAGTACTTAATGTTGTATGATCCCAAGACTTAGGAGTGAGCTATTTCTAATGTGGCTTAGTAATTGGTGCAGCATTATTCAATATTTTCATCAATAAGTAAATAAGCAGTCACTACAGCTAAAATCTGCAGGTGGCACAGAGATTGACAGGCTGGTAAGTAAGAATGGGAACAGGAAATATTGCTTGGCTGCCTCAGTAAATGTAGCCAAATAAATAAAATATTCACTATAACATGGTTATATGCAGTGGTTCGGCTTTCCAATGGGTGCAGTTCCGGCCAGCCCTGCCGCCACTACATCCAGGGGGCCACTTTGCCAGAGGCGTGGGCAAACTCAACCACGGTGCGGATAGTGCGCAGAATAGAAAGGCGGGACTCTCAGGGTGTGCAACCAAGGGGTGCGTGGTCCCAAGGCAGCGCTCCGAGGAGAGACGCTGGCCTCGAGATGGCACGGCTCTTTATTGAGTGGGTTACAGGGGTGGGATTGCGTGGGACCAATCACAACCTTTTGCCAATGTATAATGAGGGAATGCACAACTTTTGGACCAATAAGAAGTAACTTGGGGAGGAGGAATACATGATGAGGGGGTGGGGAAGTTATATAACTTAAAGATTGACACTTAACAGAAAAGTGGTAAACAACTATTATGGGATAGGGTTACCAGGACAACCAAGGTTTTGGCGGGAAAGTCTGGGGGAAGGAGAGAAGGAGAGAAGGGGAGAAGGAGAGAAGGAGAGGGAAGGAGAGGCCATCTTAAACAATAGTAATAATTACAAAATTATAAAACACAAATTATAAAACCAAACTGGAGCAGTGAAAACCCAATTGGAATTGAATTTAAGCACCACCACAGTTATACCTGGAAAAAGAAGGTCCAAATTGTCTTTGCCTTCTTTAGAAAGAAGACCCTGAACAATTTGCAAAACTCAGTATTAGTGAAGACAAACTAAGTATTTGAGAAACTCAGTATTAGTGAAACTGGACTTGTTGCACAGTCAATAACTCTACATTTTCAACACTGGTTCCTGCACAAATTCAAAACCAGCATGGAAATAAGACTGCTGATATAAAGCAATGGGCAAAGAAATCTTAAAAATAATCATAATGTTTCAAATATATTCTTAACGAAGGATTAAAATAAACCAATTCACTTAATTTTCTGAAATTATAGGCAGGAGTTGACTAGATTACAACACAGGTAGGACAAGGTAGTTTAATCTTATGCAACATGACAGAACAAGCAAGAATGATTGGACACATTCAAACTGGAAGACAATCAAATTTTTTATGAAAGCACAACTTTTTAATAGCAGAGGTCACAAACTGTTGAAACAAATCACCCAATAAGTAATAGATTCCCTGTGTTTTGATGTCTTCAGAAGTAGTACAGATGCCTTTTGGGAAGGAATGTATTCAAATACTTTGAATTCAATGCTGAATAACTCTGTGACATTTAATAAATTGCGATATGGAGCTATCCACAGTAAGAGTGAATGTGAGTGTCCCTTCTGGCTTTATCATCTCCGCATGTAATATTTTGTATTATAATGGATGTCCCACAGGATTGTTGGCTAGAATTCTTCTCTCTTTTTTACGATAGAAGGACATGCTGCAGACTAACTTAAAAATAATAATAACAATAAAAGGAATTTAAGTTCTAGTGTTTCTTTTATTTCCACTTCCTGCATCCCAATCCTTCACAGCCATAATGGGACACATCTAGGTGTGTGTTACCACAAGATAACTCTCATCTTGGGTCATTGAAGGCACTCCTCTTTGCCTTGTGTTTCACACTTCCCCAAAGGTATGTGTTATCTCAGTATAACACATGCCTTGTCATGTCTTATTTCTCATCTTCAGAAGAGACCTTGAAATTAAATAAATAAGTCACCAAACAGTATGAGAGGAATTTAAGGATATTTTCCCCCCAGCATTTCTTTCTGTTTGTGTGTGCATGGAGGGGTGTGTGTGTGTACGCATTTTGGATTTCTTAAGAGGAGAGAAAGGAAGAGAGAAATCTCTGGGAGAAAAAGAGAATTAAGAATTGAAAGAAGCGCAGAGATTAAAAAAAAAAAAAAAAAGGTGTTGAGACAGCAGCACAGTTTGTTACATAACAACAATACGGGTTTGTGATAATAGCTTCTATTAACATGCTTGCACATGTACACAAACTAACAAAAACATTTTAAGATAATAAGACATACACAAAGAAGCAGGGGAAAAAAGAACAAGTACCAAAGTGAGAACAACTGACACCTGTATAGAAAACCAGTACATATAAATCCTGGAAACAGAAAAATAAAAAAGAGATTTCACAAACAGCACAATTAGGAAATACAAGCAGAAAACTCTGGTATTGCATATTCACAGAATGTGTCCTTTTCTCTTCTTTTCACATGCTGTGTTCCAGTTCTGATCATAAGACAGACTGGATCATACAGGTGAGTGAGGAGTAGCAGGGAGATACTACAGTGACACATGAAACTTTTTTACATGGCTGAAAAAATGAAGGCCAGAAGCACACCTTCATCTCATTTCTTCACAATCCTTATTTCTTAGCCTAGTTGGAAATGTCTTCAGTGGTCCTGATAACCAAAGAAAATGGCATAAATGATTGTTATTTAGGAAGAAAATGTCTATTTAAACACTTAATTGATTCTGAAAATACTAGCACTGTCTTCACAGTTGCTTTTTGTGCTTTGATTATTATTTTCATCTATGACTTAGCCATGAACAGACTCAAGTCAGTAAACCAAGCTGTCCATACCACAAGTCTCATCAGCACACGCCAAAAATGTGTGAGGAGGACAGCCTTGGGCTGTTAGTGGTGGTGTCAGCTACAGAGATGGGACTAAATTGGCTGTACGAACATATGTCTGCAGTCAAACTGCAAAACTGAGCAATAGGACACATGAATTGGAATGCAAAACTACACTAAGAGAGCTAGCCTGTTTCTGGATTCAGTTGTGCATCTGCATGCATTCCCAGGATGCAAAATGTAAAGAAATCCATCTGGGGGAGCACACTGGTTTTGTTCTAAATGAACAGTTGCACCAACTACTAGACTCTTGGGAAACACAGAAGATTGAGTTTTTACAGAGGGGTGGAAGCTGCCTGTGTCCTGTCAAGAAGTGCAATCAAATTTGAAAGACCGCAGAGTTGGACGTCTAAGTGCACAGTACCATTCTGCTCTTCAGACTGGCAAACACAAAACCAGTCCCATGTTTATGAAGCATCTTGGCTTCGAATAGAAGGGTCCTTAAAGTTCACCTAGCATCTCAGCTGGCCTTAGTACCAGAGCAGCAGTTTGGAGCAAACCCAAACTGGCTCTGGTTTTGTTTAATGTTTGTGAAATGCCTACAGCAAGGCAGCTCTGCCCCATTCCTTGAACACTGGTGATAATTTATTTAAAACCAACCTAGTCAGAAACTGTCTTCTCTTTTGCAGAACAAACAGGTGAACATGATGAAGAAAGAAGGGCTAGTCTTTTGCTTGAAAGATCAATTCCCATCACAGCAAAGAAGCTCTCTCTCCTCTGCTTCATCTGAGAGCAAATGACACATAGGTGTCAGGGTCCTGAGTCATCCTTACTATCCCTGACCAGCCTCCCTCGGTCCCCTAAAGTGAGTGATCTAGGTCACTTCTAAAAGCTCAGTTCATGACAAAAGCTATGAACAACCATTTGCCTCATGAGTTTCTAACCCTGCTGCTCACGTCACTTGGCATGACCTGCCACAGCATCGATTTCATGCATGACTTAAGTCAGCAGAGATACTGTTTTCCCTGAGAAGATTCATCACATCCCCATCCAACTCTTCATTCAGTCTCTTGTGGCATATCCTCCCCAGACTCTCTTAAAACAAACCTTGGTGTGACCACACTATGAATTGAGTAAAGGAAATTTTTCCTTTAAGGTAAGCAAAAAACCCCATATATTTCAACTAATAGATCTGTCTTTCCATAAAGATGTAAGGATTTTCTTCTTCAGAGTTTAAGAGGGGGAGACAAGGGAGGAGGAAAGAAAGGCATTGAAGAGCATGCTTTTTTTCCACATCAATATTGTCCTGACAGAATGATAAATTATGCATGAATCTGCAGCTTAAGCCAGCCCTGGTGTCCACACACAGCCAACAGTAGCATCAGTTGTGACCAAACACACAGCCATGCTCCTACAGGCCAGCTGTATGTCTGTCAGGGCTGTGGTCAACAAAAAATTCATGAAGCCATGGGGGAAAACATAATTGTATTTATCAGCTAGGTCCACCAGAAAAACAGGACAGCAAATGGCTGCTTTGGATGCAGTATTTGGAAGCAGAAAGCAATAATGGATAATGAGAGACAACACAAAGCTTACTAGAGGTAAGAAGATGCCTTTCCACACCATCTCTGTTGGCTTTTGACTGTGAACAAGCACATTTCCTTCATAATAAATGCTCTTTTCCAGCTAGCACATAGCTGGACACATCAGCTTACAGATGTGTTCATTTTCTGGATCTTGGCTGCAAGTACAGCATTTCTGGGTAGCAATCACCTGGTTCCTGCAGATGAAGAGTTCACATGTTATAGAGGAAAATGTCACCCCTTTCAGGCTTCTCACAGGTTGCCATAAGAGTAAGAACGAGAGGTGAAGAATAAAAAAAAAAAAAAAAAATTAAAAAAAAAAAATAAAAAAAGAAGATTTGCAGTCTGGGAGATTTCCTAGCACTGGTGGAAAAGCACTTGCTTCGGGCCATTGTAGACCAATAAACAGTTCATTTTTTCATTGTTCTAATTAATTTAATTAAGTTAACTTCCAAGGTGTGTTAAGAAGCAATGCCTTGGGTGATTAACTGTTCCCATATCAAGGTGTTTTCACAAACACATTTACCTTGATTAGTGTACACATTATTATGTAATTAAATACCTCACACAGAGGAATTTATTAGTGCCTCCTTGTCTCCTAACAAATAAAGCAGCCCTTGAAATTCTCTCTGAAAACAGCTCTCCTAAGCTAGGTGAGAAGGACAAGCAGAAATGTGTGGAGAGAAAGATAATCATGGATTCATCATGCAAGCAGATCTCTCATTGTCTCAGCAAGGCTCTGCATCTCTGTTTTTGCAAGGACTGTGAATATCTGCCTGGGTCTCCTGGAGACTTTCTGGCTAATTAACCCACTTTTTACAGATCTAATGTGCTTTTCTTTGGCCAGCAGGATCATTGCTAGCCCACTTCTCTGGAACAAATTTTCTATTCAAACCTTAATTCGGCTAAATGGAAAAACCTCAGTTTAAAGCATTTACTTAAGAACATTTCTAATCTGAAAAAAAAATATTACAAAGGAAACTTAAACAGTGCTTAAGAGCTCTTCCTATGGGGCTTAGTCAAAAGAGTGAAGTGGGACAGTTTCACTGAGAGTTTGTTTCTTCTTCCTATCATTTGTAGCCTACAGTCACTGAACCCACAGTTCTAGACTTAAACATGTGCTTAAACATTTTGTTGAAACGAGGCCAAGGTTACTCCCATTGGCTTCAGCAGAGATTACTGCATGAAGCTGAGATTAGTCTTTGCCCTATCTGCAGGCTGTACCTGCTATTTTATTAGGCGTGACCACAATATTTCAGCATTCTCTTCTGGGTTTGTCAGTGGATCATAAATTGCACTCACCATCTGATGAAGCAATAAGATTTGCTTTATGCCTCATTGGTCACTTTCCCAAGCATTAAAGCTTAGAATGAACAAAACTCAGAGGGTTCAAAGGTTTGGTTAAGAGATTTGCCCAAACTTTACAAAAACGTATCTTGCAACTCATGTGTCTGTAAAATAAATGAGAGTTTTTCCTTAAATTCTGGTATAATTAATAATTTATTCCAGATAAACAAAATAGTTGGATGAAAAATTCTTTTAGGCAAGTTAAATATGATAATCAAGTTCTCTGTAGACCAGGAATTTAGTGCTGGAGCAACAAGGTGCAAATTCACTATCATTACCTCAGTTTATCTGTGAGAAGGGAATTTCAGAAGCTATATCCACAGTCCACATAATTTTCCCATACTATAAAGTCTCTATTGAGCTAAAGTTTGAATGCTAAGTTGCTGCCATAACACTCCTTAGAAGAATTTCATCCAGAGTGTATACTGCACTCTGTACAAAAAAAGGTTTGCATTTGTTGGGGTTTTTTCCCCTTTTCCTCCTAAAAAGAAAAAAAGGATTCTAGCTCTTCTGTTTATCTTACTCTGAGAAATGACAACGGTAGCCTGGGTTCTTTCAAGACTTAAATATTCAAATTCATCATTATTGATTTGAGTCATTACCCATAATTCCTTCAAACAATAAATTTTAAAAAATTAAAATACTTAAATATTTTCTATTTTGTGGAAAATGGTAGAAGTGTAGAAAAGAAGGAACAGTATTAGACAGCTGGCCAATTATCCAGTTAGGCAAGGAAAGGACATTTTAGCTGACTGCCTTTTCAAAAAGCGTTTACATTGCTTAGTGCCTGCAGCAGCATTCAGAATTTCAAGACCTCTGGTCCCCCGAGCATCCTCTTACACAACCTGTTTATAAAGCCAAGAGTTTACCACTCTTGATTATGAGCATGTCATCTTATGACCTAATGAAAGCTGTGCCTGAGAGAAGTCATCCATCCATCCATCCATCCATCCATCCATCCATCCATCCATCCATCCATTATCTACATCTGTTTCCTGACCTTGTTCCAGGTTCAGCACATTGGTGACCACGGAGTGAATCTTACCAGTTTGTGTAGGATTATCTGTGGACAGCAGAGAGAGAGAACTCTGCAGACCTGAGACTTTCTAGGAACATGTGGTTTTATTGCAAGGGTCATGAGTAAAAAGGGCCTGCTTTCAGTCACCAGCCTTGGCTGAAGGGATGGCCCAAAGAGAGAGGGGGAGAGAGAGAGAGAGAGAGCCAAACGGTAAGAGGGGTAACAAAGTAAGAGCAAGAGGGTAAGAGGTAAGAGAAATAAGAGAGGTGGCAGGGGTAAGAGAGCAAGGACCTTGTTACAATACATTATATCTCCTTTTGTGTTGAATATTCTAATTTACAGTGACCAACCAGCACAAGATACAAAACCTACAAACTTTGCAAACAGCCTATGAGAACTGCTTTATCACCGTATGACTCTGTATTCTAAACTCTAAAGGCTACTCTCTTACCTACCTTTTCCCAGATACCTTGGTTGGGCTTCACCCTTGGGTCCCTTGGTGTCTCACTGCTTGTTATCACTTAACCCACCTCCTAGTTAATCACTATCTTCCTGCCTGCCATGTCTACATCTCAAAGCTGGCTTTCATTTCTATTTCACTCACAGGTTTTATATTTTCAGTATTTCTTGCCAGGCAATCATATTTGTAAGCTTTTCCTGTCTCATCTTTCTCAACGAGTTTTTTTCTTTTTTTGACCAAAAACCAGAA
Source organism: Zosterops lateralis (assembly GCF_965231275.1). Classification (NCBI taxonomy): domain Eukaryota; kingdom Metazoa; phylum Chordata; class Aves; order Passeriformes; family Zosteropidae; genus Zosterops; species Zosterops lateralis. The sequence continues at coordinate 23,899,560 of NC_139800.1, read as the reverse complement.
AATTCAGAGGTTTTCTTTTGTTTTCCAAAATCATTTTCAGCCAGAACATTCCACTGTGTCATCTCACTGCATAGTTGCATGATTTCTGGCACTCATGTAAGGTAATAGCTGGAGATCACAGTCAGGAGCTCGGGATGGTTGAGATCACCCTTTTAGCCTGCAGCATAATGTTAGATCAGGTCAGGCCAAGTGGAAAGAGAAATGTAGCCTCCTGAATCTCTGGGCACTGGTGACTGGGAGTGGTGTTTGAGTTTACTCTCTTACCCCCTTCAGTATGGCAGGAACATTGAAAAAAAGGTTTGCATTTTCTGGAAAAGTTCTCTCCCCAGCAGTACCTGCTCTGCTTCCAGTGAATAAAATTTGATGCAGATTTATATGCTCCAAATACCAGCTTTCAAGATTTCAAGTCCCATATTACAAGAAGAACCTATGCAGAAGAGAACACTATAAATGCACTGCACTCTTTAACATATAATTAGCTAATTACATATCCTGGTGTTTGGAAGCTGGCTTGTTCTGTCGCTGTCTAAAATAAGAATAATATAAAGGAAAATAAAAGAAGAAATAAACACACAAATGCATTTTTTCCCTTGTCCTATGAGTACAGCAACTATGCTCCTGAGTAGTGCTCCAAATTCTTGGAATTCAGTGTGCTTACTTATCATGATATTTTCCAGGGCACTGTGCCCCACCGGAGGGCGGGGGGGGAGGGGAATTAGTCAAATCTTAATTCTAGTGCATAAGCTTTAAGCTTGTAGAGCCCAGTTTTCATTCTATGGTAAGTAGAATTCCTGGCTCTCAATGGTGTTGTAGTGCAGACCAATGTCTCTGAGAGTTGCTACTGGAATACAAATAATAAGGCTTACTGATTAACCTACCTGCTGACCGACTTGAAAAGCCTGACTGAGTCAAAAGCACTAAAAAGCTTTTAACAGCCCTCCTCGTGTGTCTACTGTTCCCTTTCCTCAAATCACATGCACAAAAGGCAATAGAGGAACCAATAGGATCTTGTTTTCCATTCAGGTTTTAGAGTGTAAAGTATTACCAGAAAAAAATCCAAAGTATTAGGGTCTTCTAATATACAAGTATCACCACCCTTTTTAGAGAGGATGAATTAGGTGACATTTTCTGGGAATCTGGAAAATACTCCTGAATGCCAAGTGAATCAATGTTGAAATAAGAACAAATACAATCCTTACAAATGGGACAAGAGCTATCAGGTCTGTGGCAGTGAGAGAGAATTATGTTTGCCTGGGGCCAGCTCCTCAGGGAGCGAAGATTGATTCTTTATGATTGATGACTCGGCACTTGAATGCCAAGTCATCAATTCCCTGTGTTCATGGCATTGACTGCATCAAGATAACTTTTCCCTCGTGCCTAAGCATGGATATGGTTCTTGCCTGGAGTGCAGCCTCAGAGGGCCCAGGTACAGAACCTGGGTCACTTGCTTTAAATAAGAGACAGACAAAACTCCAGGCGCCTGGCTGCTAGAAACAGGCAGCACTGAAAAATGAAGTGGGAATGGTGCATGGAAAGCTTGACCATCTCTTTACTGAAGGCAGTCCAGATTATATATCCTAAAATGAATGGGTTTGCATTATGCAGTTATATACTCTGAAATGCAAAATAAATATTTTTGGTTTTGTTTACTTTTGTCTGAGAGAACTCAACACTTATTTCACTGCAATGTGGTAGTGCGCCTCATATGTGCACCTCATAGAATAGAGGAAAGTGACAACCAGAAATACGTACTTTTATCTTTGTGTCTGAGGGATATTGAAAAATACACCTGTCCTATGGATCTTGGCAACTAATAACAAAAACACAAAACAACTACCTGATGATAGAAGAGGGACTGATTTCATTGTCAAAAAAAAAAAAAAAAAAAAAAAAAAAAAAAAAAAAAAAAAAAACTGAAAAAGAAGCATGATGAAAAAGCACACTTGGTATTTGGAAGAAAGTCCATTTCTTGTCTCATTTGTTCTGTCCCTAAAGTCCAAATGAATAAGCTAAGTTTCCCAAGTAAAATTTAGGATAGGCATGATTAACCCTCCTTTTCCAATTGCCATTGTTTTAAAGGACAGCACCAGCTCCTTTAAACTAACCACTAAGAATTTCCCCAACAGGGAAGGATCCACAGCTGACACAAAGGCCCCCCAGGCTGGGAATCATGTTGGTGGTGTAGAAAGGAGGAGAAGGTCGAGCAGGACTGTGATGCCTCTCAGCTGAATCCAGGCTGACAGAAATGGTCAGTCAGTGTATGTTTGAGAAACTGTGTCTCTGTTGTTTCACAGACTTCAGAATGTTTAAGCCTGGACCAGCCACTACCAGAGCAGGGAAGGAATTCTGCTGTAAATTTACCCCTCAGTATCACTTCAGAAGGAGCCATCCCACTTTTTCCATGCTTTTTTCCTTTATTTTTCTTTTGCCTGGCTACTTTTAATCCTGAAAAAAAAAATAAATTGTCTTTTTCACTAGATTTATGAAAAAGGTTGGGTTTGGTTTTATTTTTTTTCATTTGCTTGTTTGTTTGGTCTGGTTTTATTCATTTGGTTGATTATTTTATTAACTCAGTTTGCAGAACTTAGACTTTGAAGACATTTTTTGCAAGTTTAGATTGAATTTCAGAAATAATACATGAAAAAAATAGGGAAACATCCTTATTCAGAATGTTCTTCCATCCCTTTTTATTTTTTACTTCTAGGAAGACTGATGCATGATGACTTTAAAGAAAATGTTAAAAATTTTGCAAGCGGTAGTTAGAAACTTCAGGAGTTTTCAAAATGTTACTAGTCAGGTCTTTACTTTGCTCCAAAACAAAGCAAAATTTAAGCAGCAAAACAAATTTGCACTTCCACTTCCCACAATCAAAATGCCCAGTGTCTCAAGCTGGTCAAAAAGGCAGAGAAGTGATAATAATAATATAGAAATATAGTGCAGATTCCACCTTTAGTCATGTGTAAGAACATGTCGTTCATTCACATGTTTACTAACAATCCATGATCACTATTGCCTAATGTTTATCTAGTGATTCCTCTTCCTTGATTAAGACTTAATAATGCTGATGTCAAAACCAGTTACACAGGAGTATTTGTAATATCGACTTATTAATGCTTTGGGACATACAATATTACAATCATCCTTTTAATCACATCACATTGCATTTGCCCTATTCAGAAGCAAGGAGTTGTTTCACACCTCCTCCTAGAATCTTTTTGACTCAGAGGTTATGTACCATATGCTGAAGGATCTATGTATAGAAATAGATGTGAGCTATTTCCAGCCTTCCCTCAAGCCCAGGCTGTTGGATTTCTACTCCTGGCTTATAACTGTATGATGTGTTGTACATTTAAGTTGCTTTGAAACTTATTTTTAAGTGGCAAATACTTGAAGAGGAAAGGCTAAAAGTTATATTGTGTTTTCCTCCACAGTGGAATAAAAGAGGTGATGTCTTTTGAAGGTTTTGAAAAAGCTATTAATGATTTCCATGAACTTTTGATGTAATGATGGAAGGGGAAAAAATATAGTATTATGCTAAAAGATGAACTTGTTCACACAAACTGCAGCCAGATAACCCAATCTATAGTCATCTGTAGCCTCGACATCCATACTAAGCAAATCCAGTTCTACTCCTTGCAAAATATTCTATTCCATTTTCCCTGGGTTGTACCTTTGCTGACAATAAATCACAATATTTTTTTACTTGAACTGAACTTTTTTACAGAGAATCTAAAAGATTTTGAGACCTTTTCTGCATGAATATGATTTTTATGTGTACACAACATTGATATTACACATCAGGACTTGCATTTGTTAAAGTGAGCCATGTATGTAACAATCTTTTTCCCAGTAAACTGAAATACAGAGGTATAGATATGTACACCAACACTAACACAGCTATTTCAGCCCACAGAAAGTGCAGTTACTTTGTTGGCCTGTAAGAATCCAGAAGTTTTAGAAATTTGGGCACATGCACAGGGTTTTGATCATCAAGTCCTAAAACTGCATTGCCAGGAGAGGAAAAGAAGCAAAGCATCACTCGGTGCTTGGCTGATTTTTTATATTCTTTCACAAAACAGACGTGGTTGGCCTGAGGTAGACTTGATGCTTTAGGCTAACAGGACTTTCTGTTTGACTCTGTATATGGAAGATTTCCTAAGGAAAAGGTCATCCTGAAAAGAAACAATGCTTCAACTAGTGACCTCAAAGTATGCACAGATGCTCCCAGCTCCACTTTCCTTGCAATTTTAGTACAAGTCACTAAGAGTTTTGTCAATTTGTTGACAATTTTAATTACAACAAGACTTGGTTATAACTACTTTGCAGACTCTATTCAGTGTTTTTCTTCATTAACATCTTATCAGCAGTATAATTGCAGGCTGGAATGAACTGACAATGCCTTTTACTTTCTTCAAAGCTTCATTCAAGACAATTTCCAATTTAGTCCTGTGAAGCTAATGGAGATACACTCCTTCAAATGTTTCATCAATCTGATTTTAAAGCAAACAAACCTGAGCAAGGACCTTTTGAACTATCAAAATCATACTAGAATCATATTCATAAAAGTACTGCACTGGCTTAAAGAATATGAATTTTCCCAGCACTTCAGCAACTGCGTTCACAGTCAAAAAAGGGAGTGAGTTACCTGTTTCCTAGAAGATAACACAATTCAAAATTTTTCTGTTTCAAAAAATTGTGTTTTTTCACAATGTAAGAGGACATAGCCTCCAACTGTCAGAGGAGGTTCAGGTTGGACATCAGGAAGGATTTCTTCACTGAAATGATGCTGTCCCTGGGAGTGTTCAAGAAAAGACTGGATGTGGCTTTGAAATCAAAAAAGTTACTTTTCTTCTCTGAAAATCTATAACAACAATAATAGAAATTTTTAAAAAATTGTGGGCCAATCAGCTCCTTTTTTCCCTCCCTTTAAAGTAAATTGCTTCACTCTTAATGACAGTATGTATTACCATTCTGTCCTTGCAGCATGTCCATCTTTTTCTTCAAAACTAATTGGAGGCTACCAGGCCTGGCTTGTTCTAAATGCACAGGAGAGATGGTGAGTGACATCATACTGTAGCCCTGGTGTGTAATCACCATGGTGGAAACATCTTCTCTCCAAGTGTAAGGAGGTGCCTGAAGGATGCATTTCTTTAGATTCTATCAGCCACAGCAAAGGGAGAGAACAAAACCAGTAGATCTTCCCTGTCACAGCTTCCCTGAGAAAAGGTGCAGACCCACCTTGATATGTACACCCAGATGCTGTAGTAAGAGTTCACTCTGCTTGACCAGCAGAAATACTGTGATGACAACAATTTAACAACAAATAGGGAAGTTATGGCCTATGATTTTTCTGTTCAAATGTAAAGAGCAGATAGAGCTAAGTAACACTTTCCCCTTTCCCTCATTGTTTCAACCACTTTGCCTACAGAGATCTGCTAATCCTCTACCAAGAAGTCAGATTCTGAATCAGGATATTTATTTATCGTGTATTAATTAAGTATATGCCTACATAAATGCACTTAAGGTCATTTCTTAGCAATTTAATTACAAAAGTTAATCACATTTAGGCAGGCTCTCCCAAGGTTGTTTTTTTTTTTTTTTTTTTTTTTTCCTTCAATCATTTTTCCTCTGTGTTCAAAATTAATTAGTGTTAGCTAAAAAAAAAGTTACTAGGTTGACACCACAGAGTCTGTTATTCTGCTTCTATTCATTGAGCAGGCAGAGTGTGAGCAAGACAATTTTTTTCACCCAGGTGTTCTTTGTTATTGACATTATTTTTAGAAGCTTATGTGTAAATATATACTTAATATGTACAACTTTGAGGCCACCAGATATTATGATGCTTACCCACACTGCCTTCAGATTCAGGAATATGAACACCTAAATTCAGCCCTTCCTAACAAATCATGGAACACATTGAAAATTGTGAGGATGTACCAACAAACACTTTCCTGGTTTTCTCTAGTTGATTTAGTCTTATTTTTCTTGAGGAATCTTCTCATACCATGTTCATAAACTTAATTCTGTAGCCACAGACACTACAAATTACTTAGGAAAACACAGGCATATAACCAGACATTTTCCAAAACACAGACCTCCAGACAGTAGGCATTTAAAGGAAAAAATTATCACGAGAAATGAAAGGAAATCATGGGGAATTCACAATCAATTTTCAGAGTACAGCTATGAACTTCACCCAGTAATTCATGTAGAGCACCCAATAAACATGCCTCCTAGGACAAATGTCTTATCCTGACTGAACAGCAGGTTTGCCCACAGATAAATCCACAGGAATCTGTACCCCTGATTCACTTCCATGTGGGCTGGAGGTATCAGACCTTCCAGATCACTGCCATTTTTCAGAGCTACTAGGATTCTTACTGAGGGTGTCAGTCCAGAAAAGTTAGTTTTTGTTTCGTACTTGTAGTTCCTTTTTGTGTGTGTGCCTTTTAAAGAGGAAATTTCCCAGCAAGGTAGCTCTGTTTTATGTATCTTGCATATTAATTTGCAGATGTTTGAATCAGACTTTTTTTGTTTGTTTGTTTGTTTGTTTGTTTGTTTTTGTTTTGTTTTGTTTTGTTTTGTTTTGTTTTGTTTTTTTCCTGGATAAGAAGAAACTAAAATAGTAGTGAAAATACATTTATAAACTCTTCCTTGCCTCTTCCCTGGAGAGCTGCTCTAAGTCTTTTCCTCTACTACAGAGCAGTGTGTGTGAAGGTAACAAAACAAAACACCACTTTTAAGTCTGCCCTCCAGGGTCCTTTTGTCCTCCATGTTCAAACAATAAAAATACAGAAGGATAAAAAAAAAAAAAAAAAAAAAAAAAAAAAAAAAAAAAAAAAAAAAAAAAAAAAAGAGGAAAAGCAAAGATGAATAAGAGGAAAAAACAACACCAACAAAACAAACAAACCAGTGCACTTTAAAAACAGTTTCTAAAAAGCCTTTTAATCGTATAAGGAGCTTCTGTTTCAGATAAGCTGTTTTGACACAAATGCACTGCAAAGTTACTGATTCCTTTTAAACAGAAAACTTCCCACCTTTCTCAAGTAGATATATTGTTCTGGTCGATATTGTGCCACCTGACAATCATCTGAGTAACAAAATAACTGACCAACGCTCAGATTTATATTTTCCATCAGTGCAGCTTTATGACCAGTTATTAGTTTCCTCTTAGATAATAACAATATTATGGATAACCTTAATAAATATTCCACACAATGATGGCAGTTCTGAATAAAATAGCAAAGAGAAAAAAAAAAAACCACAGAAAAAAAATGAAACAATAAAATGAAGGACAAAATACCCCAGTTGCTATGAAATCTTGAGCTATGACTGTGTGGTCTGCATTTGAAACTTCATCAAAAAGCAACAGGCACAGACCTGGAGAGGGTGGGAAGGGGGGCAAGGGGAAAATATATATAAGCTATAAGAAGTATCAAAGGACACCTTTGTTGGTGGAATATTTTTCATTATATCTTGACATTGCAGAAGGCAGGATGGTGATCAGTAAAAATGAGTACAAGTATGAAACAAATAGAAAAGTCAATGAACACATAGAATGCATCAGGTATATTCAATAGATCATCAGCAAAGGAAATCAGCCCAGAGTATTTTCAAGTCTCTGTCAGTCCCTTTATGTATATATCTATTTATCCAAACATTATTCAACCAGAACAGGAAGGTCAAGAAGCCCAAGAGATTTAAAAAAAATCTGATGAATGTAAAAGGGTGTGATAGTCACGTGTGTGTTTGTCAGCAGTGGTGGACAGATGGACTCAGTGAACTGGTGGCTACTTTAGGTCCTTTTGTCTCTCTTTCCCATGGTAATACAAGATCTTGAGAAATGCCTGGAAACACTAAACTCATTTTGTTTAAGAGATCAAAATACCTATGTCCATATCAGGATGAGTGATAGTGATTATGAGTTTCTTAGACTGTAGGCCTTTAAATGATCAAACAGACCATTGAATATAGAATTAACTGAAGGGATGAAATGACAGTGATTTCCCGAATGTCTCAAAAATTGTTTTAAAGGAGGAGGAAAAAAATTAAATTTGTAACTTGTGGTAAAACAGATGGGAAAACGAGTCTCTGTGTTAAATGAAAGTACTCAGATCCCCATAATAAATGTTGATTTTAAAATAATTTTTTTAGATTACCTATTTCAAATTGTGAAATGTTTCATTAGAAATCTTCCCGTTTACTCTGTTTTTGTATTTGTGCCACAGACAGCATAACAAATGGAGTAGGGTCTTAACCAGCAAAAAAAAAGAGAGGTGAATAAAGTCTCTTGAGATAACCATTCATTTCCGAAAGCCATTCATAATGATGAATGTCTGTGAAATGCACTGTAAGGGGAAAATCGCTCATCTAATCTCCACCTTCTTGTTGGTGGTGACAATGAAAAGTTAGTGGAGAAAATTGAAATTCATGGAGAACTTGAAAGTCTTTCCAAGATTCCTCAAACGTTTGCTACATTTCTTTGAGTTAGTCTTTGCCTTCTGCTACACCACTGGTAGAAAGAAAAGAAAGGTGATTTTCTTGTTTTCTAAAGACTAAAAAAATATCCTGTCTCTTGTCCTTATGAATTATGAGAATATATATAAGCATACTCTGCAGTTATTGTTATATAAATTCAGCTCAGTGATAACGTAGGTCCTATGACTTATTGAAGTGTCTTTGCTTGTTTCTCTCTTGCCCTTATTAACCACTCATTTTCTCGTGGGCTTGAATTTCCTATTACAGATTTCCTAGGTCAGTTAAATCTGTATTTTCTGCACAGGAGTTGAGAAGAGTTTGAAGCATTCTCTATGTCCTCTTCTTCCCCTATACTTGACATCTCTTGCCTGGAAAGCCTTCATTTCCTTGATTCCCAGTTGGTATCTGAGATGGAGCAGAACAGCATGACCTCAGGGACCATCAGTCAGTCCTGGTTAAAGCTGCAGCTCTGACATGACAGGCCTGGAGGTTTTTTTTTTTCTTTTTTTCCTCTTAATTTACCATGCTGAGTATGACTCAATATTTTCTGCTTATGGTTCATCCTTGTCCTCCTGCCACACAAGGGAGCTTTCACTATCCATCTATATCTAAAAGGTACTTGCAAACAAGAAACATCAGGCTGCAGGTGACCTAAGGAATGCCAAACTGTGGTGTGAGTATGTTCTTCAAGCACTCCAAAAGACATTTCACAAATGGGGTTGGATGTGATAATTGTTATAGATTCCTACACCAAGGACTGAAGCAGGTAAGATTCAGCCTGAGATGGAGGTGTCTTCAACAGCTGCAGCAAAACAAGCTGTCACTTGATATAATGAGGGCTAACAGAGTACCTGCTGCACAGTGGGAAATCCTAGCAAATATCACAGTGTAAAGCCAGTCCATGAGGAAACTAATAGGTTAAACAAAGAATTTGTCTGATTTGATAAATAATGAAAAATTGTTTTCTTTCCAAAATTTCCCAAGTATTTTTAGCTAAGATATTATTAATAATTTAATCATCTCTCCCATTTCCCTCCTGACTCAGATCAGTTGGCACTGACACTTCCAGGAAAAAAAAAAAATCATCACTTTATCTTTAAATAAACAACCCTTGAACATTGATAACAATCTCTGTTCTTTCACTTTCCTATGCATGACTAGAGACAAATTTATATTTAAAAAAAAAAAAAATTCTAGATTCCTCCAGCTTCCATGTAGTGGCTTGTGCTATTTTAATACAATACCCGAGGACCTCCCTAGCTGACTCAATGTCTGTAAAAAGGAGCTTCATTGATCATATCTGAACTGTGTGAGAACTAAACATGAAATGAACTACTCTATACCTTTTCCAACACATGGACACATGGCATAGCAGACCTCTCTCAGGAGAGAGAAAAGAATTTAACAAAGAGTAAATGCAGGCATCAGTGGTCTCTTCAGAGATAAGTGTCCACATTGCATATGCAAAGGTCTTGCAGAGGCAGCCTGTGTGTTCTCAGGGGTTATCAGTGTGCCCTCCTGGCTATCACACAAAGTCACAACTTGGTTGTGGCTCATACAAGGTTGTGTACAGAATATGAATTACTGATCCTTGGGTTTCTACATGCAGTTTGATGTCAAGGTAATATTGGTGAAGAATTGGTGTAGATCATTTGCTTATATTTGTTTGGTTGTCTTACAGCTCTTTTCTAATTTATATTGATTGCTCCTTCTACCTTCAGACTTCAGACAAGTGTCTTTCTAGGTAGGGATGCATTCTGCCCTAAATTAACCTGGGAATGAGTTTTGTGGACTTGACAGTGCTAGGTTAAACATTTGACTCAATGAACTTAATGGTAGTTTCTTACCTAAGTGATTGTGTGATTCTATGATTCTAAGAAGACGAGACAGATCTTGTTTCACTTAGGAGAAACGCTCAGAAAAGTGTGTTGTTCAGCAAACTATTTGTATGTGACTGACCATTTTTTAGCCTTTAACTCCTCTGTTTTCCTGAACGTTTTTTCCTTCCTAAATCACCTAATTCCCCAGTATCTCTTAGCAGGTCTGGTGGAATCCCAAATCACTGTTGTTTTACAGTCTTTAGCATGTCCCACACTTTTGGCCTCTTTGTCTGGAAGGTGAGCCCAAACACTGCTCTTGATGCCTTGTGGTGATGGGTGTCACACCTGCATAGTGGGGCAAAGACTTTATTGGGCCATTTGGGTTAGGGAAGACAGAGAATTTATTTATAGAAGTCCTTGATTTGGTTCCCTGCCTGGCCTTGTAGCCTTGTGGTCCTCTAGGTCCTCTAGGCTAGTGGGTATGGGTATTTAATGGGTTATAGACTCTGGGATAAGCATGAAGTAACCTGGCAGTGCACTGTTTGAGCTCCCCCATCTGCTGTGTTCTCTAGCTGCTACTGTGTGATGGTCTGAAAATGAGCTTTTGTCATAAAACTTAACAATAAGAGCTAAACTCAAGCCTCTGTAACTGAATTTCTTCCTAGTGTTGAGTCTAGCTCCAGTTGTGGCTAAGATCTGATTTTTTTTTCCTTCCAATTTATTAGAAGAAAAAAAGGTTTTTAACTAAGGTAACAAGGCTCATTATTCCACAGATAAAATAGAAAAGAAACCACCATGTTTGGGTTGGTTTCTTTTTGTGGTTTTTGGTGGTTTTTTGTTGTTGTTGTTGTTGTTGTTGTTGTTGTTGTTGTTGTTGTTGTTGTTTTTGTTTTTTTTGGGTTTTTTTGTGGTTTGTTGTTGTTGTTGTTTTTGGGTTTTTTTTTTATTTGTGTGGTTGGTTGGGTTTTTGTTGTTGTTTTGTTTTTGGTTTTGTTTTGGTTTTTTTTTGTTCATTTTTTTGGGTTGGGTTTTGATTGTTTTTATGGTTTTGGTATTTTTGTGGGTTTTTTTCTTTCCTGGGGGGGGACTGTTTTTTGGTTTGTTTAGGGTTTGTTTTTTTTCCCCTGATTGAAAAGCTGTTGTGTTTTGGAAAAGATTAAAGGTCTCCATGCTTTGGTAAAACTATGGCCACAATTTGGTAACCACTTTCCCAAAATGGCAAAATCAAATATGATTGAAGATATCAGTTTGTACAGCTTTTGTGGTACTATATTTCTACTGCTAAATACCTTGGTCATTTTCTTTTTCTGAGGAGTATGATTCAGTCTGGACTTGGGACACATTCTAGCTTTTGTTGTTGGAATTACAGTGAAGTTAGTTCTGGATATATTCTCTAAGGGGAAAGTGGTCTGTTGATTTTAAAACACTGTGGAAAAATGCAATGTCTCTGGTTGAATTCAGGGTGAACTAGACCCAGAAACAGGTGATACATTTTGTCCAACAGAATGGGTGGGATAAAACTGAGCCACCTTTTGAATATCAAGTGGATAGAGAGTTGAAACTGAAAGAGCACAGCACCCCTTGGCATGGATAGGGACCAGGAATGAGGTAGACAAAGACCGCTAGAGTTTTAACACGAATGTAGAAAATAAATGATAACAGATCCGAGCAGTAAAACATTATGGGAGGGAGAAGAAACCTCCCATTCCCCAAAATATATAGATATATGTATATAAAAGCTTCAAGGACATGGAGCATATGAATACTGTCATTTCTACTTGTGCCTGAATTTGTGCTGGATTCACTGTGAGTCCCCTCTTCACATATATTTTCTCACCCTCAGCTGTCTATTTATGCTCATGCCATACCTGACAAAGAAGGAAGAACATTTTTCCTGTTGGTTTGAGATCTTTTTCAGCCTAAAATATCTACATGGATATCATGAGAAGGCAAAGATCAGAAGTTATCTATGGTTCAAGACCTTAAGAATCTCTGCTTCATTTTATTCAAAATGATGGGTATATCCTGGTGTTTAGGCAGAACTCTGAAACTCAAATAAAAACTGTTTTAAAAGTTACATATAGAACTAAAAGGCAAAACGCTGACCTGTTTTGGAGATCAGGATTCTACGTTGTGTGCGCTGCCAATGAAGATTTGAACTTCTCAGGTGTGTAATGGTCAGTAATGGCTTCTTCCTCATTTTCTGGTGCCTGGATTCAGGTCTTAGGGTCTGATTTGGGATGATGTGTGCTGGGTCCGAGCAGTTAATGAGAGGAGAGAGGGACTCAGCACGTAACTCAGCATGTAAAATGTTACGTGAGGAAAGAAAGTCCTGAATGAGAAAGTTATTCAGTTCAACTTCAGGCACCAAATACATCCCTGTTCCCTCTCATGAGCTGGTGCAGAATTGTTCTCTGGAGAAGACTCTCTCCTTCTATTGACTATTGATGAGATGAGGATATACTGGCTTGATAGCTCTGGCAGCAACGTCTAGTGCAGGCAGCTGGGTGACTGGCACCCTCTTGCTTACAGTGTGGATGTGCCACAGAAATGATTCAGCTCTTGTTACAGGGACCACCAGACTATCCATAGGGCTGATAATATCTCTCTGCTTGAAGTACTGTTTAAAGACTATGTGCTAGATAAGAGTGGGGTCACAGGGACTGGAGGGTACCCACAGTGTGGAGGGCTCTACCTGAACTAGTCAAAGTCTCCTTATAGTCAAGGGAGAGAAGTACTTCTCCTTAGGGGGTGATTCATTTCACTCTGAAACACACATTTAAAATGGGTCACCTCTTAAAATGCCTCTTTCTTCCTCCTGTTTGGAGGGGAAGCCTGGAGCAGCTAGCTGAGATATAAACATATACGTGTGTGAGCTCTGCAAGGAAGTGAGGTGAATCCCATCATTGGTAATCAACAGTGGGAAAGCACATATAGGATCATTATGTACAAAATGAGGCCCATTCAACCTGAGTGTTGAATGAGGCAGGACACCCATGGAGTGAACAACATGTCTTCATGTAATTAAAAGTGCCTTCATAATTGACAGACACTACCAGAGAAAAGGCAAATATCACCAGCAACCTTATTTCTCATGTTTACCAGTGCCTGAGCGTTTGACTTTATAATAAGCAGCATCTAAGTATAATACATATAAATGTATGTAAATAATGCAAGTATTTTAAATTTTTGTTTAGATTTTCTCTGCATTTAAAAAAACCCAGATCCTTCACTAATGTAGACAAGGGTAATTCTATTTTCTTCTGTACAATTATGACAGTTTCTCCTAACTGAAGATCTAGCCTGGTTTGTGCTATATGTCTTCTTTTTTTAAGTCCCACAGACATATAAAGTGAATCAATATTTCCGCAGTTATGCTGACGCATCTTCACTTATAATTGCTGACAAGATCCAAAACTAAGTGGCAGCCTCACAGTGAATGAGGTAATTTTTCTTTCTGTTTTGCCAAAACTTGTCTTACCTGTTTCACTTAAAAATAAGTTCATACTGAGTATAGTAAAACCAACTCTCACTTGTACTGGAAAGCTTACTGACTATAAAGAGTGTAGCTTCTAGATGGGAGATATTGTAGTTAATACTAGCTTGAGATGAAGGAAAAAAGGAATTTTCTTGCCAAAGGACTAAGAGAGTTGGATACAGTTATGAAACAACTGTTTGGTACATCTGTCTTGATGGGTTTTAGAAATTAAAAACTGGAAGTTCTTCAAAGCCCCCAAAGCTGAAGGAATGTTATTTAATGCTTCCAAGAAGCCCTGGGCAGAAAATAGAGTTTGGCACTTAAATGTTTCCCTGGAGGACATCGTGTGATATATTTTACATGTTATTTCTCAAAGTCATAAATCTCATGGACCTAGGGACAGACTATTCAGTCCCCAGCTGTCATCTGACTTCTGCATACAGAAGACTACACAGTACCAATTTACACCACTTTCTGGTTGGCTTCATTTAATATATACTTGTACTCTGGAATGTGACAGAGAATAAGCCTTAGTCCAAAAGAGGGACACTAACCTGCCCTGTAGCTGTGGTTTTACAGTCCCACTCTTAATCTTGTCTCTAGTGTTTTTTATAGTAAGAGTGTTATTCATTTCAGCCTAAAGTCCAAACATTATCATTGCTTAAGGGTGTTCCACAAACAAATTAATGCTAGAGATTTCTTTGAAAGCTTCTGGCTGTAGAAAAATAAAAGCTCTTAGCAGAATTAGGTCATGCCACTGGTAATAGACACATCCTGGCTTTGTATGGTTGAATATTTGACAGTGAGTGAGACAGGAGGAACTGTCTCTCATGACCTAGAGGTGGTTCCCATTAAAGGGATAATAATGGGCAATATTGCTATCAACTAGATTAAGTTCTGAATTAAAGATTAATTCCCGCTGAAGTGCCAGTCTTACATTTCTAACCACAAGACAGTACTAATCATGGTCAGAGGAACATTTACTCAGCTTGGAGGAATAGGGAATGGAGGCTCTAATGGTGGCAAGAGGAGTACTTTACTTTTTCCAATTTGAATAGAGCAGAGGAAGCAAAATATTTAACAATACTTGGAATACTCTGTCATCCTTCACGAGCCATGCTCATGGAAAACAGCAGCAGGATCTTAGTGAAAATGACAAGTAACCTAACGTTGCCTCTTCCCTCATGTGAAACAGAACTTTGGAAGACAAATCCTTTACAACCCTGCCTGACAAATACTTTATAACCCTTTAACCACTGAGATATTTCAATGACTTCAAATTAGAGAGCTTCTTGTTGAAGAATCATGTGATTTTGTCCACTGCCATCACTTCTGCTACTACAGGAAGTTACATTCCTCCAAACATGACTTTCAAAAGCAATACAGATCAGAGTCTGTGCTAGTGCAAAGTGTAAGGCAAAAATTCTCCTAGATCTTTGCTCTAGTGCTAATTTACTTCGAACTGCCAAAAAGTTTTATTTCCTACAATCAAACTGTTCTTTCAGCATATCTTTGGGTCATACTCTGAATAATTCTACAAATCCTCTATGATAATTAATTTTCCATTTAAAAAGCCCTAAAAAGTTAAAAACCAAACAAAAAACACCAACCAACCAAGCAAAACCAAAGCCAAACAAAAACAACAACAAGAACACATGAACAAACCAATTTAAAAAAAAACAAACTCACAAAAGCCCACAAACAAACAAACAAACAAACAAACACAACATAAACTCCCCAACCTGTTTTCTTTCCCAGGGACAGGTTTTTTTGTCACTTCTCCATCACCTCCAACAAAAACAGATTTTATTGGCCTTGATGTGAAGCTTTAGCCCCTTTTGGATTCTCCTGCAAAACTTTCTGCTGTACTGGGAAAGTGGTGAAAATTAATGAGGAATTCTAAGTCCAGTTTTTTAAAATATAGTCACACCTAGGTCTGTCTTATTCTGTGAAAGAAAGAACTGGAAAACAGGAAATGTAAAAGCTTTTGTATGAGATGTTCTAGTATATCTGTGTTTTTCTATCTGAACTTTTCTTTCTCTGATGAATGGTAGACTATTTAGAGAAAGTGTCAAAAAGTAGTAAGGCAGGGAACGAAAAGTTCCCTAACAGCTTTCAGAGTTTAAGTTTAAAAAGGATAGTCTGACCATTTGCTCTCCTTTCCACTTTCATTCTTGCCAAAATTGCTGCCAGTGTATATCTGTGGTATCTCATTAATAGAAACGAAAAATGACTAGTTTTGATCCCAGTAAGGTCCAGTAAGGTGCAGGGGGAAACCATTCATCTGATTCAATTAACTCAGAAATTCAAGTTACACCTCTTGACTATAAAATCTAAAACTATCCTTTGCTCTGAATATAGTGTTCTTAACAAAGCAGAGTCTGGGTGAGGACAGGAGAAAATAAGCTTCACACTGCCTGTTTTGAAAGTGACAGGTTAAATCCTCAAAGATGCTGCACACCTACAAGTCCCATAGCAAAATATTATCCTACTAAATGCTTAGCTTCTTTTTCTTTCCAGGATTTGGACTTTTCCTTCTATATTAGAAAAATCTGTGTTGCTCATGCCAGCTTGAATTCCACTGAAAGGAAGGAAGGTACTGTTTAAGCCTTGAGGTCTGAATGAGAGATGCCTTTTTTTGTGACTCTGTGCCTGCAAAGCAAGGGTGATAATACCTGTGAGGTGTGAGGATGGGTGTAAAGACATACAAAGGTTATGAAAATGGGATCAGTATACACTCAGATCCCTTTAGTTTGTCTGATTTGTTTATCATATGAATCTTTGTAGGTTTTTAGTTACAGCCAGTCTAATATGCACTTTTGTTTTGGCCTTGTTTTACTTTTTCCCCATTGGGATATTTAGCATCACCTGTAGTGTTGGATTCATCCTGGTGTTATGGATTTCACTAAATTCTCTTACTGTGAATTCTTATTCCCTTATCTGGGACAGGATTTGCCAAGAAGGACTTCTCTGAAGTACTTCTCAGTGATTCAGTCTCACATTCTCTCTCAGCAGTTTATCCAGTTTCCAGAAATGTTGGGCAGAGAAGTGGAACCATGTAAAATACCTCGTGGACAATTTGTTGCTCTTGCTGTTGTTATTTTTGCCTAAGATTCTATTAGAGTTAAATATGCTATGACAGCTGGAGGTCTAATCTTTCAGATAGAAACTGCCAGATTTGAAAGGTATTTTTGCTCTGTTCTTTCCCTTATGGGTCTGGATAGGCCACAGAAGTAACTTACCCTCTCTATTTCTTCATGACAAGGCAAGGGCTCTTTAAGCATTTCTGTTTCTGGAAAAAAAGAAAATGAAACAATGCGATAAATTAAAGCAACCTAAGCCAAAATATCCAAAGTGTGTAAAGATACAAATATCTTTTTATATTACACTTACAAAAGGGTAGAGTAGAATGATATCCAAAGGATTGAAATTACCAGTATTTTATACGATATCAAAGTATTTAGGATGTCTGAGATCCTTAATTATAATTAGTTTTAGTGAAATCAATAGAACTATTAAGACAATTCTTCTAGTTCAGATAGTTGAAAATATGTATGACAGTAGTTTTATAGAATAAGTGCTGTATGTCCATTTACTGTGTCTGTCATATGGAAATAAGAATACTGACTTTCCCATAATCTTAAGATATCTTAATATTTATCAGGATAAAATCTCTTAAAGTCCAGATGTCATGCTGATAAGATATCACATCTGTATTCTATTTATGATTTTCTTTTCACCTGATAATGTCCTTTCATTTTGTTATTCCATTTAAAGCGAAATATTTCCAAAACAATCAGTATTGTCTCATTTATGTTTATTTTTGGCAATTTTAAATTTAAGTGTTCCACTTTATTTTCATTGTAAAATCCTTGTTCTTGCATCATGTTCCAAATATAATGACTGTTGAATTCTGAGGTTCAAAAGTTCTGCTTTTAAATGTAGTACCTTAGGTTAGTCATCAGAGACTATTTTGAAAATGTGGTGCCTACAGTACATATGAATATGCTAATCAGCTAAATGTAATAGTTCTCATTTGTATTAATGCAAATTAGACGGCTGTACTTTCCACCAAATATTTTCTCAGTATTTATTAAAGAAATCAAAATCTCTTTTCACCCATAATAAGTCCTAATATTTCATCTTTACATTTTAAAGGGCGTGTTTTATTTTAGCTTAATCTAATTTCATTGAACAAAATTGATTCTAAAGGCAATATAAAGTTACAATTTTTTCCATGTCAAATAATAAAAATGGATTTTTAATTTTACATTAATTTGGCATTTTGGTTTGTACATTTCAATTAAATCTCTCTTGTAATCCAAATGGTAGAACATTGTGTTCATTTGGTTTTTTAGACTGGTGTCCAGCTGCATTCCTGGTTCCCCGTTCCTTCTAGCCTTTGTCCTTTCTCAACTTTCAGTCTCAATTTACTCTCCTGAAGAAAGATTGGGATTTTTCTGCTTACTCAAACAAGTATTGCACTAGCTGAAAATTAAACCATGTGGGATCAGATATGCTCAGCTTCTGAAAAGGAGTAAGGATTGGTAAACATTCACAACAATCTGGGTTTGTTCTGGCCTGTGGATTCTGAATCTGGAGCTGTTACTCCTTTGAATTTCCTTATTGAATACCAGGAGAGCCCTAGAGCTGTGGTGAAGCCCAAAGGGAAAATTTGTTACAGCTATGTGGAGAAACCACCTCTGTTTTTCCAAGCTCAGCAGCGTGCAGACCATGCTGAAGTCTCTTATCATCTTTGTCCATATAAATTTGTTATTAATAGCAAAATATTTTTGGTGTTAGCAGCTTTCTCTTTCCTATGTGAAAACTATGGGACTGCTATTTACTATACCATCCTTCAAAATTGTATTAATTTCATTTCAGAATCACATGCCATCCATTCTCTTCTGAAGTAGAAAAACAAAAGGAACTCCACCATTAGTATTCAGAATGTTTCCAGAGTGACCTGCATGATGAAGAGAAAGATCTGAGTTGAAAGCAGCTGTTCCCACCCTCAACAGAGATGAGATAGACCTTTGATGGGGCACCATGACTACACTTTTCAAAATCTCCCCACCCTCATGTGTGACTCGTCTAATAGGGACAAGAGCAGCTATTTTTTTTTTATTTTTTTTACTCAATCCTTAATTGCACAGTGGAACCTCATACCTGACTGGCCCATGTGCACTGTTGTAATTAAGATAATTAAAAATGTATGTTCTGCAGAGACATAGCTGAGAGTAGCTTCCAAGGCCTGAAGCCTTGAACTTCTTTTGCAAGTTTAAATGTAGCTTTAGACTTGATGGCTTAACAATGACTTTTATACGATGATATATCAAAGTATTTAGGATGTCTGAGATCCTTAATTACAATTAGTTTTAGTGAAATCAATAGAACTATTAACACAATCCTTCTAGTCCAGATAGCTGAAAATATGTACAACAGTAGTACTGGTGTGTCCAGTAGAACTAATAAAGCCTGATTTTCAATGTCATTGAGCCTCGTAGCCAGACCATACCTTGTCAGGGAAGGTACAAGCCCTGATCCTGGGGCTGGGATGTTCAAAACCACAGTCCTACTCTGTGGGCTCTTTCATGTCTGATGAGAGTGGGCTTGTGCTGCAGCCTGTTTTCAGCAGCCACGCTCATAATTTCTCTGTTACTCAGATGTTTCTTTTCTGAAGCTCATAGTTGTTAAAAATGGGCAGAGATAATATTTTTCTCCTTAAAATGCCTTTATTAATCAGCTCTTACAAGGGTGGCTCAAGGGATCTTGCAACCGGGTTCACCCTTGAGGAGGAGGGTCCTGGTCAGCTCTGCAGCAGGAAGTTTCAGCAGAGCTGGAGAACTCTTCCCTCGCCGGAAGTCTCCAAGGAGTTCTGATTTCCATTTGTTTGCCTTGGGGTCTCACCTTTCTTTTGGTATTTTTAGGTTACAGCGAGTTACAAAAATTGTATTAATTAGCTTTATTGATGCTCTAGGGTATATACAGCTTAGTACTAGTTTTTGTGGGTTTAAATCTTACTTAGATTTATCTTTATAGGGGGTTTTTGGTGTTAAAAAGTGTCCCAGAATGCATTGGGATTTTCTAATTTACATATTCTACGGGGTTGCCCCGGGGGGGGCAGGGGCTGCAGCAGCCTCATGGCATTTCGCAACTGGCATCAGCGAGATGGCTGTGCTACATGGAGAGGGGGTGCCTCGGGGGTCCTGTGGTGGGCGGTTTTACGGGCTCTGGGAGCCGGGCCACACCGGCCCGAGGCAAGCAGATGCTCGGGGGGGGGCGGCATGCCGGTGGCTCGGCAGCTCGGCGGCTATCCGCCGTGGCTCGGAGAGCGGGTCCTTTTAGAGCGGGCCAGGCCAGGGCGGGCCGTGCCGTCGGTAGAGCCACGCTGCCAGTGGCAGCGGCGGCGGTCCGGCAGTGGCCCGGGGAGCCGGCATTTCGCGGGGGTTGGAGGCTTCTCCGAAGCGATGGGCGAGCCCGCTCCAGGGTCTGTGCAGGTTTTTTTAAGGTGGGGGGTAGCTCGTTCCGGGGTCTGGGGGGGGGGAAGTGCAAGTTCTCTCAAGGCAGCGGGCAGCGTTGGAGGTGGAGGGCCTGCGGGCAGCCTCTAGCGACCAGGCAGTTCCCCCCTCACTGCTGCCTTCAGGGGGACCACGGAGGTGGCTCTTTACTGTTACATTACAATTTACAATTATTACATATTAAAATATTAATACACTTATTCTATGACAATCAAGGGTTTCAACTTTTTAAACCTTCAGCATTTCTAATTTTCATTTTTATCAATAGTAATTTAATATCCTTGACACCTCCAACCTCCAGCTAAATTTGATTGAAATAAGCTAATCAGTCTGTAAGTGAGACAGACAGACAAACAAGTAGAGATGTGTGTGCTCTTAGACCATGATAAGTCTCATTTCCTCCAGAAACCTGGGTGACAGAATAAAATGTCATGATGCTTTTAGTTTAATTTTGGTTTTCTGTTTTTATTGGGCCATTTTGTTTGTTTGTTTTTTGTTTGAGTTTTTTTGGTTTGTTTTTGGGGTTTTTTTTTTATTTTATTTTTTTTTTTTCCCCCAGGGCAAATTAACCCCAGCACTAAAAGCAGAGCAACCTTGACTTTAGAGTTCAGGGAAAAAGAAAAAAGGCAAGCTATTCCAGTGGGGGGGAAAAAAAGGAAAGGTTTTTGTTTTGTTTTTTGTTTTGTGGGTTTGTTTTTTTTTTTGTTTTTTTTTTTTTTTTTTAACTGCGTAGAAATAAAACACCAGAGCTTTAATGGAAAAAAAAATCTCCATTTTTTGTTTTGCGTTTTGTTTTGTGGTGTTTTTTGTTTTGTTGTTTTTGGTGGGTTTTTTTGTTTTGTTTTGTTTTTTCCTGTGAAGAAGGAGAAGATGGGAGAGAGGAGAAAGGAAAAAAAAGCTAAGCGACTGTCAGATCAGCTCAGGATCTCCATTAGAATGCAGAGTGCTCCAGAGTAATTACAAAACAGCTGTAATGGAAAATTGGTAGTCAAACCCATTTTCCACCAACTAGAACGGTGAATGGGCTCCATTATGTTCCTAATTCTCATTAACTTAATTTGCATAGGAAACAATGAAGGAATACCTAATGAGTTAGACTCAGCTAGCAGCAGATCGATACCCCTGTGAACAGGGGTTCGACCCATAATTACAGGACATGTGGCAAAGCCAGAATGTTTCTCCTCTTACATAGGGGAGATGGAAAGGTTGGCCTCACTGTTGTTATTTATTAAAAGGCTGGAAATGTGGTGCCTACAGGGGCAGGAATTTGTTTCTGTTTGGAGGTGGGAGGGAGGGTTAGTTTTTTTTCTTTCTCACCTGTTCGGCAGCTTTTAGGAAGAAATTTATTATTTGACTTCCACTGCTGCCTTAAAAAAGGAAATTCTTAAAAAATTATCTTTTTAGTCCCAAGTTTAATAGCTGTGATGTGCTGATGCTGTACACTGAGGGCAGCAGCCAGCACATTCGCCGCACGTGTTCTGGGCCAACTAAAACCTGGACAAATACACGTCATGTGTCATCATGCCCCAGACTTTGAGCCCAGTCAAAAGGCAGAGCCTCCTCACCCGGGTTCAGCTCTATGCAAACACAATCACACGGTATTAGAAGACCAACTGATGTAAATACCACTGGCTCAGGGTGCATGTGCGTCTCTTTGCAATGTAATCTTAGCAAGGTCTCTGTTCAATTCCTGTTCTTGGCAGCATGGCTGTATTTGCAGTCCTGGACATGTACGTTCAGCTCTCTGGTCTTTAACTCCTGCATGTGAGACATGGATAGCAAATCCCTGCTCTGGTTTAGACCCTTTGCTATGTGAGGAAGTATCGCCACCCGCCTCTCCCTCCGGCTCGCTCTTCTGAGGGCAGCGACCTTCCCTAGCGAGTTGCCTTGAGTAAGGCAGCTTCAGCCCAGGTGGCGCAGGGCACCTCGGTGGATTTCAGCTCTTTTGTGAAGTCCAAGACTATCAGTCTGGACAAGGCTCTAGCTGTTGGAGGCTGCTCTTCCTGAGGGGGTGACCCCAAGTGGCGCAGAAGGAAATGCGGGAGCCAGGGATGGTCTCCGGGAGGCTTCCTTATTTCAGCTCTGCCGATGAACCAAAGACCCCCAAGAGCTCGGCTGTCAGGGTTTTATGCACCTACCAAAGGGGGTGGGGTTTTACCAACAACCAATGGGGTTAGAAACTGAGGAAAGAGACCAATCAGGGAGAACATTAATAAACAAATTAGGCGATCAAAACTTGGACCAATCAGGAGAAGGATACAGAACTGACCAACCAGGGAACAGAACTGGGGTAGCCAATCCATAGGTGAGGGGTGCTCATGCACTGTCTGCTCTCCAAGGGAGTGCAGGGTGCATGACCCTTTCAATGTCATCTTCAGAGGCAGGGGCCTCCATAGGGAAGGCTCTGGATGATCTGAAAATTAAGGTAATCTGAATGAGGAATATCTACTCTGACAAGTAAAGACTGTGAGCAGGGTGGGATGCTGCCACTTCTGGATGTTGAGAGAATTTTTTGGTGTTTCCTGATTTGTCAGTCCTAGATTACAGTAGCTAGATCATGCTTATGTATATCAATACAGTTACTAGAAGTGGTTGAATCTCTCCCAAAGGTTTCATAGCCTAATTTAGTACCTATTGTTCTTTCTGAGTGAGATTTCCCTTGTGAAGAGGACTTTGGAAAAAATTAAAAAAAAATATATAAAAGAGAGAAATTCCAAAAACAGCATTATGTGAGTCCTCAAAAGAGTTTTAAATTAATGTTACCATATTTTTGTATGTACTGCAGCTGTGCAGTCCTCACAATGCCAGAGGGAACATGCTGTGGCAGATTCTGTAAGAAATGCATTAAAAGAAAAAGTGCCTGCCTTAACAATCTCACAACCCACCCAGATCAGGAAAACAGAGGAAATTGTCCCATTCCCTTTTTCACAGGCAGACATCTGAGTCACTGAATGATTCAGTGCCAAGTCCAATGTCAGACTCAACTTCAAGTTGATGATTTATTGCTGCAACATCTTTCATTTATTATATAAGCAAAAATTATAGGATGCATAGATTTTGGTGTCCCATTGTGCTATTTTTTTCCACATGACAGAAGAAAAAGGAGGTGGCACTATGAAGATATTTTGCTATGAAAACATGCCCTAGCTGTAGGAATCTCTAGCAGACATTGAGTTCATAGGACCTAAGGAAAACTTTGTGCTCATGTCAAGACTGTAAGTAAAGGTTGGGTGTAGGAAAAGGCTTTTAGCCTAAAAATCATTCCATCTTAGAGTGGATGAATGATTGTACAGCTGTGAGATCTTCAGGAAATGGCAATAAGTGGGAACAACCAGGAAAGCACGTCCTTTATATAAAATGTTATATGACAGGGAAGAGTAACAGGTTTGCTCTCAATGAGGTGGGGAACATCTGCACACCCAAAGGAACAGAGAGGTGACTAGTGGCTTCTGCTTCATTTCCCCATGGCAGGGGTCAGCAGGTGGCACTCACACACAGACTCAGGAGGTGCCCATGCCACTGGAGTACTGGCAAGTTTCTCTTTTTAGAAATGCTGTATCATTCTTAGATCTTTGCTGCAGTTCCTTTGTGGGAAGCTGTGGCAAACAGCTCAGGAAGGGTTTTTTTCTGTCATAGCATTTCTGATTTAACTGAGAATTGCACTTTGGGCAGTGGTTTGAAGTTCCTGAAAGCCAGATGGTCCAAACTCTGATTTTATAAGTTCTATTAAATAAGTAACATATATAATATCAATACATTATCAAGCTGAACCCTTATATAGAGTCATGAATTCCTCCTTCAACTGCAAGACCAAGATATGTGCAAGACCAAGATATCTGCCTGCAATGAGAAATATCACTGTTCAATGTTACTCAATCTCTTAAAAAAACCCTCTTATATGTTTTCTTTGCAAATGTGCAATATTGTCCAATTTCTCATCTGTTTTAAAATGGAAAATCTTCTTGGAACTCAGCAGGATTTTTTCCTGTTGATGTGCTGGTCATATGTGATGATTGTAAATTTGTAGCTTGGTAAAGAGGGTAAAACAATATTCTGGGCCTCTTGAGACCAGAGGTTCATCTGCTGTGTAATTGACTCCGTGAGCGTACTTGGCCAAGTCATTTTGTCATTCTTTCCTCCCTTTCTCCTTTTCAATTGTCTTTCATCTTCTCTGTTCAGACATCTCTGCTTCATGTTCTCACTCATTCTTTCTTTATCTGATTTCATCCCAACAAATAGAAAAAATAATCATGATAATTTAAAATATATTATTCTATAGGTTTTGACTCAGGACAAAAGCCTTTTGTCCAGCTTTAGACTGTTGGCTTTGATTTGAAAGAATTCTAAGCAATTGCTGCATTTTAAAAGATTATGGAAACCAAAAGACCAATCTTTCTGCAAAATAAAACCCTGAATTCATCCTCCACTGGTCAAACTAAACTTAGGATCAATGGCTAGTACTTGAGAATTTCATTCTGAGTTACTGTTTCTTTGTATAACTAGTTAGATTTGTTTAATTAAAGTAACACGTCTATACTGTACTGCCTGTGATCGGGCAGTAGCATAATATTGTACAAGCACAGCAGTAATTGGATAGCGTAATGAAATGCATGGTGGGTTTTGGGTTAGGGGTTTTTTGTATGGTTTTTGGGTTTTGTTGTTTTGGGTTTTTTTTAAAGAAAATATAATGAGATTTCATCATTTTATACAAAGAGGTAATTAATTTTAGAAATATGGGTAAATTATCTGCAGATATGAACTGTCAGCAAGTATTTTATATAGCCTGGCTGAAGAGGTAAAAATGTTGTTTTTTAAATCTCTTGAAATTCAAACCAAAATGAGGCGAGTATGAAATTAAGATGATAGTAATAGCTGAAAAGATTCAGTTTATTTCAGGCCATCTGCCATAATGCCCACCATGCTTGTGGGTGAATTTGTGTACGTGACAGCATGTTTCCCACTGCCTGGGCAGCACTGCACACAACTGCAAGCCATCATCCAACTGGATCACTGTGCATGAAATTCCTTTTCTTTAGAATTTTCAGATTACCTTATTTTAAGCCTGTTCACCAAATGTGCTACAATACGGAGACACTTCCCATAAGCAGATGTTCCAAACCCAGATGTTTATGGTATTAGGAATATGTGTAGAAGAAAGGTACCAGGTTCTGGTCTGGAGCTGCAGTCAATGCAGATCTGCTTCTGGGCTAATATTGAATCACTGTTCCTCACTTTTGGAAAATTAATACTGTTCCCTTGATGTGTCACGATCACGTCCTGATAAGGAAGGGTGAGGAGGGAGATAAAACATGTTAGCATAGGTTAACATTCAGAGGGTTTGGCAGGCTGGATCAGAAGTCAGGGGATGCGACTGCCTGCATTGTGTCCTGAAAACTATCCATTTTCCTGCTCAGACAGTCCTGATGTTTAATTGATACATTTCTGCCTTCCCCTTTGTTGTTAATATTTAAGCAGGTGAGCACAGCGGGCAATGGGCTGCTTCAGTAGCCAGGTGGCCCTGTCAGCAGCCTGCTGTACTGATCACCTCCCCAGAAATTTGCATTGCTTTTGTTCTCCTCTGAATGTGCACCAACAGCCCCAATTTGGAAATGCAAACAAACAAACATATATCTAAGCTTTCTCTGAAGGAAGCCTAACCCCCTTGAAGAAAGTTCCGCAGGGCCACCAATAGATTCTTTTAGTCTTCTCTCTGTATTTTTTTTCCCTCTGCTTTTTTGTCTGGCTTTCATTCTTGTTCTCAGTATTGCTTTCTTTCCTTTGTACTTTGATGTTTCTTTGGGGATGTAAGAAAGAAAAACAGTAAAAAAACAAAGCAAAACAACAACAAAAAATGAAAAAAAAAAACACCACACCCAAAAAAATTCCAAGACATTTACAGTTTGTATTCACATTAACTATACCTGCCAACAAACATGAGGGAGGAATACCAAGAATATACAGGGAACCATTATCCTTCCTTAGAGCCTCTGCCCTGAGAGCACAGCCTTCCAATCATCCAGAGCGAAAGGCGCTCTGCCTGACTTAATGGCTGGATCATTTTCTCTTCCCTCACTCCACTCTGGCTCTTTTCCAGAGCAACAACCAGGTTGCAGGCAACTGATGTATTTGCTCTTGTCTAAGGGACAGTTGGCTCAGGTTAAGAGCCTCCAGCGTTCAGTGGTCAGCTACTTGGTGCAGAGTTAGATTAATGGAAGTAGTCTGTGGTTAGTGTTTGCCTAGTTATCACTAAACTGTCTGGGTCCAAATTCTCCATTGTACAACCTAAGGCTCATAAGAGTCTGTCCTATCCCAATCTCCTCGTATTGTAGCTCAACAGCATGGGCACTCTGGACAGGCTTGAGCTCAAGTCATCTGCTAAAAATGGTTTCATTTTGTACAGACTTTTTTAAAATACTGAAGGGGTTAAGAAGGTACTGAAAAGCTTGTTTTATCTTTATGTCAATAAAATCTATTCTTTGGCAGCCTGGCTAAAATTAAAAGACTGGCCTGAAGCTTTCTCAGATCTTTGGACTTTTTCAGTTCATGAACACCTCTGAGAAATTCTGGGCACAAATATAACATTTCCATGCAGGAAACTATGTGCTGTCTTGAAGCTAGTACAGTCATCCACAGATGAGGAGGTCTGAACTTAAATCACTATAAACACAGAGGAAAGCCAGACTGTGATCCCCCTACTGACATTACACCAAACTTAACAACTACCAACTTGGCTAACTTGAAATAGTGTTTGTGGCTGTGAATGGAGGAAGGTGGCAATCATTCAAGCAATCCAGAATTAGGCCCCTATTTCCCTGAGAAAGGTAGCTTTTAGTCAACTGACTAGTTTGCATGAGTTTTGCTCTGAGAACATGAACTTGAGTATTAATCTTTTTTTACGTATTCATTTACATCTATTAAGCCCTGTACCTTCAGTGCATGCTGCAGTTTCATGTAAAAGCTAGTCCTGTTGTGTTCATCACTTTAGCCATTGTATCCTTTGAAGTTTTAGAGCCCAAAGAAAAGTTAAAATAATTTCAAAGAGTCCCAGGCCTGAGATCTCCTGGTACTGAGAACAGGTATCATCCAAAGACCTGTGATTATCTTGATTATAGACACCTAGCTTTATTTCTTTTTCTGTTATGATTTAACAAGAATCCTGGTGAGTCCTTGTCTTGGCTTCTCTAATGATGTGAAAGTCATTTTCTTTATGAATTTACTGGTTGGTTTTTATTTAGCTTGATTAGGGCTTCTTTTGTGATTGCATATAGCTTATTCATTAGAAAAACAGGTTCCCAATATTCCTGTCCTTGTTTCACACAAGACACAGCTTGCTGTCCTGGCTAAATCTGTGGACCTGCAAGGATGTAAAGACAATTATAGTCATCCATCTCATTGTGTGGGATGCCAGATCATGACAAAGATGTTCTCATTGCTGTATGAAAGTACACAAAACTGGATCAAGCAAAATAATGGAGGTTCTCGATAGAAACAATATCACTTGGGAAATCCCAAGTCTTAATCTTCTACTGCATTTCTTTGCTTTGTGACACAGAGCTTATACTGTAAAGGAGTTAATACTAGCAGAAGTTCTCTGACCTCTGTGATTCTCTTGATGGGAACACAAGTGGTTGAGAAGTAGTGGAAAGGGGCAGGAGTTAGCAATCTGTGAGTGAGAGAAAGGACTGGAGTGGGACAGAGTGTCCTCCAATAATGCTGACTTTGAGAAAAAAATCAGAAAAGATATTTGGTCAATCCACACATGTTCTCCTACACTTCTGAATTTTCCCAAGAATTATTTATTTCATGAGAAATTAGAAACTTCTCATTTTTATCAGAAGCAAACACAATTTTTCTAAGAATATCCACTGAAGTGAACACTCACAGCTCTCTTACATAATAGTCAGGGGTGACAATGGTCTTTCAAGCCCTTGAGTAAAACAATCACTATTATTTTATTGTGTGTGTTTCTTATGTTTATATCAGGGAGCTCAACATCTGAACCACAAAACATCACTTTTACCATAGATCCACTTTATAAATCAGGCATTGGGCAGTCAAAAGTTTCTTTGTATTCATTTTATTACGTGTTCCGCATCTTCTAGTTCTTTGTACGATGGCAATTTTGCCTTCACTATGTGCTTTGTCTACAATGAAGTGTCTTCCCCCATTCTTATGTTGGAATGCAGAGGGTATTTTAATAGCCCCATTTCATCCATAAAGAAAGAAAAATAGTAAAGAGAAAGTGATTTATTTATATGGACAAAATGGTTTGATGTTGTTCCTTGTTGACGCACTGATCTGGCCAGAATTACATTGTATTGCTAAAACTGTGAAGGAATGCCATTCATCGACCACATAAAGTCAAGGGATTGGGGAAAATTAACTTGTCCATAGAAACTTCTTTCCCCAGCTGTCAGATGTTTCTGGAGATTTGGAAAGCCTTGTGCTCACATTTGTCTTCACATCTCCTTTATCTTTATTTGTTCAACCATTTTGTCCTCACTTGCACACATTCCTGTCAATGCAGGAAAATTTGAACCGTCAGTTTCAGCAGGTAGCTACCAACATCAAATACTTGAGACTTTTATCTTGGTGGATCTCTAGAATATTTTAAACTTTCCCCATCACTAAATAAGTAAATCTCTAGAGAACACAGTAGTGATTTTTTGAGATTGCACAAGATTTCCCTTCTTATACACCAGAATACATAATTTAAAGACTTGGGACCAATTACTTCCACAACAGATTCTCTCCATGCATGTAAAAATTCTCCATATACCTTGTGATTCTTATAGTTAGTTTGCTGTCCTCAGACTGAAAGGTAAAAGACCTCTTCAGAACAAGATGAACAGATGGTGGAAGAGGGTGGAAACTCAAACAAGTCTTAGTATCTGAAATCATCCATTACACCTCTTTGTTTCTTTTATCTACTTTTCCCTTGGGCTCTGCTCATGATCCTTCAGTAAAACATTTAGTCTCACAAACACACACACTCGAGGACCTGTAATCTTAAAATAAGAAGTACACATGGAAAGAGAAGTGCTTTTAATTTAGATCTGTCTTAACCAGAATTAAACTGAGCTTTAGATCCCATGTGGTGGAGTAATTTTGACATTTGCTTCTTGTTTTTATCCAAGTTAGCAAGCATAAATGTGCTTCTTCTATAATGTAACAGAAAAGCTAAGATTGAATGTAATTAAAATAAAACAATATTAAAATAATTTTAAAGGAGGGAAATGTAGTGCATAAACTAGTCATTAACCCCAGCATCCTCAATAGATTTAAATTTGAGTAACTGTTGGTTGATTTGCCTGTTTATAATAGCTGGATAATATACTCTTTAACATTCATTAAAGCTTTGCAGCTGCTTCCCACTCCAGTGAGGGGTGCACTATCAGGCCAAAGGGAATGATTCCTAGACAGAAAGAAGTTTTCAGTCCTCTGGGAATTTCTACAATGATTCCAAAGAGGCCTATGATTTTACCCACAGGCTCATATCTATGCTATAGATTAACCCAGTATACTGCATCTAAATTCTCCTGAATCTTAATCAAGTCAGTTAAGCAAAAAGTTAGTGTAAATAAGTGCACAGACTACCAGAATACCCCAAAGCTGGATTTTTTTCATCTATGACCCGAATTTGGATCTTGACACTGCATTACTGCCCTTTCCTTCCTCACTGTGTGTACATTTTCATGAATGTATATGTGAGTACGTACATATAGCCTAGTGAGACATACTAGGATGTCTTTAGAATGAAAGATCCTGGATAACATGTAGTCATAAGATGTTATTTATATAGTTTCATTGGAGGAAGATTAATTGGGTTGAGATATGTACACTAATGCATGAGTCAGCTGTGGTTTCGTCACTGCAGATACATGACTGATTCAGATGATTTAAAACACACAGCCATACTACAAAGCAGCTCAGGACAGGAATTTAAGAATGATTTCAAAGCCAGCAGATACTGCAAGAGAAATCTGAGCTGGTAGAATATAATTACACCAGTCAGCATGTTGTCTAGGCAAGTGAATGAATATTCTCCTTTCTGCATAAGAGCCAGAGGCTTCTTTCAAATAGCCATAACTCCAAGTTTAGACATGATTATGAGGATACTTTGGATTTAATATTGATTTAGGGAGCACAAGATACTGGATGGAGTCCTGCAAAGTAAATCTTAGGACTGACAACCCCAGTAAAGGCTCTAGTCACCAGAATAAGTTCTGAAATCTAGTCCTGAAGCTGCCCTCTTTGTCCAGAAGTTGGAAAACTTCAGTTATGGCACTTGACACAGTTCCAGCACTTCCAGAAAGGGATCTGTAGCCCAGCAGCCACCAGAAGCTCAAGAACATGGCCCTGTAAGAGCTGTTTGAAGTAACTCAATCATTTATTATAAGAAAACTGTACAATTTAAAGGACAAGACAGGCGAAGAAATTGAAACCACATTTTTGAGAATGAAGATGATGCAAAAGGACCATGCAGAACGCATAGCAATTTGGAAGTATACTTCTGGATTCACCAGCCACTGTGGCTCTGGTTTCCTCATAAAAACACCATTCCCTGGCTTAATTTAGAAATCTGTTTAACGAATTCAAGATGAAAAACCTCCTATGAATCTGTAGTTTGAACGGACAGGAGAATCCGGCATGGGAGAGGGTGGAGACAAGGGTACAGAGAAGAGTCCCAAATTCATGACAGAGATCCAAGTTCAGCCGGAGGACCCAGCCCTCTCAGCTACTTCACTATAAAGTTGCTGCATCCCTGTCTTTTATTCTTTTAGTTAATGAGAAGGCACCCATAGTCCTCACTCCTCCCATCACACACCTTGCTGCCAGCCTCTTGCTCCATTTCATGCCAAATCAATATTATTTGACAACATACAGGTCAGCAATGATGGCAGTTATATCAGCAGCATGGAAATTACAAAAGAAGCTATTGTTTGTCTTGAAATTAAAGGCTGCCGAAATCAATAGAACATTTGAAAATTAATATCGACCACTCTGTGCTGGTGTCTTTGTATATGTGTGTGTGTATTTGCATGTTTATGTACAAGAAGAATTTTGGGGCTTAACTCCTCTTTCAGCTACATACATATTCTTTTTGACAGTAAAAGCCAGTGAAATCTCCCTAAAAATTATACACATCTGAATCTTTTTGAAGCAATTGAAAGGAGAACAATATTGACAACTCATAATTGGATTTCCCCACTTATAATCGTAACAGCCACTGATTTGTGATTATTTTCCAGGGCTTGTTGTGTTGGTTTATTGTTTTAGAGGTTTGCTCTGGGTTTTGTGTTATTTATTTAAAGGTTTCTATTGAAGTCGTATCAAGGAGAGGGGAGGAATAATGTCTGCAGATGCCATTTGGATCAAACAAGCCAAGTATAATAATAGTTATTGTTTGGCATGTTTGAGAGCTATTGTGTGACAAATAGATTTGGAGTCATCATTTGTTTAAAAAGGCAGTAAATAAAACTTTATGAGATGGGGACAGAGCAACACAAAATTACCCATCCAGAACTCCTGATGGTGATCAGTAAAATGAAATAGATTAACTGTTTGTTTTTTCCCCCTCCAAGACATCAAGAAAATAAGATGCAATCAAAAATATTTGTTATCCTTGACCTACAGTGAACCAAAAAATTGCATAGTAGTGGCTCATGACAGCAGAGTTTGATGGGTAATGACTAGATAACCAGAAGCAGATGAGAACATAACAAAAGGCCAACCAAGTATTGTCACAGTCAGAACAACAAGGTTTTACGGTGACAAAAATGATACTGGTATGAAATATGACAGTTGTCTCCTGGTATATGCTAAGCCCATGCTTCAACAACTTCTTCTCACTACCCAAATGGACAAGGAAAGATTTTTCTCTTCACCTATTTCTCCACCTGTATTTAATGAATAATTTAATTTGTTTACCTTCTTTCAACTTCATCTACAAATCACATGTGAGAGCATTTGTGTGAAACCTGAGAATGGCACTGAGTAACTCTTGATTGGTTTACTCTTATAAACAGGTGTCAAACTCAGTGTTAGACCTGGAGACAGGGAACTTTCCCTAGGAAGATTACCTGGCACGAAAAAGTCTTACTTGGTGGGGTTTGTTTGGTTTGGTTTTGGGTGGTTTTTTTTTGTTGATTTTTTTGTTTGTTTGTTTGTTTTTTCTCTTATGCTAGTTATCTTCACTGGATTTTTGGCTAATTAGAGGAAGGGAATGAAATGTGAATGTAGAAGAGAATGCAAAGTGAGTTGTAGAAGTCCTTGAAGTAGTGGCTCATACACAGTAATTTGTGGATCAGATTATTTGAGATTATAAAATTTCCCACAACATCAAATATTGCACTGTGTTGTGCAAAAGATGTTGAGACAGACTCTTTACAGGTGAGATTGTGAAAAATCAAGGTGTTTTCCCTCATCTTTCCTTAGTCTGGGTGGTTTTTTTTAATTTCTTTGCTTTTTCTCTACAAATTGTATCAATTTTCACTAGATGATACTCCTAGAAGTCAATTACTTGTCCTAGAAATTCCACAAATGCTATTTTCTAACTTCAATTTCAAGTTGCCCCACCTTTTCCAGCACCCTGCAGAAAGCCAAACAAAAAAACACTGAACCAAAACAAAACAAAAACAAACAAAAAACAAGTAAAAATGCAACCAGCCAATCAACTAAACAACAAAAAAAGTCTACATTCCATCATTATTGCTCAAGAATTTGATCTTGAGTAATATTGTAATATTTTTATTTATTGATTACTTAGTGTGTGTCACCAGGCTTGAAGCACTTTCCCCTGAATTACAAACTATTTGGCCAAATTTTGATCTCTCTTGCACCTTGATGTTACAGATCCCCAGATGGAAGACGCTATAAAGAGAGTACTAAATTTGAAGAATATTCGTTTGAACATTGACAGACAGCAAGAAGACTCTTTCCAGGCCGTGGGCCAAACTGTGCTATGAAACTCACTGCTCCAAGTCTAGTATTACTCTACTGAGTCATCACCACTCTCAGTATTTCTAGTCTCAAATTTTTCCCTGCAGTCTGCTTCTTAGCCTAATGAATGCTTTTCTGGCTTTTTTTTTGCCTCTCCTGATAATCCCAAATCCTCATGCTTTCCCTACAGGTTAAATTAAACCACACAAAATATTCCTTAATCAAAACAAATATCCATTTCCCTGAAATGTAGAGCCTCACCTAAATATATAATTATAATTATTTCAGTTCACCAAAGTTGCTTTAACAGTCCTAATTTATACCAATAAGAAATCTTACACATAAATAAATTTCAAAATATTGAAAACATATTGTGTTCAAAACGTGTGAAATGGTCTTTCAGTAATCTGCTTCAAATGTATTGTATTTTGACATTCTTCATTCTACAATTCACAGTTTGGATCTTTTTCTACTCTATGTGTTTTTTCTACAAAACAACCTCTTTCCTCGTGAAGCTACATATTTTTTTTCCAAAATTTTCCCTGAAAGCCATGTGGACAAACCTACAGTCTGTTTTTTAGTTAAATTGTGACTGACATAAGAAGTTGTATCAATCTTGAATATCTGGAATATGAAGTAGGAGATAATTCTAATAAAAGCTTAAGGAATTAAAAGCTTTTTCTTTGTTTTTCTTTCAGAACATCACAACAACAAGGAAACTTAATCTGTATCCTGGACTATGATGCCACAAGTTTCACATTTTCAAAACTCTAATCTAGCAGATTTAGGAACCCAGCCAGCTCTCCTGGTGTGATTTAGGAATAGATTGGTCTAGTATTTACAGAAAAGGTCAGCCTGTACCCTGCAATGGTTGTCTAAGTCCTCCTGGTTGCCAGTGAGAAACAATAAGCCCTTCTTTTTTGGTGGCCTCTGTTTGGAGCATACAGTGGTGGCAGGGTTCTCTCCAGATGGGAGATCAGTTGAGAATTGATATTCACATTATCACCCAGCTGGGCCAGATAGGTAAAAGAAATCCCACATCTAGGGCTTTCAGTGACATACAGCAAGAAAATTCAGTCTTTTGAATGTGCAGTTGTGACTTCTGACAGAGATATTTCCCTGCTATATCCTGAAGAAATATACTTTCCCTAATAGGAAATATAACCTACTTAAATAAATTTCTTAAAAATTACTTATGAATTTTAATGTCAGTAAAAATTAGTGTTATATTAATGTTCATTATGACACGTTTCATTTAATATTGTATCCCAAACATGGAGTGAAAAAGCTCAACCACCATAAAAATTATACTAAAATGACATCTGGAAAAAAACGAAAAAGAAGATTGAGTCAGGTAATGGAGGCAAAATAGGATTTTTTTTTTTTTTTTAAATTTTTTTTTTTTTTTTTTGGTAGGTTGTTCTTTTTTAGTAGTATAATATTTATTTTATTTTAGCTCACTGGTTCAAGCTATAGAAGAATAATGAAACATAATCCAACCTCCTAATAATAACAATAATGATAAAAATAAAAACTATGTGAGAAGTGGAGAACAAAACTGTTCTGCAGAAATGAGCGAGCAGCAGATTGGAAGTATGAACAAGCCTGTCCAATGTCATTGCATGCCAAATTTTTGAAGATGACAGATGGTAGAATTTTCTTTTACTGCACTCTACAGAAATACACAATAAAGCAAAGTGCACCTCCTTCTCCTCCATCCTCTAACAGGTCATTACTAGATTTCTTGAGGCATTATGCCTGTCTTCCCTTGTTTTTGCATGACTTTTTTTTTTTTTTTTGCATAATTTACCTTATTTTTTTGCATTTCTTTTTTTCTCACCTTTTAATTCTGGGATATTGATGTTTTGTTTCTGTCCCAGAAAAGAAAAGAAAAAAAATAAAAAAGAGTAGATTTTTTAAATGAAAATTTCCTCAAAATGGTGAATGTTAACATCTCAGAGGAAGTGTTTTAATTTTTATTGTGGTCCATACCTGTGTTTTCATATTCCAGAGGCTACAGATCCTCTTTGGCGGTAACTACCCTTGTGACATCTCTACATTACCAATCTTTTACTATCTTTCCTCTCCGAGGGTGTTACTCGTATGCATTTAACAAAACTCACATGTTGTGGTGATGCTCTTTCTCTGGCCATCACAGAGCTCCCCTGAGGGGACAGATAGGGGAGGGCTACCTTAATGAGCAATAACTTCCTGGGAACATTCACGGACACTAGACAATGATAACTGATACTACTAAACAGAACAGCTCCAGATATGGGTTTGGATTATGACAATTATCCACCTCCAAAGCTATTTCTTGCCATGCAAACACTATGAGTTAGGGACTATTATGAGCAGGCAGTGAAAGTCAGGTTTTAAAACCTAAGAAATTGTTCCAATGTGGATGAGAGCCATTTCATGACATTCAGTCATCAAGGAGTGGGCCAACAAATGTTTATTTTCCCCCTAATGATATTGTCTAAGAGCAGTTCTGGAGTACCTCCACACAGAAAACCATGGGATATGCCTACAAACACACTAAGGTGAGACCAGAGAATAAGAGAAAAGTTGCATGCATGTTTAGAACCAGTTCGTGTTCTCAAATGACATGTACTGAGTGGAAAACACACTTTCATTTTGCTCTCCATGATTCTTCTCAATTTTGTCTATTTTATGCCTGCAAACAGCAGGATTTTCAGGTCAGGGACTATTTGTCACTATTTTTATGGCTAACTCTTAGCACAAAATATCATATCTCTTTCATAGCTAAAGGAGTTATGACAAGTGTTGTTAATCTACAGATCTTGATCTTGAACATTCATTGCCAAAACAATGCAATTATTAATACAAATAAAATGATCGTCCTGAAGATTTTTATGGAAAAGTCTACATTAACACTCATCTTCTCCTTCTTTGTCTTGTTTAGTAAGAAAACACCATCCTTCTCAAAAACGTTTGCTATATTTTATTAAACGACTAATTTGAAGAGCTTTATAACTCCTTCTAATAACAAAATAGCTCTTCAAGATGGATTGCTTCCTCTCTCCTTCTGTGAAATAGCAAGAGCCTAACAAAAAATCAGAGAAAAAGGACCTTCTCTGAAGGATTTCCAAGAAAATAATCTTGCTAAACTAATTTTGGGAGAATGAATGAAGCATAGTGGTACAGCAAACACATTAAAAGTTACCACACAAAGAGAGATATTTTTTATTTGTTTGTTTCTCTTCTTCTTGTGTCATCCATGGCCTGTCCGGAGGCAAAGAGACTGACACTTGTAATATCCTCCTTCTCAAGCCGTCTGTCAGCTGGGAAATAATGAAGGGAATTGAGCTTGTTTCAGCAGAGATCAAGATTTCTAATGGGAAACTGGTGATGGAGATTGTCTGAGTGCTTGTGCCCTAAGCGTGGATGAGTTAGTCAATGTCAGAACATAAACCATCACTCAGAGAATGTGCATAAGCTTGTTTGGCTCCAAAGCTGCTTGCTGTGTTGGGAAAACTCCATTATGTGCTATGCTTCTCTAATTATTATTTATTTTTAAAGGCAGCAATTTCTTTTGTAAGTGTGCAGTCAGAAAAAAAATCCTGCTAGGTATAGAAGTCTTTGTTCCCATTTTAAGCATGTGAGATAGATGGGTTATACAGGAGTCACATAAGGAATATTTTTCTTTTCTGCATGTTATTTGTGCAATATGTAGTGGGTTTTTTTACTACAAGTTGTGGTCAGCTAAGGTTTCCTATTAGCTATAAAAAACCCAAGATGGATTAGGGTAATGCTAAAAAGTTAGAAGTTTTATACAAAATCACCATGATGACACATTATTTCTCTTTCCCTTAGCTGCTTTTTCTGCTGAGACCAAAGGCTATTTGGAAGTGGAATTGCTTCTTCCTACAGGTTTGCGCAGTATCAGCTGGTAAGACTTTAATCTGGCCTGTATTCTTCAAATTCTAGCGTAATATATGTAAGTACATGGTTTGCAATACATCACTGGTCATTACTGAGAACAAGAGATAGACAATCCTCTCTTGCAAATGGCTTAGAGTAGTTGATCTTGCCTTGGGGAAAGAACTACATGGATTACACACACTCTTAAGACCCTTCGCAATGCTGCTTTTCTGTGATTGCATCTAATACGTACTTCACTGCCATTAGGCATGTGGAATCTCAAACAGGACTCCTCCTTGAACATAAAGGGAAATGGGAAGCAAAGCAAACTAAAACAAAAGAAATCTTGGTTTCTGAATTGGTTTAAATTTTTTTTTTTTTTTTTTTTTTTTTTTTTAAGTTCCTCTGTCAGATGTTGTTCAGAAGCAGCCTTTTGGATTTCTGGATTGGATCTGTTTCCAAATGTACATCTATTGTTCTTTATTCTATTGAGTGTGCTTCAGATATAAAAATCACTTGCTGTGAGCTTGGGTAGAAAGATGTCTGTCAGAAAGGAGAAGCATGCCCATCTTTTGAAGGGAAAAGCAATACCTAAAATCTTCTGTGGCCATAGTGGCAAAGATGATTCTGTCTGTGTTTTGTCACTAGTTTCTTCATGTGCTTTGCTCAGGGATAGTGCAAGCAACATTGCTCTAGCTTTAGACCAAGCTGAAGATACAATATTTGATCTGCAACTACCTTTTGCTTTCCAGTTGTGTGTGAAGAGCAATGCATTTTCTAAATTATCTAATCAGAATTACGCAGAGATTAACAAATATCTGCTTAACAAATAGAAGGGAGAATTAGAAGACTAAATATAAAAGTTTAAAGTTTGTCTAGATCTGCTTAAGCTCTTTTTTCACCACCGAGCAGAGCTTAGTCCATCCTCATACATCTCCCCTGCAGATACTGACAGACACTGGTAAGGTCCCCTCTCACTTCTCTCTTCAGGATGAAGAGGAACAGCTCCCTCATCCTTTTCTCATAAGAGAAGTGCTC
The DNA here is from genome assembly GCF_965231275.1 of Zosterops lateralis. Taxonomy (NCBI): domain Eukaryota; kingdom Metazoa; phylum Chordata; class Aves; order Passeriformes; family Zosteropidae; genus Zosterops; species Zosterops lateralis. The sequence continues at coordinate 23,861,398 of NC_139800.1, read as the reverse complement.
TAGGCTCTTAATCATCCTTGTATGCCTCCACTGAATCTGCCTCAGGAGATGTCTCTCTTGTCTTGAGGAGCCCAGAACTGGACAACTCTCCAAGTAAGGCCTCACTACAGTCACTACGTAACAACAAAAGTCATTGTTGAAAGTCCAAGATGTGAAATTTTGTTTTTGACTAGGACAGTGGTGTGCTGGTCAGACTGTGTGATGATCATGTGCCATGCTGGGTCCGTGAGCTGCTTGGGGTCTCTCTGACTGGCTTGGGAGCACTCTGATTCTGCATCTGCAGATAAAGCATCTCTCTTTGTTTTAGCTCAGAAAACTTATAGAACATTGTACTCTGTGAGCTATGGTTAAACATTCAGAACACTTTCCTCTTCGTGACCAGGCATTTCTCTGTCCTCCAGAAGAGATAAAGGTCATATACAGAAATTTAAAGCGCAGCTCATGAAATTATCATATGTTAATCAATCTCTTCAGTGATCTGGACTCTGGATTATTACAAAATTTTGGATACTTTTTTTTTTTACCAGCACCCCCTGTGGGGCCATTTGACTAAGAAGTCCAGAGAAGTAGGAGGCCTTTATATTTATTTATTTTCCATGTCCATTTAGCAGACGCTCTTGCTAAGTACAATTCCTCATTCTCAGGGGCTTCTTAGGCACAGAGGTCTAGAAGTTCAACCACAGCCTCTACAGGATAAGGCTTATATCCTCTTCTGTGCTTTTTGAATTGCTTAAAACGCTCTCATCCTTCATCTAATAATAAATAATTGCAATAATTAGTATTATTAATAATGCAATATCTCAGAGGGCATAAGCTCTAGTAAAACAGAACATCCAAAAGATTTCTGTGAGCATAAAAATGCCCCCCCAAGGAAATAAAGTAATCAGAGGGAAATATCTGGAAAACAGTGTAACTTCCGGAAAAATGTGTTGTTTCTAGTACACTTTTGGTTCTCTATGGAACAACAACAAGAAAAAGCCCCATTAATTATTATAATTGTTGACTATTTGTTAGGCACTAAAAATACAGTCAGGGTAATGAATGATTTTTAATTTTCAAGGCTCTAGGATACTTAAGTGAAAAGACTTTGGTGGATTTCAGTCAGTCTCATGCTGGCACAGAGGTCACAGATCACAAACACAGAATAGAGAACACTTATTTTCACAGTGCTATCTATAAACTGTAGGCCAAATAAAACTGAGCAATTAATTTTCTCTTTTTTATTGCCTGCCAGGAATACTTCAGCATGGAACTCATTCTGTCCAGAATATGAGTGTCCAGACTATTTTGAGCATCTGAGTATAATTGGTAAGCTTTGGGTCTATTCCATGAATAGACCTATTTCATCCAATAAAAACAGGTACAAAATTTTACTTTCAACGTCAAACCAAGAACTTTTGGAAAATATCCCAGAAGAAAACTGCCTTTATAGGCTGGAAGTTATCAGGAATTTCATGTTTGTATGGATTCACAGGTCTTTCCAGTGGTTTGAGCCCTCCACTTCTGTTTGTAAGACTGAATAAAACTTACTCCAAAGGAAAAAGGTAATTTCAGGCCTGAGTAGATTTAACAGAGAGACTACAAGCTCTCAAAGGATTACCACTCTAGTGTTATGAAGACATGGAGAGACAGGGAAAGACAGTGGCCCTGAGAATGTGTTGGAGCATCAGGTAGCATTGGCAGGAAGGACAAGGGAGGCAGCAACCTACTAGATTTTGGTGAGGGGCACAGGTGTGTTACTCCTGCTGAACAAGCCACTACCAAGGCTTACAAATCAAGGCTGGAAAACTCTGCAGGAAATGAATCTCCTATCTTTTTGGGTAAATAATTCAATTTCCTCATGCAATTTTTGAATGCCTCCGAAACTCTTCTGAACAACACAAGAAAAGGATTTTCATGCTCAAACTTGAATTCTCTGTCCAGTGATGAATAGTACCCTTTATTACCCCTGCCTCTTCATTCTTGATCTCATGCTACATCCATGAATCCTAACTCCTTGCTGCTTCTGCCTTCTTCTGATCTCATGGGAAAAGGTTTTTTACAGTAGAAATTCCTGTTTTCAGCTGGAAAAGTAGCAACACTGGGCCTGATTGTCAGCCTTTCTGGGCTGGTGAGGTTTTTATGAAATTAGACATATTTGTCTTGATGTTTAGTAGAGAGCATGAAATTCAAATCTCAGTGTTTGGCATTCTGCAGGCCAGCGCTTTAATATTCAATGACATAACTTCATTGCAGTTTTGACAACACTATATAAGAGTTGTGCTTACCGTTGAAAATTAAAGCCACTGAAAGAGTTGACAACAGCAGAATTGTGAATGCTTCCAGGCTCCTGAAGTGATTGTTATTCCAGTTTGTCTAGAAGTGCTTATTGTGTTTGTAATACCGTCAGTTCCACTTAAGGGCTACTTGAAGTCAATGCAATACGGGTAAGTATTACAGAAATCTTTCTTTCCTCCTGAACATTTATACCTCTGTGGCTCATTTGCATTTTCATTTGCCCATATGTTTATTGATTAGATTTTTGCTTGAAATCGTATCCAGGGTTAGTGTTTATATCTGTCTATCCTATCTACCAGGATTCTTATCTGTTGCTTGTCTCCATCATATTTTAGCAGCTCAGAATCACTCACAGGCTTTTATCCTCAGCTCTGAGGGTGGGAAGTGCTGTCTATGTTTCAGAAATTGGAGATTTGTATGCAAGCCCACGAATTATGAAAACTCTATCCTAATTTCCTGTACATGTTAGTTAAACAGATTGATCTTGCTATGGTTCTGCAGTGAAAAGGGATTGTGTACTGAGTATCCAAACTCAGTTCAAAAAACAATAGCAGTTTAAAATATTATAAAAATCAACCTCCAAATCGTAATAAATTCAAAGCAATGAAGCTATAGAACTGCACAATTGATATGCATGAAAGTCAGGGAATTAAGAATTTTTGCTTTTTTCAGTGATTTTTACATGCACATCACAAAGCAAAATTGTTTGCTCAGGTTTACTGTGCTGATTTCATTTCTTTATATTGATCTTGTAAGATCTCTACACTGATATGTAGAACCAAGCCTAAATTTATTCTTAACAAATTTGAGACATATGAATCTTCTCACCTTATCTTCATCGTAACTTGCAAGATTTGCTGACAGAACTTATTTCTTGAGTGTCATTAAACCACGACCCATAATCTTCTGAGTCTTACAAACCCAAATCTTTCTTAGAAATTAATATGAAATACAATTTTTTTATTTTCATTAGGTCTTCTTCCTGCATGCCTGGAGACCTTGGGGGGCAGTGATCAAATGTCATAGAAATGACAATTATCCAGTTCCTTTCACTGGGAAAGTTGGAGCTCCCGATTTGGTTAGAAACAAGCCTTGATGTCTTGTGCATACTCTAGCTCCTGATTTTGAATTTTAAAGTTTTCACAAACTTAATTTAAACACTTTAAAATTTCAGTCAAAATTTTTACTTCTGTTAACGTAATATGGTACTCTGTTTGAGTTTGTTGCAATTATGTTAACATTTAAGTAGTGGAATAAAATAAATATGCAATGAATATTCACATTAATTAACTAAAATTATTAATACCCGTAAAATTTTTGAAATATGTTGAGATAAATTTATATTAAGTAAATTCTTCTAATAGAATCAGTATCACAGGAATATAGTAACTTTCTGTTCACAAAATGTGGGTATTACATCTGAAAATTGCTTTTACTATTTATTGAATTAAAAGAGAATTAGATTTCTTTTTCCCGATCCTTATATTACAAGGCTGGAAGATCAATGTTAGACACATAAATTAAAGTTAATTTTTAATTTTTTTTTTTTTTTTTGGCCAGAAATGTTCTTTCCTTTTTCATCCCACATTTATTCATTGCCAATTTATTTCCATATACCCTTGTGCCAACAATGCCTTTTAACCTAATAGTTTCTTGTTCCCCCTGAAGTTTATTTCCCTTTCCCCCTACTTACAGGCATTCCAAAAGCATCCACATTTCTTATCATCCTCTAATATGATGTTAGTGCTGGTTATACACTTATGCAAGTTTTGGAATGGACTTCATATTACTAGTGATTTAATCTGTGTAAATTGTTCAAGCAGTGATGATATCAATGGAAGAAACATCAAGAGCAATAGATGATTCGATAGAGATTGATAGGACCTGCAGATCACTGCATACATCCCTCTTATGAATCCTGGGAGAACCTGGGTGAACCATCTTAGATATAGTATCTAAGAGTGAAAAGCCTAGGTGTAAATCTGCCCTGTTTTCTCTGCAGGCCACAGCTGATTGTGGATCTTTTTCTATGCTTTAGCATTATTTGAATGATCCATATGTACAAAAGCAGATAATATATAATAGAGGAACACAGAGCTCATTCTGCTGGCTCAGAACAAGAGCTAATGGATTCACTGTCCTGTCTCCCACAAAGAGTGACTTGCCTGACTCAAAGAAAAATCACAGGCATCAACACTAGACAGAAAATTAATGTGAATAAAAACGGCATACAAATAAGTAAGTAAACATCCAAATTTAAAAAGGCAGTTATATGTTTCTGAATAACCTACCCCTAGGAAAACTCTTTCTTAAAGCTTGAGGTAGCTGTTAAATACTATTTGTTGTGGTGTGGGTTTGGGTTTTACCAGTTTCAGTATGCATCTGTTCTTTGCTTTACAATGGTTTGTACCATACACCCAAGTTAAACCCTTCTTGGTTTCCCCCGAGTGATTGTCAGGTGTCAATCACAATTATAGTTCCTGTCCATCACTTTACAGCCTCGCCTTGAAGTCTAGAAGGTTCTGGTGAGGATGTCTAGTGATTGGCAGGTTCCCTGGTTCTTCCCACCCTTGATTTGTTGATTGGTTCTGTTGACTGTCATTTATGTTCTGAGCCGCTCCCCTCACCCTTTGGATTGGTTCCAAGCTTTCCCCTTTCCCCACCCTGATACTGAAGGTGCTGTACAGAGAGAAAAATGCACTTTTGTGGGCTCTCTCTCTGGATGTGTGTAAGTCCACATGGAGTTAATAAATCCCTGCTGAATTTCTCACAAAAGTCCTCCCTTATTCTTCGCCATTGCTCACATTTCTGCCAAAGGCAAGAACTCACAGGATCGGGAGGTATCTTAGGGTACAAAACCGTACCTATCTCTGCAGCTCTGATGCCAGGGCTGGCCAGGCAACATGGACAGGGGTCCCAAGACACACTGGGCCACTTCAACTATTGTAATTCTTGTATTCATCTTATTTGAGTATCTATCTCAGCATTTGAATCATGATATCTTCTAGGACAAATAGGCTATCCAGCACCATGGCCTTAATATTTCTAATTTTCTTTTTTATTTCTGGTCCTCTTATTCCTTTGTTTAAGAAGCTACAATCTTGTTACCTGGTGCAGATGATCTCTATGCCAAGATTTTGTTTTCCCAAACATTGAATTATTTGTTCACAAGCAAAGCATCTGAAATGGTCTTTGGGCATGAAAAGTGCTTGCAATTTCCCAGTTACAGATAACTCAAACCATGAGAATTGAAAACATTTTATGTACAAAAAAATAGACCCAAAATATTCAGCTCAGAAAGTGAGACATGTTTCAGCCCAGAGAAATTTGTCCCATGACAAAAGGTTTTTTTTAAACTGTTAAAGGTGATAAGGCTACGCTGTAAGGGTCTTAGTTGGAGTTTAACCAGACAATACTCTCATGAGGGGCACTGGAACTCTGCAGCAAATGATCAAGTTCAGAGCAGCTGAACGTTTCTAGCCTTTCTACTCATGAATATCCCTCTGCAGACTTCTAAAGCCTGGAAGTCTCAGAAGCCTTGTGCTTTCAATCAATTTCTTTCCAAAAACATTTTAACAGAAATTGGACCCTTTTTTCTCTTGTTGGTGTAAGAGTTGCTCACATGGCTTTCATTTTCTTCTTCACTGTCAATCTCTTCCCAGTGGTTCTATTGAATTACTTTAAATCCTCCTGATAAAAGGCTATGAAAACTCACTCCACAGGTTGGTTGTTTATTTCTTTCCCCCTTTTTCAGAGACATTAAATGGTTCTAGTGCAGAAAAAGGAATCAGGCTCCTGCTTGGTCTGCTGGGTCAAATTCTGGGCTCCCCAAAAGAGAGACATGGATATATCAGAGCATGTCCAGCAAAGGGCCATTATGTTGATAAGGTACATGGAACATTTGGCATATAAAGAGCCACTAGAGGGCTGGAACTTTTCATCCCAAAGGAAAGAAAGCTCAAGGGGATCTTATCTCAATCTACATAAATACTTCAGGAGAGACGGTAAAGAAGTCACAGTAAGAGGCAGTGAGCATAAGTGAAACCACAACATAATCTATTCAAACACAGGAATAAGCTTTCTAACTGTAAAGTTGGTTGATCGAACACTGCAGCAAGTCATCCAGAGAGGTTAGAGAATCTCCGTTCTTGAAAATGCTGGAATCATAAATGGATATGGTCCTGAGTAATATGTTTAAGGGGACCCTAATCAGCTTGGGTTAAGACCAGAGGAACTCCAGAGGCACTTCCCATTCTCACCTATTCTGTGACTTTTATGATTGCTCACTGCTGTGAACACCTAACACATGCAGAGAAAAAATAGGTTTCAGTCTGCTTTTCTTTCCTGGTACCATGCTGTTATTCCCTCTGAACAGTTGCTTCAATCCTTATATATTCACCTCTGTGCCCATGCTACTCAGAAATATGATGGCCCCCATGTGTCAAATCCTCATTAATTAAGTTTTTCCTATGTGACTTTAGTCACAGTTTTTCTTTCTCAAAATCATAGTTTCAACAAATATTTCCTATTTTTTTTTTGTTAATTCTTTAAGTCAGCTTTCAATCCCACTAATGGTATCAGCATTTCAGTCTTAGTACTTCTGTAGAACTTGATTCTACCTGTTGCCTTTAATCCTGTGAGTCATTTTGTCAGCATTAATGATTTCTTCTCATTAGTCCACATAATGTATGCAAGATTTGGCACAATTCAAATATCAGAAATAAATGCTGAAGGATTCAGAAAAGTCCTATGAATTAGCAGGATGTATTTGATGAGTAAAGTCTGAGTAAATGCTTAGTGAATATGAGAAGTCATCCAGGAATATCTGAGCAGTCTTATCATTTCAGACTGCTCTCACAGGAGCTACTTGTCATGAATTCTAGTCAGCAAGATTGCACTTGTATTTCATGTTGGTACATGCATGGTGCTTATCGAAGAAAAAGATCGCTCTTCTGACACCAATCTCCAAGGCTTTAGTTTCCTGTCCAAACACTGACATGTTGACAGATATAAAGCTCCCCATTTCTCAGGCAATATTGTTCTGATCATGATGGTTTTGACGAAATTCCATCTTTATCCCCAATCCATTTTATTTTTTATCATGGCGATCGCTTCCTAGTTTCCCTCAGATTACTTAGTAGCTCAGCATCAATAGACAGTGGTACTAAAGGGAATACACTTTAGTGCTTGTACAAAGACTATCCATCATGGAGAGATGGATTTGGGTATTTTTATAAGATTCTCCTCCATGGTTGGCTGAGTGCTGTTCTGCTGCTGTCTAACATGGGGGGATTGTAGGTGTCTGTCTGTTGTACCTGGTGCTTTCATATTGCAAAGCAGGGGGGTTATTAATAGCCATTGTTTTCTGCTGGAGCTTTTAAAGCTTGTAATACCAAGACGTAGGATTGAAAGTTATTAAATGAACTGCCAGTGCTGCAGCAGAGATGATAGTGTCTAGCTCTGGGCACTTTATTCCTCAGTTTCTTCTTTTTTACCTGGGTAAGCAGACTTTACTTTGAATGCTTTTTCACCACAGTGCTCTCCTTTAGCAGACTGCTTTCTATATATAGTTTCCAAACAATATTTTATTTCTCTTTAATTCCTTTTCTTAACCTTTCCCCATCTTTTATTTCCTGACAAATTATACCTTTGGGATCAGGCTCTTCATCATCTTTCGGCTCACTCAGCCTTTCCTATACATAACAGCTTTCTGTCAGAGTTTTCACTCTGAACATCTTGCCTAGAATCATTATTTAAAGGTATTATTGTACCTAGAACTTCTTGTCCCTTACTTTCCTTTTCCTCACACAAAGAACTCAGTCCCAGGTTTTGCTGATGAGTCTGGGAACAAAAATCTTTATTTGTGCCATGATGGACTCAGAGCTATTTGGACATGAGGTCTTGGGATGATAAAAGATAGATTTAGGAATGCAAGAGAGAGAAAAGCACTGCAAGTCTTCAGTGTCCCTTAAGATGATGCTGTGTGCAGTTCTACTTTTCCTCATGTCTTAAAAAAAGCAAGAAAACTAGAGAAGATATAGGAAAAAAGGGAACAAGAAAGATCACAGTTATAAAATAATATCCATCCACAGAGCTCTGAGGTCTAAACAAAGAGATGACTGAAAGATTATATGATAAGAGTCTATGAAAACAGTGTTTATGGGATCTTTGAAAATGCAAGCTAAGGCGGATGAAAATTTAGAAATTAACAAAATGAAGCACTTCTTGGAACTCCTTACTGCAGGTTGTTTGATATGCTAAAATCCTTATAGCTTTGAAAAACAGATAGAATGAGTAGAAAATTTGTTGATAGTTCTTATTCTCAAAGATACTGCCCTTGGAACAAGAACAAGAAATGTTTCTGAAACAAGAAATCCTTGGAGGATATTTAGGAAAAAAAATCACTCCCCTCTTCTCGTGGAACATTTGTCATCCTATAGCTCTTCAGTGGAATTGGTCAGAAAAAGATTTTTAAAACTGAATTTCATCAGAAATGACTTTTCAATAGGATTATTCTCTGTGTGTATGTCTGTGTATGCATGTACATCTGTGAAATTAAATATTGATTAATATTTTTCCTTCAAGTACCTTAGGAGAAACTTTGAGTAATACATTTTCTGTTCAAACATCTTAATGGAATATTTAAATTTAATATCTCAAAATACAGTTGAACAAAGAAAATTACCTTATTTCATGTGGAATACATAAATTCACAGATAATCGGAATTATATATTTTTTAAAATGTTTTGACAAACTCAAAGCAAGTATGTTTATGTAAATTTCTATGGAGGAATTCTTAAAAAGATTTTTTTTCAGATTTGTATTGATATTATATAGCACTGGTTCTCTGCAATGACATTTTGTATAGTAAAGAATTTACACTTGTTTCTGCATCAAAAAATATTGTTAGCATATAATCTTAGCAGGCAGAGATCATAAGGACCTCATATTATTAAAATATTCCATTTCTCTCCCAGGGTAGGATTATTATCCACACACTGTCTAGTGATTTCCTTCTATCTCTAGTTTTAAAAAATCCAAGCAAATGAGTTTACTGGAAAAAAAATAACCCATAAAACTGCTCAAACTATTTTTATATAACTTTTTTTTTTTTTTCTCTTGAAAATCCCATTTAAGCAAAACCAAAATGTTTCTGGAATGTGCTAATTTTGGTAAAATTCTCCATGGAAACTTTTTTAAACATTTCCAGGTGGCAGTGATAGCTGTGTTTGCTCTGCTTCTGATGTTTCCCTCTGTAAATATTCTTTTTCATATGAAATTCCAGTCTACATTTTGTTCTAAATTAAAATAAGATTTTTAAAAAAATAATAAAAAGTGTTTAAGAGTTCAAATCTTTCTGAAAAATTCATTTTTAGGTGAGTTCTATGTATCACTTAAAGAACAAAGTACATTTACTAATGCTTTCATTTTGTTTTATTATGGACCATGATGAGAAAATGAGCTTCTCAACAGTTACAAGTATGGGTGGCAACTCCACTCATGAAAAACCCTTTGAGAAAGGTTTCATTCTCCTTATCACTACCAACCTTGTAAAGATGCCAAATCCTTTCTTAGTTGTATTTATTAATTTTGTTCTTATTCTTTCTAAGCAAGTCGCAGCTTTGCAACTTTTCCTTTCATACAGTTTGCCATGGTGTGGACATGGTTTGGTGGAACTGATGAGTGAGACCAGAAGCCCAGGTCAGAGGTTATTGCTCAGACAGGTTCCCAGAACACAGTGAAGCATCTTTTTGACCTCTGAGCCTTGAACAGAAATGTCCATGTACTCAAGAGAGACCATGAAAAAACTCCAACCAGGGTCTCACCAAAAACTGGGAAATAAACTCTCCAAACAATTTGCTAGATTAGAGAGCAAAAATTGCTTCATTAGCAGTGTTGGATGTGTGGAGAATTCTCATCAAAGCATGCATGCCCAGTAACCTAAGACATCAGGTTATATTCCTGGAATTGATACATATTCAGCACATTTTCTGAATACATTTGTGCATGCTAATGATTTCAGTGGACTTATTTGGGTATGGTTCCGGATCTTCTGATCTCTTTCTCCTTGAGAATATTTCAAATAGAAGATTAGGTCATAATGTACTTCCCTTATTGTTCTTTGTTCTGACACACAATCCTTGTTGTCAAAACTAAGACATCTACTAGTACATATTAGTCACTGACAAAAGTAAGTGAGGAAGCATTAACTGGCACAAGACTTATTAGTCATGATATAGGGAGTTGACACAAGGCCACAGTAATCTCTGGCATTTGCACTAAGCACTCCATGTGCAAACCTAAGCATTAACCACAAACATAGGGGTCATTCAGTATGTGCTAAAGTTGAAAGAATTTTCCAGCATTTTCCTCCACTGCTGCATAGACTCCTTCTTAAAGAAATGAAAGTTGTTCAGGAACAAGGGTATCACAGATTAAATGGGCACAGACAGTAAATTGTGCTGGGAGAGGAGATGCAGTTAGAGATTGAGGCCCCAGAGAGCCAGTACGGAGAGGGATGCCTCCACATGAGCAGAGACGGGAAAGGTAAAGCTTAAACAAAGATGTAGCTGCAGCTACAGAATCACAGGGCACAGGTCTATCTGCACTCAAGGGAGGATGAGCAATGCAGTCTGGCACTGACACTGCCTAATCTCTTCTTAAAAACCACCCAAGCAACAAAGTTTCACAACATTGTGTCTCCATCACAAGAAGTAATGACCTGACATTCACTGAATGATTCTATCCCCATTCCCTCTCCCTTCCAATCCTTCTTGTGAGATGGGGAAATGCTGTTAGCCTTGCTTTGGAGAAGACAGTGAAAAAAATAAATGTTTTGCCCAACATTACACAGGAAGGCAGAGCAGGAAGCTGAAGCCACTGCCTGAGTGTCACGCTCTGTTCCTCCTGTTCTTCCACAGCTCTCTCTTGCCTCTGAAACATGACTATTTTTCTTACGCTTGCTTCTTCCTTTCTTTTTTTCAGTCCCTGCCATGGTTGGAAGCATTTCATTGTTCTTCACTTGGCCGATCTCCTCAGGCTCCTGGGCGGGCACCCAGTGCCTCAAACCCAAGGGGAGCAGCAGGGCAGGAGTTCAGCCTTGGGAGCAGCTGGACTACACTAGCCACATACAACAGTTCCAGGATCAACTCTAATTTCTCTCCAACCTTCAGCCGAGGAACTCAGAGAAAGATGAAGTATGAGGAGGGGGGTGGGATAAAGGTGAGGCATTTTGTCATTAACAATATAGCCTCACTTATCACTTACAACTGGAAGTGCAGATAGAAGTTATTAAAAGATGTACCCCTTTTTTTATTATTTTTTCTACATATATCTGGGATTGACAAAGGAACCAGAAATTGAAGGAGCAAGATATGCTAAGAGAAAATCCTGGCTGCAGCATAATTATAAGGAGTGTTTATATGCTTATAAAGGGGCTGAAGAGTCATGAGTGAATATTTTTCAATGCTTCTTAAAAAGAGACTAAAATACCCTTTTCTAGTAAGAGTTAACATCACCTAGAATGGGCCTGCTCATATTTTTTACTTATATCTGACTTACTTTCTCCAACCACATTCGTTCAGTCTTAAGTCCAGAGTCTTTTCTCTTCCTCCCTGTTATTATGACACTTCCCCTTCACCCATTGTCCAATATTCTTTCTTCTCATTTGAAACAGAGTTTTCTGTCTTAAAAAAAAAATCCCAATATAAACCAGGGCACTTTGCCAGACATTTGACAAACTTACACTGGAAACTGTTATTCTGCCCTGTTGACCCTTGAACTTTGTCTGAGCTATGGGTTTTTTTCAGCCACTCCACTAACCTCCATTTTAACTCTTGGCAAATTATTTTATTATTTCAGTGCCTCAGGAAAACGAGGATAAGACATTTCCTTGTTTTATGAAGTTCTCTAAAATATATATCAGAAAAAGCTATAAAGAGTTAAGTAGTACTACTGGTAGTAATAATAACAATCATAATGGAGTTAAAATGGAGCCCGTGTTCCAAACTTTGATGTTTTGGGGGGTTTTTTTCCCCTTGAAAATACCATTACTGAAATGGAAGGGAAAATAATGACAAGAAAGGAAGATGTGGTTCATTCTAGTAATAGAAAAAAAGTAGATCTCCATGAGATTGGCTACCCAAAGTAATATTTTGTTCAGTACAAGACAATATAGGTGACAATTAATATTCAGACATGTGAATTTAGGTATTACAAGATGAACAGAAACATCATATATGCAAGTTTTATCTATCGATAAATTGCTTAGAAAATAGAGATTTCTTTGTTTCAAGGATTATTCTTCACTACAATTTAAAATCAATGGGTCAATTTAGCAAAATCACCTTTGATTCAAGGTGAAAAATAAAACTACTGGTCTTTTTCTATTCTGAAGTTACAAATAGGACTGAGAAACAAGAGTCTATATGACTGATACCCAGCTACTTCCTGTGTCTTATTTCTCCTGTCTTGAGGAAAAAACCACATTTTTCTTGGTTATGCATAAGTAAACTCCAAGAGAATATTTAATTCATGTCACCTTAATGGGTAGAAAGACTTTTTGCAAGCTTAAATTTCAAACAAATAGTCAAGACCACAAGGCTGCCAACAGCTGACTGAAAGGCTGAAAGGCCACCGTGGGTGAATTTTGGATGCAGACACAAATCTCATTAAATGTATTGATGTATTAAAGCTAATGTTTTAGCCAAAAAATATCCTTCAGGCTCAGCAAAAACAGGAAACAAGCTGTTCTTTGCAGTATAACAGCTGGATTGTGTCAGAGATCTGAAACTAAAGTACTTGACAGGCTGGGGACAAGTAAAATGGAAGCTTCCCATAGGTAAAGAAAGTACCAGAATTTGCATTCTATAATCCTCTTATAGCAGAAATATTTAAGCTAAGGAGTTTTGAGAATGAGCCAAAGGGCTGGGAGAATGAGCCAAAGAAAAGACAGAGGGACAGGGCCATTAGCACAGAGAATGTCCCAGTGAGATGGACACATAGACTTGACTAAGGCAACTGACTTTCTTTTCAGTCAAAAATGCTTTAGGACAGCCTGCTGGTACTTGTATGCAAATAGTCTTCTCCAAGATTTTACCTGGCTGTGATCCCTGAGGTCTCAATTCAGCGCTGGACACCCCAGAGGAAGGGTATGAGATGTGAGGTGCATGCTCAACTCTGTTGTGGCCCTGCATGGCAATACTGAGGGATTCACCATGGGAGACAGACCCACCATGGGGAAGAAACTCCAGTGCTACAGTGACACTCGCAGTGGTCACTGCTGAATGAAAAGAAATGGCTACAAAAGAGATATCACTGGCCAGGGATTCAAATAGCCCTTGACAGAGAGCAAAGCCTAGGGGAAAGCCACTGTGTGCTCCTCATTTGCCAGCCTGGTGGATGTGCTCACAAATCCCCAAGAGCTGTCATGTAGCATTCTACCTTCTCCACTCAGATAGCTTTGCAGCCCTGGCTGCCTTATCATCAGATCCTGCACCTCACACTTCTAATAATTCCTACAAGAGCTCTTCTCTTTCCCTCTCCTCAGTTTCCCCCTCCTCTCCTCATTCCTCTGAGTAATTCATGTTGAAGTTAGAAGGATTAAACAATATGTTATCTCAAATGCTGGTAATAGCTTCAGGTTAAAACCATGCAGTCTGCAAGAGGCACCTTGTTGCTTAAGTTATGCAGAGACCAGAGGCTGCAGAGCAATAGGACCTTTTTTCCGACTTTTATCATGCCCACTCCTACAATGTATTAAAAATCATTACCTTCCCACTCAGAATCCTGGAGTCACCAATATTCAACAGCATGCATTTTTTTTTCCTTAGAAATAAATTAATATATAGTTTTTAAAAAATGCTGACTGAATTTACTGCTCAGAAAAGTGAGTGTCTAAGAAATGGTGTGAATGGCTGTGGTGTGAATTCACACACACAGTTCTGAAGTCCTCTCACCACCCTGCTGCCTGCTACATCTTCCTTCCTACTTCTTGCTTTCACCCTGTTACTGCTCCATTCTTTATTATTATTCTCTTTTTCATCCTTTCCCTTCAGCCCTGTCAAAGGGGTTGAACTCAAAGCCTAATTCAAAGCTAGCTGAAGCCTAGTAAAGCTAGGAGCAGTTTTTTTCCATTGATTCAAGGGTAGTTTTGAGGTCTTCAGTAGTTAAGTGGAATGAGGGTCAGCTTGAGGACGGGGCCCATGGGAATGTTATCAGGTTTGACAGGACCAAATGCAAGGTGATGAGCCTGACTTGGGGCATGCTTGGTGTCAGTTCGAGCTGGGCATGAACAGATGCAGCAGTCCTGCCCAGAAGTTCTTGGGGGTGCTGGTGGGTGAGAGGCTGGACATGCCCAGGCCATGGCACTCACAGCCCAGAGAGCCAAACGTGTCCTGGGCTGCATCCAGAGCCCCGTGGGCAGCAGGGGAGGGAGGGGATTCTGCCCCTCTGCTCTGCTCTGGTGAGACCCACCTGGAGCTCTGCATCCAGCTCTGGGGTCCCAGCATGGGAAGGACAGGGACCTGTTGGAGAAGGTCCAGAGGAAGCCACTAGACAATCAGACAGATAGAGGATCTTTCCCACAGGGAAATTCTGACATAAGTGGGAATGTTCAGCCTGGAAAAAAGAAGGTTTTCCAGTACCTGAAGGAAGGAAGGAAGCCTGCAGGAAAGATGGAGAGGGATTACATACAAGGGCATATATTGACAGGACAAGGGGGAAATGTCTTCACATCATTAAAAAAAAAAAAAAAAAAAAAAAAAAAAAAAAAAAAAAAAAAAAAAAAAAAAAACTAACCAGGTTTAGATCAGCTATTGGCAACAAATTCTTAACTATGAGAATGGTGAGGCGCTAGCACAGGCTGACCAGGGAAGCTGTGGATACCCCAACCCTGAAAGTCTTCAAGGCCAGAGGGGAGGAATTCTGAGAAACCTGGTCTAGTGCAAAGTGACTATGTCAACCCTGGGGGACTTGGGACTAGTTAATCTTTAATATCCCTTCCAACCTAGGCCATTCTATGTTTCTGTGATACCACTTATTATCTTCCCAGCAAACCCTATAACTGTTTGATGATACTTGGGAGTTCCTTAACTCCTAAGAGCTACAACAATTTTTAGAATGGTAATGAAGCCTGTTCCTCATTGCTGTTCTCAGTTGTCACTTTTTTCAGTACTTGAGGAATCTACAACTCTTGGAATCTGGGCAAAATCTCTTAAATTTTTATTTTTAACTTGTGCAAAAAGTAAAAGCTCTATGGATTTCTCTTGTTAAACAAGAACAAAAAGTGTGTTGTTTTTAATTCAGCTTCATAATTTGAAGATTACTGTCCAGCAATTTTTATTTGTGGGTGTTTTGGTTTTGTTTGGGTTGAGTTGGGTTTGAGTTTTTTTAATTATTATTTTTATTATTATTATTTTTATTTTTTGTTTGGTTTGGGTGGAGGTTTGGTTTGGTTTGGTTTGGTTTGGTTTGGTTTGGTTTTTTTTTTGGTTTTTTTTTTTGGTTTTTTTTTTTTTTTTTTTTTGTCTCTTATGAATCCAGTTAGTTTAGGCATTTTTGAGTGGTTTAAAAATGTTGGATCAAATTTTCTTTTTCTCCCCCCAAAACTTCTTCTGGAAAGATAAATTATAGTAACAGAGAGAGGAAATAATTTTTAATGTTTACATTCCCAGATAAATTTTAAAGCTCTTGGAAATCTCATGAGGTGGTGCTGTCATTAAACTGTCAGTATTGACTCTGGTAGAGAAAGTTGAGCAAGTTTGAATATAGACTGCTTAATAAACACAAGCTGGGAGATATTTTAAGCATACAAACAAAAACCTTCGAAATTTTGAAATATTGACTAGCACTTGGTAGCACACTATCTTAGTCTGTGACAAGCTTTCCTGCCTGCTGTGGTCAGAAATGTATGAATTAAGAGTGCACACACTGAATGTGCTACACATAGTATTAGTGAAAGAGCAAGGATCTGGAGGCTTTCTGTCTCAGAGAGATTCAGCTGTTGTGTGGGCCTTTTGGCTTCAGTGCCAGGTTAGAAGACTCTCTGAGCTACTCCTGTTTATTCTAGGGAAATTCACCATACAAAGACTGTTTAACGAGCCCCACACAGTGGAAGAAATAGCATTTCTTAACCGTTCATAAGTGAAAATCTGTTGCTTCCCGTATCTGAGACAAGTCTCTGTAAAAGCTATAAACCTAGTTCTGTCTTTGGCTGCTCCAGGATTCCTTCAAACAATAGAATTTCTGCTCACTTTGTTATGTCCCAAGATCCTGTAATATTACCAGGTTTTGTTTCTATGTTACAGCAGCGAGGACAAGAAAAGCAGGAGGAAGCAAATGGCTCTAACTGAAAAATGAATTGCAGTCTACTCTGGAGCCTGGTAAACTGTGGAATAATTTGAGGGCTATCATAATTTTTCCTTTTAATTTTGGGTAATGGTCTTGAGCCCACATAATGCGGTTTAGTTTTTTATATTTATCTTCTTTAGATGATTAACTATCCTATTTCTCCTCCCAAGAAAACCTAACAGAGAGAAACATTGTCCAGATCTGGACAGTCCAGACTTTGACTCTCAAGTCCCAGACTTACCTCTAAAAATAACCACAGAAAATCCCACTCCTCATGCAGGCACCCCCTCAAAGCAGATGGATCCAACCTGCTGCTCCATGGTGCCTGGATCTCCCCGACTGAAGGTGACAGCCCAGCTCCTGCCTGTGCTACCTGGTGTTCAGGGACTGTGAAAACACTGGGGTAGGATGATTTGGTGTTTCTGCAACACTGTTCTGCAATTCCCCTGCTGTTCTTCCTTCCCCCAATGTTTTCTACAGTGTTTTGTTGGGGTTTGTTTAAAGTGTTATTGCATGCAATGCCCAGAATGGATTATTCCTTGTTATGAATTTATACAGCACCCTAAGGGTCCCTTGATTTGTACAGTAGAGTTTCTCATGAATAGATCTCAGCTGGGACCTGAAAGCTATGAAGTGAGGCTGAGCAGTTCACTCTCTTCTAGATGAACTGTGGGCAGGGGACTCAGTGATATACAGAGAGAAAAGCTTACTGCTGAGGGGAAGACTTGAAGGAGCCTCTTCTTAAGAGACCAGCCAAGGAAGTGCATAAAATAAAATGTGCATTTCTAGTCTTTTCTTTTGAGCAAATAACACCCCCCAAAACAAATCCCCACCACAATTCTCTCAAAATAGCTGACAAAGTTAAGGAAACAGAGACCTCCTGCAGCAAACTCAAATGGCAGCCAGCCATTCCCATTCCATATATACACACTCACCAGCATACAACCAAGGATCATGGCTGAGTGGGTACTGTTAGAGATCAGAGGGAGCCTGTGGATGGGAAGATGGTAAACCAGTTGATGGCAGAGACTTGGACCTGCTTACTCCATGTGTGACAATCCAAAAAGGAATAAATCCACTGACTGCAAGCTAGCAAGCCCTTGAAATTAAAGCTTGTCTACTTGGACATTTCCATACAAAGTTTAGGTAATGCAGTTTCTGAATATTAACTACTGGAAACTGTTCTCCAAACATATCCTTAGTGCACAAAACCAGTGTTGCAGTGGGAGTCAGGGAAGTGAATTCTCCCTGGGACTGCTCTGTGTGTAACACTATGTCCTTATTTACTCTCTGTCTCCACTGGCTAACAGGTTTCTAAACTCCTGAGGACATGGACTGTCTCTGCCTCACAGCTGAGCTCTTTTGTCTTCTTTGGATATTAATTTTTCTTGCTAACATCTCACAGAGAAATGGAGATTCAGAGGGTTAAAACTGGTATATAATTACCAGAAAAAAAAAAAAAAAAAAGACTGCTCAGTGAGACTGAAGTCATGCTTTCTCCAGCAGCTGCTAAGTATCATAGAAAAGGCAGTGGCACTACTCAGCAAAGTCATCCTAGTGATAGATTTTGATAGTTTAGTAAAGCTGGGACTTATAGTGGCATTCTGTAGTAGCCACCCTTAAGTGCAAAAAGCTTTGCTAGTAAGAGGACCAGGTGAAAAATGACAAAGTCCAGGATGGAATTTAGGTTTTGTGGGAGTTGGTTTGATTTCAAATTTCTGTTTATGTAAATTTTAATTATGTAGTGGTTTCTGCCAGCATTTGGAGTAAGATCATGTGTCAACATACTAGTGGTCAGCATAGCTGGCAAAGGCCAGCTTCTCTCCTTTCAAGGAGGGAGAAAGTTCAAGTCTGAGTTCAAGTCTGATAATTCAGATGCTACCAGCATCTGCATATACCAATCTCACTACATGGACTCAATAAGTTCTCTATATCTCCTCCCATTCTCCCCTCAAAATGAAGGCAGAAGAGTAACTGAGAAGTTTGTGGGGTTTTGGGTTGTTTGGGTTCTTTTTTTTTTTTTTAATTTTTTTTTTTTTTTTGGCGGGGGGTGGTTTGTTGTTTTTTTTGGGGGGGGGTTTGGGATTTTTTTGGTGGGGTTTTGGGGGGTTTTTTTTGGTGTTTGGTTTTTTTTTGTTTGTTTGTTTGGGTTTTTTTTGTTTGGTTTGGTTTGGTTTTTGGTTTTGTTTTGTGGGGTTTTTTTTTTTTCTGAAGTGGATTTGATGAATACTGGGAAGCTAAGTGAAAAAAAGAAAAAAAAAGAAAAAAAGAAAAAAAGAAAAAAAGAAAAAAAAAAAGGAAAAAAAAATAAAAAAACAAATCTTGGTGATACATTAGAGTGAGAGAGTCAGGCCCACGTGTTGAATATATTCTGGTGCAAATATTATCCTCACTAATGATGTTTCCATGAAAACATAAAGATCAAGGAAAGGAAAAAGAATAACAACATCTTTCATTGTGTTTCTGTATGTCTGATAAAGACATTAGGGAAAACAAGAAAATGGCTTTTTGATGCTGATGTTGCATAAATATGTTTTCTGAAGGAAAATGTTTTCACATTATCCTAAGAGGTGAAAAAGAAGAGAGATTAAACTGCCAAACCTCTTACATTGAGGGGTATTTACCCTTAGCACCATTGACAGAGGGCAGAATGGCCTGGATAAATGACTGTAGGGATGGGTAAAATGGTACCATCATCCTCTCTGTCTGGAAGATATACAGAACAAGAGTGGAATGGTGCTTGAAGGCCAGAGGGGAGCTGAGTTTGTGAAGGGAGCTGCAGAGAAACTAGACAGCTGAGTTAGAGTGATTACCTGGACAAGAAAGACTGAAAATGAACATCATTGTGAGTATGGTACATCAGAGAACTCATTACATTTCTTGAGACTCCCACAATGATACCTATAGTTTCCTGCTGGGAAAGGATGGGCTCTAACCCAGACCTTCTGTTTTATACACAGAGTCCAGGCAGGCGTGGATGAGGGATCTGCAGTTTGCATGCTGGGAAACATCCGTGAATGTTTTGTTCTCTCAAACCAAGCTCTTAGAAGACACACTGACTGAACAGAAAATATACAGTCAGGACTCAGTACCTTGCAGTCCATCGTTTTGGTGCATGTCCTGAGTTTAGTCCTTTTCAGTGGGTTTATATGCTTTGATTTTTGAGACAAACTGGTAGTGGGAATGTTGCAGCAACCTTCTTCTTAGAGGGCAAAAATGAGCCAAGACACAGATTACTTGTTTATTGCAGCATGAAAAGGGTCCTGGTTTATTCCCCTTTACACCTTAGCCATTCTGACTCCAGCTATTCACTGACTGGCTGCAGCAAGTTCCCACTCTAGGTTTCCCTTGCAGCCTCTGACTGCTGGTTATTTCCCGCTAAACTCTGACTGCTTGTATTAGTTTGCAGACTCTGAATGCAGGCTTTTACCCAGCTAGACTGTGACTGAAGGTTGCAACAACAGGCTCTAACTGCGGACCCAGACTGACCTCACAGCAGTGATTCTGTCTCCCCAGGAGCCTTCTTCTTTATGGTTCCTCCATTTCTGATGATCCCCCTCTCACCAGCTAACTCACACCCCTTTATCACGTCTATCTTTACTGAATATAGCTGTGACTCATCAGGGGTGAGGCTGTATTGGGTAATCAACATAGCTGTTACTTATCAAAGGTAAGGTCACCTGTATTCCCTTCTCCTACATGGGAAGACCAACTGCCCCAGTGACCAGTGTGCCAAAGGACACTATTGAAACAGCAGCTCTACATCAGACCACTGTTTAAGGTTGTATAGACATCATCTTGCTTCATGTATCTATTTTTCTGTTGTTCTGTAATAGAGATTAATATAGTGGCTTCTGAAATGTGAAATGACTTTGCTGAATTGTTTTATTCAGTTTCTCTGTGCTGTGAATACTCTTTGATGAATGTACAACAAACAAGACATCTTGGAACAACTCCATGTGATGGAGTCATCCCCAAGTTGTGACTCCAAAGCTTGCATGTTTAATGCATTTTCAACATAATAGCTGAGTTCTGTAATATTATATCTCCTACAGACATAAATTAGATTATACCACATCATGAAACATATGTACCATTTCTTCTTCTTATGTCTACCTTGCTTAGACATGCCCTGGAGAATCCTTGGACCTCACTAGGAATGATGAAATTATAAGACCTCACATTGAAAAGGCTAACAGATTTAAAATATTTGCTATTAATTGAAATTCACTGCCAAATCTAGATTTTTAACAGCAGTGAAAATTCATACAAACAAACAAATAAAAAAAAAATAGATGAAAGCTGGTCTTCATATGTCAGCAAGTTGGCCTAATTCTGCTACACTGAGTAATCCCAAAGAAAAGGAGCAAAACCCTGGATATCAAAGTATTGTCTGGCCAATTAAACTCAACCAGACACTTTTTGTTTGCCTGCAAGAATGAGATGTGGATAGGGTGAGCTTGAAGGAACTCTTTTAGAGCATCCTAAAAGAGTTGATCTCATTAACTTTTCCATGGGGGACAGAAGTTTTCTGTGGTATGTTATCTGATGCCCATAGTCCAGGCCAGAAGTAACCTCTTTTTTGCACCTGCAGCTAGTAGGATCTTTAGATCTTTAAAAGCACAAATTAGCTCTGTCACATTATGGGAGCTCTAGGAACAACTTTTCTTTAAAGGCATTTTACTCTTCACTATTTTTTTTCCCCCACCAAATCAAGCTTAGCTTCCTTTTCTTTTCTTCCTTCCTTTCTTTATTTTTTTTTCCCTTCATCTTTAACCCCTTTTCTTTGTCTCTCTCTTTTTTTTTTTTTTTTTTTTTTTTTTTTCTCTTCAACCTCATTTCGGAGGTCTGACAGCTCAGATCTGTAATGGGTCTTCCTGCTGGACAGCTTTATAATTGGGACTGCAGAGTTCTGAAAGCATGCCAGATGTGTCGTCATCAAACGGCAAAGTCCTCATTAGAGCCCGAGTTGTAAGTGCATGTGTATGTTTTCAGGAGAACTTTTCCATTAATGGCTAGTGGGTGTCCAGGAGCAAAGATCATTGTCGCTTTTGTAGCTGGCCTTTATATAAAGGATTTTACCTAGTGAAGTGAAATATTTTCCTTTGTCCCACTGTGTTTTCCATTGTAATGGGGACTTGTCTGTATCATTTGGTTGCTGAAGTGGTGCTTGATATGACAAGAAACCACTCCACAGATGCTAATTGCCCTTGGGTTGCATTATTTATGCAGGAGAAGCAAAAAATGGGACGTTATGTTTTGGGTTTTTTTTCCCTCAATTCTTCAGCATGATAGCTTTCCTTTTATACTGTACATGCCTGAGCTGTAACATTTTTCCAAAAAAAAAGATTTTTTTTTTTTATTTTGAAAAAGAGAGGGAACAGTGTACAATGGGGCCTTACTTGATTCCTCAGTCCAGATTCTGCATCAAAATCATTTAATTTTTGCAAATAATTTAGAATTTCCATATCTTAGCATGTTAGTGAGAAGATAAGTGCAAATACCCTTTATCCAGACTGCTCTTTGGAGCTGTTTTGAGAATAAAATGTATATGAGGTAAAGTTCCTTGAATTGAAAAATATTTTTAGGTAAAAAGTAATTAAATTTTTCTGTAGAAGTACTGTAGTAGATAAGTGTGTAGAGTGAACTCAAATGAACTGATTAGCTATTTTTTGGTGGAGTTCCTTTTTTTTTCTTTTAATATAATACAGAGATTTTTAAATAAGACTGGTAGAATGTCCTCTACCAACCTTTCTTTCTTTCTTTCTTGCAGAAAATGCTTGTCAAAATGGCATGCTTATGTGAAAATCTATCAATTCTAATAAAATTCCATTATGAAGAAATCTGAGAAGACTGTTCTGATGAGCTTGTAATGGAACAGAATGTTCAGATGTTTCCATTTCAGTACAGCCTTTTCTGTATATCATTTTAAAGCTGTTCATAGTGTATAAAATCAAACATGAGCATTACAATGAATCGTTTTATTTTCTTTGAAAAAACAGGTTTCAAATAAAAATCATTATTATTTTATTTCAGGCTCACATTCCCAAGTAAATTTCACATTTCTCCTATTATTATTATCCAGCTAAAAAGAATGAAAATTATGGGAATAATGAATTTTTCTGTGAAACAGAAAGTACATTTGCAGCCAGGTTCTACTTTTCTTTTAAAAAAGTAAATTGGTCAAACCATGAGTGAGCAATTTTGTAGATACATGAAGTCGGTTTATGTCATCTCCTGTTAGATGTGAATAGTTCTAAGTATTTAGACTATCTCTGGGATCCATGGAGAAAAATAGGTGTCACCACAGGATTTATCTCATGTGTCTTAGAATGGCATGAAGTACTCATATATATATATAGTTATATAGGCAGATATATAGTTATGGTTATATATTTTGTTTCTTCAGAAAAGAAATGCAAAGAAAATATTATAGTGAGAATTACTTTGTTTTAGTAAGAACACAGGACAGGAATGGTTCTGTGTGTCTTATTTTGCTCTTTTTCTTGTTATAGTATGTCTCAAAACTCAAGATTGATTATGTTATTTGTATTCCTTAGCACCGAGTTGTACTGTTCTGGACTAGACCCCACACGCTGCCAAGTGCAATGTAATAGAAGTCTGACTGCTGTTACTGTGTCACTAAAAGCCTGCGATGCCAGGTGACAACTGTGTGAATTCTCAGGTCAGTTTCAGAAACCTCAGCTAGATTTAGCTTTACCTTTTAGTATATGTTAAATAAAAGTGAAAATGTGGGTGCTATCCTCAGCCAGCAGAGCAGAGAGGACAGGACAGTGCCTCAGTGTACAACAGGATGTGTGTCTGTAAGGATTTTGGATTCACACAATAGCAAGTAGGACCAGAAATTATTTTGTTAATAAATATGTATGTGTGATTCATAGTGAATATGGTCCATTGCTCTTTTTGACTTTATCCTTACTCTCTCTTTTCTACTCTGTTTTGTCCTTTCTGTCTCTCCTTTCTTCAATCCAGTTGTGATTTACTACATTATAATTATATGTTGTCTTCTGACTACTAATAATTCCAATATCTTATCCATCCATAAAACAGTAATTATTAGTTATAAAATGTTGCTCAAAACAAGGACAAACAGACTGTCTTTTTTTTTTTTTTAGGCTGGTTTTTGAAAGCATTCTTGGTAATGATGCCTTTGCCTCCTTCCCCAAGGAAACTAAAAAAAAAAAAAAAAAAAAAAAGGCCTACACAAAAGAGGAATGAAAATACAAAGAGGAAATTCAATACTGTGTATTAACTCACAAAGAGAAACAGTGAGTAAAGTGCTGGGCTTATCATTGACTGGAATGAAAAAAGATTACCCAACAAATCTTTTCCTTCTGTTGATGCAGAGCTTTTTGTAGACTTGCACCAGAAATTAATCTGGACCAACAAAATTGCTTGTATAAAAGAAGCACTAAAAAGAAAACCAGCAAACCACTTCAGAATGGGATTATTTTTTCATTCTTTATTTACATAAATGCAAGGATTAAAGAACTTGCATTATATTTACTTTTGACATATGTTGTAAGGAGTAACATTATTTATCTTTCCATTCTTTTTAGAATTTCAGGTTTTAAATATGAGACAGATGTACAAAAAGCACCACAAATTTCATTATTTTAGAAAGCAGGTCCTTTTAATAATTATAAACCACACTGAAAATATGGCCCACAGTTCCATAATGGATTGAGATCCACAGGCCTTTTGCTAATAAGATGAAAATATGAGAGATTTGCTAAAATTAATTGTTGGGAGATGAATCTCAATTCAGTTGAAAACAGTGGCAAATGTCCCAGTCATTTCAAATAGTTTGCCCCAAGCACCTTAGAAGCTTACACCATAGGACTTAGTGACAATAGTTTGAAATATTCTAATCCATCAAACTAAGTAGCCTCTCTAATACTGACAATTGGTGGATGCCCAGGTAAGATAAACATATAGTGACATTTTATCAGAATGCTCTTTCAGTCTCCAATGCTAACTGCAATTTGCAGTGCAGAGATTTCTAAGATAAGGAATGGCCTTTTTACGTTAGCCTTGATGGCTTTTTCTTTCATGAAGGGCTTTTTATGAACCTATATAGATATTTAATCTTCAGATGTTCCTGCAGCAGGGAGTTCAACAACTCATCAGGCTTTTAGTCTTTACAATCAGAACATTTTTGATTTGTTAGATTTGTGTTTGCTTTTTAATGATTGAATTTGATGTCCTCTATTTTCTGTGTAGAAAAAAAGGTCATGAAATGTAATCTGTAGAGCATAAAGTCTGAAAATCTTCTTATTGACCTCCATGTCCTTTGTATTGGGCTCATAATAATTTCTGCTAGAGTATCTCAGAAGAGGGCCAGCACTAGTATACAACAGAAAGTTCCATACTTCTCATTCATTGCTTCTTAGACTGACTTCAATTAGAGACTGACTATGAGATGGTGGAATCCAGGACCATGAGAGGAAGTAAAAAAAAAAAACCAAACTAACAGCAGGATCACAAGCCTGGATTTCAAGTCAGCAAACTTTGATCTGTTTGGAGATCTGCTTGAAGGAATCCCAAGAAATACAGACTTGAAGTGAAAATGGGTCCTATATAACTGATTGATTTTCCAAAGACCAAGCACTAAAATAGCTCATCTCAACTAACAGGAAACCAAAAAAAGGTGTAAAAAGTCTGCATGGGTGGACAGTAACCTGACAAAACTGAAGATAAGAAAGTGCATAAAAAGTTGATGTATGATCTGGTGACCTGGGAGGAATACAGAGACTAAGCTCATACTGATGATGCTAGGAAAGGCCACTCAGTGGAGTTGACTCTGGCAAGAGACATGAAGGACAAAAAGAACAAAAGGAGAATTTATAGAAACTTTAAGCTTGCTTCTGATTGGAGTAGGGGATTTGCAATGTAGTGAAGGCTGAGGTATTCAACACTTTATTTGGTTTGGGTTTTAGTGGTGAGACTTAACATCAGGAATTCCAAGGTGCTTGAGGAAACCCCAGGAACAGTGGAAAAATCTGAAAAAGGAAGATTTATTTTTCATATAGTAGGGTCATCTTAAAGCACATTTTAACAGACTGAACATACATATGAACTTGGGACCTGATGGAATGCACCTGAAAATGTTGAGGTCATGGTCAATGTCATTGCGAGGCCACATTAAAATAATTTTTGAAATGTCATGGCATTTAGGGGAGGTTCACAATGAAGCAAACACCACCCTTACAGGCAAGAAAAGCAACCAAGGGCATTTGAGGAACTTGGAATGCTTAATGTTATGTCAATCCTTGGGAAGATGATGGAACCAAACAAAAAGGACAGGGAGGTGATTTGGAACAGTCAGTACAGGCCTACGATAGGGAACATCATGTCTGACAAACCTAGTAACTATCTAAGGTGAAAGGAATAACTTGGTGAAAAAGAGAAGAGATGTGAATCTTTTTTTTTCTTGGTTATGTCAAAAATTAAGACAAAAGTCTTCCACTAACAAACTGATTAAATACGGGCCAGTTAAATAGACAGTGAGGTAGACTGAAATCTGGTTAACTTCTGTTCTTAAAGAGTTGGTGATCAGCAAAATCCATGGAGGCCACTTACTAGTGGTATATCCCAAGGGTCTTTAATGAGGACCAATACTATTTAAAACCTGTATTAATAAACTGGATGAGAGAAAATGAAATTTTGTCATGTTTGCATTACAAGCAGTGGGTGCAAAAGGATATACGGGAAATTCTATTAGCATAAAGAGAACTTCTTAACTGTGAGCGTGATCAAACATTGCAATAAATTGTTTAAAGAAGTTGAATAGTCTCTATCTGTCAAAATACTTAAAGTCCCTCTGGACCAAATCTGACCCTGATTTGATCAAGGAGCTGGACTGGACAATCTCTAGAGATCCCCGTCAACCTCCTCTATTTTGTGATTGAGTTAAATTTCCAAGTGAGTAGGGGATTGTGTTACCATTTTTTTTCCTTCCTATCTCTGACATAGGTTAAGAGTCTGGCCAGAGCATAAACAGACCACATAATATGCTCTGGAGTGTTATTAATCCCTAGTTCATAAATGTTAATGACTTTCCTGCTCATGGCTAATCCAGACAGAGAAAAGTAGTTTTGAGATTAGAAGATAAATCCTTAATTTCATGGCAGGCCCAAAGGACTCTGAAGCATTTGGGAAAATGACATGTTAGCATCAACAACAATTCTGCATCAGGATGCACCAGCACAGATTTATGTTCCTGAGAGGCATCCCATTTATCACGTGTGTGTGTTGCAAGATCCCATTTTGCATAGGTTTTTCCACAAAAGTTCAAGTCATGTTAGGGCTGAGAATATAAAGAGAAAAAATATCAAGAGAGACTCTGTAAGGTGAAATGACAGATACCTCCTGTACTTGTTCTCTCACCATTCATTTCATTTCCTTTAATTTGTTACTTTGTCAGTGTGGACTGTGTTCTTGCAGTCCTCCAGACAGTTGGGATTCAGCTTTCAACATGGACAGCTTGAAAGGAACCCAGGTTTTGTGGTCTTCCTTGAGCAATCTGAGAAGCACAGCTTCAGGAAAACAGATCTGTTTCTACTCTTATCTGAATAGCTGAGAGAAAGGGAAAGATATCAGGCTGATGCATATTCAATCTGAAATTATTTATATGCATGTACATTTTTTTTCATATATATCTAAAAATACAGGGAGATACATATAGATATGTACATGTACACACATAGGGAAAGAAAATGTATACCAGGTAGATATTTCAAAGTGCTATAGTAAATGCCTGTTAAGACTACTATTACATTGGTTTGTGTGTTTTTGAGTATTAGGGGAGAGGTTTTTCAATACTTTCAGATTTCATAATCTCCTGTCTCTATCAAAGAGATGAAAGTTATGTTGAAACAAAGGAAAAAGTATAAGCAATTATCACAGCAAAATAAAGTCACCCTGAACTTTTCAAGTGCCCAGGCCCAAGAACTGGTATCACAGGATATTGCCACACTTCAATTTCAGGGAAAGATTGTGACGATAACAAGAAGGCCAAATTCTTGTGAAAATGGCCATTTCTTCAACATGTTTATCAATATAAGCCTCAGGAGATGTTGAGAGTTCTTTCTGACTTTTGCCTGCTAGCTAATGCAAATATTTCCTATTTTAAATATTTATACATGACCCTCATGGCAATCAGGGTTGATGATGAGTAAGAATCATGAAGAGATCACAGAATAAGAAAATTAAGTTGGAAGGGATCTTAAAGGTCATCCAGTTCCCTGCCATAGACAGAGACACTTTGCACTAGACCAGGCTTCTCAAAGCTCCATCCAACTTGGGCTTGATCACTTCAAGTTTTGGGGTAGCCGCAGCTTCTCTGGAATGTGGAAGTGTTCCATATTTAACCAAACTGACTTGGAACCTGTCTAGAATAGAAACTGAGGCTGCTTTCTGCAAAATGCCATGAGTAAGTCAGTTTTAGGTTTCCAGATAGCCTTGTCAATAGGTGTGTCCAAAACTCCATGCACACGCAGCCCATGAGTAGATGTTAATTCCTTAAGTCTTTTATCTTTGTTGTTCTAAGAAGAAAAAAATTGTCAAATATAAGATAAAAGGTTGGTCAAAAACATAAATTTTAAAAAAAGCATTGTAGAGGGTGGTTTCCCGAGGGAAGAAGAGAACCCTGGAATAATGCCTTGGGAAACCCCATGCAAAATGCCATAAACAAGAAGCTTATTCACATGCTCTCTATACAAATTGCTACTAGAAAGTTCTTGGTTCTTTGTGTTACCATAGGTTGATTTTTAGGGCAGAAATTTTAATATTCCTAAGCATTCTCCCCCACTGGACCTTTCTCTCAGACCCCACCTTAACTCCCCACCCCACCAGGGTGTATAAGTACCCCTGTCTGACCCTAGACCCCACCTTTGACATTCTGCCTTTTGCCCCTTGTTACTGCCTTGGTCCTGTTTCCTTCCATACACTGGACACTTTGTTGGGTTTTTTTCAGACAACTGGATGAAAGCTGTCTCTCTACCTCCATTAAGTTGCCACAGGGCTGATTCCCAAGGGGGGTCTGATCCTCTGGTCTGATCATCTGATCATTTGGACTCAAACTCCTAAGAAGTTTCAAAGCATTGTTCACCATACATATCAATTTCATTTTTAATTCTAGAACATATTTTGCACTACACAACCATCAGAGTCATAACCACTACTCTTTTGCATGTTACAATATTGCAAATTGAAAAGCTTGAAAAATTAATAGCTGGAGCGGTTCAATCCTGGAGATATCCCCACTGCTTGGTGAAAACTGAAGTCCATCTGAACCTGGTACAGCCAACACTAACAGTATGTTAACAAAATATTCCAGTTATGAGCATCCTGATTTGTCTGGAACAGAAACTAAAATATAGAGAAAATTTATAAAATCTCAAGTAAAATTATGTTTCTTGCAGGGCTCAGAACAATAAAACCAAACCAAAACAAGACAAAACAAGAGAATCATTTCTTGAGTATGCTAGGAGTAAAAAAGATTTGAAGAGTGAAATATTTCCATTACTAAGTAGCAATAAAATGATAATAAGGACAAAAAAAGAAAAAGATATATTCTATATGAGAAGTTAGCTTTCATATTTGAAAGAGGCAATATGAAATATTTGTAGCAGATGAGGTCAATTAAGCACTTTTCAGTCCAGCAGCAAGCAATAAAGGTAGAGAAATATTACTTCTAGACATGGATATTTACAGACCATGGGACTGAAATTCTCACATCAGGAGTGTGAGTATGTGCTCTAAGTGCTCATCTTCCTGTTATTATTTCTTTTAGAAAAAGAAAAAGAAAACAAAATAACACAAAGGCACCACAGGATTCTAAAAAAAATAGCACTATTGTTCCATTATATATATATTAAAAACCCCTAAATCTCAGTTCTGGGTAAGACAATGGAAAATTTTACCAAACACTCAGAAAATACAAAATTGAATAGTATGTAATTGGTAGAATATGATCAATAAGTAATAACAATAATAATAATGCTTTATCAAAAATAGGTTCCACAGAGCAAACCTTGTTTAATGTTTGAAGCTGTTTACAAATGGCATGATAAGAATAACTTTGCTACCATGCTATACATTAAAGTATTTTTTTACTTCAGCACACCATTTTGATTAAAAAAATACATACTTCAGGGTGTCACCAGCACACACACACTTGTCTGTGCTATCCTGCCAAATGATTAACTAACAGCTGTGAAAAAAAAATTTTTATCAATAAGGAATCACCAGTGCATATGAGAAGGTTAGAAAATGGTTTTGTGCCCATCAACATTTTAAACAGGAAACTGGAAGGAAATCTAAAGTCATTACTAGTGAAATGTGCAGATGACACAATATTTGTCCTTCCTTTAGCTGATTGAGGGATAAATATTACCAATGTTCAAGCAGCCATACAAAGGCATGGGGGCTGGTTGATAAAATGGCCTCTTTCATCCATGATATTTAGTTTTGCTGTGTTTCATTCTTTAAATGCAATCACATATTTGGGAACCACAGGTGCACTCCAGATGCAGGACACTGGAAACTGAAGACTTTGAAAAGGTTAAGTGTAAACAATGATTTTAAGAGAGACACTGATAGAAGAGAAGCTTGTGTGGTGCTAAAAAAAAAGGCTGCATAAAAAGGGAAGAAGTAGGAAAGAGTGGAAAAAATATTCCATTTCAGAGTTCAGCATTCATAGGATTGAGACTAGAATACAATTGTGGCATCTGCATGAATAAAAATAAAGAGTTTATTAAAAAAAATGAGCTGGGTGCAGAAAAGAGCCATGGAAGTGATTTCTGGTCCAGAGAAACTGCTTCACAGAGAGAGACTTAAAGAGCTCAATCTGTTCAGCCTATTAAAATGAAGACTGAGAGGTGACTGCAGTACAGCGTATCAGTACCTTCACAGGGGAAGAACGCCGGGTATTAATGGGCTCTTTAATCTAGTGGGGAAAGGCACATCAAGAACTAATGGCTGGGAGCTGAAGCCAGACAAATTCAAATTAGAAATTAGGCACAACGGAGGAGATGATTAACCAGAGTCACAAACTACTGAGGAAAACTGTTTTCTCCATTGCTTGATATCTTCAAAATCAGAAAAGAGAGGTTTGGGTTGGTTTTTTTTCAGATCAGTTTTGGCTAAAGTTTTATTCCTTAATAAAAAGACATAGCTCAGCTGAGGTTCATGCAGTTTGACACGATACAAGTTGGTGGGAGAGGTTTCTTTATGTGCGCTGAGATGACAAAAAGCCATGTGAAATGTAGTTAGCACAGAGATGAGTCTGAGCTAAGTAATCTAACCCATTTATTAAAGCTCCAGTCTCAAGAGTCTTTTATGCTTTCCAGTTGGCACAAGGAAATGCAGCTTGTCTTTTTTTTATGTGAAATATCCTATAGAAATATTGTTTTCTTGTAAATAGAGATGTGTTTCATATCCCTAAAGAGATGCAATATTAACATAACTTTGTCCAGGTACAACATCAGAACTTTAATTTCAGGGTTTACAGTTCACAAAGCTGTCTTCCAATTTTAAGGATCAATATTCTACTTTAAATATATATTCTTCTGAATAACATTAAGTAATTGAGTTCTAGATCTACTTTCTCAGTCTTTTTTGTCTGTTTTGGGCATTTTGTGGGTTTTGGGGTTTTTTGAATGAAACACACAACACAAAGAAACTAGAAAACTAAACTTAAATAAATTAATAAAACTTAAATAAATTAATAAAGCTGTGTTGCTAGAGTTGTCAATTTGTTAGCCACAATGTCTCAAATAAAGGGACTGCCATTTTCTCAAACAGTTATTCCAGGAAACCTATGTAACATGCACAAGCGTGGCATGAGTTTTAATATGCTACTAGATGCTACTTTTCTCATTACAAGCAGACAAACAGGTACCAGGGACAATAATTACACTGACTATGTATCCTTCTATTATTTCCAGATGGCTCTGCATTTTTGTGATTTTAATGCCATTTCAAAATGTATTTATTAAGAGTATGTGCTCTTTTTTTTTTTTTTTTTTTTTTTTTTTTTTTTTTTTTTTTGTTGTTGTTGTTGTTATTGTTGTTGTTGTTGTTGGTTTGTTTTTGTTTTGTTTATTGATACCCCAAAGTGCTGTGCACCACTGAGGAAGAATAATGCCATGCACTCCATGCCCCAGTACACTCTGGGAAGAAGTTCTGTCTAGAAGGAGCTGGGGGTCCTGGTGGACAAGAACCTGCCCCTCTGCCCCTGAGCCAGCAGTGTTCTATGATGGAAGACCAAAGGTTCTTTGGGATGCCTTAGGAAGAGCATTTCCAGTAGGTCAGGGAGGTGATCCTGACCCTCTGCTGAGCCCTGTGCCACGAGGAGTACTGTGCCCCATTCTCAGCTCCTTAGGACAGGGGAGACTTGGAGCTCTTGGAGAAATTCCAGTGGAGAGCTTACAAGGAT
The DNA here is from genome assembly GCF_965231275.1 of Zosterops lateralis. NCBI lineage: Eukaryota > Metazoa > Chordata > Aves > Passeriformes > Zosteropidae > Zosterops > Zosterops lateralis. Next base: position 23,829,308 of record NC_139800.1, on the reverse strand, counting down.
GATTAGGGACTGAAGTGTCTCTGTTACGAGGAAAGCCTGAGAGACCTGGGCATGTTCAGCGTCAAGAAGAGATGACAGAGAGTGGACATCATCCCTGTCCGTCAAGGTCTGCAGGGAGGTGTCAGAGGATGGACCAGGCTCTGCTCAGGAGTGTCCAGCAATAGGCCATGAGACAATGGGCAGGAACTGATGCACAGGAATTCCACCTGAACATGAGGAGAACTTCACTGTGCAGTGACTGAGCACTGGGACAGACTGCCGAGAGAGGGTGAGGAGTCTCCTTCACTGGAGATAGCCCAAAACAGTCTGGATGCAATCCTGTGCCATGTGCTCTGAGATGACCCACATGTTCTCTGGGTGGTCCCTCCAACCTAAGCCATTCTGTGATTAAGCACAAATCCCTTCCTAGTATCTAGATTCGATATTTTCAGAGTGGTCACTATGCTGCTTTTTCCAGCAGATCTTTTTTTTTTTTTTTTTTTTTTTTTTTTTTCCAAAGCACAACAAAAAGAGTAGAAATAAAAAATATGTGCTTCAACTTTACATTAATTTCTTTTTGCACATTTAAAGAGGGACTACATTCCTGTTCAAAAATTGCTTAAAAATTCATTCAGTGTCTATGAGATTTAGTCTAGCTGTTTAATTATATTTTTTGTAAGTGTTCACTGTTTAGGGTTGCCCTTTCAATGAAATTGTTGCCTCTTCTTTGCCTTCTCACTACATTAGAGAGGATTCTGATTTCAGAATGGCCTTTTAAGGTAAATAATGCATTTTTCCAGAATTCATGCTAAGTCATTTGAAACAATTGATGTCAAAGTTATAAAGAAAAAGTAAACATCAGATCATGATAGGAATATGGTTATGGCTGGAGGACCCAGCTAGGTCTCAGTCTCTTCAGAGTTTTACCCAGACCAAACACACACAATGCAGTGGTGACACCAAAGACTTTACAGCTGAGGTAGAATTGGCCAGCAACTTGTATGGGAATAAATCTTTGTAAATTCTTACTGAAATACTGATCCATACCTTCTTAGACCAATTACCAGCTTTACTTTTGTGAAAAAAGTTTCTGTGGCATGTGGCGAATATATTTTCAAAAGAATGAACCTTAGACTGAAGAAATGAAAAGCATGTGATAAAGGTGATAGATGATACCAACATTTTTTGTCAATTTGATTTTCTGCAAAATCTAGCCTGTTTCACTTTATAAGTCTTCAAGAAGTCAACTTTGCAAGGATTTAGGAAAACTCAGTATATTCCTGAAAAATGAGCTGGCTTAAGCCTAAGAACTTCTGCCTGAGATTACAAGTCCTGAACCAACCTGAAGTAAAATCCTCTAAAATTACCCAAAGAGAAAGTGATGAAACCTTACACAGTTCAGTAAAAATTTGTCGAGAATTTTCTATTTTACATGTTTTCCAATCAAATAAGAGAAAATTTTAATAATAGTGTATTATTTTTTAATTTTGTTTTATCTCATTTTGACACATGATTCACTGTATAGATCACAAGGGCATCAAACTACAGTCTATGCAGGGGGATGTGGAATTTCTTTTATTAACCTTACATTTAATTTTTAAAATATTAGAAAATGTTAAAGACACTATAAATAACACATGCACTTGAAGCACAACTTGATCAGTCCAGGCTAGAGAGTGGGAAAATACCTGCTATTAGGGATTGCAGTCCTGGAAAAAATTGCACAGGAGATTGAAGGAGTTTCTATCTCTGGATGCTTTCAAGACCAGGCAGGTAAAAATGTGACTGGTCTAAGACTATACTGTCTTACTTCGACTGGAGTTTCCCAACCAATATATTCCATAAGTAGCTAAATAATTGCAACATGTATTGGATCACTTCTTTTAAACTAAATTAGTTAATCAAGGCCTAATAAGTGATATCTGGTATCACTTAAAGACACCATAATTTGTGTATTAAATATTCTAAGATCTCTTAATTCAGTATTTTGCATCCTTTGTTGCTCTATAGGAAGGAAAAAAGTATTTCTTATGAACAATTACTAAATAATTTAGATTTAGAATGAATTTCTAAGACACAAAAACCCCACTTTTTCACAGAATTATAGAATCTAAGTTGGAAACAACCTTTAAGATCGTTAAGTCCCACAGCAGATCGAGCACTGCCAAGCTCACATGCCCCTAAGCCCCACAACTGGATGGTGACTCAACCCTAGACACATTGTTCCCATGCTTGTCAAATTCTTCTTTTGATGAAGAATTATTTCCCTAAAATCCTATTTAACCTCCCCTGACTCAACTTGTGGCTATTTCCTCTTGTCTTATTGTTACTTTTAGATGTGTTTGTTTTATTTTATTTTGACTTTATGAAAAAAAAAAAAGTCATCTGAATAAAAATAAAGTTTTAGTGCCAGTTTTGTTATGATACCACATTTTGACATATTTTAGAATGAAACATTATAGCTTTCAATTTCCAAAATATAATTTCTGTTATTGCCTTGAAAGATTAATCCTTCCTGCTGAGTCTTCAAATAAAAGAAAAAGTTTAACTTTTTTATTTGAATATTTTCTTTGGTGATCCATTTGTGGTGCTTTTCATTTTGTGTATTTATATTTCAGAGAAAATAAATTTAAAAAATGAAAACAGTTTCATGTTGATGCGTTTTCCTTCTCTCCAACTCTGTAGTTTTCTTTTTCAGCCTTCAAGTGCAAATCCAAAACGTAATCAGTATTCTAGCACTTTTGCCAGTTACTTATTGCATTAATCAAAAATACAAATTATTATGCAATATATATTTTAAAAAAGTTATTTTAAAAAAAATCTTTACCAGGTTGATTTGGAATGTGACCCTAGAGCTTCAGTATCCACCTTTAAAAAAAAATAAAGATGGTACTTTTCTACCACAGTCTTTCAAAATTTATACATTTAGAATGTTTAATATTATATAGAGTTATTTCTAATTTACAGCTGTATGACTCTCCTAAATACAGTGCTTTTTATTGTGATTTACACCACTGTTGCTGAGTTCTGAATCACAGCCTTGTCCGTATTTATGGTTTTCACAATCCCTTTGGTTGTATGTAATTTTTACAGTAGAATAAAAATAGCAGACCCCTACTTAGAGGACCTTATCATCATAGATCCTTAATTACAGCTATGTTAAAGTAACCTCTACAGTGGCCCATGAGCCAAAGCAACAATAAATAAAAGGGACTGTAAAGTGAGTAGCTTCTTCCAAAGGGAAATGTCAGCCTGCGCAAGAAAATGTCACCAGTGCAATAACATTTCCTGCTGCAGCACAGGGTGGGAGCAGAGCAGAGAGAGGATCCGGCACTTTGTGGAGGGTGTGTGTGTGATAAGAGGCTGGCGACTCACAGGACAAAGCAGGAGGAGTTGTCAGGTGGGTGACCTCCTCCCACAGAGGGAGTGGACTGTCAAGCTAAGCCAAATTGCAGTCTCTGTCCTGGACCCTGGAATGAAGCTGCTGTATCAGCTTGATATCAATGTCTCATTTGAGTACTATTTATTTTAATTCAGATGCTACACAGCCTTTCCTGGAAGTAGAAGATCTTTTCTTCCATCAGATGTGTTCCTGTTTCTGCAACAGCTGACGTGGCTGTGTCCATCAAAGGAGAGTAGACATACCAGAAGTCCACCAGCCTCTGTCTTCTGGGTGAAGTAGTCACATATTGATAGGATTAGAACACCAGCAGAATGCAGCTGTCCTATAAGAAGCCACAAAATATGGACAAAGTTACCTCATTTTCCTACAGGCAGCAAGTCTATCTGCAGTATTTACTTACTTTCTAAATCACTGCTTCCATCTCCAATAAACTGCAGTTTTGATTTTTCTCTGGATCCAGTTTGATTTTGCCCAGCCTCCCACCACATGGGCTGAAGACACAAGCCTTTAGTCCTGAGTTTGAAGAACCACACTCTGGGCCAGACAGCTTCCCCCTTTTGCCTCTCATGCATCAATCTCTTGGGATGCTAGATTGCTAATCCCTTTTTATTTTTGTTGCAGGAAGAGGTCTTGCTTCATTTGCTGATTCTGAAAGACCATGCCTAACAGAGTGTCTGGCTTTAATGAACTCAGTGATTATCTCTGTTCTGAGAGCAGATGTAAGAGCTCTTGGTGCAGTAATGCCAGTGAACAAAACACTCAGACCAAAAAGAAAAAGGGCATCTGCTTACTCCAAGCAATCATTAAGCTTAGTACCTGTAAAAAGCAGTAACAAGGCAGGTGAAATTTAGTTTTAGCCTACTGTGATGTGGACTGAAACATGCTCAGCCACAACTCTAGGAAAGACAGTTTAGCTAGTAGTAGGAAGTAGGACTTAATACAGAGATTTTTAGGCTGAAGATGGAAATTTGCATAGTGAAACATAAACTGTAATGCATTATACACTGCATATAAGTTGAAAATAACTTCTGGTCAACAGTGCAAGGCATATGATTCCCTCTGCATATGGCTTTAGCAGTAAGCATGAAAGGTTTGCTGGGACTTTCTATCCCTCCACTAACTGAATTTGTTCTAAGGTGCAATGAGGATCAGACCCTTTGCTTAGGGGCAAATCAAAGGGGAAATCAAACTCAGCAAATGCCTCTGGCCCTACCCCTCCAGTCTGTGCCACATCATATAACTAAAAGATCCAACCTTACATCTCAGAAGAACTAGCCTTTTGAAGCTGCTCAAAGATGATATCTGCTGGCAATGTCCTTTAACCAATTTTAACTGCCTGACTTCTCACCTGGAAAAAACTGGCTTCCTTTTCTCAGCAGAGGTGAAACATCTTTCTCTTCCTTCTCCTTCTCCCCCAGCTCCTTTGCGTCTTTTCAATTTATGAAATACTTTGGGATCATTCTGGGAGAAAAGCTCCATGCAGTATAACCACATTAGCTTGTAAAGTAAACAGAAAAAAATGTCCTTTGGTCATAAACAAGCTGTCTGCAAATTTTTCTTATGCTATCTCTGCACTGGATCCTATTCAGGACTGCAAGATGGGGTGGTTTGTTTTATACTGATGGGCACTGTTGCCAGGGATTCCATCCCAATATAGATGTTTGTAATACACATCATGTGTCAGTCTCTTCAGTCCATTGTCAGTAATAGAGTTTGAAAGGCATATAGTGACAGTATAAATGCGTATTGTATATCTGAATATTTTGTTAGAAGGATGATAGGTCCTGGCTTCTTAGGATGCTCCTGTGCAACCTGCATTTTTCCCAGCTCTGTTTCCCAAACTGGAAACAAAGACAATCCATGCTGGTTTCCCTTTACTGTCAGTGGAGTGAAATCTGCAGGTCAGCTCATCTGACCTGCCTTTGACTTTTATCTTAGAATGAGATGAACTTCTTTCTGTATTCCTTTCCACTGACTATGAAAACAAGACCCACATGATGAGCTGAACAACTGGAGCTCTATGCAATTCCTTAAACTTAGGCCCTGCCTAAGTCTCTGATCAACCTCTGTTTTCTAGGAGCAGCATCCTTTTGATAATATGTGGTATCTGTCAGCCCTTTTAGCTGTCTCATCCTGGAGCACTTTGAATGTTAGCACTTTTTACACGAGCAACTGAAAGTCCCAGGTTAAGCTCAGTGCTGGGGGACCTTTTCAGTAGACCACAAGCAGATGATAGTGCACCACATCTGGTTTCCACGGGCAAGTGGTTCCAGACATCTTCATAAACTCCTGCTCCTCATAGATCAGGCTCTGTGTGGGTGTCTCCAAAATGCAAGGACACTTCAAGTGTTGTCAGACTTCTATTTTCAGGCAACTGACTCAAGCCACTATATATCTAAATTTAGGTATTTGCATATAGGCTAGGTGTCTAAGCTTGGAGAGCTATTGGTTGACCAGATATAGACATTTGCTTCATCTCTTTCTAAACCACTAATTGCATTGACTAGACCTCTACTCTCTTTAATGGGTACCTGGCCATTTATCTTGTGTGCAGACATCTAAAATTAGATGTCTTAATCCCTGAGCCTAATCACACCACTAACTTTTAGATTCCTAATTAAGATAAATTAATTGAAAACTACAAGACCTTTGTGCCATTTTTGGGCTTTCTTTGAGTTTTCACCTACCCGTAGTTGGAAAGAGTAGATGACCACATTGCTTTCTCCTTTGATAAATTGCAGGACTTGGAAAAACAAAAACAAAAACAAAAACAAAACCAAACCAAAACAAAACAAAACAAACCCACCAAAACAACAACAACAACAACAACAAACTATTTAAAAGTCAGAAACTGAGCTTCTGAAGAAAAGAAACCAGCAGATTCATGTACACAGAAATTTCCTTCTTCGTTCTGAATAGTCATGAAATACTGATCAAAGCTTCCAAAGATGGATGGCTCTGTCATCAAGGTAACTGTGTCAGGGGAGGTTTTAGCTGGATATCAGAAGAAGGTTCTTGTCACAGAGGGTGGTTGGGCACTGAACAGGCTCCCCAGGGCAGTGGTCAGGCTGGGATTCTTGGGTGTATCCTGTGCAGGGTGAGGAGTCAGTGGTCCTCATGAGTCCCTTCCAACCCAGGATATTCCCTGACTCTGTAATTCTATTAAGAGATAGCTACAGAAGTCGCTTATTTTCTCCAGTTGGCTAGTGATACTGGCCAGATCTGACAGAGAATTTAGGTAGCCTAACCACCAAAGCTTCATGCCAACACTTAAAAGTCTTGTTAAGCTCAAGCACTAGGATTTGAATCAGATCTGCTCTGGCTGCTATGGCATGAGGGGTGAGTAAAGTAACATTCAGCTCTATGCAGCTGCATATGTAGACTATACCTTGTTGAAAGTGTCTATTCAAGCTTTGACATTTTGGGGTTTGTTTGTTTGTTTGTTTTGTTGTTTTGTTTCAGGGGTTTTTTTGGGTTTTTTTGGTCAGGTTTTGTACTTAATTTTTGTTGTTGAGGAATTTATTTTTGTTTGTAGTTGGGTGGTTTTGTTTGCTTTTGTTTTTATGAAATATCAGGAGACAATTTGTTTTCTTTTTTAATAAAGGAGATACAAAGTTTTGACTACCAGCTTCAGATAAGTCTAGTGAAGTTGAAAGACTGTAACCATGACATCAGTACTAAAAATTTTCAGAAAACAGAACATGAACAGAGATAGGATAAAACAGAAGTGTCAAAAATATTCAGAACTTGGACAAGAATTGAAAATGTTCATTCTTACCTAATTAAAGGTTATTTATGCCTCCCTACAGAAAAAGTCCTCTGAAAACTGGTTGTTTCAAGACCAAACAGAGTTCGTTTAAGTTATTGGGGCTTTTTTTCCCCTCAGAAATGACATCATAGCATTCATATGATTTCATTTCTTCAAAGTGACACATATTTTCTATTTCAATAGAAATGGAAGGTAGTAAGTACAAATGTCTCAAGTTCACGTGAAAGGAACTGAGGCAAAGACCAAAGCAGAAAGGTATTTAACTTCCTACTTCCTTTTGAAATTACCATATAGCAATATCTTTGGAGATGTAGCTGTAAACTTTAAAAGCAATGTTCAGAGTGCTCACTTTCACATCATAATGGCCAAAAATCAATTTCATTGATTCTATGCTGGCTGTTGAGCAGGGAGAGGTCCTGAGTCTTATGTCAGAGGCTTTCTGAGATCTGTTCAAGAGTCACCTACAACCTGTAGATGCTTTTAAGGATAAGCCTTCGTTGTGAAAAATGGTTCCCTCCTTGCATTGCTACCTAGCTCCTCATACATTGATTCACTTGGGTTGTAAAGATCATATTGTTCCTATCCCTGCCAAGGTCAGGGACACACTCCACTAGACCAGGTTACTCAAGGCCCCATCCAACCTGGCCTTGAACACTTCCAGAGTCTTCTACAGATTCTCTGGGTAATCTGCGCCACTGCCTCAACCCCCTCACAGTAAAGAATTTCTTGCTTGCATCTAAACTAAACCTGCCTTCATCACACTGCCTATACAATAGTTTGGGACTATGCAGAAAGAGATGACAAGTCTTTCTCCAATACACCAAAAAACATTATTGAGAGGATAAGCCATTCACAGTTCCAGTTCTTAAAAGCAGAATGATGATGAGCCCTATGGTTTCCATTCCAAGTTATTCAGCTAATGGCCACTGCCATACCTCTACAGAAAATGCAGGCACAAACCAGCCTGCACCAATCAGCTGAGTGCCTGATATTTCTGGACTTTTGAGGGATTGTTTTCGTTTCTCCTTGTTTTGGACCAACAAATTCATGTCAAGTTGTGCTTTGAATTACAGAGTGGCAGGAGGCATTTCATGTTTAGAATTTTTTTGAGGAAGTGCATGTATGTCATGGGCCTAACTGCACTCTAATGCCACAAGCCAGACAGCTCATGATTGTCCTGCTCTTTTTCAGGCCAGGTATCATGGAAATCTGCAGTGAGATTTGTGAGGCTCTAAGCTTAGACAATCCCTTGAAAACAGCTTCCTGGAATTTAAGGTTTAAATTCATTCAAAGCCCCATTTGGACACTGAAATAAACACTCTGGACCACATCTCAAGTGCTTTGTTCAAGGTCATCTGAGAGGAGTTCAATGGATCTTGGAAATGAGCCCAGACCTCTGCTTAACTCTAGCCATAGATCCATCCATTTTCATTCCATAGCAGCATAATAGGGATTTGGAAAACTACTCTAAAACCTTGAGAACTGAATAGATATCAAAATCCTTCTGTATGTATTTGGAATCATCCCACAGATTTCAGTGGAGGAATATATTCTTTCTTATAACAAATTGAATTGCTAAATACGTATTGAAATCTTTCATTACTTGTTAAAGTAACTACAGCTTTCTCATAAATATTGTAGAGATACATGCAGAGGGTTAAAAAGTGACAGCTCAGTGGTCTGGTATAAAATCTGTTCCAGGTATATAATTTAGTGTGACATTAATTGGGTAGTGGGGAAGCATAAATGAGGAACACAATGCGTATACATTGGAATTTTTTGTTAAAGAAAGAACACTGCAAATGCTAACCTCAGCAGCCCAAAATCAAAGAGAGGAGAGAGGAACAGGAGGAAAGAAAAAAAAACCCCAAAACCAATATTTCCCCCACAAAAAAAAAAAAAAAAAAAAAAAAAAAAAAAAAAAAAAAAAAACCAACAACAAACAACCACCCAAAGCAACACACAAAACAATATAAAACCAAACAATTATGTCTTGTTTCTTCAGGAAGAAGTTTAAATTAGCTACCAAGGATTAATATTTTTAGCTGAAAAAGATCGGTTTAGCACTGAAAATGTAGGTTTAGCTGATTCTAAGTCATTGCAGTTCAGATCATCTTTGTAACTGTACATCTTGGGGCAAGCAGAGGGCAGCTGAGCTTTGTGTGCATCCCTTGTGACCACACACAGCCACACACTCACTCCCACACCAGCAGGACTGCGGAAAGGACTGGAAGAGCAAAAGCTGGAAGACTCATGGGTTGGGATAAAGACAGTTTAATAGGGAAAGCAAAAATCCATGCACACAAACAAATCAAACCAATAATTAATTCACTGCCATCCATGGTCAGGCAGGTGTTCGGCCATCTCCAGGAGCGCAGTATGCTCCCACTATACTGAACTGTGACTTGAGAAGACAAACTCCCAATTATCCTCTCTCTTCCTCCTTCTTACCCCGCTTTACATACTGAGCATGATGTCACATGGTCTGGAACATTCCTGTGGTCAGTTGGGGTCACCTCTCCTGGCTGTGTCTCCTCCCAGCCTTCCAAAGACCCCCCATCCCCTCCCCAATCTGGCAGTACAAGAAGCAGCAAAGGCCTTGGCTCTATGTAACCCTGTTCAGCAATAACAAAAACATCTCTATTTTATCAACCCTGTGTTCAGCACAAACCCAAAGCACAGCCCCACACCAGACACTGTGAGGAAAATTCTCCTCACACCAGCCAAAAGCAGCACACTCATTCTCTGTTTTGCCCTCACTGGCTAACCAGTGTTGATTTGTCGAAAATATGTGATGCATAGATTAAAGCTGGCAGAATGAGTGAGATCCTATGGAAATTGAAGCATCAAAGAGAACATAGTAACTGGGCAGCACAAGTCACATGAGCACCAAGAGGATCATGTACTTCAGTCTCCTCTCAGGAAAATTTGTGTAAGCCACTTACATGACAAGAATTAAAAATAAAGAAATAAATAAATAAGAATTTAAAAAAAAACTACTGCACAAAGAAAAAAAAGTTAGAAAAATCTTCCCAACTCTGCACATCCTTACATAGCAGAATGGATCCCTGCACTGCAAGAAGCCAAAAAATATAAAATGTGCAATTTGCCACTACAAAAGAGCAGACGATATGAAGAATATTGCTAGTGTTGTAAGTCTCTTCTGCCCTAATTACATGTGTGTTATTCCTAGCCTACAACAGGGCTTTCTGTACTCTTTTTACTTCTCTCTCTTTATCTCTTACTCTGTTTTTTGAGTCATTAGACATAGAATGTCCTAGTTTGGGTATTCAACTGTGTGTTCAGGCACAGACCTGGATGATTAAGTCATTTCACTTATCTGCTATTCCTCTGGGTTCTTCCTTGACTTTTATGTTCAGGGTAGGGTCTGTCTCGTGTATAATAGATACTGCTACGAGACCTTGGTCTCTGCTAGGGATATTAAATGTTGCTCCCACACAGGCATTAAGTGTGCCTGCAGTTAGGCACAGGTAATCTTACAGCAGAAACTGGGGAAAAAGAATAAATTCAATGCCCTACTATGGTAATTTGTGCAGTCACAGTTTTGGAGATTAGTCTTAAATTATTTTGAATTGCAAATCCAATTGGACTTTAATTATGATTATGACCTCTACTTTGTGGCACACAGTTCAGTCTGTACAGCCATAGTCTATGGTAAATTACTATAATGGTGCTGTAGATGATGCACCATAGCACAGAGCCTTGCCCTATATCTGTAGACAAAGACATGCATGCACATGCACATTTTGACTTGGAACAACCTCTTAATAATACAGATTTATTCTCCTTTGGTTTTGTTTTTTTGGCTTCCCTGCACTCCACATACAGAGTAGCAAGGACTCAGGGACTTGCTGGAAGAAATCTGTAGAGTATGTTAATTTCTGTGGAACATAGGCAGCCTCATAAGTCTTAGAGATTAATAAGAATCTGGGAAGTATCTATCTTCTGGTGATGCTTTCATTTGCGCAGTAATAAAGCTCGCCTTTCTTGTTTAATAAAAACAATGAGGAAACAAATGGGTGTGCAGGCATTGGAACTTTTGAGGAATTAATTCAAAAGCACGGAGGAAAGTTTTTTATCATGCTGTAAGTACCAGAAAGGTGAAAATTACTCATCCCTCAAGCTCTTACCCTCTGTGCGCCTTATCTCCAAGTTACACCACATTTAAGGCAAAACCCTCAGAAGGTGCAAAGTGTCTCTTCGAAAGTACAGATCATTTTCCTGAAAGGTGGTGGGCACATTTCAGTGAGATCATCAGCAGCCTGCAAGAATTTAGCATAACTCACCTTCTTCCATTGCCCACTGGAATGATTTCCTGGTAGAGCATTCCCTCTCCAATCAAACAATGTTCCTGTGGAAAATTTCAAATCAGTGAAAATTTTGAGACTTTTTTCTTTCTTATAATTCTCTTTTGGTTTTGGAGAGATGGTTGTGATTTTGCCTGGCTGTTCCCTTTATCCTCCCCCCTAGAAAGTTTCTGTCACTTTAGCTTTCTCTGCACAGACAGGCAATTGATGTAAGCAGGAGCTTTGCAGCCAGCAGGGAGCCAGGGGCTGATCACCCAGTTCCTGCCCAGCTCCCAGTCTCCCTACAGCTCCAGCTGCCAGAGGCACAAACCCAAGTCACTTAGCATCCCCACATCTCCTGCAACTCTGGCTTCCAGAGAGCTGGAATAGAGTGAGAAGTTGCAAAAGTAATTAGCTTACCCCCATACCCCTCAAAAAAAACAAAAACAAAAACAAAAACAAAAACCAAACCAAACCAAACCAAAACAAAACAAAACAAACAAACAAAAAAAAACAACAACAAAAAAAACCAAAAACAAACAAACAAACAAAAAAAAACAAAAACAAAAAAAACCTTTGCAAGTTAGCACAATTTTGTTTCATTTAGGCAAAAGGATTTAACAAAAAAAAAAAAAAGAGATGTTTCAAGTCTTTGTTTTCCTTTGATGCACATTATTGAACTTATTATATGAAAAGCTTTGATGTCTTAAGAACTGCATCTTTGTGAGCTGGGGTTACACACTGAGATAGTCCTCTTTCTGTGGCCAAGAGCTGACCAAGTCTCCCTGCAGCCACCGCTTCCAAGCTCTGTTCCAAGCTCTGTTCAGGATGAACACAGCTGCCTACAAGGGCCATATTTGGTACCAGGAATAAAAGGATAGTGCACCAATTACTTATTCAGGGTTCTGAGTCTCTTTGTCTTGATACTGTGGCATTTGGTGGTCTCAGGAAATGGTCCTTCTCTAGTCTTTCTACGGGTGGAATTTCTCTTAAAGAATACTGGCCAATCTGGTATTTGTTCTGCTTCTTGAGCAGGTCATTACTTCACCATTTATACCCCACATAGATGGAAATGTAACAAACAAAATTGTGGGTTTTAGTAGAGGTCATAATCATATGTGTCTGTATGCAGACATTGCTGTCTTTCTGATTCAAGGACAGACTGGATGTTTGGGTTCTTCCCCTCTCAGCTCCCCATCCCCAAAGTGAATTTGTCTAAGTGTCAGTAACATTTCCTGTCTATCTCACTTTGATAATTTGAGAAATAAAATTAATTGGAATATTATTTTTCCCTGCAACAGTTTCATCCAGTCTTACTGTGTAAACCTACAAAAATCACGTGAGGGGCAGGCCTCTCCTGAGTGGCTGAGATTTTTTCTTGTTTTGCAGCTGGACCCTGGGTTAACTGCAGTCTTCATCTTCCACATAATTTGTGTGGTGGCACCTTTAAGGGTGATCCAGCTTTTCAGGGGTGGAGAATATGCAGAATTCTTTACACTGGTAGGAATACAGTTACAGTCAGGAAGCTTTTGCCTTTGCTTCTGATCTGGAGCTGATACTGTGGCACAGGTCTGGGTCAGGATATTATGTTTGTAATCATATTACAGTGGATCTATTTGGGCCCTGACTTTAACCTTCACTTAATAAAAATGTGTTCTAGCCACAGGCTATGAGTTCTCATGACTAGCAAAGGTAGGGACCTTTGCAATGTAATAAAAACAAGGAGGAAATACTGTGAGATATAGCACAGGTTCTGCTCTCCGCCTCCTATCTTCTTGCACACTGATGTGAAATCTTTGTTTTAGAAATAAACACTTTGGAACTTAAATCAGTTTTTGTTTAATCAAGCCCACTTTTTAAATATTCTTAAATAAAATACTACTATAAATGGGTAATTTTACATGAAGTGAGAGAGAGATAGTGCAAGAACCTACAGTTTATCAGACTGAAATAAGTTTTCATGCTACAAGATGTAAACAAATCTATTTAATTAGAACACCTTATTCTTAGTGCATTCAGAGTCATTTTTTATACAGGCAGAAGGAAAAAAAAGGTTTTGGCAGCAAATTTCTACAATACTACAAAAAACCTATCTGAGCTGAGCATGTCCCTTAGTAAAATGGATATTTTCTACTTGTCGTTTGAATCAGGGTCTCAAAGTCTAACCCTCAACTACAAAGATGATCCCTGGGCCAAGTACATACATTCCTAGAGACAAGCTTTGATTTGAAACCCTTCCTTTCTACTTCAGTGGAGACATCAGATGTGTAGTCATGCAGGAGGAAGCTGGTCCTCCAAGTAACTTGTTTAGGTTATGCATACCAAGACCAGACTTCACTCACAGAACTTCCTGCCTCTGCCAAGGCCATGAGATTTCCATGCTTGCTCACCTCTGGGGAAATTTGTCCAATTTTCACCATTATTCCACATGTGTAACCCAGAAACATTTGTGTCTTTCCTCTCTGCAGTTATTTTCTGTGCTTTATAAGGCAAAATGGAATCTGGAAGAGCAACCAGAGAAAGGAGAGAGGTTGTGTGCTTGAGGGTTTTATTGAACTCCATAAAAACTCTAAGAACACCTTTCTTTCCTCTCAGTCCTCTCTGCATCCATGCATGGCACCCACTTGGCTATACAGGCTCATTAGTCACAACAGAGAGGCAGCACAAGGTCCCACAGTGACAAGCTGCCACCTAAATCTAGGTAATGTGCCATGCTAAAATGCTGTACACTTGCTTGCAGCAATATCTCAGTTCCTTGCTAAGGTGATGTTTCCTTTTCTTTCTGAATTCTAGACCTGGACTGACCACCCTTGTGGCCTGTGTTTTCTTTGTTAAAGAATGTTAAAGCATGTTAAGCATGCTTTATGTTAAATGTTAAAGAATGTTAAGCATGTTAAAACACACATTTTAAAAGTGTGTGGCTTCCTGCCTACACACTTCCAAAGCCTCAACTAGGCAGTAGAAGCACAAAAAATGTTATCTGGGAGTATTATGCCAGATCTCTAGATCCAGTCACCACACAGAGACTCTCAGGCCCACACTGAGGCTGAGCTATTAAACAGCAACATGAGTGTCTTTCCTCTCTTCTCCTCTATACATAAAAGCCAGTCTGTTCCACCAGGTTACTGCTACAAGAAAGATTACTTGACTGTGTTGTGGTAGAAAGACCTCATGGTGGGATCTGGGGGAAAAAGAGGGAATACTTTCCTGAATAATCTTTCCTGAATAATGTGACCAACTGTCTGAGCAGAGCTGCACAATGCTGTCAAGGATGTCTTCACCACATGATGTCATCTGTTTTTGTTCCTAGTACATTAAACAGTCATGTTGCATACTGGTCCAGAAGTATATAGATATAGATTAAAGAGGACTTTAGTAACCAGGGGATTTTTATTTTTTTCCTCTCTTGCTGTGACTCCTGGAACAAATATCCTCTTTGCATTTGTGGAAGGTGTCCTGGCCCATGGCAGGGAGATTGAAACTAGATAATAATTAAGGTCACTTTCAACCCAAACCTTTCTATTATTTTTTTTTTTTTCCTCCCCACCTTTCCTTTGACAGGCCCATTTATATGATCAGTTCTTCAGGACAGTCAATTTTGCTCTGGTCCAGTGGACCCTCATCTCATCTGAACTTTCCAGAAATGGTAGTAGCCTGTAATCACAATAATAATGTTGAAAACAGAATGCCAATATTTTTGTACTGATGTGAGGGCTGTTTTGTATTCCTCTGGCTTTGTCCCCTACATTAATGATGCTTAGAGGTAAAACAAAAAGCTGATCATCTCACCACTGTTAAACACTACAAACGACTTATAAACAGTTGTCAGTGAACTTAGTGCTTGTGTACGAGAGTAATTAACAGTCCTGGCTTAATAAATATCTCAGATACTGGCACAATACTTATGGCAAACTGTCAGTTACGCCTGTCTTCAAAAGTCTCCATCTGGAGAAGCAGCCAAGCAGCACACAATGACTTTGCTGTCTGAGCCATCCTCCTCATTCTTGCCCAGAAGCCACAGCTCACTTTAGCATTCCTGGAGTCTACTCTCTGTAATCCAGCCTTCTTTCCTCCCCCATTCCTATTCCACTTGTGGTTTTCTTCTGGTTTCCTCATAGCCCTCCGAAAATATTCCACTTCCTCCCTAACATCTGTCCTATTTTCCCATCTGTTGTCCATCAGATGAATCACTGCTCTGGTCATCAAGAACAAAAGAGACCACTGAATCAGTATGATATGATATTGTCAAGGAGTACAGCATGCCCATCTGCAGTCCTGGAAGAAATGCTATGTTCAGTTCTGAGTTCCTCAGCATGAGGAGCTTCTGGAGAGGGTCCAGCAGAGGCCATAAAGATCTGGAGCATAAGGAATTTGGAGCCTCTCTCTTATGAGAAGAGATGTGAGAGCTGGGCTGGTTTACTCCAGAGAAGGAAACACTGGGAGGGGACCTCACTAATACATAAAAGGATCTCAAAGGCAGGTGTCAGAGATAGTGCCAGATTCTTTTCAGTGGTACCTAGTGACAGGATGAGCAGCAGTGGTGATAAACTAAAACACAAAAAGTTTCACCTCAGTATGAGGGAAACTTTCTTTGCATTGAGGGTGGCAAAGCACTGGATCAGCTGCCCAGGGAGGTTGTACAGTCTCCCTCTCCAGAGACATTCAAACCCCACCTGGATGTGTTCCTGCATCACCTGCTCTAGATGCCTTGGCAGGGAGTTGGACTGGGTGTTTTCCAGAGGTCCCTTCCAACCCCAACATTACTATGATTCTGTGAAATAGAAACCAGTGAGAGCTTATGGCAAAATCTGTGGCCTGAAGGGCACACTCTATGACTAAAGTGATCCAGCATAGAAAGACAATGATGTCACTAGAAAAAAATGTCCCTATGTTAGATTATTCACATTTGTGTGCCCTTTCCAAGCTCTGGAAAGGTAGATAGATGTTGTTATGTCTATTTCACCTGTGAAACTTCGGTGTAGAAAGGTTATTTTTTCCAGATTTATAAAAGACACTTTATGGCAGAACAGAAACATTAATTCAGTTCTTTTTTGCATCTTGATCACTGCTCTTTATTTCCTCTCTCACTGTGATTTCTAGTCTCTAAATTTTCATTAATTCCTAGGAGGTAAATTTTTTTGCAAGAAAAAAAAAAAAAAAAAAGGTCTGTATCTTTACTGGCTGTATGAGGAACATGGTTTAATTAGATGATTTTCAAAACAAATCCCAAATGCCTTCCAGAGACTTTTTACCTTCACTGTGATCTTACTTATGATCTTATCTCCCTCAGGGAAGATAAGATATCACTCACTTCCTTCTGTCACTGGTCTCTTCAGTTCTCACCCCATGATGCCCCGTCTGCTTGGACCACATCCCTGAAACTGTCCTATTGTCCCTTACCTAACTACCCATACAAACATCTGCAGTACTTGCAAGGAACAAAATTCCCTTCCTTATTAGTGCAGCAAGAAATAAAGCCCAAATCTGAACAAAAATCATGGCTTTTTCCTACTGTGATGTGTGAAATACTTTCCTGAGGCTGGTATCAACTCTCTCCATTTAAGTGAAGCTCATTTGGAGTCACTTGCCTATTCATAGTAGCTGGGCAGAGAGCAGAGCCAGGGCTGCCTGTCACCAAGATGAATAGACAGATGGCATGGACAAAAGTGGTCACATTTGGTCCGAGCCAGGGGTGCCATTTTTAAGGTCAGGTCTTCATCTTGTAGTGGTCAGGAGGAGGCCAGTGATGATGATGATGACAGTACATTTGGAATGATACTGCTATTTGTTTATCATGGCTTTTGCACAGGAGGTACCAATTTTAGCAAACACAGGAGGAAAGCAATTGAGTTAGCCCTGCAGCAGCATCTGAGGATCTTATCTGCATGGATGCTTATCTTTTTACCCACTGCATATCAGAGTTTAGGTACAGAAACAAAAGCTGTTTTCTGTCCTGGGGCAACAGTGAATGCTTCCTAGTTTTTTCTTCAGTACTTGCTGAATTTCATTCCATCTCTTGTTGGACAGAACTACCTGCAACTTCATCAGAGATTTGTTTGCCATTTTGAACCACACATTAATCAGAATGGCTGGATCCTTCACTGGTGCTTATGCCAGTGTCCTGGTTCTTATCCCAGTGTCCTGATTCTATGGGCATGGATTTATGTGGAAGCTTTCCACTAATCTCAAATAGCTGGTCAGAGTTTTCCCTGGTTAAATTGAACACATCGCAAAAATGTCTCTGTCCCTCTTCTTCCTCACCTACATCCCTGTGCAGACAGATGCTAGACCACAAACATATTTTTCAGTCAGTGAAAGTAGATGTAGGTTCTCAAAATGCAAACATGATGTGTCACTTTACCTTTAGTCAAGACTCTGAGTGTAAACAAATTCTAAATATTTCCTGCAAGTGCAAAGACCAGAATATAATTAGATTTTATTTTATCAACAACCCTAGAAGAGGGCATTGATGTCTAATGCATTTTTTTCATTAATTGGAGACTAAAACTTGACCTGAAATAGAAAAATCATATTTATTTACAAGCTGGAGATACACTTTAAATAGGAAATTAAAACAGATAGCCATATAATCTTATAACAATAAACGAGGAGGAAGACTGATTTAAAAAATAAAATAAAATAAAATAAAATTTCTTGCATTTCACATATGACCTCTTCAGAACGTGATTAAAAAATAAAAACAAACAAAAACCTTCCTTCTGGTATATGTAATGTACTTATGAATAAAAAGTAGTTTGGATTAGTGCTATGAAACCAACTGCAAAACATGGATCTCTGTATATTTGGCTTTTAATGTTAGAAATCAAGTTCAGAAATGTGATGGCAAGAAAATAGTTTCTTTCCAGGATGGGAAGTAAATCAAGTTATGATGGTTCTGACATGATCCTATTTTTATGACAGCATAGGGTTGGAGTCTGGAAATAGCCAAAATGTTGTATGATCCCCTATAGTTTACAGAACAGAGTAAGGAAGGGAAAATAAAACCTCCTTCCTCTACCTCTTTGTGTGGTGCATATTCATCCCAAGGACTTGTTTTGGTGGACAGGTACCTACCTCTCTCTGATTGTCAGGACCGAAAGAGGAAAGAAGAACCCCTGCCTGCCCAGGTAACCTTTGACTCTCCAGGGCTCACTTCTGGAGTTCATTGGAAGTGGCATAAAAGCAAGAATATATTTAATGTGCTTAGAGATTATCTGGAATTAATTTGCTTGCTCTTCTGCAGATGCAAAGTGTAAACAGTACAGAGGACTGAGTCTATCTCAGCCTTCTTTTAGTAGAGCAGCAAAATACATTTCCTTTCTTCTAGCACAAGTCCATTCCCTCAGGCTGTAAGCTCCTTTCTATGAGAACTCCTTTTACCTATACCATACTCTCTGTAGCCCACTGCAAACCTAGAGTGACAGACTTGTTAATTCCCAAATCAGCAGAGGTTGCGTTTCCTTCTCTTCATCCTTCATTTCTCTCAGTGATCTCCAGAACAGTTCTCTGTTCTTGGGCCACTCTGGGCACAACAATAGCTTCTCCAAAGCAGGTAGGGACCCTTTGGCTGCATGTCTCAGAGTGTGAGGAGCAACACGAGGAGCCCACTGCCCCAGCCCAGCTGCTGAGGGAAGGATGGTGTCACTGGCGAGGTCAGCCTCACTTGGTGCCTGGTGGCACTCCGTCCCCATGTGCGTCTTGACTACCACCTTCTGGTGGGAAAATGTTTTTATATGGAGCAAAAACTGCTTCCTGAGGAGAGCAGTATTGCCTCCTTGGAGAGAGTCCAGTACCAGAGGAGGCTGCAGTTTATCAGTTCTGTCCTCACCACTCCACTCAAAGTGTTTGTGCAGTCAGGGGGATTGATGGAGTTGGGAAAGCCCCCAAAGCCATATAACTTGACATTAAAGAGAGGCTATGAAGCTCTCACAACCAAGAGTACCTTTCAGGGAGACATGCAGAGAAAACTGCTCTGTCTCTTTGGTGGATGACTTTTATCGTGAAGCTGCACAAAGCCATTACTAAGAAAGGAACAAATTTGCTGGAGCTTGGAGGGGGGAGGAAAGGGGAAAGGACCAACAACAATAAAAATAAGACACGCACTGTTTTCTTTGCTCTTCAGAGGCTTTGGGGGAATCTCATGAGGACTAGAGGCAGCTGCAGAGATTTGTAAGGAGGGAAGAATGCACACAACCCACCTGTAATTTGATCCAGTGTGAACACTGCAGTGGACAGGACTCCTGGTGCAGCTCTACATATCCCACCCCAATAAATTCACTTGGAAAATACCTTCAAGAGTCTCTGTATTATAAATCAGTTTATTCTTTGAGCCTTAGGGCAGACAGCAAGAAGTGGGGGCAGCAGGGACCTCATGGCAGGTCAGCAAGTGACTTTCAACATGGACTCTGAAGTCATAAGAAAATGCTAGTATTTGGTAAGCTTGGTGATGCTGTGTCTGGCCTGCTAACCATGTAAGAGCTTTCAGGCTGCTCAGGTATATCCACACAGGAGTGCTGGCTTTTCAGCAAGTGGATCCTGTGACTTTTTGCAGCATCCTACACCATGGGCAGCTTCTCATGGGCATTCACTGTCAATAACATCATGGTAGTGTAGGTGAGATAGGGGGACTAGAGTTTTTTTTTTAACTTACTGCATAAATAGAATCAAGGAAAATATAATGTAATATAAATAAAAACAAATGGCTCAGTCAACTCATCTTTAATGCTTTGCTGTGTGACATCTATTTTGTCTAATGGAATACGACTTTCATACACCAACTGGATATTTAACCTTGGCCAAAAGTTATGATGTACATTACAATACACTTTTATTATGTTACAATCTATTGTTGTTGTTTTTTTAATCTATTGCTAGGCCCCTAACTGTATGTCTGTGTCGATGAAACCCATCTGTCAAAAGCACAGAAGGGACATTATTATGTAAATGTGGTTGGGTCTTCCTTTTGTGGAATTGGGGGCAGGAATTTAATATACTGTCCTAATATTCCAGCTAGAGGGGAAAAATATTTATGAAAAAATATTCTCTTTTTTAAGTAAGAAAAAAAGCTAGCTGAATTTGGCTTTTAAAAAGTCAGATATTTCTCTATGCCCTTCCCAGTAAGATCTTTAGAGCTCATGATACAGTTTCTAATAAAAAATAAAATAAAATACATGAGAGACTTTTTAAGTGCACCAGGAGACAGGTCATTAATATCAGCACTGCTATCTTTTCTATATTACACTCATATTTCAATAACCTACATTTTGGGGTTATTCTTTTTTTCTATAACAGGTGCCATTTTGGATTATTTCTTTATTAGGGTTTGTTATAATATATGCACAAAGGTATGTAGATTTCTAGGAGAGGCGTGGATGAGGAGGAGATTATTTATTACAGTTCTTAAATATCAGCCAAAATCCATCCATCTAAATTGTCTTGCCTTAAATGCATTCTGACATTATTTGCAAAATTAAGACATTTGTCCCTGCTCAGAAAAGAGGCAAAAATTGAAATAGCCACTGTAGGAAATTAAATATCTACATAGCGCTCCCCTGGACAAGCTCCCAGCCCGAGGAACAGACTCCAGGAGGTTTGTCCCAATGTGATGCATGAAATGAAGTGTATGTAGCTCTCTAAATCCAGATTACCAGCTGATTTTCTCCCCTAAATTCAAAGGCACCATCTGTTGAAATCACGGCAGCCTCCAATATGAGGATCTCTGAGGTGGGAAAGTGTTATCTCCTTCTCTGCAGATGGGGTGCTGAGGAGCAGAACAGCTGAGTGTGTGTTTGCACAGAATTAAGGTATATTCACAGCATAAGGAAAGGTACATGAATACTGGCTAGGTTTCCTTAGCACAGATAATGGAAACAAGGAGCATATGACAGGGGAAGGGTTATCATGGACAACAAGTATTTATGGCCCACTCACAGTCTGGATCCCCCTTTGGATCCTGAGACTTTCCTCCTGTTCAGTGAGTTTTGGTTAAAGGATTCCTGTTTGGGAATCCTTTCTCAAGGCAAACTGTGAGAACAGCCTGGTTTGGTTAAGGGACCTTACCAAAGCACACAGGCAGCACTATGGGACAGAGGGCTTCTAGGGAAGTAATAGCCAGCACCAATAAGGAGGCTGTACATGCCCCATAGGAGTTAGCCAGGGATTTAAGCATCTAATTCAAAGACTGAAACCAAAAAAAGGCGTGACTTCACCATATATTTCTTGTGCCATTTCCTTCTTTGATAAGAAAGCTTTTAAAGTATGCTATAAAAACCCTTTTGTTTGGTGCATTAACATGGGCATGAGAAAGACCAAGTTTTCATCATCCATAGTAGACTCATGCCCTCAGCTACCACTCAAGACAAAAGCATTCTTATTCCCAGGCAAGCTCCAGGAGGAGACATTTATCCCTGGTTCCAGAGGGGCCATTGCATAAAAAGGAGTGTAACAAACACAGATGATGCTAGTACCTACTGCTATTTTTGGCAGAAAAGGGAAAAGATTTCACTTTGAGTACACCTCTCTCTGTACAGAGCTCTTGGAGTTCTTGGAAAGATCTTATTTGCTAATATAAAGTGCCACAAGATGTTCACATGTGCTCCTAGACTTGACCAACAATGATGATGTCCTGGACATACTAAATTGTTGAGTGCCTGTTTCACATTTAAGTCATGTTCAATAAATATCTTGAAAGTATTTGAGAAATTCTTCTGCTAAAAAAAACCTCTCTTTTATCCAGAAGTACAGAAAAGGAAGTGTTCACACGGGAACATAGTAACTAACATTTAAACTAACTTTTAAACCCTCAGTCTTTTTGAAGTGGTTTGAAGCAATATCTTTTCCTTTTCTGAGGTTTGGACTAAGGTAATTTGAGATAGGTGTGATGCTTGGCATCTGTGGTGGAAATATTTTGTACCCTAAAGACCAAGAAAATCACTGAGAAAAATGGAAACCTTACACTACATTGCAAATTCTGTCCCTGATTATTAAGTTTTGCAGACAGGGATTCCTTCTCAGTATTTGCATATTATGGTACACAGAAACACCCAAATCATTATGTTTGGCTGGCTGGGCCCAGGTCTCAGCTCCTGAGGGTAAGTTCAGTCTTTCCCTCATTTAAAACAGATTAAGACAAAGCAGAGTCTCTGTGTGAATTACTGTATCTGACAGTGAGCATTGGGGTTCTGGTTTAAACTGATGAGCTTACGGAATCACCAAGAGATTTGTGTTGGAAGGACCCTTATAAAGGCCACTCAGTCCAACCCTACAGCAGCAAGGTGTTGCTCATGAATCAGACTTCCAAAGTATTTTCAGCTGCCTTCTCTGCTCTCTGCCAAAGGAAGAAGGCAAAGCTCAGAGCTGAATGAGCATAAACATAATGACTGGGCTTAATTGGGCAGCATACAGTGGAGACAAACACAGTGACTTTTCCTCATCCATAACTAAGTCTCACTGCACTCAGCCACTAACATGCTGAACCTGATCAGCAGAGCTAATTTTTGTTAGCTAATTGAGCAGACTTACAGCATTCTCCAGCTCCTACTGCTCCCAGCTGCCTGCTGAAGGAGGTGCACTGAGTGCAGATCCCATCTCAGAAGGGTCAGCTCAGGAGGGAACTGTCTCAAGAGAGGAAAGAGCTGCTCCTTTTGCATGCCTTTCCCTCCTGCTTTCCACAGATGCACACTTCTTCAGATATTTCTTAATTTAAACTTTAATCAAATTTTCTTTTAAGATCTAAGCCCTATTGTGACATTAATATCTCTAAAGACTAAAATCCAGATCTGTAGATATCTCCAAGTCTAAAAATACTTATCCACTGTTATTCCAAAATGTTAAATAACAATTAATTCCCCTTCAGGGCCATGTTTTAAACAAGGCTGTACAGATGCATTGTGTGCAGGAGGATGTGAAACACTGTCACGTGCCACTCATGGCACAGCACAAGGCAGAGAAGATAAAGTGTACTATTTAGTAGTGGGAAGAATCTGAACACTGGCTTGTGAATTTTTTAAAGCTGCAAGCTAATTGGATAGGACCCATTTGGCAGGCTACAGTGGAAGAAATGGCAGGGATGACAGGATCTGCTTAGTACTACTGAATCTGGTAAGAAAAATTGATTATATGTTGGGCTTTACAGTTTGGGGTGGGTTTTTTTCTGAATTTTTCTTTACAAATTTTAAAAAATAAGGATGTGAAAAGATTTTATGCAGAATGTCACCTGGCTATTTCATAGGAGCCACAGTTTCTACGGATTTTATGGGAATCTAGTGTGTCCATTCCCCTTAATTGGCTGAATTGTCTGGTTAAACTACATTTCCCATTGTGCCACAATGCATCTACATGCTAAGATACTAGATACTAAGGCAAAAGAGCCCCTGAACACGACTAACCAGGCAGACACAGTCCAAGAGGCAGATCTGTGAACTAAGAGATTTGTGTTTGCTTATATAATTGGAGGAGAAAAACGTTGTTCCACAGAATTATCATTGGTGAAAGAAAAATTCAACACTCTATTTGCAAAAGAGATTTTTTCTGTAAAAAAACTGTATATATTTTTCTGTATATATATAATGCGTATATGCATACATATTTTGTATGTGTATTTGTATAATACTTTTTTAAAATCATTGACAGCAGTTTGCTGCTGTTCTTGCATCTCAAGTGGTCAATCTTACAGAAGACATTAGCAATCCAATGGTGAAATAAGTAACTTGGATCCCCATCTAAACTTCTCTGTGAGTGTTTTCTCCACCCAAGTGCCTTTTGCACACCAAAGTAAGTGCCCTCATCCACAGGCTGGATGTGGTGCTGTCCTGAGGAGCCCGAGTTGCCTCAGCAGCAGCAATTAGCAAGGAGGGATGGCAGGGAGTCTTCACCCTATGGTCTGTGAAATTTTCCAGGCTGCAGAGGGTGCCTCAAGCACTTTTGTATTTATTTACACGTGGGAGAGAATGGATAATGCTGCCTCAGCCTGGGGAGAGTGGACAGCTGCTCTGGGCTAGCAGCAGGTAAGTGGCAGACTGGGGGAAGGAGTCCATCTCCAGTGGTCCTGCCTTTCGTGCCTTTGTACTCAGGTTTTTCCATACCTGAGTGAGCTGCAGCAGACAGCTGCTGCTGGGTGTCCCAGAAGCATACTGTCAGAGCACATCTTGATGACAGCATCCTCACATCTTTTTAAGCACTTCTGAGGCACACAGGGCATAAGGAGGTGGTACAGAGACAGTGCTGGAATCAGAGACCATCTTTCATAAGGTCAGCACTGCTCCTTGATTGGCAGGGCAGCAGCTTCTGATCAATAACTGCAAGGGGTTATTGATTCAGCTACCAATCTGAACTCTTAATTACTGATATTAAATGTCAGAAACTTCCAGAGTTTAAGTCATATGACTGTAATCTCTTATTCCAGGAGCTCTGCAGTGGCAAGCTCTCATCAAACTTTGTGGCAAGGGTGTGCTCTCAGCTCAGCTCCTGCACACAGGGAATGTTGTGGCTGGCTTTGGTGCAGCAGCTCTGGGCTTGTTACATGGGAGGGAGGTTGCTGTCTGTCCTATTGCATATTTTTGCTGCATATGAGTCAAAATTAAAGTAGAATAAAAAAGAAGAGCACTTTTCTCCTACTAGCAGAAACTGGAGTCCTCCATCTATTGGAATCCTTGCTTTAAGCACCTCAGAAGGTCAGGAGATTAAGCTTTCCTTGTTAGGCCCATATGAATATATGCATATAAAGAGAAACATAGCAGGTGAGCATTTCATAGATATATATTTTTTTATGTATGTACTATGAACCTTTGTACATAAAAAGGAAAATAAGTCACCCTCATGCTTTATATCTACAGGCACATGTCTGTTTTCATGAGTTAAACACACACAAGTGTTCTGGAGACACCTGTGACAATTCCTAGCTACCGCCTAATTGAGTTGTCTGTCCACTACTTAGTAAAAGTTGGAATCTCCTTCCCGATCATATATTATTTTGCTCTCCGTATCCACTACTGTAATTTATTTTGTCTTTGTAGAATCATAGAATCAGCTGGGCTGGAAAAAAACTGTTTAGATGAAGCCCAACGGTAAATTAAGCACTGCCAAGCATAAACAAAATCCTAGCATAATGTCTCTATAGTTAAGGATTTTCTACCCCTTTTTAATTACTTTGCATATATCAGCACTGAATTTCCCCTGCCATTTCCCCCCAACCCCCCACCATCACTCAGTATCATGAGATCTGTGCTTTTAGCTGTCAGATTTATTTTAGTTACCCAGACTATCTCAATCCCATCAACAGTTTTGTCTCTACTGCAACAAAAAGGATTCTGTGGGACTCCTTTGGTCCCTCCAATAAAGTCTGAACATTCATTTTTACACTTCACACCTACTTCTTCAGGTAGTTATTAACTCAAGAAAAGAATTTCTTACTTCTTTCTGCAATACCTTGGTTTCTTTACAAGCCATTGGTAAGGGACTTTCTAAAAATCCGAGTGTTCTTTTATCCATATGCTTGCTGACTCTTTAAAAGCACGATAATAAATTTTGTAAGGGATCACTACCTCCTATAAAAGTTGTGTTGCCTCTTTCACATTACATTAGATCCATCTACTTGCCTGCCAGTTCTGTTCTTGATTACAGTTCTGTCCAATTAGCTTGATACTGTGTTACACTTGCTGGTTTGCAGTTCCCCATTTCTCAAACTGAAAAAAAATCTCTGATAAAAAGGTTTCCTCTTTAGCAAGAGCTAATAATCAAATTAAAGGCCATGGAGTACTCTTGATTGCTAATAACACTTGTGAGTTTAGAAGGAGGAGTTATTTTGAGTTACTGAGTATAACTTCTTTAAAAAAAATCTGACTATTTATAATCTGAAGAAATCATTAAAGGTAGAAACTAAATCTTAATATCTGTCTCTCTGGGTGGTGAATCAGGGTTGATTCCCTTCATTTAGTCTCCTGAACTGGGTTGTTTGTCATGTCATAATTAAAGAAAAAAAATGGAAAAAATAGATGGTTCTTTTCTGTGAACATTTGCTTCTCAGAAAAAGGGAATTGTATTAAAAGCAAAATAGTACACAAACAGTAATTACTTCAGTCTCCTGCATATTTCTTTACAAAGGGTTTTTGGAAGATATTACACCTTGGAGGGTCAGTTGATTTTTGAGGGAACCAAGTACTGTATTATCAAAATTAATAGCAGACAAGTAATACTGTATCACAGGTAATTAAAATACTTTATGGATGGGCAAAATTCATTGAAGGGTTGGTGAATCCTATTTGGTGTATCATGGACAACCTAAGCAATTTATAAATGGGCAAATGTGACTAATCTTAAATAAATCCTATGAAACCAAAGAAAGCCTTTAAGTCAGTTAATCAAAAGAAGCCAGTCAAGCAATTGTCTTGAGGCAAGTAAATCAATGAATATCAAGAACCTTCAATCTGTTATAAATCCCATTACTTATCTTTGTTTACCAAATTGTTACTTCAGTGCCCTCTCCAGGAATATATATTCTAAAAAAGCTGGCATTCAAAAGTAAAAAACTCTCAGCCATGTACATGGCAATACCACTTCCACCTCCTGGTAGAACTGTTCAAAAAGAATTTAAATTAAGTTCCGTGGTAAAACTTTCCTGCTGCACATCACCTCTTCAAATGTCACATCAGTGATGTCATCACATGGTAGGAATAATGCTGAGTTATTGAATACTGCTGTTTTATTTTGAATTGTACTGTCTTTTGTTCTCAGTCCTTCTTCTTAGGCCTCTGGTTGCTGAAAACTCCCAGGAGTGAACTGGAAAAGCTGTTGGCCATACTATAAAGCTGAGCAGTAGGAGAGCTGCCTCTTTATTTCAGAGGATTTTATAACTTTCTCTCTAACTTTAGGCAGGGAAAAATGTGCATCTCTTTCAGGCTTCACTGGATTCAAAATCAGCTCTTTTCATCTACTCCTTAACACCTCCACGGCTTTAGAAACATATCTCAGGACTAAGTCAATTTAATGCATATATAGGACACTTCTAACTGGCTTTTGTATGTATGTGTATCTGGAAAGAATGACTCAGAGCTCCTTTAGAGGCAAGGCTTTACATTTTTGCATTTATTTGAACCACTTAGTTACATGAGACTCAGTACAATCTGAAATTCTGCTTCAATTTAACTTGCAGTTAACTTACCTTTTATAAATGAAAAAGGGAACAGTCTAATATTTCTCACAAAACTCTTTTAAGACTTGGTTTTCAAGAGGGCTTTCCAAATTGTATGACCATGAAAGAAGCCTCTGTTTAACTTATTAGCCTGTGTGTACAAGCTTGATCTCTTTTATTTTTCCTTTGATTTTCCATTTGGTAAGGAAGGCTATAGATATAATATCAGTTGCTGGCAAGAACAGTGGTTCAGTTTTTCTGCTAAGTTGATCAGAACATGTAAGAATTTTGTTAAAACACACTAAGCCTAAATGAATAAGCAGAACTAGGAAGGAATACTACGTTTTATTCAGTAGAGCACACTTCTGCTCTGCCTGAACAATGGCTCTTTATTCAGCCTGATCTTCAGCATAGGTCTACCTCAATGAGTACATCCAGTGCTAAACAACAAATATACAGTCTTGCTGAAATATCCATCTGGTATTGTATGCACTACAGAACAACACACAGTCTTACATTTGAAAGATTTCCTGTTAATAACCAGTCATTTCACAAGTGCAGTTCCTCTCTATCCACGAGGCTGGATAAGACCTGCTTTGCAAGTCAAGGTAAGGTAAGTTTTTTTGGTCCTAAATCGTTTGCATGCCAAAACCACACACTGAACAGTCACTTTTTTCTCTGACAGAAATAAATAAGCCTTTGAAAGCCACTAAGTAAAGACCAAGTCTATGCAAGTTTAGGTTTCTAAGGTATCTGGACACAAGCTCTCCTTGGAAAGAACCCCTGTGAAGAAACCAACCTTTCCTTACTGACCGGCAGGAAAGTTCATCTCACTTGTCCTCAGCTGTGTGGATTTAGCATCTCATTGGATTTGTCAGCCAAGGTGTCCCCAGTGCCAGATAGGCAGCTGAAGGACATTGTGCTTTGGTTAGCTTCATGTCATAGGTCAAACAAATTACAAATGTCACAAGGGATAAAAACACCCTGCATTCACTACTGGGGGAACCTGTGAGGCTAGTTTGGAGTACACTCCTTTCTCTTAGGTAATAAAGCATGGTAAAATTAATCCCAATTTCATTTTATAATACCTGCCTCAGTTACTGTTAATAGTTAGGCTCATGCCATGTACAAACTAAAATATTAGATTTATACATAGATGCCTCAGAATAATTTTACTATTTCATGGTTATCGGGAGATCCAAACAAAGAAGCATCTATAAGAATAAGAGAAAACACATTTAATATGGAAGTAATTGCCTTCTCCTCTAAAGCCTTTTTGAGTTATAAATATACTTTTGAAGGTTCAGAAGTTTAGAGCATTTTTAGAAGAAAACATGTTCAATAAGAAATCATCAGGAAGATTTGATTTTATTTTAACAAGAAGGTTTTTTTTAGAGTGTGGAATGAGAGTTGTTTATGATATATTCTGTTAACATATCCCTACATTACTCTTTGCTCTTTACGTTTTTGAAAGTCAGGATTCTTTCTAAAGCATATTTTATAAAAGTCTGTTTTTGCAAAATTATGATAATGTCTCTACCAGCTGGATGTCTAGTACAGGGAGTCTTGTTCTTTGAGGAGACATTCATTCTAGTAGTTTGATTCTTGACCAAATGGCTCCTAGTTTTACAACTGCATTGCATTTGTAACTTTATAATTATGGGTTTTTATTTAATATTCTATACAAAGCAAAAAAAAAAAACATTTATATCAATTCTAGTTTAAACTCCAGTTTAAAACTACTAAAAAGATGTTAATGATTTTCTCTTTGAAAGCGGTTTTTTTTAGTAGGCACTTTAAAATATTCAATGTTTATAAATATGTTGCCAAGAATAGCTGAAGACAGTGAAAGCTAAATCGTGTTATAATTATACAAGCTGATTTTCAGACTTCATATAATACTGGCTATTCTATAGCCTGTGGTGTTATCCTCTTCTAACATATACAGCTGATTCTTGGATGAAAGAAATAGGACCAGAATGGACTATTTTTAATTAGGTTGAAAATTTGAATAGCCCGAATAACTTGGTAAAATACATATCCAAATACTTTTAAACCTATTTTAAATATATGAGATTTAAAACAATTAAAAAGCTATCTTAAAATTTTCCAGCAAGCTACTAACCACCCTGAGTAAATTCTGCTGAAAATATGTTCCAATGCTATCTACAGGTACTCAAGGAAGAGAAGTGATTGCACACCTCTTTTAGAATTCTGTTCTCCTTCAGGATAACGCTACAGCAATAAAGCAATGTCTTCCAGAGTATAAGATCTACTCATTTTACTTATTTAGGTATCTATTCAAAAACAAGGAAAAAAATAACCTTTTATGTTTTCTGACAGTTGAAAATTTTCATGCATTCTCCCTTTGCATGGAATTAAACATATACTAAAAGGAAGAGAATGTCTTGGAGATCTAAAGGGGATGATTTTCTTTCTGGGTATAAAGGCAGAATAGAGGTAGCTAGAGGGGAGGAAGAATACGAAAACTTTTTGTTTCTTTGTTTGTATATATAAAGAGACTGCTATTTCAAAAAGTCAAATGTCAGTTTGTTTGGTTTTTTTATGTTTTAGTGTATGACTCAGAAAAAGAGCCACCAATGCATATGGGAACTTAAACAGATATGCCACCAATAATGATATACCTAGAAATACCTTTTTCTCTTGTATATATGTACCCGATATTATCTGAAGCATTCAAAAATGTGTTTGTGTACAGCAACACTATAATAGGATTTTGTGAATTGTTCTTATCTAAGCGTTATATATGCATCCAGAGGGAAAACTTTACTTTAAGCAGGTACATTATCAGAAAATAACAATCTGGGGCATAAGCATCCCAAGTGTGCACCTTTTTTATGGTGTCAAACAAAGCACACAATACACGTATTTTCCCATTATTTTATGTTTGATTTTTTTTTTCATTATTATTATTATGTTAAGCCAACTGTGTTGGATTTGTAAATGGTCTATGACTGTTACACTATAGCATCTGCTTATCCAAACAAGTCTCTTCTGATAATGGTGCCCAGCAATTCAGGCCAGAAAGTGGCAATGAGAGATGAAACAAAGGGCATATCTCTGCCAGTGGCCCCAGGTTTCACCTCAGGCTGATTTACATGAATCGAATAAGCAATTCAACACAAAAGAGTTGTTTTCAAAAAGCTATTTCCAACAGAAGAGCATGAATAAAATACCCCAAGCTGTCCTAAAATTAAGACCAGGGAGGCAATGGTTGTTTCTGTTAAAAGTCACATTCCTGTGAGAGCAATGCACTGGAAACCAGAAGAAGCAGGAATCAGCAATGAAAGTAGGCAAAGGTAACAAATATTCTTCATATCTTTATTATGTACAATATTTTTTTTAAACTTCAGCACTTCTTCACAGCAGAGTTATGTGTATATTCCCACCAACAGAAGAGAAGCTGAGCAAGTTTTCATCAAAAGAAAATTTGTAGGACTGAAGCACAAAGAGAAGAAAAATTGATCTAATTACTAAGATGAGAGAAAACCACATTTTTTACAGAGCTTATGGATAGGCAATTACCATTTTCTTGGTGACAATGTCTGTATTAATCAGCTTTTCACCTGAACCTGGAATAGAGGCAAAGCAGGTTTATTAGAGTCAACCCTTCAAGTGAGTGATTTCTGTGAGTTTCAGTTACCAGATGCTAAAATCTTCTTAATCCAGATGGTGGAAAAAAAAGATATAGAGAGGTGTCAGTAATCGAAAGTGGAAAAGATTCCATCAAGATCATCATAAATGATGATTTTGCTAGACCACTCTTGATACAAAAATCTTTTGCTTGACTTGAATCACAGCTGTCAAAGCCTTGCTGGGGCATTTCTTTTCATTAGTTGTAGAGGTAAGTTTTCCTCTTTTCAGAGGGCAGGTTGAACCCTTCTGCAACCCAATGGGTAAATTCAGTGTTAGAAATAAAATAAATAGAAGGCTCTTCATGTTTGAGAAAGCATCCTTTTCTTTCCAGACATCTAAAGCAAGGAAAGTAGAGACTCCATGTCACACTTTCAAGAAGTACCTATTTCACTGCATGATAAGAATGTCTATACTCATTCATTCCTTACACTCATGAAAATTAACGAGATTCACTGAAGCAGCAATGGTGAAAGCCATACATTTTCCAGACAGGATGCTTTCCTACTTTAGTCTCTTAGTCCACATGGCTGTAACTGATATTTTACTTTTTTTAGATGGCCTTTCAGATTTCATTTGGCATGGTAAGTTCCTGGTAAACTCACAATATTACTACAGCAGTTCCTATGCTAGAAGTCCTTACTTAGGAGAAAATGTTTAATATTCCTCCTCTCCCTTTGCAGTGAAACATTTGGAAAGCACCATGAAGCAGCTGCACATGGGCTGGTAAGAAGTAATTTGACACCTTTACACCACACAGATACAGGAGTAATTGAAGCCTGGTTTTTCAAGCTCTCATGATGGCTCAGTCCTGAGGTTGAGAAAAAAAAATGCAGATAATTTATTACTTTTCGGGTTTTTTTTTTTTGTTTTTTTGTTTTTTTGTTTTTTTTTTTTTTTTCCTGAAGGAGAACTTTTATTCCCACCTGCTGGTTTTAAGTACTTAACATATCTGCCCATCTAAAAGAGGAGTTAAAATTTTTGTGGTGAATTCCAGAAATTGAATTCTTTGTACATGATGAGATGGACTGCAGTTGAACAACCATCAAAACACGATGATAATAGCTGGCATGAATCACTGGCTCTGGAGAACAGAAGCACCTTGACTGGTTCCAATGCATGTTAATAAGTCTTCTGTAGTCTGTAAGGTAGTTTGGCTACCACTGGTTTTGACTCCATGACCCACATTCATAACACAGTAGCACCAATGCCTCTGTCCATTGACTTCATAACTTCCCAAGTAATTGTTGTCCAAGCTGAGTAAAATCTGCACTGTGTGATCACTGGTTTGTGAAGCTACTAAGTGCTTTGCAGCGAAGTTTTAATATAGCTAAGACAAATGATGTAACAGAGATATCTATTTATATTTAAAAGTGATACCGTAAATAGTTAAGATTCTATTTAATGCATTGTAAAGTTCAGTAACATGAAAAACAATTTGATAACAGGCAAGCTTTCAAATCCATTAAGTGCATTTGAATATTGCATCCTAAATGTCCATCACTATTACAGGATTTTATGTATGAGTACAAATATATAGGACTTAAAAAAATCTACACTGAATAAAAAGACAGTAATAAAATAGCAGCTTTCTGAGTTTCTTCTTTGACTACTCTTTCTTCTTCCTTTTAATCTTTATTTGACACTTTAGTAGAAGTCCAGAGCTCAAGATTTCAACCCCTGGTTAATCACCACTTAATCATTTGGCATAAGTTAAAGACACATCTCTGCTGCATTGGTTTTCCCCCTATACTACTCTCCTGATTAACCATCAGACATTGTTTCCTTTTCCCAATTATAGCTCTAATTTAGATGTGGTCAATCCACCTTCTAAAATACTGACAAGGGTACATGCTATAGATACTTAAAAATTATATGGAAATGTGTCATCCTTGAAACAGATGCCACCCTAAATTATGTTATGAGCTCCGGAGCAAGGGTACAGAAATGGACTGGGAATAACTTGGTGTTTAATCCCACTCACATAACTAAAACCCTAAATTTTAAGGAGCTTCTTTGTACCAGAATTCATGTGGTGACTAAGCTGGAGAAATTGAGAAGCTGTGTGAGACTGTGTGGTGTTCCAAAATTGCACAATTACACCTTAGAGTAATTGCTCACAAATACCTATTAAGTGCTGACCACAACTAATGGAGGGATGTCAGTAATCATGTTTTCCCACAGTACTGCAGGAGTAGGGCTGGAACCAGTTTTCCTTCCACCTAACTCTTGCAGCCTTCTCTGCATGCCATTTCTTCCTCCTGTGAGCTGCAGAGTTAGTTTCAGCAGCGATGTGTGATCAAGAATGTAGGAAATCTTTGAGCCAAGATGGATGCTTGACATAATGAGTCGTACAGCAACACCATGGAACTCATCAACTGTGATCATCACCAGGGCTCTGAGAGTTTGGGATATTTTCTGTAAACACACACATCTTTATTTTTCCATGTGTTTTGCAAACCCGTATGGTGGAAGGCTTTTCACACTTTTAGCCTGCAGACTTTTATTGAGTGTGGAAGCAGAGTTTATAAATAGGACTTCTCTTTTTTCTTTTAATGCCATTTAGATCTCATTTTAGCAGAGTTTATAAACAAGCTGCATTTGTTCTTTTTATTGGCTCAAGAGAACAGCTGTCTATCAAGCATTCCTGTTTACTTGATCTCCTTTGGTAAGCCATGCTTAGAGACCTTCTGTGGGTTATCAGTAGCTGTTATATAAATAACAGCATATTGGATGAAATCTGTGATATTATTTTGTGTGCATTTTCTTTCCTTACACTGAAGTTCTCTTGTAAGCAGTGGCCCAGAACCAGATCCATTCACCTCTGAAATGTCTCCAAAGTCCTCTTTATAGGCACTGTGTTAAATCCTGGCAGACAATGCCCCAGGGTTGCACAGATCATATGCTGGCTATCTGTAGAGGACTGCATTTCAGCCATAATGAATTAAGTGATTTCTTTCTTCAAAAAGCAGGAGATGCTTGACAGAAAAGCTAAAAAACACAGTGCCAAAGTGGGAGGTCTGTGCTGTCAAGAGGTGTCAAACTGACAGAACTGGAGACCTAAACCTTCTGTTCCCCTACAGCAAAAAACAGATTTCAAACCACGTCACATACTAGAAGCACTGGCAATGGAAGAATTCATGTATGTTAGCCACATTATAGAGGCACCAGATGTAGAGATGTGAGGAGATTTTAGTTGCCATCTCAATTCCAGTCTCAACTTTAGAGATCTAGAATTTAGTTCCCCAGAACTTTATCCAATACTGCACCTTTTATTTCTGTAACAATCTCCAGTGCTTATCTCCAGTGCTCATTCAAATACAGGATTTTCGTCCCAAAGCAGTTGAAGGTTCTACTTCTCATTGCCCAAAATTCCCCAATTATATAAGTGAAGTAAAATGTTCAGCACACGTTTTACTCCATCTTTTAGAAGTAGTAAATGTTCAGATTCCTAAAGGGCACAGCCCAAGTTAAGCATATGTTTAGACAGCATCCTGAGTCAGTTGTTGCCCTGCATGTGGGGGCTCAATAAAAAATAATTTAAAAAAAAGAAATCCTATTTTTAATTCTGACTTTGGGCCAGGATTTTATTGAAATATTTATAAATAAAGACATGGTGGTATTTAATTATTTAAGAAACAAACTGGTTGTGGAAATTTTACAGAGACATAAGGTCCTTGGACTTGTGCAAGAGACAAACTTGGCCCACTTTCCTGTGACTAATATATACAGTACAGAAAGAGAGAAAGGGGAAGGAAAAGCCATTTTCTTTTGCAACAGGAACATATGATATTAAGGAAACTGAAAATTACATTTCTAAAATTGTTTCCATTTCAGTGTTCTTCTGCCTATGGAGAATCAATATGCCAGAAGAGCATCGCCTATAACATTAATATTACAGAATAAAATTTGTTTTTGATGGATTGATAGGCACATTTTCTTAAGGCCAAGCAATAATGAATACAACCTTTTTTCCAGATAGTTTATCTTTCCCCTAGTAGAGAATAATATGATACCACTTGCCTGTATATAGAAACATCTGTTATTAGGCACCAAGAGCTTTCACTAGGATGCTTGTCCTCCCCCACATACCCAATTGAAATAGCAAGGGGAAATCAGAATACAGGAAAATGCTTTTGTTTGCTGTGTTTCAGCTTCAGAAAGCCAGTCAATCAAGAAAGCTTGGCTGATGTCATGGTGGCTAATAATTCCTAGGGGATTTTACTCTGCCCAACTGCACAGTCCCTAAGCAGGCTGAGCTTAAAAGCAAATCCATGTACACCCTGACTTCAACACATAGTTTTACATCATGTCACACTTGCTTTTCTTTCTGAATCAGCAATAACTAGTAAGTGCTTCCCTAGTAATTCTGATCTAACACATGGAGAGAATAAAAATAATAATTTAGTTATTGTACCAACATTTGGTGATTCTTTGTGGGGAGGAAGCATGGCCTCATATTTCTAGGGCATCTCTAATCTCCTATGTCTCTGAAAGATGTTTCCACGATCACTGAGTATGCACTGAAGTTGTATGTCAAATCTGTGTGTGTTTCACTGTCAGATACATTTTTATTCACTTTAGTACTTACAGAAGAGGTAATTTTGATTCCACAAATTCCCTCTTTTTCTTCCTGTGTCTTTCCCACTTAACAATGGCAAAGTCAAATTTGAGCATACATCAGAGGGAGAAGAAACCACTGGACCCAAGTAAAAAGAGTTTTTTGCAAGGTTCCTATATATTCTATTCATATATATATATTCTATTCAAATATATGTACAGAGTAGGTTGGTAACATGGAGAAAAAAAAATCTGCTCTCTTTTGGAGGAGCCAAATAAGAGAAAGACATGATGTTAGGACAATTACATCATAAGTAGTTTTACTCTGTCATAACACAGTTAATGCAGAATTCAGGGAAAAGTTTGACCTTTCATTGAATGCCACCTTGTAACAACTCACAGTTTAGAATAATCATTTTCTTAAATTAAGCATTGGGAGAAGTATTCTTAGTCTGCCTTGATTAAAAACTGTGGGGGCTCTGTCCTAACTCCCTGCAGCATCCTTAGTTTCATACAGCTGCTCTGACAGTGGAAAGAAATTCTAAAAAAAAAAAAAAAAAAAAAAAAAGGAAGGGAAAAAGCTTTGTAAAGCAAAGTTAAAATCAGTGTAAGTTCAGTTAGAAATCAGAATTTTGCAAAGTCCAGAGTAACTTTGCCATCCCCTGAGATTCTTGGCAGCTTTATCTAGCATCTCCCAGGATATCTGCTCACAATAACAGAGCATAATATTGTAGTCATTGATTGCATTTTATTATTGTATTCTGAGTGCTGACTGAGGGATTGCATTAGTGCAGAAAACAATGAAACCTGACTCACCCAAAACTTATAATTGTCTTAGAAGAGGTTAAAGATATCACCACAAAAGTGTTTGTGCTATGTTATTGCTGAAAAATGCAGCTTTTGGCAAAACTCTGGAGCACTGGTTTGTGCATGGAGCAGAGAAGGAACTCACCCTTAAGTCCCAAGAACTTAGAAACAAAAGCTTCCTCAAGAAGACTACAAGCTAAAGCTTAATGCTGCAGTATTACGTGTTGATTCGCAATAATATCAGCATTTGCACATTGTAATACGACTTAGGGATATGTTATCGATTTTCTTCCCTAAGCATCTAGTAATCAGCATCTCGGCTAAGGTTCCTCTATCCTTCCATATGTTGTACAGCAAGTCATTGTACCTCCATAGAACCGATCCTTCCTTATTTCTTTTTTAGGTTATTGCAGCCCCCAGCCTGTGCCAGGTGCTTGCCAAATAACAAAGCTTAGGAAGTAGCTTTGAGATCTATGTAAAAACTCATTATAATGATTCTTTTTCCTTCTTCTTTGAATTGAACTGGACCTTTTAACTAGTGAATTCAGCAGAGTTAGTAACTTACACCAAAAAATTGGTCCTTTGTTAAACTTTTTTCAAGTTTTCTTTTCTCACTTGTTTTGAATAGTGGGAGATCCAGTTTCATCAATTGGATATTTAATGAAATTCTCTTCATTCTTTTTTCTTTTCCTTTTCTTTTTCCTCAAGAATAAATAGATGGCTTTGTAGCTAAAAAAATGATACAACCCACCTCCGGTCAAAGTTTTCTGAAGCACGTTCTTATTTATTTTTCTCTGGAACCATAAATGTCCCAAATACTTTACAAAAATCGTACCTGACTTTCACCTGGAAATGAGGAATGGGATTTTTAGTGGGTTTCTTTGAAGGCCTTTCCACTTCTATCCATTTTGACAGAAGTTTGGAAACTCAGAACTAAAAGGCCTTCTACTCTTTAAAAACTCCTTGTTTTGAGCCCTTTGATTCAAAATCTTTTAGCTAAATGGCTATTTATGTTCAGAGAGTAAAATCGTAAAATTTTTGCCTTCAACCTTACACCAAAAAGTTTATCATTATTTGTTCATTTTCTTTGCAGTTTCAGTATCACACTGTTGTCTAGGACAACCTGGTTTCAGATGAGACAACCCCATAGGCCCATCACATGCTGAAAAGGAGATAATCATCAAACGGAGTTTTTTATGACCTTGAAAATAAACTGAAAATTAGATTATTTCTGTTTTCTTTCTTAGCAAAAAACACATAGGTGCAAAGTACATTTTAATCAAAAATTCTTAACAGCCAAGCACATTCCTACTGGTAGCCAGTTAATGTGGATGGAGTTAAAGCAACAGAGAAGTTTCTGCTTTGGAAACCCCAAAAGCTCACATACGTATACATGCAGTTATTTTTTTATTTACTTACTTACTTATTATTGTATTTCTAAGAATCTTTGCATGCACATGAATTTCATGTGATGAGAAATGTTAATCTTATGTTAAAGAAAAGGGCTGGAAATATTTTCATCCATCTTTTACTACAGGGATTTATTCTATGACCTTTAATAAATCAATTCTTGATGTGTCAGTTTCCCCACTGGTTAGATTTTGATTAATAATGACCCTTAATATAATTTCTGTAGTTCAGAAAACAGTGATGAAAGTGAAGGCCCAGTCCTGGCAACTTTTACTTCATCAGGTAGCACTTACTCCTGAGAATGGTTTTATAAACCTCAGTAGAAAGTGCTCAGCTGAGAAGTTTACATGAATAAGTATGATTTATTTAATATCTGTCAATATTTTTAAGTTTTTTCAATTATTGAGGTTTAACATGACATTTAGGAGAAAATTGTTTTTTTCTTTTTGAAGGTCTTTTTTTTTAGCTCATCATGCCATATGACAACACAAATAATTTAGCTGCCTTTTTAAGGATGGAAGAGCCAAGATAGTTTGATGCCACTTGGCTACAGTTTAGGTATTTTTTATTTGGTGTTCGGGTGAGGAAGAACTTCACATCTCTGTGTAATTTTTGCCAGCATGGGTTTACACCTCAGACAAAGGCTCAAGTTGACTGATGATATTTCCATCTAAGGTAGACAGCAAAACTCTTTCCAAAATCTAGCTGCTATACAGTTAAACACATGCAAAATGACTCATTCTTTATTGCAGTGGGTTCCAAGATTGTTACAAGAGCAGTGTCCAAAACAAAGGATGCACTCCAATTTAGTAGTGAGGAGAAAAATGGCAGAAATTAAAAGCCTAAGAAATATTCTTACCATCTCCTGGCTATATTCAAGGATTTAAGAAGGTCTCTGTTTTCATACCAAGAAGCCAACACTTTATTCTTTAACATCTGAACAACTCATCAATTATGACACACTTCTCTGTTTCAAGAAAATACATGTTTCAACAGCTTTATCAAAATGCATAGCAGAGGAGTTTTGATGTAGGCTCTTCCCACAGCTTCAGGATACCTTCTGTGGATGGCTTTATAGGCATTTCAAGGAAAACTCTTCTCTTACTAGTGGGACAAATCTGTTTTTCTCTGTCTTTGCAGATACTGGAATCCATATTAAGTGTGATGCAGTCATGAGTCAAGGTATGAGTCTCAAGCATTTTAATTTAATAAACTCACAGTGCTAATTGTGATCACAAAATTATTCAGAAATTCTTTAATTTTTATTTTGCAGTATTTAATCCATTATGTCAGTGCAGTTTTCAGCTGGGCCTGGAAGGTGATAACTACCATGATTTTTTTTTTTTTTTTTTTTTTTTTTTTTTTTTTTTTTTTCAAAAATCAATAGCATTGTAATTTTCCACCCTTTCTGTTACCCCTCCAGATTTTCAATTACTTTTCTGAAGTATTTTTCTTGGATAAAATTAAACCAATTACTGCTGATCTTGACAAGTAATGACACATGTCCTATGAACTAGTAGCTCTTTTTGTGCTCTGAAAGCAGCCCTTCATGAAGCAAAGGTGTTTATTTGTTCTTTTAATACTTCTTCCTCCAGGAAATAGAAAACTCAACTACCATGCTTCTTGATACATCAAAAACTTCTGCCAAAATTTCAGTATTACTTTCTATGAGATTGTGCCATTGCTAGTAGATTATGCCACCAGATATTTTAATTTTTTTAGACTTTTTAAATTAGATAGGTCCCCTAAAATTCTTCACCAAGCAAAGATCTTGATTTGCTTCTTAACTTAAATGATATAAACGCATTACCAGGCAGGACTCTGGGGACAGGATGGGACATCAAACCATCCTCAGAGATGTTGCAGTACAAGAACTATTTACACATTGAGTCATAATGAAAGAAAATAATTTCCTGCCTCCAGAAATGGGCCAAGTCACATTGCTTCCATTTGTTTTTTCAAACAATTTCTTTAATTATATTTTTTTAAAATAAAAAGCTGGTTCAGTCATTTCAAAGAAGTGAAGGGTTAGAAAAATAAACCAAATTGGTCTTCTGCTTCTCTCTGAGGTTTTTGGGGGTTTTCTTCAGTGACAAAAAGAAAAAAATCTTTTTGGGTCTACCAGCCAAGTGAAAAATCAATTAGTTACACAGGTCTGGCTATTTGTTAGGATTAGCTATCAGACAATGCATGCATTTGTTCATTATTTTTTCCCCATAATAGGATATATCATGGACCACAAAACCACTAAATTTTTGTTTACATCTGTACAGACAAAGTAGCATTTTTAGCACCATTCTTCAAGGTGCAGACAAAAAAATGCAATAAAAGAGAAGAAGGAGAAGCAAGTCCATCTATACTTTCAAAATATATGTATAGCTTCTCAAGAAAAAAAATTATTTAAAGATATCCCTAGAATACTCAGCACTCCGTTCTTTTTACATGAAATCTCAAAGTGAAACTTCATTTGACCCTCTCATTTAGTGAGATTCTGTTTGATCACCACCAAATTCAACTTCTCACACCTTAGATGGACAATTTTGGTTTTTTTTTCCTCTGGCAAGAAACTATTTAGAGGCTAAGGTATATTTTACTATCTTCAGACTGGTCTTGCACAAATATGATGATCTTTCTCTCTCTTTTTCCAGTACCTACAAATTCCTTCTGAAAACCTGGGTTTTTTTTTCCTGGAATATGTCTATGTTGCACTCTATTAAGTATCCAAGTTTCAATATACTCAAATAACCACCAAACATATAATTAGGACCAGTTGCCAGGTCAAGAGGCAATATCATGGGGGCAAACCTTCAGCTCCTATGGAGGTGTCCAGCTCCACTGGGTTCAGCACAAGAATTTCTGGTTATAGCAGAGAAGACATCAGTACAAAATCTTTTCTGCTAGAAGCCACTCAGTAAGAGATACCTGAGAATAAAATGCATATTTAAGAGTAGATTAAGAAAAGCAGTTACAGGCAAAGGATCAGATTTTTTAAAAAAATCATCTCTCTGCAGCCACCTTGAGCTATTCGCAATGGAAAAGTAGCAACTGATGTACAGGGAAGCTGACAAGGAATACAAGGAAGCACAACTTCTTGTGTGCTGCCTTGGAGTAGTTAATATTCATCAGCAAAGGTCAAGGCCTTAAACAGAAAGGTTATTTTAGGGAATTGTTTGGAGAAACAAGAATCAGTACAGCCCAGAAATGCTGAACTTGGAATTCAAGGGTCAAGGTTTCCAACATCTGAAATTTTACATGTGACTGGATGTTCAGATGTTGCATTGTTTTCTAATTGCTGTAAGTCTTGTGGGTTTTTAAGCTGTGCACATGATCTGCCTTTCTGAAAAACACCATTATTAGTTACCAGAAACTCAATGTATTATTAATTTATTTAATGCTGATGGACTGAATTGTGAAATGGGAGAAGACAGTCAAGGATCAGTGATTGGCAGGAATAAACCAGTTTCACTGAATGGGGACAGGGAGGATTTTATTCAGGGAAATAGCAGTGAAACCCATCCTAATAAATAACCAAGCTGTGTTGGCTCAAGCACTTATAATGGCAGTGTCTGTGATAAGCAATGGAAACATTAATGCAAAATGCTTCACCATAAACGAATAAGGTAGAGTTCAGAATGATATATTGTAGCACAGCCATCTCTAGCATGGTATGCTTTTAAAGTGATGCTTATAAACATTTTTATTTTGGTAACAATAGCGGGGGAAAAAGAACAGAACAGCAAAAATTGTTATCTGCTAAAAAGGAACTGCAATAGCAAAATTTCCTGATAAGAACCTACATAAGGATTTAGCCACAGCAAGAGAACTGTGCTCAGATACAAATGCAGTAACTAGGAATATGGTTGTAGCTTGTTCATTTCTAATCCTAGCTGTATGTTACAGTCAGATGGTGAAAGCAGTTATTTCATGAAATAACTGAAATTTTCAGATATTTCATGAAATGACCAGCATTATGGCTGTTCTACTACACTCTTAGACTGTTTCACTCCATCATTAAATTAAATGACTAGTGTTATTGTGAAAGTCACATTGGTGTGATTTTTATCACTTATATTCAGGCACCTGAACTTAGATGTACAGGTCAATTTAGGCTCTCACAGTCATTGAAGAAAAGGTGGCATGTCCAGCTGATAAATTAGCTGATGCAAACTTAGCTTGTTTTAGATTAAATAAACCATCCTTTGCATA
This sequence comes from Zosterops lateralis, assembly GCF_965231275.1. Taxonomy (NCBI): domain Eukaryota; kingdom Metazoa; phylum Chordata; class Aves; order Passeriformes; family Zosteropidae; genus Zosterops; species Zosterops lateralis. Next base: position 23,787,087 of record NC_139800.1, on the reverse strand, counting down.
TACTGCTCTCTTTCACTTAATTATAAAAGAAGTCAAATATGAAAAGTTTGAACAGAGATTCTTAGCCTTTGGTTAATCCTTGTGACTCCTATTTACTGTGTTGCCTAATATTATAAATGTTCACAACTGCTGTGAAAAGTACTTCTGTTAGGACACTCTTGGAAACACTGACTTTTTACACCTTGTGCTCTTTGCCACAGGACATCTGATTGCACTGGATCCATTTGCTCCCTCCTTGTAGCTTACATTTCCCTTTCCCTGCATGCCATGTGGGCTACAGGATAGAATTAGTATTATATTCAGGGGTGGGTTTTTTTCATTTTGTTTTGATCAGAACAAATAGCACAACACATCTTTCTTTATCCAGTCTGGGACATTTATTAAAGCTCTCCACAGTTATGGCTTTCCTAGAGTCCCTAGACTTAAAAATTTGCCCCTGTTGTGACAGTCAAATTCTAGTGACAGATGAGCATGTTAAATGCCTTTACTGCCTTGAAGGAATTCTGTCTCATATTCCTAGTAAATGCAGCATTTGTTGGTCCTTCCCCTTGCAGGCCAGAAAAGACTAAGAGCCTGTCTTTCTAACTGCTTCCCTGGGAAGTGAAAAGTTCTATCTTCAGACAGCCATGATGAAGTGGTACCATTCACAGCGAAGACAATATTAGTTGAAGTATGAATGTGGTGAGTGTCCATGAAGTTATATGACAGGTTCAGTCTTTCCTAACGAGAATCTGAGAGGAGCCAAGGGATTCTGCACATCAGATTAGGAATGTCCAATATGGTTCTAATAGAACAGAGAGACTGGAAACTACAACTCAAGTTTCCTGGCTATGACTGCATAGCAGTGGAGATGAAATTCTGGGGTTTTCTGGGCCCTAGGACGAAGACAAAGCAAGGCACCTGCACAATAAAGGAGAGCCTCATTCTCCAAGAGACTTACTGGATATTGAAACTGTTAAAAAAGCAGTATTTATCGCAGGAAAAAACCTCATTCAAATGGATAGGGTTAAAGTTTTAGATGAGGTCAAAGACTACCTGCCAATCTGAGTCTTTCAGTCTAGGCTGAGAACATGGATAGGGTAAATATTGGTTTCTCCTTCATCTGCATAGAAAACTCAAAGCACAGCACAAGGCACTGACCTTCACATATGTCCACACAACGGGGTGCTCTGAATTCCTTAGAAGGAGGGTTTTTTAGTATGTACCGCTGTATGTTCTTTTGGCTGTGGAATGTTACACTGAAAAACAGTCTAGAAGAAAAGCAGGATTCTGTTGTTGAGATCTATTGCCCTTCCTGCATAAAACTTTACTGTAGAGAGTGATTTCCCAGGGAAAGAGGAAAACTCTGGACTAATGCCCTGGGAAATCCCTTTCTAAGCAAGAGGCTTACTTACATGCTCCCTCAGTTCAAGCATGAAAATTGTTGCTAGAAAGTCCTTTTTCTAGGTCTTTGTGTTACCATAAGTTGATTTTTGGTGCAGAAATTTTATTGCTCCTAATCCTTCTCCCCTGTTGGACCCTTCCCTCAGACGCCACCTTAACTCCACCCCACACCGGGGTGTATTTATGCACCTGTCTGATCTCCTGGCCCCTGTACTGCATTTTTGCAGTTCACTCCAAATATACTGTATACCTTCTTGTTTATTATTTTTGCATTATTAAGATTCCATTTCTGGACAATTAGATCAAGGCTGCCTTTCTTTATCAAGTCACCATCAGGGCAGAGTCCTAAGCAAATTTCTGGGAGTCTGATTATCCGGGCTTGGATGCCTGGAAGTTTCACTTTACCACAAATTCATACTCCAGAAGAGAGTAGGGAAGAATTATAATGGCATAACAACAAAGTGAGATATGTCACAAGTCTCAAATGGAAACTGGATAGTGAGACCCAGAAAATACCAGTCACGGAGGGAAGATATTTCTCACTTACCATACTTTACACTGTTTTATCAGATACAGGTTGTTACCATGAATATGTGCAGCTACCTCAGAACAGTTTTGAACTGGTGAAATGTATATTTATGTCAACAAATGTTATGCAAGCAGTAGAGCTTGACCCACTGTACCCACTGCCCATTAGAAGATACAAAACCAACTCAAAGTCATCTGACAGAAGTCAAGTAACTCTGAGACAAAATACTTTATGTTCTTTCCTGGTTATGGTCCCATAAATCCTAGTGGGTCCCCTTTTCCACATCAAAAATGTAAAAAGAAATTGCCTTCTGATTTGTGTCCCTTTTTTCTTTTACAGTCTGCCTTGAGAGATAAATGATCAGTTAAAGCATCTTTTACAGACTTTGTGGTTTATCAAACTGTAAAGAGAGACTTTTGTCCTGAACTTTTGTAAAGCTAGAAATTTCAGAAAAGCTGAAATGTTCGACAAGAAATGGTAATGTAATCCCAGACAAGAAACACAAATTATCTTCCTAGGTTTGCTGCTAAGGAAGTGAGAAACATTTGTGATTGGGCTTGTATTTGTTTTCATATGTCATATAGCTATTTCAAAAAAAATATTTACCTTCCAAGTTTGTTTCTTAGACTTGAGTTTTCTGGGGTTTTTTAAAGGCTAAAGTAGGTTATTTACAAATTAATTAATTTAAGGACTAAACTCTTACTCACATAACTTGTTTTTTTCATTTATTTAACGTAATATTTTAAAGCTCCCTGAGAAGCAGATTTGTTGTGTTTGTTTGGGTTTGGTTTTTTTTAATTAGAATTTTTGGGGTTTTTTCATGTTATTTATTAGGACTTTTGTTTTTATATGCACAGATTTTGAACATATGAATTTATGTTTATTTCTACAGTTATTATGGTTTTCAGTAAAGCATATACAATTAGACTTTTGAGTCAGTATCCATGAGGTCAGAAAACCTGACTTCTGAACTCCAGCTTCACATATATGAGATCGGAGATTCAGAGAGTAATTTCAGTAGTGAAGAACTCCTCAAGGGTCAGGATAGCTCAAAGCTGGGCTAATTTTAAAGTTGTACCATTTGACATAAGCCCTCCTCATTCAGCCAAGTGTTGTGTGTCTGCAGGAATGGGTATTTCACGTCTTGTCTGGGCCTCTCCCTTAGTGTTTGACCAACCTGATTGTGTGATTTTTTTTTTCTTAATTTCTAATCAGAATTTCACTCTCCGTAACCTGTGTCCATGGCCTCCTGTCCTTTATGAGTCTACCTCCAAAATGAGCCTGGCTCCACTAGCTCTCTAACTGCCCAATTCATATTTAATCATATTTATTTATTCTGCTTTTCTGAAGACTGAGTAAACCCAGCTGCCTCAGTTTCTTTTAGTATACCTTGTAGTCTGGCCACCCACACACCTAGCACCATGCAGCATGCAGCTGCCTGTTGACCAAGCTTGAGTATCTTGCAGATATAGGGGAGGTATAGTACTCTAGGTCTGGTTTCACTAATGATAAATGGAATATAATAATCACTTACTTCAGGCTTCTGCTAATGGTTTCGGTGATGTATCCCAGTCTGTGGTCAGCCATCACTCTGTAGGGATGCATTGTGACTCATGTTCAACTCAGGGTCCACCAGGGCCCCCAAGTTCTTTTGTGCACAGCCATTTTCAAGGCCAGCTGGTAGGACAATGAAGAAGCTCTTGATCTGCACAAAACCACTCCAGGTTTGACTACATTCAGTGGCCCCAGACAGCAAAGCCCAAAAAACACCCTTCAAAGGAAATGGCTGCACCTCTGTCAGCTTGATGAACAATGGACATCTGTCAGATCAGGGCCAAGACAAAACAGCAGGTGGTGTCTTCCTTTAAAGTATGGCTGCTTTAAGGTGAAATTAACTGGGGTTGACAATTTTCTTCATAACAATTTAAAACTTTAATACCAAGCTTTACTCACAATGGTAGAGACAGAGATCCACTGAACTGAGATTGTGAGAACGAATTGTCTCAAAATAAACTGAAAATGTGGCAAAACAGTTATGCATTTCCAGAGGGTAATGGGATGCAACTATATATTTGAACTAAACAGGTGTATCATATAGCAATTATTTTGAAACTGCTCAAGAGAGTAGGTGTGCCTGCTTGTTTGTCCCAAGCTCACAAAAAACTCCACTGTTCTCAGATCTCCTAAACTGGTGGGATGATACACCGTCACTAGCAGATAGTTAAATAATGTTGACTGATAATTCCAAAGGCAGGTTATATCTCTTGAATGAATGTAGGTATAGTCTTGCTAATTTTCCAGAAACCCAGAAGTTACAGGATAACACTTTCTGCAGCTAAACAGGTGATGTCCAATACTGATCCAAAACTAAAATGAATCACTGGAAATCTTTAAAACATGAGATAAGGGTCTTATATGCCTCTTGAAAAAGCTTATAGTCTAAACAAGATTTTAAACTAGGAGACAAGTTTGTCTAATCTCCACCTAGAGTCAACACAGGGGGATTTGACCGTCTCCAGAGGAGTATTGTGATTTGCTAAATGACGGTCACAGCATGTCTGGTGGAACAGCAAGTGTGTGTGACAGAGACTCTAATTTGAGACACATCTTTCACGTGGAGTTATAGCAGATGAAGAAAAATTGTATCTTCCATCTTCTGTTGCAGGCAGAAACAGGACATATTTACTATGTGTTATGACTGCATCTGGTCATGAATAAAAGGAATCACAGAGTGGTTAGGGTTGGGAGGGACCTGTAAAGGTCATCTAATCCAAAGCCCTGCAGTGAGCAGGGACGTCTTCGTCTGGATCCGGTTGCTCAGACCTGCTCTCCAGCTTGACCTTGAATGTTTCCAGGAACAAGGAATCCACCATGTCTTTGGATAACTTGTGGCAGCATTTTGCCACTTGTTGTAAAAGTCTTCTTGCTTACATCTAAGCTAAATCTACAGTCTCAGTTTGAAGCCATGCTCCCTTGTCCTCTTGCTGTAGGTCCTGCTAATAAGACTGTCCCCATCTTTTTTATAAACTTCTTTCGAGTACTGTAAGGCTGTTATGAGCTCCGCCCAGAGCCTTCTCTTCTCCAGGCTGACAAATCCCAACTTATTCAACCTTTTTCTTAGGAGGAACCCTCCAATCATCTCTTGGTCTTTTCTGGACCCACTCCAATATGTCCATGTTCTTCTTATGTTGGGGTTATAAATTGACAAATTGTACAAAATTAAGCTTTAGGGAGAAAGGCTGATTTAATTTACAGTTTAATTTAAAGTAATATAGGAAGAATTCTTATGGCATTGTAATGTCCCTTTTCAGTATTGATAGAACAAAAACTTGGTATTTGTGTTATGATATAATTTTTATATTATGATAATATTTCATCTTAGATGCAATTTAACCAGATTTTAATGACTTAATTAGAGATAGAACCTCATTTCATTAAACAAAAGTCTTTGAAATATTATTTTTCCTAATGAACATTTTTGGTGTATTTTATACAGTTCAGAAAAAAATAACTTCATCAACTCAGAAGTTGTTGGTAAAATGAAATTTGCTTCTTTTTCACACCTTTAGGTTATTTATTACACTATTCTTCATTCAACATCTGGCACTTATTTTCAGTTGAAGCTTTCATTGTTGCGATGGTTGATTACTCATACCAATTATTGCTGTTCTTGTAGTTGTACTCTATTTGAAAGAATATGCACAGCAAGCAAATGCATTATTATCTATTATGACATTTATTGTGATTATTAGTATGTGTAGGGAATATATGCAGAGTATTATTCATATGGTAGTTAGACAGTTCCACAGTCTTGATATTTGCTATCTTTGATATCAGGCTATAACAGTTTCCCCACTTTATATATTAGAGATATAAAGAAATAATAATTAAAAATCTTGCCCAAGGTTAAGGAGAGAAAATGAGTTGGAGCAGGCATTCACAGTCTTCTGGTTCTAATTGCTTCTGGAACAATACATTTCATTGTATTATTGAGACAAAAAAGAACTAAGAGTGATAGATGAAAAAACTCCCAGTGGTAGATATCTGGCTTACTCCTGCAGCCATATCACCAAAACAGATTGATTTTCCCATCAACAGAGTCAGTTTAGAAAATATTTGTCTGAAATCCAGGAAGGCTGAATACATCCATAAGTACAGTTCTCAGAGAAGTCAGCGGGAGCTTTCTAAAAAATTATTTTGTGTTGGAAGTTTGGTGGGTTTGCTTTCTCTTTAACTAAATTGAAGTTGTTGAATCTGGGTGTAATCAAAGACACTTGTCGGTACTGAAGATGAGGGAAAGATTGTGTAACCTGCAATGGTTTTCAGAAGATCTTTTCAAATTTTTGTAATAGTCTGGGTTCCACATTACCACAAGGAAAGAACAGAGGGTTGATAGACTAATCATGCTATTATATGTTAAATACTGCACTGAAATAAGGAGTACATGTAAATGGTGCCAAAAGAAGGGAATATAACTCTCAGTATGTAAGAAAGACAAGTGCCTCCAGTATGTAATCAATTCCATACATTTTAGGCCCCTTTTTGGCCATTTGAAAGTGTTCTATCATTCTCCTCAATCAAAGACTGGGACCAACTTAATAGCTTCAGTTAGGAGCAAAGGATCCTGCTCTACGGGTTAGTTCTGGGGCAGCTATAAACAGGTCACCAGTGGTGAAAGAAATGAGGACTTGGAGCTGGGTGAAATTAGGTTTAAGGGCCATGAAGACATAAAAGTCCTGATATCTAACATACATAGAACACACTATGTGTAGTAAACTGGGATGTAATACAAGGATGCAAACAAGGAATAAAAAGCAAGGTTTTATAAGGATGTTATAAAACATAAAAATAGCCCATTCCCCCAGATGAGGAGTAATCAAGAAACCCTATTAACACAGCAGATTTTTTTTCCCTATTTGTGAACTTGGAACATTGATAGCCTGATCTAAATGTTCCTTTGCTTGAGCAAGATCTGTAGTATAGGATCCAGAAGGACAATGGTAGGGTGACCACAATATTCATGAAAAGGATAGGTGCTACTGTGTGTATACCAATTATAACTGCTTTGTTGTAGTGCTGAGACTTTTTTCTTGGTACAAATATTCTTTATTTCTTGTCCTGTAGTAAATAAATCTGAACCAATAATACTTGCCTAGCTTTACCATTAAGATTTCATTTTTATTAATAACAAATTCTTGACTTCATGTATTCACTGCATTTTCCTATAGCACATAACAAGATTTTAAATGTAATAAAAAGCTTCAAGTTTTAACAGAAAAACAAGTTCCCATTTGACTAACTTTCAAACAGCAGCTTCAAGAAGTAGCTAGGACAAAGTGTAGTGTTTATTTTTGTCTCATCACATTTATTTCTTAGTGGAATTTGCTGCTAGCGAGCAAAAAGAGTTTCTGATCAGTCAGTTACTCTGAAAAATATATTTTATTACTTTCAAAAAACCCCACTTAAATGAAGGGAATTATAAAATCATTTTTACAGGAGTCTTTGGATAATAAATTGTCAAGCCTTAAATATCATCAGATTCTTTTATCTGAGTTTATCTTGTCAAGATGGATCAGAATGCTGTAATCAATCACTCAGTTTAGCCATAAAATGGCTTCATCATGCATGTGTATTCTCTTCAAAATCTAGTTGCAACATTTGCACATAATAACTTATTGGGTTGCAAGGTTAGTCCAAGCCTGTGTTCAATATTATCTGACATTTTATTGGCTACTACACAAACTTTTGCCTAATACAGTCATTTTACTTAGAAATTTAATTGAAAGGTTGCCTGTAACAAAGTACTTTTTTAATGTAGGAAGAGTAATACAAAACTGCTTGATGCATGGGAGGAAGATAGGAGACAGTAAAATGTGGGAGAAAATGAAGAAGAAAAAGAAAACATTCATTCTAATGAGAAATGGAGTTTGAAGAGGAAGTTTCATAAGGATGAATTCATTCCCTGAGGGAGCTTAGTCTGCATTTGATGCCTGGATCAGCACACCTTCCTAGATGAAAAGTATAAATCACACAGTTTTGTGATGGATGATGTTTATTTAGAACGAGGCTTGTTAAAGAGATGCTTAGCAGGGAACGGGCGTCTTCTTTCAAGGGTCTTGATGCCGGCATTTAGAGAGAACAAAAAGGAAGCCAGGAAGGCATGAGCTTGTATCCCAGCAGAGGATAAAAGAGGACTATCCTCAGTTTGTGACTATCTGGACTTTGTCAGAGGAATATGCCAGATGCAAAGGAGCCTCTACTGGAGGTTTCAGGCAGGTGATGGATCTAGTTTACATGTGAAACTTACACTGACCTATTTCATTTCACAGGAATGAGGCTTTACAAAAGGTGAAATAAAAGTCTGCTTAAAAGAGTAATTGATGTCTGGGACGATGAGCATGCAAGAGGCAACAATCAAAGCAGAAATATAATATTAAGAAACACTATGTTTTCTCATGTAGGTGTTGGGTTTTTTTTCCCCTCACCTCCCATGTCTTAGAGGTCTATGAGGTCTATAATTCTGTTGAAGAAAACCTTATGAAGCCTTGGTTTTAGAAAGATTTTTTTATTGATTCCCAGCTATACCTCTAGGACAGAAAGGAGTCACACTCACTTCCTGGTTCTGAAAAATAATAAATACCACCCCCCCACACCCCAAAAAAAAAAAAAAAAAAAAAAAAAAGAAAAAACCTAACAAAACAAAACAAAAAAAAAAAACCCCTATTTTCTGGATCTCCCTTGTATTTGACATTGAATGAATATGCTAAGAGAAGTAACTGATAGCAAAGTATTTTGAAAAACAAACTAAAGAATGAATAAGTATGAAGAATATTATTAAAGCTGGGATTGTGGTCCCTAAATTTATGTATAAGCAGTTAACATAGAATAAACAGTAAAACTGAGAAACAAACAACAACAAACTTCTAGAAGTGCTTTCTCCTCTTAGCTGTTCAGCAGAAACTTCCAGAATAATAATATTCTTCAGGAGGTGATAATTTATAAAATAAAAATTCATAAAATATAATTGTTTTATGACAGCTATTGAATGTTGATAGACTTGTGTTGGAATCTAGGACTGGGTTCCATTAAAAAAAATTGTCTTTTCTTTGGTCCATGTCTCTCTCTATCTTTTCCACTGGTTGGCTACAGGGATTGCTAGGATGCCGCTGTGCCTCTTTATATGGAAGAGAAGATGAAAACTTGGAAGCTATTGGACCTTCAGTTCTTGAAAAACTTGGCTCCTCCTCATCTTGCTACTTACTGAAGTGGCTTCCCATTTTAAATGTGTAGGATAAGAGAAACAGAAAACTTGTGGAGCCTCTGTACAGCCACCCTCCCAGGAGCTTCCAGTGTTCATACCGTCAGGATGGCTCTTCTGGTGGTTTTCCTGAAGACCATGACACTTTTTATTTTACACAAAGAATTTGAAATGTGAGGTTCTCCTTCAGTTCATAACAAAGTCAGCTATTCTGAAATATCAAAGCCCTTTGTGAATTGGAATGACCTTTCCCTGGTTAGCTCCTGCCCTTTAGCAATGGGTGTTGCTGGTTGCTCGAAATTCACATACATGGCCACTTTTTGCAAAAAAGGCTGTGAGGGGGCAAACTTTCTCCAAAAGGTCTTTAACTTAAAAAAGTCAACTCAAGGCATGAAAAAAAGAGAACCAGTTCTGCAGGCTATTCACCTCTTGGCCTCTTTACTGAAATTGCCAACAAGCAGAGGAGCTGCAATGAAGACTATTCATTTATCTCTGAAAATAATGTTGAATATCTGTCACTGCTTTGGGAAATGATTGACCTGATAATGATAGGTTTTATATCAGCAGGTCCTCGAGTGCCATTCTCAAAGTCACTATATGGGGTTTGAAAATTGACTTCTTAATGGTGACAATCCTGTGAAACAGAAAGGAATTGCATTGCAGATGAATTTTCTGATGCAATTGCATTGACTTTTCTCTACCCAGACTGATGCCCATGCACTAAGTATGTTGCCCAGAGCAAAACTTAAGGGAATTATAGTGCAATGACATTACATAGAGCCATATACCTTTAACGCTATGCATTAATTTGCTCTTAATTTTTTTCTTGTGATGGCAAAATTACTTAAAAAAAAAAGACCCAAACAACCCAAACATACTTAGAGGAGAGTTATATTTAAATGTGTGAGTGTAGAGTTTGGCCTTAAGAAAAAAAAAAAAAAATCTTAATTTGGCTCTTGTTTTTAAGGTTCATTACAGTTAAACTTTTCTTCCAGAGAAGCATCTCACAAAGGTCAATAGAAACTATTGGGGATTAAGGATGGAATTTCCAAAGTGATTACTGCTGGCCTAAGTCTGATCTTACTGGTTTCAGTGAATTACTGTTAACTTCAGTTTGAATGGAGGTAGTCAAATGTCAGGAGCTTTTTTGGAAATCCAGTAGGAGTGATGTGTCATTCAGCTGACAGTAAGAATACAAGACCCTCAAAGTGGGTTATCTCCCTCTTTCTTTTCTGTGAAATGTGCATATTAATTTCTTAGAAACATGTAAATGCTATCATACCAAACAAATACACAAATATAGAAAGAGGAAAAAAACAGAGTGAAAGAAATTGAATGGCTGGGCAAAAAGGGGTTAACAAAGACAAATATAGATAAAAGTAAACGAATACAAATCCAATGAGATATTGCATTGGAAAATTGCTACCTAATTTATTTCCTCATTAGCATTTTTGAAACTTAACTAGGCCCAATTTCCCAGTAAACAAGAAAAATGAATTGCAGATCCCAACTCTGTTTATGTTCAATTTCTATGCTTTGTTTTGTTCTCCCTGAATTAAAGAAAAAAAATCTGTCTTGTTTGCTCTTGAATTAATATTATAATAAATGCAACTTTCCATGGTATTTGCAGTTTGTCACTACTATTTATTAGATACAATATGTTAACACCCAAAGAATAACCAACAGAGGTATTCCTTTGTGACAGGCAAGACTGAGACACTACCCATTCTCATCTTTGCCCGTGTAAATGGTTCATTTTTAAGGAGTACAACAGGGAATATTTTTAGAGGTAGGAGAGTATACACATTACACACAAGAAAATAATATTCTGATTCATAGACTTCAAATTATTCCTACAATTTTTGGGCAAATTTGAGGAATAGCTCCTTTTCAATAATTTTCTAAGGAAACTGAGAACTTATGGTAAAAAGTATTGGAGAATGGTAAAAGTTAGATTTTCAATCCATGCACTCTGTTGGCAGTTGTGCAGCTGTCTTTGCACAGTGAGCCAGGAAAAGGAATGGCTGCATCTTTATGCAACAGGACAAAAGAACCCACTCAGCAATCCTATCTGGAAAACTAAGGCTGTGTTCTGTACATAGAATCCCAAAACCATAGAATATCCAGGGTAATAATGGACCTTAAAGATCCTCTTCTTCCAACCTTACCAACATTCATTCCAACCAGGTTGCTCTGAGCCCCATCCAACCTGGCCCTGAGCACTTCCAGGGCTGGGGCATCCACATCCCCATTCCCTGGGCAACTTGTGCCAGTGCCTCACCACCCTCAGAGGGAAGGAATTCCTCCTAATATGTAAACTAGACCTCCCCTCTTTCACTCTGAAGCCATTCCCGCCCTCAGCCTGTCGGTATACAGTCTTATAAAAAATTCCTATCTTTCTTTCTCCTAGGGTCTCTTGGAAGATGGAAGGCCTCAATTAGGTCACTCCAAAGCCTTTTCAATTCCAGACTGAACAATCCCTGTTCTCTGAGACTTTCCTAAAAACATATCCTGGTTTTTTTGTTGTTGGTTTTGGTTTTGGTTTTGTTTTAAATCCAGTCATATACATTTTTTTCCTTTATCTGGATACTTCACGCACAATCTACCAGATACAAACTGAAGTTGATACAGGGAAGATAACCCTTCAACATTTAGGACAGGATGTGAGTAGGGATCCGTTCTTAGGTGCTGGAATCTATCATGTTTGCTTATGTTGTAGCTTTAGGTCACAATCCCCCATAGGAGAGTGTGTATGTGTACATCTAAATTAGTAAATTACAGTATATTTTATAATTAAGTTAACTACATCATTTCTGATGCACCAAATCTGGTCTTTTTAGTATCAAATCTTTGGACTGATATTCAGCTATGCTGCAAAAAAAATCACAATATTTGACTGCTGTTCTCTTGCAGCTGTGGATGTTTTCTAGGATAACTGCACATGGGTGCCTCAGCACCTGGTGTATGACAGCATGACACTATTCTAGAGAGAAGGTTGTATGTTAAATTGGTCTGGACTTCTGTGCATGTTTGGCTTGTTTGCTTTAGTCCAATATATATACATATATTCCCTCCCCTGTACAGCTAATCTGTTTCTCCTCTTATGGTATATTTTTTCTCCAATCCAGTCCACTAGACCACTCTTACTGTAGGCACTGCAAAGATATGTTTCTTGTAGAAAAAAAAATTAAAATTAAAAGTTCATAATCTTTTGCTGAACTGTTCCACATTATATGAAAAGCAATTAATTTCCATAACAATGAATTTTACTAAATGTAAATGCAATCCTATTCAAAATATTTCAAAGCAAATTTTTGTCATTATTTTGGGTTTGTTGTGGTTTGTTTGTTTGTTTGGGGTTGTTTTTGCTTTTGTTTTTTTAATTATTATTTTTCCTGGTTTTTTGGCATAACACAAACATTTATTCTCCCAAATATAGCAAGTCTGCTTACAAACACTCATCCCCTATATGATTCATTTATAGTGGCATTAGCCTTTCTAGAAACTTTCATTCAAACATGTAAAAGCACTGAAAAATATCAGGTAATGACTTATAATTGCTACTCCGGATGGACTATGGATTTTATATGATTAGTTTTATTCCTCCTTACCAGCCTCACCTCTTTATTAAGACACTTTTGTTGCCTTTTTTTTTTCCAGGTTGCAAATTCTGTGGAATAGAAATTGTATAATTTGATTTATTTTTTACAGCATCTAACATAATGTGATACTAAATATGTCTGTATATAATCAGTGCTGTATCAGTGTTAATAATAAATAATAAAACTCCTGTAAGATTATTATTCATCACTCAGGTAAAGAAAGATTGAAATAAGTAAGTAGGCAACTGCCCTAAACTCCTATACAAATCAAGGGCAGAAAAAACCTTCCAAACCAAAGTAGATTAAGATTCATTTTCAAGGCATGACAAAATGATGTGTTTCTCTAAAAGCAAAATTAAAAGATAGACATCATCTGCTATGAGTATCCAAGGGTGAGCTTCACTGCAGACCACTCCAGATGACTTAAAATTTAGGCACATAATTTTCCAGTTCAGCAAAGAGTGAGGAATACCCACCTCCCAAAACAAATTCCTCCCAGCTCTCTGTTCTTGCTGACTCCAGAGGGAACCAAAACACTCAGAAATTCCCAGGTATTCATGGCTCAGCTCACTTGCATGCACTGACATCTGATGATCCAGGATGTCCAGGCTGGGCTGGTGGACAGCACGCAGGTGCCTCTTGTCGTGCAATATGAACCTCCTGCTTAGGATCCTTTTACCAGGGAGAGCCAATGTATTCTGGTGAGTAATCAAGCTCTGCCTGAAGTAGGCATGGCATTTAATCAGAAGAATCCCTCTGAGAAGTCACACAATTTTAGCAACTGGAGCTCAGAAAACCAGCTCTTATGTAGACACTTACCCTGCAGTTAACTAAAATTAGGTGAAATGAATACCAAATTCATAATTTTTAAATAGCTATAGTTATATTAAATACAAATGAGCCACTGAGCAGGGATCTGCAGTAATTTCTGATCAAAGATTCCAGAGTTGGGCTGCAAGATGATGGCTGCTAAAGTTCAGGAACAAGCTGTAAGAGAAAACTGAGGACCGCACACAGGATTTAAAATGGTGCTAGACAGAGACTTCCAATAGACTTGCCTCAAATCGATCTCAAGGAAGGTATTTGGGGAGTATAAAACCTTAATCCTAGCACCTTAATGCAGGGTTATGCGAAGAGGACTGGTTGATATTTTGCATATTTTGTCTTTTTAGAGAACTGTGTATCAGATTTCCACCCTTGAAATTGAATTACTAATTGTAGAAAGGAACTCTTTGTGCTTAAAAATCAGATCTGTTCCTTCCACCAAAGAGCATAAGGCAGAGATCTAGATCAAGAAATATTTAAAGAGATTATTTTTAAAGAAGACTGAGAAAGACTGTCAGGGTGACAGGCTCTTGAATGTGTTCCATCCATATGGAATAGAGTATTGAGCAGCAAAAAATGTAATATGCGTACTCAAGGGGAAAAACATAGCTAAATAACATAAGAGGAGCATTAGGAAGAGCCATGGTACCATTCTGAATGCTAGACTGATGCAGTCAAATGAAGTGGGAGGAAGACAGCCTTTACATGTGCATCAGGGAAGAAAGATTCCGCTTTAGGCCAGTTACCTGTCAGCAAAAATATTTTTTCAGTTAATATTGGATGAAAAAAAAATAAACACTGTTCACAAGCAATTGAAAAGGTTGGGAGTGGGTTTATTTTCTATTTTTCACCTGTAAGCAATATTAAGATAAAAATGTTCAGTGTACATTTGCAGGTATGTGTTTCAGCAAATTAAAAAAAAAAAAAAAGAAAAGAAAAGAAAAAAAACCACAGGAAAACAAATTACAAACAATGAACAACAAAATCATAAGCATTTCTGGAAAAAAAAAAAATTGCAGGCCATTTTCATTCCAAAATATTTGTGGGTTTTTCTTTTATGTTTTCAAATAAAACTTTTTTGGAATTCCTAAGCACAAGAAATGGTGACTACCTGTAAAAGACCCAGATTTGTGATTTTAACAGAAAAAGTGAGAATCCTTGACTTCTTCCTGTGTTACTCACTCTGACTGTGAATACCTTGAAAAGCAGCAACTCCTTTCAAGGAAGCCATAAAACTACAGCTGCAGTCACCTTTCTCAAGCAAACCACTGTGACACTTTCTGACTTCAGTGCAATTATGACAATCAACATCAGACAAAGATTTGTCTAAATGGAATCTGAACAATTTCTGTGTGGTAGTCCAAAGTTGTGACTGTCTTTCTTTGCATATAAGGTTAAAGAGCTTTGTGCTAAAAAGGATCACCACAGGCTCTGACATCTAGTCCAAATCTGGAGAAGTAAATATTTGAAAGCCTGGTCTACTGGAGACATTTGTTGCTGCTGTTCAACATCAGTAAAGTAGTTGCCTGTAACTGCAAAACCAACTAAAGGATCCCCTTCTGGTTACAGAGGAAATACACATCTATAGATGAACTTCTACAAATATTTCCAAGATGCAAAGAGCAGGAACCATGCAGCAACTACTGCAGTTGGCCCCATGTATTGCTGTGACTGCTGCTATACAATTTTAAAAAGGCAAATGAGAAGTGAAGTAATAAGAACAAATGTAGAAAAGAAAAAAAAAAAAAAAAAAAAAAAAAAGAAAAAGAAAAGAGAGAAAAAAAAAGAAAAGACATTTCACAAGCCTTAATTGCAGTTAAAAATATTTCTATCATTCCTGAGTGAAAAATTTCTGCATCACTAAGATATAATTTTAGTCATCTTATACCTACACTAACAGAACAGCAGTTCCTGACTATCTAAAAGTAGCAGAAGCCACGTTTTCCTAATCCTGGGGTTGTTTATTTCCCCCAACATATGCAGTTGAAATAATAACAAAGCAGCCTCATTCCACCTCTACAACCCAGCAGCAAATATAAATCCATCAGGGTGACAATAGGATTAAACTGTGGGCACTGCTTGCTTTTTAGTCTTCTCCCTTAAATAACTTTCATGTGAGATGGGAAATTAATGTTGCAATAAGTTGGTTCCTGTTGTGGGCTCAACAATAGAGCCAGCAATCCTCTTACCGTGGAGCATTTGCTTTTGCCTGTATGTTGGCTGGCTAAACTGTTCAGTCACCTTTTGTCTCCATAGGAGTACAATGTGCTTGTTGATTTGCCAAGTCCCAAATCCTATATTTAATACAATGCCTTGGTGTAATTTGAAAAATAAAAGTATAACTCTCCCTGAATATCATTAAGAAAATTGAAGCAGAGGGGAGAGAAACAGGGGCACAAGCTCACATATGGATATTTTCATATTCACACCCCAGAAAAAGACTCAAGCTGTGTCTTCAGGCGAAAGGAGGCATGGACAAAAGAAAACGTATTAATTGGACCACCTCAGGACTAGGTCTTAAGTTATCATGGTTCATCTTCTTCCACTGTTTCTTCCTTGCTATAGTGCAAAGCCATTTATTTGCTGCAGAGCTACCTCAGCTCTGAAGGCCAGTGGAGAAAGAGGACAGAGCCAAATCTGTTCCTTTTCCTAACTTAACAGGTATTTCTACACCTAAACCCAGCTGTATTGAGCTTTATTTGTTCCTAACTGTTGAATCCAAGCCTAAGTAAATCCAATATATGTAAGTCTTTGACTAAGGCTGTCTAGTCCAATTCTTCATGAGAATAAAGGCCATACCTACTGAGTAGTCTGAAATTTCTGCCTGCACTCCTCCTTTAGATGCCTTAAGCTGGTCAGAACATTTCAGAGCCAAAGTCATTGCCATTTAAAGCTATTCAAAACAATGTTGTCAGAATTCCTGCCTGGTGAGGAAAATTATATCTTTCCAAATGCCTAAAAAAAATTATTGCTTTCCAGCAAATTTCATGCAAGGAGGAAAACAAATGAAACACGGTGATGGTGGCAAACTGTGCTGTGGCAAAAAGCTTCCACATGAGATATTTATTTTAAAATTTCAAAATAGCTTTAAAAATCATTGGTTTAGCGAATTTAAAAAATAATATATAGTTTTACTGTGAATTAAATGCTCAGAATTTAGTATAGCAAAATATTTGGATTGACCTTCACCTCCCTCAATTCTTTTCCTCTAGGGAATTTAATTTTGAAGCAAGATGTTTATTTATTTGTTCTCAAGGTGTTTTTTTGTATTTTATGAATGAACAAATAAAATCATGAATTTAGATTTTCCCATCATACAGGGAAATATGTGTGTCCTTTCTCCCCAGGTCTACTACCATGTCACCACTTTTCTGTAAGTAACTATTCTGTGCCCTCAGTTTGCCTCCCATGGGACAAAAGTAAAGCTCAGAACTTTCCCAGCACACAAAAAGAAGGAAGAAGGGCATTTTCAGCTGTAAAATTGAGGGCATTATTTGTTTTCTAATGCACTCCTTGAAAGCCCAGTGCCCTGGACCGTGGATCTGCTATTGCTCACACAGGTGAAAAAATTTCTCCTGAATTTACAGTCAGGATGCAGAAAGAGACAGATAAGAAAAGAGCAGGGCAGGTGGCAAGGCGGGAGCAAGGGTACAAGAGAATAGAGTCACACTTCAGCTGGAAAATTACGAGCTTCTGTTTCTTGTTGCATGACTAGTAGAGTCACACATCTTACATTCTCCTCTGAGGCCATCTCTTCAAGTCAGACCTCATAGGACAGGAGAAAATCTTAGACTGTCTCTTCCCCATTCTAGAGGTAAATATATGAATACCATAATAAATTTACTTTAATGAGAGAAACAGATGCATGCAATTTATTATGCTAAGGGGATAAGGAATGCAAGCAGCACTACCATGGTTTAAACACAATTCAGCCCCAAACTACCACTCATCCACCCCCTGGCCATGATGGGACCGAGAGAGAATCAGAAGTGAAGAAACATATGGGTTTTTCATGAAGACGGTTATCAAGAAAAGGAAAAAAAACACAAGAAAAAGCAAAACAAGGAATGCATCCCGCACTTCCCATCAGCAGGCAGGTGGTGAGCAATTCCCAGGAAAGCAGGGGATCCATCACACACAACAATGATTTGGGAAGAAAAAAGCTATCACTCCAGACTCCCTGAACACTTCCTTGATGTATGCTGAGAGTGATGACTACAATGACACCCCCAGATTACCTAGGGTCAGCTGTCTTGCCTCTGTCCCCTCCCAAGTTCCTGTGCACCCGCTCACTGCTGAGATGAGGTGAGAAGTGCTTGATCCTATGCAGGCTCTGCTCAGCAATAATGACAACATCTCTGTGCTATCAACACTGGTTCAGCAAAAATTCAAAACACATCTCCATGGTAGATATTATGAAGGAAATTAAGTCTACCCCAGACAAAACCAGCACATGTATGAGTCTCCATCCAAAGTGCAGGAGTCAATTCCCAATGAGAGTAAACCGACGGCTTCTGGAGAAGAGGTGCATTCTCAAAGTGACTTTATAAAAGCTTTCTCCTCACTCTAGTCTTCTCCCTCACTCAGCAAACTCCTTGAGATCTCATGTATCATTGTTTTGTGAACATCGCTTTCCATGAGATGAGTTTAATAGCATTATAAAAGTCACATTGTGCACAAATTGGGAACTTCAGCGCCTCGGTAACTGCTCTGATGCATACACACTTGCAAAGTTTTCAAAGCAGAAATGTTGAAGGCACTTCAAGGCACAAAAACATCCTTGGGTAAATTACTTCCTATTAGTATGTCACATATATCTTATATATGACTCTGGTTTCATGAAGTGACAGCCGCGCTTGACAATAAAACTTTGCACTCTTTTTTATTTATATTTTTCCTGATTTTTTTTATTTCTTCCAAGTATATAATTTCTGATGCTGAACCACTTATCTTCCTGCTACCAGTGAGACCAGCACTGCCTACTTTGCTTACCAATAAGCTAGAGCATTTCCACTCCACACCTCTGCCTGAAATATCAAGCAATTCTAATCATTGCTGGTTAAGTCAGACAAGAGAAGGAAGCATGGATAGTTTTAAAAGGTAGGTAGGTTGTAAGTCCTGTGACCCATTTAACATTAAAGATGAAAAACATGAAAGAAAAGCTGAGTATCTAAAAAAGAGATGGTTCTTTGTCTGGATAAATTCCACATTAGATCACAGAATATCACCCTTTTTTCAATATCTTGAAGGTATATAGCAAGAACAAAAAGTACCAAGACCTCCTTCTCACCTACACAAAAAGACAGAGGCATAGCTTCTACCCATATGAATCCCCCAAATTGTCCGCAACCCTCCCCCTTTCCAGATAGTGATTCCAGAGTGAGTAATTTGGTTCTCAATTTTTTAATGAAGAATTTGATCTCCTTTTTTTTGTTGTTGTGTTTTATGCTTCTCCATAATGGGACACTGAAATTGAAAAATCGGTTTAAGTTCAGGTTTACAATCTATTTCACTTCCTCATTTCCAATTACAATTTTGGAATATTTTGTTGTTTGCATTTAAAGCATCATATGGAGATATTTAACACTTTATATATAGTAGGTTAAATGACAGTTTTAATTGACTGTTAGGAAAGTTTAGAAATACATAAAACTAAGAAAAGATAACTCCATTTTTCTCTACTTTTCTGCCCCATATACCATTTGTGCATCACTTTGAAACATAGAAGTCACATCTCCTTAACAAGTTCCGATCATTCAAATAGCCCTTGTTTAACTTCCTCTAGAGTATTTTTCTGAAATTTTATGGATGAGACAAAGATGGAGTAGATATACCTAAATTACAGAAAATAGAAGTGTATCAAGCCTACATATTTACAACTAAATTTACAGTGTCCATTTAACTGAGCTACGAACTCTCTGTTTACAACTATGGGAAACATTTCCTAAATAGTTGTCTTTCCAGTTAAATTCCTACATGTGGTCACATCTGTCCAGAGGAAAGTATGGGAGGGAAAGCTTAGCAATTAATAATAAGTTATTTGAAAAATTAGTTGAAATATTTTCCCTTTCAGACCTTGTAAAAAATAATCAGATTTGAATTAGGATTGAATGTTACAGTTATGTTCACTTGCAAATTTACTTTTTGTGTAAAAAACCCCTGTAATTTAGTCTATACTAGAAAACTTATAATAATTCCTATTAATCTAAACAAAAATAAAAACCAAACAAAAAGCAGTCACCACATCAATACCATTACAAAGGGTAACTGTAGAGATATTTATTTTAGACGCACATTCTCCATGTTTATATTGGCTGAAAAATATATTATTTAAATAATGACATTTTAATATATTAAAATAGGAAAAAAATAAAGATCATTACTACTCCTTCAAATCAAGAATTCAATTAAGAATTAATGAGTTATGATGGTATTAACTATTAATTTTTATATTATTATTTTTAGTTTTAAGAATCAGACAGCTATTCAAATCCCAGACTTTGACCTGTTGTAGTTTTATTTTTTCAACATTATATGACATCATAAATCATATAGAAAGCAAATATCTGAAGCATAAATCTCCCATTAGACACACTAGACAATGTAATTTCCTTCATTTAAGCTTCAAAGATTTAATCATGACTCTTTACCTGAATTTTAGTTCTGATTTAGGTAGTGGCTGTCTAAATAAATCTCCCAAAAAGTGTAAGGAAAATCTTAGTGTGAAGAAGGTAGAAAAACAGGGAAAGAAGGAGAGGAAGAATGAAAGAAAAAAAATGAGGGAGGGAGGGAGGGAGGGAGGGAGGGAGGCAGGAAGGAAGGAAGGCAGGAAGGAAGGCAGGAAGGAAGGCAGGAAGGAAGGCAGGAAGGAAGGAAGGCAGGAAGGAAGGAAGGCAGGAAGGAAGGAAGGCAGGAAGGAAGGAAGGCAGGAAGGAAGGAAGGAAGGAAGGAAGGAAGGAAGGAAGGAAGGAAGGAAGGAAGGAAGGAAGGAAGGAAGGAAGGAAGGAAGGAAGGAAGGAAGGAAGGAAGGAAGGAAGGAAGGAAGGAAGGAAGGAAGGAAGGAAGGAAGGAAGGAAGGAAGGAAGGAAGGAAGGAAGGAAGGAAGGAAGGAAGGAAGGAAGGAAGGAAGGAAGGAAGGAAGGAAGGAAGGAAGGAAGGAAGGAAGGAAGGAAGGAAGGAAGGAAGGAAGGAAGGAAGGAAGGAAGGAAGGAAGGAAGGAAGGAAGGAAGGAAGGAAGGAAGGAAGGAAGAGAATCTCAGGCAAGGCTGAATCCAGGGAGATTGCAGTGGACTATAAGGCTAAACTTCATCAGAGAAAGCTTTATTCCCAAAGGGAGTTGCATTGAAAAGGAATAATTGACTAC
This sequence comes from Zosterops lateralis, assembly GCF_965231275.1. Classification (NCBI taxonomy): domain Eukaryota; kingdom Metazoa; phylum Chordata; class Aves; order Passeriformes; family Zosteropidae; genus Zosterops; species Zosterops lateralis. Next base: position 23,766,127 of record NC_139800.1, on the reverse strand, counting down.
AGAACAGAAAGAACTGATTCATATTCTTTGAAGTCAAATCAAATTCCTCATCCTGAAAACTTCCTTTCACAGATTAAGGTCCAAGTTTTCTTCTGCATTCTGTGAAGCACAATAAATTACCCTGGTATGAGTGAGACAAAAACCTGTCTACAGGCATTTGAGTCTTAGATCAAGGAAGCAGAATATTTTTATATGCATTGATTATTCTGCTCACCATTTCACTGTATAAAATCTCTATATGACAATTTCCAATCTCTATTTTTCAGAATATTTATTCTTATATTCTTAAAAATGCTTTTTTGCTCATTCCAGTATCACCTCAACGAATGTGGCCACCAGGGTTAGTTAGGTCCAAGTCTCTCTTATTCCTCCTTCTGCTAAGATTATTTTTTTAAAAAAAATTTTATTATTCTTTCATATCAAGGCAGTGTGAGTTGTCTCTAAGACTAGCAGAAGGAATGCAGAAGTGCAATTGACACCCAGACTGGAAAGCATTATAATTTATACAATGGCTTTTTCTTGGTTCAGAAAAACTGAGGACAGTTCCTTCTTTCACAAGAAGATTTTGCACTAATAGACTCAGGATGTTTATCAGCCCCAGGTTTACCTTTCCATAACTCATGAAGTGTGGCTCAAGACTCTGAGCTTGATGTATGAAAGCAGAGTAAGGAAGAGAGGGCATAAATGTTTTCCTTCTGGGAGCAAAGGAATAGATAGGATGGTGGTGGTAACTTTCATTGAGAGCAAAAATAGGTGTATATATAGATGGGAACTATCAAAAAACAGTTGGTTATATATTCTTGACACGAGGCAAATTCTTGCTCACTTTTAACCTTGCACAATTTTCTCCACTGACATCAAGTGAGCCTCCAGTGGTACGAGACCTCTGAGTGGAGAGCTCTCTGTAAAAGAACGTCAGAATCTGGGCCAACACATCATAAGGAAGGGGAGACAGCCGTCTTGAGTAAAGCCAGAACAGCATTACCAAGCTCTGGTCTTTGGGAAATTCAGTCCTTTTCCTACTGTTTGTGTGGCCTTTGATGATACAGGTTCACCTTTGCAAAAGACATTTTGCAGCAGACAGTTCAGATCACTGTCCTTTAAATCCAGACATTACAACCAGCTGGAAGTCTGCAATGACCTCTTCCATGGCAGAGCAGAATAAATCAGTGACAAAGTGCTAGAATCATTGCAAGAACAAAAGAGGTCCCCCCTCCTGGAGCCTGTATTTTAACCTCTTTAGATTCTTGTTTTCTTTAGATTCTTGTTACCTCACATGGTCCTCTGAAAGTTAGACATCTAAGTCTAGGCTAGCCATTTAAGATTCCTTAAGAGTCAACAGAAAGAAACACAAACCTCCAAAAGGGCAGTTCACCTCGTCCTAAAATAGTCTTTGGGAATGAGTCAGCAGTACTGCCCTCTGCATTACCCATATCTGTTCTTTGACTATAATGGATGATGAGGGCAGTCCATACCTGTAAACTTCAGACACTGAATTTATATATGAGGACTCCCACTTTCTTTATAGTATTCCAGATTTCATTCCTTCAGAGTCAAACACATGCATCTATGAAGTCCACGTATTCAAGACTTGCCTCATATAAGTACTTGGATAGGTAGTATAATCACAATATGAGTTGAGGACTGATTTGAATGGAGAAAAGACTTATGTTGGTCACCTTAGCTATTGTGGAAAAAATGTATCGTAAACATAAAGCCATAATATCAATCTCACTTTTATGTCCACACACACACAAAAAGAAAAGGAAACAAGGTAAATTTGGTCTCAATTTACGTAGATGGATAATAAGACTTTCAATTATTGTTGCATTATTTGTTAGTACGTGGATGAAAGATTAGGTGACAATATGCAAAATATATTTTCTGCATATTATAATATTTAGTAATGTCATTCGATTTTTTATATGTTTCATTAAATTGTTTTGTGGCTTTATTATCTACCCAGATGCACAGCTCAGAAATACAATTATTCAGATTTAGAAGCAATAAAATTTGGCATGCATTTACTTGTATTCAGAATTCCTGCACACTAAAGAGAAATTACTGCATTCTCCCCACATAGCTCGGTCCTCATGCCTTCACTGAACCATTCATTAGAAGGAGCACATTATAGAAAATACACCGTTTATGTTAAGAAACCCTCTGATAACAGATGTATTTGTACAAAGCAAATATTTCAATATATCATAGCCTTTTGATCATGACTATAATAGAAGCAAACCTATACACATTTTCTGTAATGCATATCTCTGTTTCTGTGTTCTATGATTACTGGGGGGGGTAGAAATGAGTGTTATAGATTATACGTTGTAAGAAAAGGCACCTGCAGACAGAGGTTGACAGTCATTTGAAAACATTATTGAATACAATAAAAATTGTTCCATTTTATAATAAATGTTTTGAGGGTGCATTAAAAGGCATGTCTCCTAGCTGAAGCAGAGGGAGCTTTCCTATAAACAAGTCATTCCAGCTTTGTTTTGCCTTAGCTATGTTTCATAAATCAAGCACTCAAATATACGACACAATGTCCTGAAGTCGTCCCCTGTCCCCTGTAGTTGCAACTGAGTCTGTTCCTGATGGATGGCAGGGTAAGGAGTAAGTCAGCGGTCATGTCCTAGCAGGGGAGCTCTCAGCAGTGGTGTCTGCTGTGCTCCATGAGGCTGCATATAGCACCTCGGGACCCTGCTTGGACCTCAAGTGATGATCCTGGGCAGAAGCATCCCAGATGCTTTAGTATGTGTTTTTTGTAAAAGCATCCCAGATGCACACTGTCTGTAGTACAGACCTGCTGAGCTAAAATGGGTCATAACTGCTTATCAATATACAAGTAAATACAGTAAGGGGGAGATGATGTTGGTCAGTGTTCCTTCCACTCTGCCTTCCAACAGGAACTGTAATTCCACCCCTGATTAAGTGTTTTCTTTCACCAGTGTGTTGCTTCTCACAATGTCTCCACAAGAAGAGTATCCCTGGCAGAAGAGCACTAATGAAATTCCATTTGCTTCCCAGGGGTAAATGTGAGGATGTCCAACAACAGGGCTCCTCTCCATTCTGACAGTCCCTGACCAGTAGTTCCATACTGGATCAGGCCACACTGCCTGGCCTTTGCTCACTCTCAGTGTCAGTGCCAGTCTGAGTCAATAGTTTGCATTTTAGGGAGTCCCCCAAGGCATTGCCACGTGCTACACTGGAGAGCCCCTGGTCTTTGGTCCTTTCTTCATGCTATCAGAACTGTACCATAATTGGTGTTACTGCTGATGGATACTTTGAAGTTTCATGTCTCTCACAGACTCAAGCTGTCTCCCATTTCTGCCTACCCATCACACAGGCAAACTTTTATCTTGTCAGGCTGTGTAAGAGAGGAGTGAAGGCTAATCAGCTGAGCAGCTATGATTTATGATTTGGATAACTGAGGTACAACATGGCCATCTCCAAGGGGCAATCTATAACAGATGTGGGAGACCTACGGAGTATCAGAAACTGACTGTGCCTTTTTTTCTATTATTTCCTTCAAAAAGCAGAATGGCCTCCAAGCAGTAATATTGGTCTGAATATCTCTGCTTTTCAAAAGCCACAGATCTCATCCTCTTATTTTTCTCCTAGAATTATTAAAAGGTAGAATAGCATTTTGTTTTTTCAAAATTAATAACTTCTGCTTCAACATTTCTGATTAGGGTATAAGAGCTTTATTACATGAATGAAATCAGTATAATCTTTTTTTGCATAAATTTATACACATAATACAGATAGCTTTAGTTCCCATTTCTGCAGAGGGATAGAATTTTTTATTCTTTTATCCTAATGGATAGAATTTCAGGCAATTATGTTGTTTATATTTTAGAGACCAAACAATTTTTTATGTTAATTTTGAATAACTCTATTGACTTCAACAGACTTACAGTGGATTTACATTACTATAAATGGTAGTACATATTGGTCCTTAAATGACTATGGGGAGCCTGGATTACCCAATGGATTTGGAAAACCACACTCAATAATTTTGCTAAAAATGTCTTTGTTCCTGGGGCCATTTAATATTTATGCACTTGTTTCAAGCTTGTTTCTAAAGAGTACAATGATTTATTATGAACCAACACTTGCACAATAAGCTACAAAAAACCAGCCATTTAGGTTTGTTTATGCTTACCACAAAATCAGTTCAACGCATCTGAGAGTTTTCCTTGGTTAAAATAAATTATGTCCAATATAATGAAGAAATCTTACTTGATATAACTCATAAGCTTGTAGGACAGATAGCAAAGTGCCCTGGTTTGACAGGGCATAGATGTCAATGGATATTCATTACCCACAACATTTTCCTCTCTCAGGGCTTCCCTGTTCCTCTTCTCCCTCCAAATACATTGTCTTTTGAAATTGGAGATAAGTCTTACCATTAGTGAAGAAGCAGCAATCTCCTTCTGAGTTTCTTGGCAAACAGCTGAGTTATTTTACTTGAGGGGTAATGTTCTGCAAGTTTCAAAATTTTAAGACAACCAGATGGCTGTTATTTATGTATGGTTTTCAATTTCTACATTATAATATTTCCATTATTATTTTGAAAAAGTATCTGAATATCTTTCAGCTTCTTCAAACCATGAATCACTTCTTTCAACATCTCTGCAGTTTCCTTGGACAGATACATAGTCTCAAGGGAGAAGATGCCTTGCTCTTCATGCATGACTTGACCCTACACTGAGGTCATTGAACGTTCTCCCACTTACACTGGATAACTGAGTGAGGGCTAAGTGAGACACTTGACAAGATCAGAGTCAGAAAGATTTAGAGCAGAAAGATTTAGATATTTTAATTTAATTTAATTTAATTTACATTATTTTAAAGACCTAGAATCTAAATTCTATAGACTCAGAAAAATATATTGATGACTGATATTTAAACCAAAGACAAAAATTTGAGATCCTAGATTTTTAATCTTTCCCTTCTTTCAAATGGCGCTTTTTAGCAACCAGAGATGACTTTGATTTAATTTGTCATTATGTTCTATCCACCATATTTTGTTGTCCATCAAGCGAGAAATATTAGTCATCACTCTGACAACAGAAAAAAAAAAAAAAAAGGCTATAATAGAGGTCTGACATATATCAACTGCTGTTATTCTTATTGCAAGTCAAGATTCCACAAATTTGCTCAGACTCGTAAAGTCTCATGCTCAGAGATGCAGCTGGGATTTTCAAAGCCACATCAAAGCATAAGCCCTGTCACTGCCACAAGAGGAGAAACATTGCCCAAATCGTCAGCACCTGCATTATGCATACCCACTTCCTTCCCTTTGATGACATCAACGAGATCAAAATGGGTTCGGTTCTCAGAAAGGAGTGTTGTGGCTCAGTGATAGGTGTTTAGGCCAGAGAGAAATTGTGGGAAGAAATTCTCCACCTTCAGGCTATGCTGTAAGGTCATCAACAAGCACTTAAAAGCAATTTAATACATCATCCTCTCTTCTAAGTTTTCTGCTTTCCACGATGTCGCACAAGCAAAAGATTTTTCTTTTAGCAGAAATTCAGAAATTCTTGCTGTGTGGCAATTGTCATGTCCTTGGAAATAAAAAAAAAATTAACAAAAAAAATTAACAGCCCAGAAGACTGGAAGAATTTTGGAAATCCATGAAGAGAGAAAGAGAAGTTCTCAGGACATAGGTGAATTTTGTGGCCATTGAAACTGTAAGGAAATAGAGCTTCTTGTTAAAAAGGCGGCTAAAAGAAAATCTGATATTGTCTTACTGCCATGAGACTGCTCAATTGAGCAAAGGACAAATGGGGACAAAAGGAGAAAGATGTATCTCCCACTTACCAGTGTTTCCAAACTTAACAAAACTAAAATGTGTCCTAATCATCCTTAAAGAGAAAAATAGGATGGAAAATGGGGAAAAGAAAGATTAAGGTTAATGCAAGGGTTCCTGTTTAATAAGATAGAACTTTGGCACGTGCTTCAACAAATGCCATAGATCTCTGCACATTCAGGAGGCATTATTTCCACAATCTGATGTTTAGGTTGATATCTACTCCTGACCCAGGTCCCTGCAAACAAGCCACACGGTGACATCAGAGAGCTAAACTAGTTGTGATGCTCTGTTGTGGGACACTAGAACTCCAAAATGAATGGATTTGGGCCTCAAATAATTGTGAGCATGAAAACAAATACACAACTTGATTTTATGTGTTTAACTCAATTTCATTAGTCATCACTAGTCACTCTGTGACAAAAGAAAGGGAAATTTCCCAGCTGACCAATTCAGAAAATTGGCCACCAGTCTGACTATCCAAACTGGTGACAGGCAGGGAAGCTACCTGGATGTTAACGTGATCAAGTCTCTGCACACAGAACCATTCATTTGCAAGGACTCAGCCATATGTTATTCTAACTGCAAAAGGCGGCATGTGCTTATTTTATAAGAGGCAACTACTTTCCATTTTGGCAATAAACCACATGTAACCATCTCATGACTTCCTATTGTCATGTTGGAAATATATTTTTTTGGTTTTGATATGATTTGTGAGATAAAACTAAACTCTGCAGACAGCTAAACTTTAGTCCTTCTCTCTGGAACATCCGCAGGAATTGTGAAGGAACACAGTGCAGAAGTCCCCTCTGAGCTTATTCTTTGATTTAACACAACCAAATGCCCTAAAAAAAATTATACTGTACTTGCTAAACAACTACTCTGAAAGAGAAGCTGTACATCTTGGAAGGTAAAACATAATATCCCAGTTCTGATGAGACACCACCAGACTTAGGGTGACTAAGCTGACTATGCTGCCTAGTGATGAGCGTGTAGGATAAAAGTAATTTGCTTAAACCATTCCCATTTTCCCACTTTGTGGCTGCATTCAGACATTGCAACTAATTCTAGGAATGTACTAGGGCCAGTTAAGAATTTAAAAGCCTTAGAAAAAGCTAAAAGATCTATTAAAACAAACAAACAAACAAACAAACAAACCAAAAACAAAAACAAAACCAAAAACAAACAAACAAACAAACAAAAAAAAAAAAAAAAAAGAAAGCAAACAGCTAGACAAATATAAATTGATATAAATTGACATTTAAAAAGTTGTCAAGACTTGTTATACATGCCACAGATATAAGTCCAGTCCAAGTCAAAAAATTCAATGTCACTGACTCAGGAGAAAAAGAAAAGGCTCTCTGGAGCAAAGCTGACATAGGTCTGATTATGCTGACAGAGGAAAATAAAGTACTTGTTCTAGAATATTATTCTAACTTCCCTGAGAGCTTACTAGGAGACATTATGGCTAAACAGGTAATCAGACATGCTAAATCTATTTTTGCTAAATAGGACACCTGTGATCAAAAAGTCTGACAGTGGGCTACAGTTTTGTAATTTACTGATGGGAATTAGATGTATTAAGCAGTAAAGAGGCCCCAAACATCCATCCTGTGGTTTAATAAAGTTGTCTTCTTAGAACCATAGAATCATATAATTGTTTATATTAAAGGGAACACTTTTAAGAACATGGAGTCCAATCATTAACCCAGCTCTGTCACGTCCACCACAAAAACATGTCCCTAAGAGCCATGTCTACATATCTTTTAAATAGCTACAGGTATGATGACTCAATCTCATCCCTGGGTGGCCTATTCCAAATCTTGACAACCCTTTCCATAAAAAACTTTTTCCTCATATCCAGTCTGAACCTCCCCTAACACAATGTGACGCCATTTCCTCTTGTGTTGTTGGTGTGACTTGGTAGAAGACACTAAACCCCACCTTTTTTTAGATACTTTCAGAGAGTAATAGAGTCTCCTTTTCTCCAAAGTTAACAACCCCAGTTCTTTCAGCTGCACCAGATAAAAGTATCAGACTTATACTCCACGTCCTTCCTCAGCGCCATTGCCCTTTCCTGGACACTCCAGCATCTCAATATCTTTATTTTTGTGAGGAGCCCAGCCTCTTAAGCAGGAGAGTCTGCCCTCCAGAAGTCAAGGAATCAGTGGTGCTGATCCCATCCTGCTTACTACTCCAAGAATCAAAAAGTTTATTTCCCCATTATTACTGTGCCCAGGGCAGCCTCTGACCACCACATCACTGACCAGCTGTGGCTACCTGACCAACTCAGTGGCCTTCTATGACAGGTGACTACACCAGTAGACAAAAGAAGAGATTCATCTGGACTTCTGTAAAGCCTTTCCCATGGTAGCCCTCAATATCCTTCTCTCCAAACTGAGATGGATTTAACAAGTGAACTCCTAGATGGAGAAAGAATTGGTTTAATGGTTTTCCCATTGCCCAGAGATGGGCTCAAAGCTTTGGCCCAGTCCTAGAGATTTGACAAAACAAGTGAAAGTGAAACCTAGTGAGATTGGGGTGCCCTGTTTGGGGGTTACAGGTGCTTGAGGGGGGAGAGGCAGGGCAGGGGAGCTGGAGGGGTGGCACTGTCTGTGATGGAAGGGCTGGAATGTGCAGAGCTCACAGCTGGCAATGGCACAGCTGACAGCTCTGGGTGAGAGTGGGAGTTTGCTACAGACCTCCCAGCCACGCTGATATCCTTAGGATCCTCGGGACATTGAGCAGGATCAGGTGCAAAGTGTTCCTCTACTCTGCTCTGGTGAGACCCCAGCTGGAGTACTGGCCCTAGCTCTGAGCAAGTTGGAGGTGTCCTTGCTCACGGCAGGGGGGTTGGAAGTGAGGGGTTTTTAAGGTCTCTTCCAACCCATTCTGTGATCACCTTATTACCAACCAATCCTAGTTGTTATCTGCCCCAGCCTGCCCCTTGATCCTTATCCATAAATTATCAGCTATAACTAACCTTTAGACAACGAAAACACTCCCTAACACACATAGTTCCCCCCCCATGTCTTCCTCTTTGCCTTCTGATGAAGTTAAAACCATCTGTTGCTGCACACCAGTGGTTCAAGAAGCCAAAACATGTTTCTTCCTGTTTACTCTCTCATTATTCCCTGCAGCTGGAAGGATAGAGGACTGGACTTCTTGTGCTCCTGAGCCCTTAGCCACTCATCCCAAGGCCCTGAAGTCTCTCCTGGTGGCTGTAGGACCTCTTGTAATTTCATGAGTGCCTACCTGGGAAATCAATAGTGAAAAATGATCTCAAGGCCCTACCAGAGAAGGTTCTCTCTTTCATGCTGATAACTGGGCCCAAGGGCAGCAGCCATATTCCCTAAGGAATGGGTCTGGTCTGCAGTCATAGACACACCTGCTCTTCTGGGCAGGAATTCATCCCCGTGTCCCTCTGTCCCTTCAGTCAGTGTGTTCAGTCAGGTGGGGAGAGGACAGGGATGTGTGTCCTTTCTGTCTATCTGTCTGTCAGGCCTGTCTCAGGGAAGTCTGGGCGTAGTACCAGTCTGTCTCACATTCCCTAATACTCTTTAAACTACTCCTCTGCTCCTGGAGTAGTGTCATTAGACAAAGGAGCCTTTCTGCCTGGGTGACCTCCCACTGGCATGAGAGCAGTACCCATCCTACAGCTGGGTGTTCTCCCAGAGCTCTGCCTGGGTGGCCACCTCAGCCACAGTGGGCATGGGGCTCACAGAGGTCATGCCTTTCTGTCCTGTGAACATCACTGCTCCCTGATAGAGGTGACAGGGCTTCAGAGACCTTCTTGCATGCCTTTCTGCAGAAACTGCCACCCAAACTGCCAGGCTGTGCCCTGACAGCTGTGTTGTGCCCTGTTTTCCCACCTTGCAGGTATCACTCGTGGTTGCTAGAACTGCCTATAAGTTCTTATTTCGCAAGTGCGGAGGCTTGGCCACCATTGCCACTGGCCCCACCTGGCTTCTGTCATCCAAAGCCATGTGATCTGTGGGCTTCCAGCAGCTCTCCCATCTCCTCCTGAGCTTCCCTCAGGTCAGGAAACTCTGTTGTGCACTGCACCAGGGTGTTCTGCTGCCAGTCCTGCCAGGACCAGAGCTGCTCACCTCAGCAACCTTGGGAAGACCAAGCGGAAGATGTGCTCACAAAAGGGACAGAGGCAAAATAAAATGGAAATTTTTGCCAAAGAAACCATCACACAAGCACCAAACAGGAAAGGAAGAAAACCCAAAAAGATAGCTCTCCCAGGACTGGGATCTGGTACTTCAGAGCAGCAATGGCACATTTTAAAGGAGTCAGTCCTGACAACATAAAGTGAGTGAACAAGCACAGTTTCTAAGTACTGATGAAAGTCCCAATACTACTGATATCTCAGGAGAAACTCAGTAATTTCAGAAACTAGAGAGGCCTAATTTAATTTAAAATTGTTAATGAAGTAAATATGATGGTTACAAATATTTGTGACAGGGCATCATTTACCTACCTTTTATAAAGTTGGTTTTGTTTGGGTTTTTTCCTCTTGCTTAGGACAGTTAAGCAGCACAAATGTTGGGAATTGTGCCTTTCAATGGAAAACACCAGCATTGATTTATACCACCTTAGACACTTAAAATCTGGATCAAAATTTAAGTGAGTAAAACAAGATCCATTTCCATCTAATGGAGAAAAACTGACACCTTCATAGGATGCTTTTCCACATCTCAAGCCAGGAATCTAAACTGCAAAAAGTTTTTTTCCTACTCTCTCTGTGTCTCTGTCTCTCCATGGGCTACACACAGGGAACACAGATGGGAAGTCAGGCCTTAGTGTCTTACTGTGTGACATTTAGAATCAGGGGCACTGAGTTCTGTGCTCAGCCTCAAGGATGATGCTTGACTAACAGTATCCCTAGGAGACAGCTGTTTTCCATGACCTTTTCAGTGACCTTAGGCCAGCCCTTCAATAAGAAAGCTTTTTATCACTTCACCAAGGACTCCTACATGCTACAGGAGTCTGTTCTATCATCCTTCTGCGACATTGGATCGATTTCCTGAGAGTCTCTACTACAGCTAGTTTCAAGGTCCCAAGTTAATTTTCTTGGTATTTTCATTTCCACACCCCTTGGAGTCCTCCTTTGCAGCAAGCCAAAACCCAGGTAGCAAACCCAGGGACAGGACATCTGCATTTCCCTTGGGTTTCATCTGTTCCCTCATGCATGGGGCTATTGGCTACAACTCTGTGCATATAAGATCAGGTTGCTTTGCATAGTGTCTAGCTCAGCATTACCACTCGGGTCTGCAGCTTTCCGTGTCCTCCGAAATGCTAACACCAGGGCACTCTCGAAAGGCGACTGGGTGGCTGCTGGGCCTGGAGGTAATGCCTGGGCTTCTGCATCCCACTTTGAATTAGGCCCATGGTAGATAGCAAACAAGCATTGCTACCATCTGATGGTTGCTTGGGGAAGTGAGTTTAGATGCTGCAAATGTTCATCTCCGAAAAAACACACCACTCTCATCACATCAAGGAGCACCGTGCTGGCAGCTTCCTGGCTTGCAACAGGAAAGATTCCCAGACTTATGTTTTATTTCTAGCTCCTCTCACATGACTCTGAAGAAAACAGGCAGGGTAGATGAGTAGAACAGAAAACTGAAGTCTTTTATATAATTAAAAACTCACGTGAAGGACGGAGGTATATTTTTAACTCAGCCAGATTTTTTACTCCCAGGGAATTTAAAAAATTATATTAAAATGTTGTTTTATTAACAAAGGGAAGCATTAATTATTTTTATAATACGCCTTAATTGGGGGAGATGAGGAAAAGCACTAAAAGAATTCTTTTTTTTTTTTCATTTAAAAAGCCTTTTTTAAAAACTTGCCTTCTTCTTCAGTGTATGGATAGATTAAGGGATCCCTTTACAGTTCTTCATCGTTTTGATGGCATATCCTATATACTGGGAAACTGAGGCACTGAGATATTGAAGTTTAAAATCACAGATTCTCTATGAAAACAGCCAGTACCTGACCTTACAGGGTACTTCACTTTACACTCCCTTTTGTCCAAAATCCAGCTGTAGTGAATTCATTTGTCACTGAAGACTCAGCATTTTCATCAATTAGGGTAATTGCCCTTCTGCATGTATTCTGCATGTATCTGGTTTCTGCCCAGAGCACAGTATCCATCCTTAGATCCTTCTTGCCTTCTTGTCCCACAACCCATGAATTTTTAATTAAATGCATCAACCGTCCAGTCCATTTTTAATTTACCTCCCTTCCTCCTCAACAGTACCTAATTCCAATTTTTTTTTTACTCCTTCTCCTCTGTTTTTCCTGCCATGTAAATTTCTTGTCCTGAGCTGTTTCCAACATTCTCAAGGCAAGTTTCTCTTTCTTATATGTGCAGCAAGCAGTTTTCATCTTCTCCAAGCAAGACTAACTTGAGGAAAGAAGAAAGGATGTATACCAGGGAAAGCACAAGGGAGTCATTGCATTCAGGTACCGAAATGTCGAGTTTCACAGCCCACCACCCAAAATGCAGTTGGAGCTGAAATTGAATTTAGCAGCTGAAATTTAAGATATCTCAAGGAGCTCAAGGAGCTTGTCAGTTTTAGAAGCCTGTGCATCAGTCATGTCCTGGTCACAGCAAGTGACCCACTGAGATCTTGAGTCTCTACTACAGCTTATCAGAGCTTTAGAGCTTAATTAACAAAATATTACCAGAAATCTGTAGATAGGATAAGCAATATATTTTTCTCTAGTATTGTTATCTGAAAAAACAAACAAACAAACAAACAAACAAACAAACAAACAAACAAGAAACTAGTGATTTTGGATTTGAGGGTTGTGTTGGCTAAATTTGTTTTGTTTTGTTTTGTTTTGGGGTTTTTGGGGGGAGATTACGAGTTTGCTGATTGGTCTTCATTATTATTTGTTTTTCTTTTGCTTGGTTGCCTTTGTTTTGCTTTAGTTTTGGGTTTTTGTTTGTTTTTGTTTTGGTTTGGTTTTGAGGGGGTTTTTTTCTGTTCTCTCTAAGAAGACATGCAAGTACCCAAAGATGTTAGAGCTGTAAGGAACTGGATTTAGGGCCAAATAATGGGTAGTGTCATGAACCTTAGGAAGAAACAGGAAAACCAGAGCTGCTCATCAGAGAGAAAATGGCCTGTTTTTTTGAGGTGACAAGACCCAGCACCATCTCATGAATCCATTATCTGAACTATTATCTCTTTTACAAAATGCCAAACTCTCCACTTAAGGAATAATTACAGTTGCAAATTGCCATCGTTTGCATAGTTTACAAATCAGACCGTTTAAAAATCCTACCTATTGAAAACACTGAGGCTTCCACATTGCCCACAAAATAGACATATGCAAAAGTCATGTAAGTTATCAAGAAATGAACATATAAAGTGGTGCTACACTAAGAAACCAATTTTTGTATTTATTTCTCATCCTGATTTGATACCTAAATATACCCTGCAAAATAAGAAATGCTTACAGTATAAATTCTTTGTAAAATTAATATTTATGGGAACTCTCATTTGAGGTAAACTGGCATATATTTTTTATACATATTGTGATTTGTTCCTGGAGCAAATGCATTTGTTTATGATTTAAACAGTAAAAAGGCTTTTGTGTACCTAGATCTTTGTGCACAATCTGAAGAGTGTCAGCTTTTCAGAGTTCGTTACAGAGCAGTTGTTCTTTCCATAATGGTGCTTATGCATCTTATAATTTTTTTTTTCTTTTTAATACCATTATGCAGCTTTAAATTCTTTTCTCCTGTGAGGTCTGGAAATCTCCTTCTCCATCTTAAAGTAAGAGAAAACTTAGACAAGAGATAGCTTAATGATTTACCCCCACTCATGCAGGTAGCAATTAGGAAGCTGAACGGGGTTTTCTGTGTAATGTGCAATGAGGACAATATTTGTTCTCACTCCGTAAGTCCTAGAAATTAATTACTTGCCTACTGGCAGGGCTCAGCATTTTTCAGGGGTGTCCTCACTTACTAGGTGGCATAGCTTGAGTCTTACATGCAAAAACTGCAGTCACTGTACTGAAACCAGCACAGACAGAAGCCCAGCCTCTGAAATCTTTGCAACCGCTAGTAACAGAGCTACAGTAACATAGCACCTTCTTTCAGAGGGCAAAGGGTGAGATGCAGGGTTACAGACAATCAAAATCAAATAGAAATAATTTAAATTTACATTGATGTATGAGACAAGAATCAACACCACCACCAAAAAAAAAAAAAAAAAAAAAAAAAAAAAAAAAAAAAAAAAAAAATCCTAATGCAAAAAGAAAAGAATGGAATTTTATGGACATAAATATGGTGATACATGATGAAGTTACACCTGTCCTCCAAAAGAAAAGTTGAAGGAACTGGAGTAGTTTGTCCAAAAACGTGGGAGGCAAAGTAATGCTTCTTTGGTTCAAAAGCTGCCAAGGCAAGTGTGATGATTAATTTTTCAGAGGCACCATGAACAGGAAAACAAGGCAGGGACTTAAATTACAGCAAAGATTTAAAGCAGACACCAGTAATACGTTGTCCTGATATGGAACAGTTAAATAGCTGAGTAAACTGTTTGGGAATCTTGCAACATCTCCATTTCTGGAGGTCCTTTAAAACATAATGAAGACCTGTCAGGCCTCAAACAGGCAGAAAATCAGCCTTAGAATGACAAAGAAATAGATTATTTCATGAGTCTACATGCTAAACCTGAGTTACCTTCCATATGTTACTAACCAGAGTTGACTTTTTTTTCTTCTTAAACAGAAATTCTCCATAATATACCGAACCAGGAGACAAGCATATGATCTAGTAAACTGAAGACCTAATTTGGAAAATATTCATGAGATTTCAAGGCTAGGATATTTGAGGCAAAAATAGAACCATTCTCTTCAATGATTTATAAGATTGCTTTAGAGAGACAGGGTAGAACATGCACAGTGATGTAGTGAGTGAAAACAAAAGTAATTGTTAACATGTTGCATTTTGAAGAGTAGCAGCACCATTTGCCCTCCTGAATTTTGTATCAGTATTTCCATGAGCTCTCCTGATCTGTGCAGATGTGACTTTGGTAGGCCTGGGAAAGGCATGACCTCGGTTATTCCCTTGACCTAGAAATGTCAGGGTTAATCTGTTCTTCCAATTTATATCTAGGTTGCCTGCCCTCCTTCCCTGGGAGTGTTTCAAGACAAACACTAAGCAACTGTTCAAAACTCTCAGCTGCTGTCTTATCCTCTATTTGAGAAACTCATGGGTTTTTATAAATGTAAGTCTTACTTTGATTTTTGCCTCCTGCATCAAGGCCCTCAAATTAAGGGTTACTGTTTCATAAGACTGAAATAGCTTCACAGGACTATGTCTCCAGCAGCAGACTAAAAACAAAATGGTAACACTATTCCACTTGCTTAATATTAGAAATAAAATTGCCTGGGCAATTTTCACTTTAAGACTATTATGAACTACGAGGTAATACAATTAGATGAAATTTCATTCTACCTAAACCAGTTGAAAATGTTTTTGGTTTTTTTTTTTTTTTGTTTGTTTGTTTTTTTTTTGTTTTGTTTTGTTGTTTTTTTTTTGTTTTTTTGGGGGGGGTTTTTGTTTGTTTGTTTGTTTGTTTGTTTTTACCTTAAACTACTGGTAAGGACTTTCACCTAAGTGGCATCTGTACTGTAATTTGGTATTATCCCAAGTGAGAACAGATGTCTCATAGAAGTCGTAGCATGATATTTTGAAAACAATTAGAAGCATCCAAATATTCAGATAACTAGTAGCTAAATTTCTTTGGCATAGGTGAACAGAGAGGATCTCTGAGAAGTTTGAAACTTTGCTAAAGGACCTTCAGCTTTTTGGAAGGAACATAAGGCCAGCAGTAATATGTATGAACAGTATGAACTGTAGCTCCAGCAACCTTACAAATGGCCATAAAATCTCTGTTTCAAGTATGGGATTGAAACAGGTCTTCTGTCAAATATTGTTTCCACTGGTTTGAAAATCAAGTCTGGAAGAACATGAATTCTACTGGTTCTGTTCCCCAGAATTTCACATGTTTTTTGTTGAGCCTATTATCTCTACAAAAATCTGTAACTTTCTGAGAGTCAGAATAGGCAAAAAATGCAACTGTTTGAATGTTTCAAATAATTCTTGGTAAGGGCTAGAAAGGAATGGAACACTGAGGGATGCTTAGTTGCTTTGTTGTACATGCTAAGTATTGGTGCCATTTGTGATGCTGCAGCACTCAGCTTCATGTCTTTGCCATATCTTTCTTCAGAAGTCACTTAGCTGAATTGGCCCTTTAACCTTCCTTATCTTCACCTGAATTTTTTGCCTTGTCCTGCATGAGTCCTGCAGTAAAATCCAGAACCTCAGATGGATCAGTAACTCTGGAAACCCTGTCTCATTCTGCCCCACCACTCTCAGACAGTCTTCAGCCAAAAGTTCTTGACCTTTGAGTTCCATCTCATCTCATTCTACAGTCTTGTAACTCATCAAACATTATTTATTCATTTGACTGTTGTGGTAGGGTTAAGCCTAGAGAAGAACTTCACTGAGCTGTATGAACAATGTAGGAAGGTTTCTGTTGCTGAAAAATTTATAGTCAAAAGAAACAAATAGTGAAGGAAACATAGTATTTTTGTCATATTTTTTCTGAGGTTGAGTGGGAACATCAAACTACTGCCTTCTGTTCACACAAGAAATCTCTGATGTTTTAAAATACTCTGCCGCCCTTCCTAGACTACAAAATCACCTTCCATTTCATCAAGGTTTTGTATTATGTATATGTGAGAAGACACTCATATTTTAAAAGTTCCAATTCATTCCCAACCTTCATCTTTAAACAGATTTATTTGTTGGGGGGCTTGGTGGATTTGTTTGTTTGGTTTTTTAGCTTGTGTTTTTTGGGGGTTTTGGGGTTTTTTTTGTTTGGTTGTTTGTTTGTTCTGTTTGCCCCCCCCCCCCCCCCCCTTTTTTTTGTTTGTTTGTTTGTTTTGGGGGGTTTTTTGGGGGGGAGAGGGTTTTGGGTTTTTTTCTTTCCACTGTCCAAAATTGATTTCATGTCGTTAAAAATAAAATCTGCAATGACCTTCATGTAAAATTTTGTCTGTGCTCTGAATTTGTGTGTTTTCTCTATGCTTTGGCCACTAGAGGGTAGCACAAACAGCCTCCTGGAGCGAAGGTCCAAGGACCCCCCAGGAGGACCAAGGGGGACAGGAGAGGCGGAGCAGGGTGGTGAAGCAGGAGCGAGGGGCTGTGGACAGAGCTCCGTGCCTCTGCTCAACCCAACAGTGAAGCCACCCCTGAACCAGGTGGGTCTAGACATGGATCATTCCTATTAACCAAGCCTAGGCATGGTTTTGGGGAGATAAAGGAGAGTATTCATGTGTACATATTAATGATTTTCAGCAGAGTTTGGTTTTATTTAAATGAGAATCTGTGTTTAATGCTTTGGGCAGCATTCATTTTGATCTAACTGAGAGTGCACAGGACATTACTTGTAATGTTTAGAGGAACAAACTGGACAAACTCAATGATGGTAGAATTAATGAGATTAATTAATATTCTTTTAATATTGAAAACGAAAAGTAATCAAAACATATTAAAGAAGTGAGAGTAGTGACAGTTTGCCTCTGTAAATTCACATGTACAGTAGCCTGGATTCTCTGAACTGTTTAAAAAGCTTGCTCTCACTAATAACCCTTTGGCTTATAAGTCACATCACTGCCTCCTGACTTTGCCTTGAGAAATTTGTTATATGTCAATCCAAAGAATGAAAGATTTACTAGCCTACATACCCCAAGCCTGAAGCGTAGCCCCAGACTGAGGAGAAAAACAGGAGATAGAAGCTCTGGAGATAGAGTAAATTTTCCTGTGTAGATACTAAGACACAAGTCAGACCTGGTGTAAAAATTTTCTCCCTTCTAAAGAACATGAAAAGCAATAAAATACAATATCCATGCTAGGATTCTGTCCACCTTGGCTATCCGAATCAGAAAAGAAGGTGAAGAAACCAAGTCAAAGAGAGTGAAAACATGGCTATTATGTATACTGACCTCCAGATATCCAGATATTCTGTAAACTTTAACTGCTGCACAGAAATGAAAAACAGAGAAGCAAAAACTTTAGGAATGATCCAGTACAGAACAGGATGCAACAGCTGAGTGAGGCCTATTATAAAGCAATTTTCATAAAGTCTCTACAGTGGGCCAAGGAACTGAAAAAAAAAAAAAAAAAGGTAAGAACAACAGATGGAAAAAATATATAACAGGTTGTACATCATCAGTGTTGGTTTTTTTCTTTCTTCTCAGCGGCAATGAAAAGCAGCGTACAGGTCCACTGATGGCAGGAATAAAGCAGACCCAGGGGAAAGCCTAAATGGACAATAATTGCAGGTTATTATATACTGTGCTACAGTACAGTGGAAAGCTGGTCAGCTATTAGCAAGTTTGGAAGGAATAATAAAGAGGACAGAGAAGAGTTTATAATCTTCCACACTCAGCAAATCAGAGGTAAGTCTCTAGAGCTGAAAGACAGAAAAAGAACCTAGTAATATGATGCACCAGGGTTGTATCTCCACTGCTGAGGAAGGAATTTGTCTGAGGAAGGAATTTGTCTAAATACGATTTTTTAAATCACTGTGGCCTGCAAAGCTGTATTGAGCTAGGGTTCCTAGGCTGAGTGCAGAGCTGTTCTAGGCTGATGAAGGCAGCACTTCAGGAAAGAAATTTAGTTATTTATTAAGGCTTTTATCTACCTAAGTTATACGCTTTGAGCTAAATTCAGTTTTTTCAATATAGACATCCACTACCACAGAAAGAGCAGTGGGACACTCCCACTCCATCCTGAGAGTCCTGTGTCACATCTATCTGCCCCAAGCACATGTCTTAGTGGGACATTTGAGATATCACTGGACAGCTCTGTTCAGACAGATGCATCCCATCCCCAGGTACATGGTGTTGTGAATCCAGTGGAAAATGATAAACAGCTCCTAACACATCTGAAGATGCCCATCCTTCTGCCTCAAATTTATAAATCCTTGAATAATCAAACTTCTCCTTGGTTTCCTCGGATGAATGTCACAGCTAAGTGGGATGAGTCTGGACCCGAGTGCCTTCCAGTCTTCAATGTATTTATCCTACCAACATTCCTGTGAAGGAAAAAGATACTATAATTCCTCTCTGACATATGGGCAACAGAAACAGTCACACAGAGCATTTGTGCTCAAGAAGGAAATTGAGTCTCCGTCTCCTAGATTGTAGCTGTTGAATTGTTCCCTCTTATGTTGTTAGAACTGATTGCCTGCACAACAGACAAAGGTTTAAAAAACAATATTATTACTAATTAGATTCTGCTGCATTCATTTAGTGTAACACTGTAGATTATTTGTAGCTTTTTTAATGCATCTTTGTCAAGTCTCTTTTTTATTTGACATAACTGGCTTCAGTTATGGCATTAGGAGAAAAGAAAAGGGAGACAAGAGGCCAGCTTTTCTGATGATTATTTCAACTCCCACTGCACAGCAGATGACTGAGAAATCCGAAAGATGAGTCAGAGGGTGAAATAGGAATTGTGGAGGGATTTTTTTAATTTAATGGGTGTGCTGAAAAAATATCTGACAATAACAACAACAAAACCAAAAAGCAAAACTAAATATATATATAGATATAGATATAGATATATATTCACATATAATCACATTTCTAGATAAGTTGTCTTTAAAGACTTTCTAAGTCAGTAAAAGTGCCAGTATATCTCCATGTCAAAGAGAAAAAAAGTGTTGGAAAACATTTTTCTTGATTAATTTTAGTAAAAGATTGAAAATATAATTAAATCACTGAAGTTCAGTGCAGGAGAAATTTGCATTGTAAGGTATCACAACTCAGT
Source organism: Zosterops lateralis (assembly GCF_965231275.1). Taxonomy (NCBI): domain Eukaryota; kingdom Metazoa; phylum Chordata; class Aves; order Passeriformes; family Zosteropidae; genus Zosterops; species Zosterops lateralis. The sequence continues at coordinate 23,746,442 of NC_139800.1, read as the reverse complement.
TTTTACTGTGGTATTGCCACTAATGTAAGCTCAGAATAATATTTAGCTAGGGATCTGCAAGCGAAACCCAAGTGGCTCAGGAAATGGAATGAGTAAGTATAAGACCTCTTTCCTTTTCCAGTTCATGCCAGTTACCAAGTAGGACTCTGCTGTGAAGGATATTATGATCTTGCAGATGTCTTCCTTCAAATGAAATATAAAATTAAGATCCAACTACTGATAGTTAGTGAAGTCCTCAGAGCCTGTCCTACACAAAGTCCAAAAGGAATAATCACAGTTACTCTCCATATACTGATCCTTCATTATCAGTCAAGAAGTTTTTTTCCTTGAATTACAGATCTAAAACTTTGCCTGGTTGCTATCTGCTGTTAGACACTGTTGTCAAAACCTGTGCCCTCTTGGGAGCACAGTTTTACACCTCATCTGCAAAGGCCATTGCACTGCTCTTGTGGGCTTGGTTCAACACAGAGAGGACATTTTCCAAGGGATACATGGTGCTTTACACAAAAAACTCAAACATTTCAAGACATGCCTTTTAGACAATCAGAAGTAATAGCTGTAAAAATTTTAGCCCAGACTCAGATACACATAACAGAGGATGAGAACTACTGTTATTAACAAGAAATAGGGATATACCGTGTAGATTGACAAAATATTCTTTACCAGGAAGGTGCTTTCCATCAGTGAGTACCTGGAAGAGTCTGCAAGAAGTGAGAAAGTGGGCAGCTATAGAAATGTACTGCTGCCAGCAGTGGGAGAAGTGGAGGATTTTTTTTGGCTATGTAGTGTGAAGCAGAATCTTGGAGATTTTGCTCCAAGATTATTGCTTGCAGCAAGGCTTGAGTGGAATCATTTAGCCTACCTGGCCTCTGAGGAGAATCACTGTCCTATTTTGCATGGATGTTGGTCTTCTTTCAGAACTGCCTTGTCACATGCTGTGAGTTTTTGAATTATCCACTCCAAACAGGATTCCAAAGGAGCACCTTTACCTTTGCCTTCTACTGCATTCAAAGGAGTTTTGCTTGTGTGGGGGCTGATAAAATAAACTGATAAAAAGACTGGATAACTAGATTAGGGCAAATGATATAACTGATAATGACAGTGAGTGTGAAGGCTGGCAACTGGGCACAGATAACAGGATTTATTGGGGAAATCAAACCTGAATTGAAATGTTTTTTGGCAATCAAATGGGTTAAAACAATAAAACAATGGAGACCAAACTAGGCCTTTAGAAAATCTAATTCCTGGGCCCAGTGTCACAGAAGAGAGGAGAAAGAGAATGAATGATTGTTAACAGAGAAAAAATAAAGCAATCAAACAAAAACCAACTCACACCTTAGCAGGGGAGCAGGAGTATGAGGTGAAATGAAGAATGCTGACCAGGAAAGGGAGTGGTGCAAATCCTTTTGCTTAGGCTTGAGACCAGCCTACGGGAAACAGGTAAATAACGTATTGCTTAAACTTGAACTAGCCATGCTTCATTATCTGTTTTTTTCTTGACCAAGCCATGCTGAAAGTAAGAGACGTGTATAAAAATATGGCTCATGTGTTTGTCTAATGGGAAACACAAAAAAATAAAATCTCTCTTCCTTCTTTAGCTCTTCATCTTGCAGGTGACCTGAGCCCATTTGTTATGGAGCAAGAACAGCTGACTTCAGGTTCCTCAGATCACAGGGAAGATGGTAGGCTGCAATATGTGCTTTGTATGTTTGCCTTTTGTAGGTGGAGAAATGTCTGTTTTACGCAAGTGAGTATGGCTAGTTGCAGAGGTGCAATGCATGATGTTGGTATTGGTTTTAGTGAGAATTAATTAGGCATAGGATTACGATGAGTTAGATTAGAAGGACATTAAATCTCATTATTAATCCAGCCATAGTGTTAAGGAAAACAAAACAAACAAACAAAAATAATAAAATAATAATTAAAAAAAAAAAAAAAATTCTCCTCCCAGCAATAAATACTTCCAATACTTCCTTACCCATCCAATTTCTCCAAGGTCTTGTTGAAGCTCATGCAACTGAGATATTTTGGGTTTAGGCTTTGGTGGTTGATTTGTGTATGTTTTTCCTGCTTCTCCTGTTGGTCTAACATAACTTCCTCTGCTTCCAGTGTTACAGGGAAGACCACAAAACTGGAATGCAAACACCACATACATTCAGAGGGATGTTTTTCCTAGGCTGGGGGCAGTGGCCATAAGATCACAGTCAGGAGACAAACAATGATATTCCAGGTGTGAGTATTTGACTTTAAAAACGATAATGATTTTATATTGTTTCCTTGAAAGAGTGTATGGGGGGATTGAGATAAGGAAGAAATAAAGCTATTTCCATTTTAGAGCTCATGAAACATAAAACAAAGTGGTCCACAGCCACCTCAGAGATCAGAACCAAGGAGTCAGTCCAAGTTATCAGACTCCAGGTGTGAGAAAGCAGACAATATTGCCTTGTCCTTTTATTGAGACTGTTTCCCTGGCATCTCTCACCAGAGCTAAACACATAAGGAGAAGAATAACAAAGACTATAAGTGCAGGGAAATAATGAAGACTTGTGATGTTTTGTTCAGTTGCAGCAATCTCACATGTTTATTAATAGAAGGTCACAATGTGTAAATATATAATTTTGGCTGGATATGGGCAGCATCTCTTTAATTATCTGAAGAAAGAGGGTATTCATTATGTAGATAGTAAAGGAACATCATTCAGCAGAAAAGCAACAGAAAATTTGAAGCAGAGAGGCATGAACTGCTATTTTTCCCTGTCTCTTGCTTGTCATTATGAGTCATTTCTACAGAGTCTCTGTGTGTGTGTAAGTGTGTATATATTTTTACACACAAAACCATAATATATGTATGATTTATATAAAATCATATGTGTAACTTGATTTGGTAACTTGGTAACTCTAAAGGCATCCAGGAGCTGGAAATCCTGGAAAAAAAAAGCTAAATGAATGCAGAGCTGACCTGGCTCAGTGTGCAGTGACTGAGGGTGAAATAGAATTTGGTTTCACAAATTGAACTTCCTTTCATAGCCAATGTGTCCTAAAGTGCTTTACATACTGTACAATGAGGATGATGCCGGGAGTAGAGGCAAACACAGAAGTCATTGTAGGCACAAAAATAGCTTACATGTAGCCTTCTATATTAGAATCTGTTTCAGCAGGAGAATGATCTTGGGAACATTATTAACTCTATATTCATCTGTTTCCTTATTGCTGGGGGATGTTGAACTTCTCCTTAGACAACCTCTGAGACGATGGCTTGAAGAGCATCACAGTTTCCATTCTCTTTAAAAACTCCTGCTATTATCACTTCCAAGTACTCACATTTCACAGCACAGTTATGACTGTATTGGTCTTTTCTTTCTTTTCTTCCGTCTTGGACCTTGTCTGATTGAGTGTGTGTGACTGAGGATATCAGACTCTTATTCAATCAGAAGACTGGATAAGGGCCAACAGCAGCATTACACTCAGCCCTTTCCATTCATTGTATGCATTGAGTCATATTGCAAAGGAGTGTTTCATCATTGCTAAGATTCCCAGGTATCTAAGTCCACCATCATGCAAATTATCTCCCCGGAAATTATTGAGTCTAGGAGAACTGCTATTTGTCATATGGTATTTATGTACCATAGTCACCTTTTTTGTATGCATTCATGGATCACTTATGAACTTGAAACTGAAATTTTCCCATCTACTTTCAGGAATTTGTTTGAGTTAGTGACTAGTGAGTCTTTCTGTGTCACACTCTCTGTTTATTGAATGGATAAAAGCTTCTCAAGCAGCCAGTTTTGATTAGTCAAGAATAAAATATCATTCAGAGGTTCAGGTGGAGCTACATCTCCTGTTTTCTGGGGTCTTTTGTGGACAAAAATCTAAATTCATCACTTTTGAGAAAAAACAGAGTGGCTCTTCATCACTGAGTCTGTTACTCAGTTGTAATGGGAAGCTGGAGGTCAGCATAGATAGATGATGGCCTTACTGTGAGCAGCATTAGAGTAAGGAATGAAATTCTATCCTTATCGTTCCCATCCTTCACATCAGCCCAATGCAAACTTGTGTCAGAACTTTGGGAAATCTACTGAGTGCTTTAGGGTTCAGTGTAGCCAACATATTTGGAGATTATATCCAAACTGAATAGCATATACTTATTTTGCTCATTTTATTAAATCACCATTGTTCTAAGTTGCTGATTGCTCAAATCAGGGGCAACCGAAAAACATACAATAGTTCCCATCCAGACTGCATGTCTCATATTTCTTTCTATGGTAACCATGGCATAGGAGCCTTGATTCAGTCCTGAAACTCATCCTGATATGAGCCCAGGGACTCAAAAACACTGTTGGGTCTACAAGCTGTTCTGTACTCAGTTAAGTTTGGAGACTAATGCTGCTCAGCCTGACTCAGCTAATATGTAAGTCAGTTTATAACAGTATCTTCCAGTTTACACAAGCTTAAGTGCAAGAAGAACTACTAATGTCCCAACAGTAAGTATAATCACTGAAAACTCTATATGGATAAATATCCTGGAATACTAGGGTAAATATTAGGGTCCACACTGAGATTGTTCAGCCGATGTATTGATTTATCAGAAGACACATTTCTCTCCCAAGCCCACTTGACATTATTGAGTTCTATTTTAGAATCTCTGATTTTCAAACCTTCAATATGTTCTATGGCAAGTATTGCAAAATCAATGAGGTATGATTACTGGGGATGATTTGGTATTTAATCTGCTGCTGACCAAGTTGACTGCTTTGAAAGAAAGGAAAGGGAATATGGCAGCCAAAAGAGTTCTTTGAAATGTATGCTTATGCATTTGATGCATATATTTGAGAGGTGATAATAAAGATTTTTTTGGAGTTTTCAATGCTAAGAAACACTTGAGATGAGCTTTAGTGCTTTGAAATTGAGGGGCATGCTGAGGGATAGAGTGTCTTTGAGTGCTTAGGCAGAAATTTTTACCCCTCAGTTCCTATTTCCATTTAAAAAAGTAGAAGAGAGGACTTGAACAGTGTCAAGGTTTCCTATTTAATTGTTTGACAAAAAAGAGCAGATCCTGACCTGATATGGACTAAGATATTTTATACCGATCATTAAAACAGAACTCAAATTTGCATGAAAGAGCTCTTCCTTTTAGATGAAAAAGCTGTGTTTGTTCTGGGGTGGGCTGTGAAATCTGATGTAAATTTTCTGTAGAGTTTGGGAGAGGTAAAGATAGAGGGAACTAATGTCCTTTCGGCAGCAACTCTTGAGAAGCAAACTTCCTGCAGAATACAGTCTCCGAAATTGTATCCTATGTCTTCAGTTAAGCACAAAATACTACAGGTTCTGAAACCTAGACCAGTCCACTTTATGTAATGGAAACTCACAAACCACCAGCAAGGTTCTTGTCATAATTTGACCCCTTGAGGTGACTGTGGAAGGCAATCAAGCTTTCAGGTTCTAACAGCCTGATTTGGCAAAATGTCAGTAGGACAGCTTCTCCATGCCTCAGGATCACGGGCTATATAGAGTTACAGAAATTCAACTGATTCAGCTGTGTGGATGCAAAATTACCTGGAGATAGACATCTTTTTGCTAAAAATGTTCAATTTTACAACTGAACCCCAAAGACAATGAATTTGTTGTTATGTGCAGGGTTGTAACCCTGTTTATCAGTCATGCCAAAAGTCTTCAAAGTAGCCAATTTCCCCATGCCCTAATCCCAGCTCTTCAAGGGAGAAGAATTGTCTCTCACATGCATACTAAGAAAGCCTCTCTCCCCACTAATTTCATGGACAAGAGCAATGATGCATATGGCTGGCATTTGCTGGATATCTCTGGTAAAAGTCTAGTATAACCTTACCCTTATGTCCCATTCTGTGGAGTCTTGGTTCTGCTCAAGTTGCACTGCAAGCAAGCAGACACCATGCTCTCCTTTAGCCAGTTAGTTGGACACTTCCTGCAGTTAAAAGCAAGAAGAAATTTCCTTTCCTCTGCACAGACTGGGAAGAAGACCAGGCCTTTTCTATTCAAAATCAATTCCCCCTGGAAAGCAAGAACTGATTCTGTCAGCCTGGGACCTAGTAGGGCTCTCTGTTGTCTCTTCTTAGTGGTTCTCTGGCCACTTGCCAGCAGAAGCATGAACCAACACATAGGAGAACTACAAGGACAGAAACTCTCCCATTTTGCCTCTGAGTCTCCAGCTGGTCCTACTTTAGATACCTGTGCTTCATTTGACTTCTTCATGTGCTTGAGATGACTTGCTGTTTATTCTGATGACAGACCTTCCGACCAGTCCTGTGGGTGGAAGTTTAAACTTATATTTAAACTTACCCCATTATTTCACACAAAAAAATCTGTCTTCCAACCATGTGTGAAGCTAGTGCTGACATATCCTAAATTTCAATGTCAAAATATGCATGTAAATACCTGTACAAACTTCTCTGCTCATCTTATGCCCTTTTTTGGTGTAGATAAATTCACAAAGGTCATGATATCTTCCCCCTCATTCCATTATTTCCTGTCACAATCTAATAGATGGTAGTGATAGAAGGTTTCCATGAGGAGCCACTGTAGATGGAGCTGGAACATTTTGTTCAGACTCTTAAATTAATTCAGAGCTGTAGAATTATGGCAAGTTTCAGGTTCCTGTTACTCTGTTATGGACTCTGGAAGTGCCTATGGGTTTTTTGCTATTTCTCCCCATGCATGACCTCTTTGACTTTATGGTTTTACCCCTTCAGGCTCTAGCATTTAGCTTCCTTAAGTGTTTGTTCAGACATTCTTCAGAAAGGCCCCAGTAGCCTTACCTACCCAGTTAATTTTTGATAAACTATTCATTTTTTTATCCCAACAAATATACTCATCAAGACTTTGCTAGTACTTCCAGGAAATGTAGTTGTTTTACTTTCTCCTGACTGCACTGTGACTTAAGAGTTTTCCCTTCAGCCCTGAATTTGCTTTGAATTTTCCTTCTCCTACCTCCTTTTCCCAGTCCCTCTTTTGACCTTCTCTGGGTATTTTTCTCATCTGCTGCCTCCTAGAGATCTGGCATTTCTGCTTTCTGAATTCTAATCTACCATTTCCTCTTCAGCTAAAGTTCTGGAGAGATGAACAGCCCTCAATAACACCTATCTATTACCATCAACTATGAATGTAACTGGGACTCCTAAATTAAATATATACATGCAGAAAACACAAAGGATAAAAATTTGTCTGTTCTAATTTCAGGCTCAGCACAACCCACCAGCTGGAAATACAGGAAAAGATCTCTTCACCCTCCTGTTTCAGCCAACGGAACAAACTGAGTCTGAATCTTTGTATTATGCTGTCACTTGTACTATAACTACTGCTTTTAGATCATGGAGTGATACATGCAACACACAGTTTTCCTGAGATGCTTGAAGGCTGGCTGAGAGAAAACCAGCTTACAGGTGGAAAAGTCATCCTGAAAAGACCAAGACCCTACACTTTCCTACAGAATGCACACTTGAGTGTGCACATGGCAGCCAGAAAATCTCTTCTATTTGTTCCATAGGTCTATTAATGTGGGCCTGACCCCATAGCTAGAACTATGAGTATTCTTTCCCACTGCTGTTGAAGCCATGGACAATTCAAATATCCCTGCTTATTTCCTTTACTGTCTCTACCTGCGTGTCTGGCCTTCAGAAGACAGCTTACTGTACAGGTGATTTACTATTGTGGACAGAAACAGACAAAAAAGAAATCATCAATAGGAGTTTAAAGAGATATAAGAACAGATCTACATTTTATTACATTCATAAATTCTAGGACAGATTTATAAATTTGACCATTAAGGAAACTGAGCATATTTGTAACACCAGTAACAAATAATGCAGGTAGAGATATCATCTATCAGACAGCAAAGAACTGATATATTTGTAGATATGTAGACAAACAGATAGGGAGAGAGTGAAATAGGCAGAGACACTGACAGAGAGCGGAAAAAAAAATCTTTCAGGTCTCTTTGAAATTCTAGCAGAAAACTGATGAGTATTTTTGCACATTTGACTGTAGAGTACTCTCCTTCTCTGTCTGCAGCTTTTCCACATGTGTGCACATGTGGATGCACTCCTACATGGGCTCACAGCCCCCCCAGAAAACATAGATACACAGACACACACACACATACATGTTGTCATCACTTGGTCATCTGCCATGCATCTGAGTTAGAATGAGGTACATGAAATCAGCAATATTATTGCTGGACCCTGACTGTCATTCCCTCTGGGCACTTAGATAATAAAATAGGAGCAAGAATGGGTTTTATAAAACAAGTATTCTCTCATCCAAATAAATACAGCATTGAGACTGTCCCTACAGCATGTGTCATTCAAAGAAAGCTGGGCATAGCTTCAGAAGTAAAACATGCCACGGAATGTCAGGGTGTTCTGAATCTGAGCTCTGACTTTGCCATTTTTTCCCTTGAGGTTGTAAAGGTTCATGTGAAAAGGGACCAGTGATTTGGGATACTAACGTCACACACCTAATCTCCACACTTCATTCTCTCTAAAGTTGAGCAGCAGCTGGGTGCCTAAATATAAGTTAGCTTCTTAAAGTCTTTTTTCAGAGTTAGGCCTGATTTTCAAGAATACACACTGACTGTGACTCCAGGAGGACAACACTCTCCAAAAGCTAGCTTATAATCCATCTTTAACCTTGTTAAATTGAGTTAAAGTTCCCAAATCCCAAACTGGATATTAAAAAAAAAGGCGGGTTTTTTTGTGGGGGTTTTTTGGTTGGTGTTTTGTTGGTTGGTTGGTTGTTTTTTGGGGTTTTTTGTTTGTTTGTTTTTCTTTTCTCTTTTTTCAAGCCCTAATTAAAAGGAAATTATTCTGGTTGCAAAGACAGGCACTTAAATATTAAGGGCTCCCAGAATTGAAGTTACTTGCACAACCTGGGTTTTCCTTTGTTGTACAGATGCATTCTAATTCAGACTTTAATTACATGATCATTCACAGAGTAGATGGCATGTGTAGTGCTGTTTTTTGACAGAGGACTGAGGGACTCTGCCTCAGACTTCAAATACACAGAGGAGTGGACTTTTAGGGGCAAGTACTCTTTCAGGCAAGACTGCCTGTCCTTTCAACTCATCCACATCTCAGATCCACCCTTTTTACTCTACATCCCCTTTCTCTGTTCTAGTCCTGTACCAAATTTTGCTTTTTGGCTCTTTCTTAATTTGCCTCTTTTATCTTGCCTCAGTCTTTAAGTGCCTTGCCCCTGAGTTTACCAGCCTCAGAGATCTCATATCCTCTGTGCTTTACCAGAATTTATTTTCTGATACTTTTTTACATTGTGTTTTATGTATTAACCCTTCATTTTTCCCTGGTTTTGTACTACAGATGGTTACTCATTAGATTTATCTCCCCTCCCATTTCTCTCCGTTTTCCCAGATTCTTCCTACTGAGAAGCAGACTGCTGTGTCTCAACACCAACTTTTCTCCAAAGCTCTCTGTGGCTAACTGGGTCAATACAAATAAATAACCACAGAATTCTTCAACTCTGGCTCCTAATGACATGGCACCAATTATCCATATGGCTAAATGCTCTTTTCCATAAAAAAAACCCAAATCATTATCCTGTCCATAGTGCCTATTGAAAACACCACACTGGTCTGTGATGACCTCCAAGCTGCACCCAGAAGGTACCTGAGAGGCTGGTAAGGACCAAACCTGTCAAAGACTGTGCTGAGATTAAGGAAATTGATACTTTTCTTAAACTTACACTCTGAATTTGGTTGTTCATTTCCTGATATGCATACTATCTTTGAATCTGAATATCAGTCTGTTCCCCATTTGAGTCCATTTTGAATCCAACCCAATGATACTCCAACCTCCTTGTCTTTCCAGATTACCTGAATTTTTCCCAGCTATTTCTTTTTAGTTTCTGCTCTCTTCTCACTGTTCGATCTCCCTGTCAGCCCCTGAGAACAAAGGAAGACACATTCCCTGCTTTCATCTTAGGTATCTAGACTCCAAATTTTCCTGCCCTGTCCTGGCCCTGAGCTGCAATGACAGGAATAACTCTCTACTGTAGCAAACCCGGTGAGAGCCAAGTCACTGGGGAATCTGGTTTTGGAAATCTGCCTCTCTAGTGAGCATCTGAGAACTGCCATTTTCCCCAGGCTTTTAATTGGCCGCTTTGGGGCAGATTTTCCCAGAGATAGCAAAAAAACTTGAGAAAGAGCTTCACCTCCTGACAGCTCTTAGTATCATGCTGTAAACCATGGGCACAGGAGAGCTTTACAAAGCATCTCATTTGACTCAGTTCAATCCAGCCCAGTTCTCCTACGGGTTGTTCTCAAATAGTGACAGACAAATAGTTACAGACAAAAATTTTGAGAAATAATTAAAGAATCTGAGCTGCATGCTGGTACCCGGCTTGGAGTTTCAGCCAAAACACATGCAGTTTATCAAAGCTGAACAGGATTTTATTAGACTGAGGCAACCTTTTTAATTGGTGGTGCTACCAGATCCTATTAAAGTGAAATCTCCCTTCCTCACAGGGGCGCTGTAAGCATTAATTTGTTAATGACTGTACAATGATTTGATGATGAAAAGGATCATATTAACATGAAGCATTATTGTCCCTACAAATACAGGGATTGCCTGCTTTCATTACTCATTATGTACAGGGACATACCTATTATGAAAAGGGATGTACAGATAATAAACTTGATATTCTTTTCTACGGACTAATCCAGCATGTTTATGGTGTGTGCAGTGCAGGCAACAGGAATATTCCAGAGAACTCTGTTTAGATGGCAGAATCCATTGTGTGGAACGTAATAATGTGCATGTATGTGTCTGCACAAATCCTGCGTCTAAACATACCTTCAAACACATGCATACGCACTCTCTCTTTTCTATCCTCTATTAACCATGAGTTTTTTGCAGCCCTCCTTTTCCCACCTCAAACTCACCAGTGCTACTTTAATAACAAAATGCCTCTGTAAACAAACTCCAGTTTTATTTTATAACAGCGATGCCTTTTGTTGCCTATATTGACTACAATCCTGTGCTAAGCTCCTTTGGATACAAATATTTTTTTCATTTCTCTCCTCAATCAACCTTCTTGATGCTAACTAAGGCAGAGAACAAAAAACAATAACAAAACAAAAACAAACAAAAAAAAACCCAAAACAAACAAACAAAAAAATAAACCCTCACAAACCACCAACCCACATTGACTTATGCATTAATTCATGGAGCAATCTTGCAAATGTTCACATGGGTAATCCTTCCTCAAATGAATAATCCCTCTGACCACAGCAGAGTGATTAACAACAATGCAGATTAAGGTTTTCAGATTCTGGCCCATCCCCTGATGCTTGAGTTCTCACCCAAAGTTTAGTGGATGATGGTGCCTCTTCTTTTGTTATGTGTTATTAGAGGCCCACCTGCAGCTCTCAATTATTTCATTTGATTACGTAGCTAATATGCCCTCATCCTGTCAGCACTCCCTGCAAAGCCTAACAAGCTGAAGTAAACAATTCCAGCTGAGTTAGAAGACTTGGCAGGATTGGGCCCTTTAATAGCAGCTGTGAGCTGTATCTGATTTGTGATCAGACTGTCTTTTATTTTAACAGTCTCATGTTTCATTTAGAAAAAATCTTAATAAAAAATCTAGCAGAAAACCTGTGAGTATATGAGCTGGTAGAGCTAACTAGATCTAAAGAAGGAGAAATTGCTATTTAAAAGTAAAAGTCGCATGAATTTTTTCTTTCTTTGGAGCAAAATTTGCCTGCATTTAAAAATAAAATTCCATATATTGCTTATTTATTTGGGACAAAACCTGCCTGGAATTCTTTTTACATCATGCAGCTGATGGTTTTGTGTGCTGTGGGTCCAGGGATTTGAAGTTCAGCAGAAGAATCCCCCTCCAGCAACCTTTCAGCCTACTCCTGCCTTTCTTCTTTACTTGCTCGTTTCCTGGAGAATGAAGACAGTCAGGACTGATGTATCGCTGTGTCCCCCTTGCCTGCACCACACGATGTTCATTAAAAACTTGCTGCTAGCAAGGGCCTGATCCAGCCCTCTTGGAAGTCATTGGAAAGCTGTCTATTGACGTCATGGGGACGAGGAGCATACTAATGCATACAAGTACCTTTACTAATGCGGCCAGTTCTGTTAACAACACCGAAGTTGTTCACAGGATTAACAGCAATCAATCAAGCCCTTTGAAAGGCACATTAAAAGCCAAAGCCTGGTCTGCAAGCCCTTTTTCACAGGATGTGTGTAGGTACCTGTGGCAGGTCCTGCTGCATCCTTCTGCTCCCGGCCTGGTGGGGTGCCTTTTTCCAGCCTTGTTGATTTGGGGTAACATTTCTTCTGAGGAGGTAAAAATTGATGGCCATCTACCCCCAAAATAAATGCTTCCTGTGTGTTCAAAAAACCCCAAAATAAACAAAAAACATACTAACCAGAGAGAGGCAGGAGAAAATGGGGCTCAAATGGCTGTGGGGGAGGGCTGCTTTTCCCCTGTGAGAAAGGGGGAAAAAAAAGGAGAAAAAAAAAAAAAAAAAAAAAAAGTGAAGTGCTTTATTTTGGTCTCAAGCAGTTGAATAATTTTTTACTCTCCTGGAGAAACTGAAGCCTGATACAAAAGACCTTACCCTTACAAAATTCCTGTGGACTTCTCAGCTTCTGGATTGCTGAACTGGACCCACTGTGATTACACTGGGAACATTTCTCACCGGGGAACTGTTTAGCAAAACCTGGTTTATAGATAACAATTTCACTCCTCCTTTGCCTGTATCTGTTTAAAATCCGTTACAGCCCCTTGTACATGTGTAAAGGTGCTTATGGGGCATAGCTTATTTCCACCCACAGCAGCAGCTGTGTTCATCTTGGAGCCCTTGTAGCAATATTTGTGTCCGTATTATTTCATCCTGCCACCCCTCACAGCTGTGCCTGTGCACCAGGGGGCTGTACTTGAACAGCATCCATTTCTAAATGACTATACTTACAGCTCTGTGAAAACGGGGCGTGGACGAACTCAAAGTTTTAAAAAAATAGAGATTGTTATAAAAGGGACCCCCCGCACTGAGCAGCAAAATTACTCTTTTTACCGCCCTGTTCTTTTTAATTGGCTTTCATTTGGGATAAGCCGCGATTGCAGGCAGAGTGGCCTGCTCGTGGACAAGGTGTTAACAGAGCTATCCCTGGGATGGATCAGTGCCGGATGCTGTTTCACTTTCCACTGTAGTCGATATTTCTTCTTTTAAAAAAAGGTTTAGGTCTTCTTTCTAGTGAGTCCTCCTAGTTCTATCACGGGTGTGGTTTTAGGGATCAGAAAGAGCGGATATTGGGATTTTTAAGGGGCAGGGGGGAGGGCTGAAGGATTTGGTTTTATGTGGGTTTTGTGGCTGTCATTCTTTTATCACAGTCCAAGGCACAAGGCAGGATTTGAAAACAGGTGAGTCACGGGGCTGGGAATTTGGGAGCGGGGCTGTCTGAGGGTTTTACCCTCCCCGCAGCCCCTGGGTTGTCACATTTCCGTGTCTGTAGCCTTTAAAGGTTGCAGAAGTGTGCCCAGGAAGGAAAGACAGGCAGGCCAGCCCCCTCACCCCCTCGGCTTGGACCCCAGAACACGGCACGCCGGGTCAGACGGCAGACAATGCGCGGTGCCTGCCACCAGCCCGGCACCAGGCGGCCGACAGCCGCTGCTGCCCGTCAGCGCCCCAAGATATTTAAAGAGCCGTAAAAGGCAGTGCGAGCTACCGGGGGCTCGGCACGGGTGGCGCCCCCAGGTGCGGACCCCGGAGGGTGGGATGGGGAGGCTCCTCGGGGCCGGTCCCGTCCTGCCTCCCGTCCGCAGTGCTTCCCTGGCAGGATCGGCGGTGGCCCCGGGGAGGGGCGCAGTCCTGCCGCCCCCCGATCCACCCCCGCTCCTCTGCTGGCAGGACAGGGGAGCACCCTCAGACACAACAGTAGTTGGAACAGCCGAGCCATCTGCAATGGGGTGATTTTATTTTTCTTTAAGGTTTTTGTTGGTTTTTTGGTTATGTTGGTTCGGTATTTTGATTTGTTTTTTATTTTTAACGGGAGGCGGAGAGGACGGGGGACCGGGTGGGTTGGCAGGACACTGCCTTTCTTCTCTGTTATTAAAACAAAAGCCAAATAAAGTGGAAAGGCGGTAAAGCTTGCTCCTTTCTTTTGTTTGTTTGCTTGTTTTTAAAACAGAAATAAAATAAAATAAAATAAAATAAAATAAAATAAAATAAAATAACCCAACAAACCCTGGTCAGTAAAGCAGGCAGGAAGGTTGAAATTTTAAACTAATAACCTCCTTCCTCCGCGGCTGCCCCTTCCGTCGGCTGTCACACGTGTTACCTGCGCTCCCGGGGGACGGGAGGCCGTGGGGGGGGGGTCCCTCTCCCAGCCCGCCCTCCTTCCCCAACTCCCCGGGGCCGCCGCCGCCTCCTCCGCGGGGCTCCGCCGGCGGCGCCGGGAACAATGGCCGGGGCCCCGCGGGGCCGGGGCGGCGGGGGCGCGGCGGGGGCTGCGGACACCCCCGGGGCCGGCGGGGAGAGCCGGGCGCCGAGCGGCTGCAGCCCGCCCGCCAGGGGAGACGGGGTTCAGGCCAGGTAACTCGCAGGCTGCTCCGAGCTCGCCTGCTGGTGTTCCTCCGAGCTTCATCCGCGCGCGGCTCGCACGGGAAGCGGGAGAACAGGAGAAAAGGGAAAGGGGAGAAAAAAACAGCGAGGGGAAAATTGCTCGGAGCGCACGCAGAGCCTTGTTTTGTTACTGTCCGGATTACTGTTATTATTATTTGGGGGACAAGGGAGAGTTGTGTCCTTAATCCGAGGCTCCCTGCCCTCCCCACCCCCAGATGCTATGAAACAAGAGCTGATTTCGTCTCTACTATACCGTACATTTTGTCTAGAGAGCATTGTTCGGACAAGCAACTCCCGATCACTGATGACTACAAAATACGATTTATGTTTCCATCAGAGACAGACAAAATATCCTGATGGCTTGAAAGTCGGGCAAGAAAACCTTACTTAATCAATCCCTTTCCAGTATACGCACGCACATACACACACAGAGCCCGTATAGGAGATAACGCCCGCACTGACTGTACATTAAATAAATATCGGCAGCACGAAAATTAACAACAGTCATTTCGATATTTTTCGTCTCCCTCCAAAATGCTACAATGATATAGTTTGTGCATTCCTAGTTTGATGTCATCATCAGTAACATCATTTATATTAAAAAAAAAAAAAAAAAAAGAGAGCTTAAAGAGCATGCATTTTTTTTTTTTTTTTTAGATGCAACATGAACAGATATAGTAAAGAGAGCTTGTAACATCACAATCACAACAACAACAGCAAAAACAACCTCTGAGCCGGGGGATTCATCCGTATCTGAACTGCTTTTTATTATCATTTGCGAAATTATAATAAGAGTAAACAATAAGTAAGAGGCATCATAACAGAAAGAAGTCAGAACATCTTGGGTCTGGGTTTTTTTCCCCTCTCAAATAAAAAGGCAGATTTCCCGATGATCACTGAAATTATAACGACAGCGATTGATCGGAGGGCTTGCAAAGGAAAAGGAAAAAAAAAATCATCATCATTGGTCCTAAAAACGCAACCGTTCCCCTTTGCTCACTTGGCACAATAGAAATTGACTGTCTCTCAAAGAGCCATGCGCCTAGTGCTATTTATAGCCAGGGGCTGTGTTGGAAGATACCATTAAGCCTCTGCCGGGCAGACAGACAGGGGGGTGGTTGAATGGGAGGAGGGGGTTTAGCCAGAGTAGAGGCAAAAGCAATCCCCCACCCTTAGCCTCCCTTCCCCGTACACACACACATCCACACACTCACACCCCACCCCCTAGTCTGGCTGGGAATTTGAACCGATCCAGCCTGTTTAAACGGAAAGGACACAGATCTTCAATGTAAAAAAAAAATCAGATCAGACCCAGAGAGAGAGAGAGAGAGAGAGAGAGAGAGAGAGAGACAGAGAGGGAGGAGTGTGTGTGTGTGTGAGTGTGTATGTGTGTGTGAAAGAGGGAGAGGGAGAGAGAGAGCGAGAGAGAGGGAGAGAGAGAGGGAGAGAGAGGGAGGGAGAGAGAAAAGAAGAGGGGGAAAAAAAGGAAAGAAGATTTTCTCTATGTATATAAAGATGGCCACGTTAGCAAACGGACAACCAGACAATACCAGCCTGAGTAGCAATCACAGCAACCCCAGCACCAACGGGCATATGAACGGATTAAACCATAGTCCCGGAAACCCATCCACCATCCCAATGAAGGACCACGATGCCATTAAGCTCTTTATTGGGCAGATCCCCCGTAACCTGGACGAGAAAGACCTCAAACCGCTCTTCGAGGAGTTCGGGAAGATCTATGAACTGACGGTGCTGAAGGACAGGTTCACTGGCATGCACAAAGGTGAGTTACCTCCTGAACTTTCCCGGGAGAGATCGAGAGAGAAAGGCAGGCTTCCTCTCCCTCCCTGGCTCTCTCTTTCTCTCTCTCTTTCCTTTCGATTTCATTTCATTTTATTTCATTTCTGGTTGGCCCGGGGGCGGAGGAGACAGGCTGGGGGGGCAGGGAAAGAAATAATAGACCCATCCTGGGAAGAGAAAAGCGAGAGTCAGGGTAGGGAGTCAGCTCCGTTTGTCTTATTTAATAGTATTTTTTTTTATTTCTTTCCCCGCTTTTTTTGGGGGGTGAGAGGCAGCTCCCGGGGAGCGCCGGGCGAGCGGCGGCGCGGGCGCGGGGCCGGCGGCAGCTGTCCGCGGTGCTGAAGCCAGAGCGGGTGCTCCTTATTTACCTTCGGGAGCCGCTCTTCGTCAGCCCAGGGGTGTGTGTGTCCGTCTGTCCGTCCCTGGGTTTGCTGGCAACTCCTGATTTTACAACTGTTCTGTATCTAGCACCGGCGGCTTTTTATTTTCTTTCTTTTTTTTTTTTTTTTCTTCTTTTTTTTCTTTTTTTTTGGGGGGAGGGCAATTTTTTTATTTTTGCCACTGTCACATTTATAATTTGTAGTCCTCTGCAAAGCAAGAAGTGGAGCAGAGTGAGTTGCTCCAAGAGAAATATTTCATTTGATTCTATTCAACACGAGAACAGGGATATAAACAACAATAAAGAAGCCCATCTTAAGCGGGGCAGGGGTGTGTGCATAAAATCACAAGTATGTGTGCATGTGTGGGAGAAGGCAAGACAGAAAGGACAGGTGGCAGCTTAGTTGCAGAGGGAAGAAGTCTCTGACCAGGAATATTCCAAGCACTACTTTAAGGTGCCCGAAGTCCACGCTGGGAACTTTTTAGGTTTTCTCTAAGGGTAGTGGAGATGAACGCCTCACGCAATGCCTCACTTGCTCCATCTCTGCCCGCTCATTTCCCTTCCCAGCTTAAGCACTCCGGAGGTGCCTATCAGATTAGATGGTGCTCCGTTTTGGGGGTGGGGGAGGGTGCGTGTAATGGGGGAGAGATGCTCAGATCCTCGGGTAGGAAAGTAGGACTCGCAGGGAGGAAGTTGAAGAAAATTTGCATGGTAGCCTTGCTTAGGTGCAGGAGAGAACCAGGAGTGATGTGAGCCACCTTATTAACTCAGATTCTGTATAAGAATGTGTATTTGTGTGTTTATATTTATTTTTAAAAAATAAAAAGGGACAAAAAGACCGGGTCAGAAGTGAATGGGGTGTGACTCCAGATTTAGTGCAGGAGGAGAAAGCCTTTAGCATGGGGCCACAGGGAGAAGTGTGGAAGTTGTATCTTTTACAGGACAGCTTCAGTACCAGTGTCTAGTTCAGCTTGCTGGACTCCTGACAGTCACCAGTAATGACATTACTGGCTTCCCAGCTTTCCAGATGTCTTGGCAAGTTGTAAATCTTGAACTTAATGACATGTTTAGCTGGCATCTCTTCCTCCTTCCCACTCACTCCCCTCCTTGCTTCCACTCTCAGGAAATGCGAATGAAAATATACCCTGACAGTGCAAAGTACCAGTTTTACACAGACTAGAGAAAATGTTCAGGGCTCGGGGACTAGGGACTCAGTCTAAGTTGTAGGATATTTCTTTCATCCTTTCTTGCCCATCGCTTCAAACACCCTTCTCATTTTTAAAATGATCAGTGTAGCTCTTTTGAACCTCGCTTTCTTTTCAAACTGTCTTCCTAGAAGCCACATCAAGGTCTGACTGGTATCATTTAAACATGACATCTCTACTATAATAATTATTAATAATAGCAATAAAAATAACAGTAAGAAGTGCAGGGAAAGAAAGGTCCTGAGAGATTATGTCTAATAGTGAGGGTAGATACTGAGCTCATCTGTGTGTGTGCATGTGTTTGCAAGAAATTGTCTAAGGTTTCCGTAAAATACAAATAATAGTAGTAAATGCTACACTGAAGAGAATCTCTCAACATAGTGTAGAGGAAATCTTTGAGCTAACACTTCAATAAAGTATTTTTTTTATATATATAGTAGGAGGTTACGGTGATTTGCTGATGAGATTTTTATTCTTTTGTTTATGTTTTACATTAAACCTGAGATTAATCATTCTGTGCGCTAACTTCGATTTCTATCCCAAAGATCTGAGTTCTCTCTCTTTCAGTTCAGTTTTCCTTTTACTGTATGCCTGTATTC
This sequence comes from Zosterops lateralis, assembly GCF_965231275.1. NCBI lineage: Eukaryota > Metazoa > Chordata > Aves > Passeriformes > Zosteropidae > Zosterops > Zosterops lateralis. The sequence continues at coordinate 23,727,840 of NC_139800.1, read as the reverse complement.
AGTGAGAGAAACTCAGGAAGGGGGAGAGAGAGAGAGAGAGAGAGAGAGAGAGAGGAGGAGAGAGAGAGAGAGAGAGAGGGATCATTTATCTTGCTTGGATGTGTTTAACACATATCCCTGAATTAAGCAAGATACTAACTTCATTTCCCTTCATTTCATTTCTGTTGTAAAGCTGCAACCTAGGAAAAAAGCCAGGTAGAGAATCTTGTCACCTCATCAAATCAAATTGCATGAGTTCATCTCAAAATAAACAGTCATTTTTAACCTACTATAAGTTTTGGACTTTGGAAAAAAAATATGGTGATTATTGTTATTTTGTGGGTTAGGGTTTGAGCAAAGGTTCAATAGACACCAGGTTGCCAGCATTTCAGAGATCAGTTTTATTTAGTACATCCGAGAAGAGTTTGAACTCCTTTCTAGCGATGCCGCTGATTTATTAGCTAATCCTGATAAAAATGTGCCCCTGGCTACCTGGAAAAAAATTACTTTCTTGCCAGTAGTGATTAATTACTGTTAAGTCAAAAAGCGTGATGGGGCTTTGAAGTATGAGGGTTGTGTTTGACTTTTTTTACTATTATTTTATTCACTTTATTTCATTTTTAATCTATTTTTTCCTCTTTTCTTTTTCTAAATGCAGTCATGTGAAGCATTATATTCACTCAGATGTCCTTATTTTGGCTTTGCTTTGCAGGCGTAGGTGAAGAATTGCATAAAGATAGTCCAACTTGGCTCACAGGGGTAGGTTGGCAATACAAAACCCCAAGATGCTTTCCATAAGAGATGCATAATGGTTATACATTAATTGATCCATCACTCTCAGTTGATTTCATTCCTAATTCAGGGGATGAGGCTGTGGCAGTGGTGCACCCTGAAGGGTTAATAGTAGGCTGTAGTTTATTTTAGTGTGCGGAAAGCAAACCTTGGGTGTAGACGGGAAGAAAGTGGGATTGTTCTAGGAGGAGGGAAGAGAGAGGAATAAGCTTAAAGTAAAAAAAACAGCAACCGGAGTAGTTTCAGGTGTAAATTCATTGAAATGAGATCAAAGCGTGTGTATTCTTGAAAATATTACGAAGACATCCTATTGCAGTGCCCCCATATAGCAGGAGGAAATCAAAAATTAAGAATCTAAAGTACATTACTATGCCCTCCTCCAAGAAAAACTATCACGAAAGGAGAGTGAAGTCCCAGGTTCTCTCACCAGCAGCCCTGGCTGATACCAGTACAGACACCAGGAAAGAGGCAGGGGATTATGATTCTCTTGCAGATATGCAAAGAGAAAGGGTACAGAGGAAGCTGCATGTGGGAGAAGGTGGGAAAGGCTTGCCAGATCCCTGAGAAAATAAGCTTTCATAGCACGAGCATAGCTGGTCTATATTTCCCCCATCCTCACTTCTCTCCACACGGGGCAGGAACAGGCTCCTGCTCTGGTACTTTGCTGTAGGGTTGGGAAGAGTCTGTGTGCTGATATCCATAGGTAGAAATCTGCCGGGGCTGAGCTGACCCACCCACACACTCACACATACACACACATGCACTGAGTTAACTAATCACACTTTTACAAGACATTCATTCATAACTTCTCCCCATCTTATCTAGCTGTGGAGTATGCTTAAAGGCTGAGTTACTGGGAGATATAAAGGTTAGTGCTCTCAGGACAGCCATATTATAATGCATTATCTTTGAAGTCATTTAAGGCCAATTTAAGTGGTATTTAGTATAATATTTATGAATTAATGTAATCTAAATATAGGACTGTCCCCATAGGTTTAAACAGTCTTTTCTATTGAAGCTTGCTTGTACCCGAGGCCTGGGAAATGTTTTAATTTAAAACACACAGGTCTCCATATTATTCTATTTAATAAGTCAGAAGAAATCAGCATTCCGTAATTAACTGATATTTACTGAAACATATGCGAGTGAATGCACTTAAAGTGTGGAGATAGTGTTCAATAAGAAAGCAAGAGTCTCGCGTAGACTTGAGACCAACAACACTCTGTCAACCTTTTTTAGGAGTGGAAAAAGCACAAACCCCCTAAAACCTCCTTGAAATACACTGCTGCAGTCCTGTGGTTGGGATGTTTTTCCTACCTGACCCAAACCACACTCCGTAAGCATTCAACGCAGGTAGAAAAATGCAGTATGAAAAGAATAGTTTAGTTCTTTTACAGCTTTACCATCTTAAAAGTATAAATAATTTTGAAAATTAAGACACCTCTGGGGTAGGGAAATAGGGTTTCCATTCATTATATTCTGTTCTGTTTGATTACGAAGATAGATGATATATAAATTAAAACCTTGTTAAGTTTAAGGATGTTTATGAAGGTTTTGGATATGTCAGAAATTCAAAGGCGCAATGAAAATGAGCATTCAGTAAAGATGATGTGTATGTTTATATGCAGAAATGTATAGTTTTGTGTGTGTATACATACAGAAAAAGAGATGTGTACACATTCATGTGTACAGCCTTTGGGAAACGGAAATTTTAGTTGAAAAGAAGCACAACGCAATACAGGTGCTGAATAAACTCCTCCATAATTGAAACATAAGACTTGCCTGGCTGAAAGCAACACATGCAGCATTTAGTACGGTAGTAAACCAAACAAGTTTTAGGGAGGTAAACGCACAAATAAACTGGAATAATACAGAGGAGACTTAAGCCTTAGGTCTAAAGAACAGCCCCTTAAAACAGTCACAATTCAATTGGATAATTGATGGAAGAGAGAAACAAAGCAACCCCCCGTTCATTAAAATCTCCTGTATTTATGAGCGTCTATGTGTTTTGATAATGTCAAACAGATAGACCGGATTGCTCCATAAATTAGAAGGGCATATGTTAACTCTTTTTTTTCAGGGGTCTGGACATGGATTCTGGTTTCTAAAAGCAGCTGCAGCCAGTTATGATGCTGTTGTTACAGTTGTGTCAGCATTTCCAATACAAACTCTAATTTTCTGGGATCTCTTTCTTGCCTGTCAAGTTTTGCACTGAAAGCTCTTCCTCAGCTAGTCCCACTACCATATGAACTAATCATCCTTAAAAAATGGATTTGTTTAAAAGTTACATTATTGCAGAAAAAAAAAAAAAAAAGAAAAGAAAATAAAGTTTGTGTGTCCACAGCTTTTGTTCCTTCTCTTGTATTTCGCCAGGTTAGACTCTACATTTCTTACACTTTTACAGATTACAATTGCTTCCGTCCCTCAATATCTACATATACTGATGCCTTTGGGCATTTTATGGAATAAAAATGGGTGCTTTTTTCCTTTAAAAAAAACTATTAGGAATTAGGAACAACCAAATTTCATAGTATTTATTTGTCCCTACCAAGATTTTTAATTAAGGGGCGAAACAGTAGGAACAGGGGGAGGTTTGGTCTAGTTTTATGCCATTTTTTTCCAGTATCGAGCCAGAAAATGTTGGAAATTTCAGCACTGAAGTAGAGGGGAAAACTGAGGATCCTTGTCACCTTGCATGAGAAGTGTGGTTCATCTGGTCCTGCATCCCACATCTGCTAGTGGCCAGTGCCACCGGCAGGGCTTTCTTTAGCAGAGGATTCAAATTGCATAGCATAAGAAAAGCTAGGCAGCTGATGGAATAGCCTTTTGGAGGAGATTGTCATAAAACACCTGGAAATTTTGTCTGGGTACAGGGTCAGTGAGATTGTAGAAAGTGTCTTGTGTTTGACTGAAAAGCGGATTGTACCTGTCAGGCAGGGCAGGCAGAGAACTCTCTGTTCATGGTGGTCAAGAACAAAAGACCGGAAGGGTTTGAGTGATCAAGGAGGGTCTCCTCCAGCCTCAAGAGCTGGAAGTATGCAGTCACATTTTTCAACAAGACATCAGGCTGTTTTTTTATCATGCATACCCTGTACGCATGCATACCAGCCGCATTGACCGACAGACCATAATGACACTAAAGGAGCTGTTACTGTCCCTCCCGTCAATCAAGTGTGAACCGAGGCAGGTTTATGCGAGAAGCAGTAATGGTTCCAAGGGAGAAAAAGTGGGGGAGATGATCTAGGCTGTTGGACCGCTTACCCGCATTTAAAATAGAGAGAAATCATCAGATGCCCAAAGTGCCCAAAGACCCATACGGGTGTTTGCTGTAGCCTCAAAGCAATATTCAAAAAAAAGCAGGGGCTGGAGAGCTCAACGTGACCTGTCCATCAAACCACTGTGTGATTTTGGCCCCGTAAGAGTTTGCACTAAGCAAGTGAGGTGTTAAGGAAACTAAGTTGAATCCTGACTTTAACAAATAGCTGGTGCTTCATTAATCCCTGCACCACCTTTACTTCGGGAGCAAAGGCCTGTTACTTGCTTGCTGGGAAAAACGCAGTGAGATTTCTGCTATCACTTAGGTGGCTTCACATTTGCAAATCCTGCTTCAGGTTTGCACTTAGTGTTTCACATTCCCTTTAAAATTCTGGATTATGGGTTTACATAGCAAACCTCAATATTTGCAGGTAATGCTACTAATTTCTGCGCTTGCTGACTTGTCCTTTAACTTAGCTTTATTTCTGTAAGTGAAACTAAAACTAGAACTGACAAAAGCCTGATCTCTGCCACAGTGCTCACTCACTTATATATCCACCAACATTTTTATGACTGTTGCTGGGGTTTGTCATGATGGACTGACCCTTATGCATTAAAATATGCTGCAGAAAAAGGGAAAAATATTAACCATGGTGAGTAAAAATTATGGTTTTCTTCCAGTTACTGAGCTGGGGTACATGTTACAAGAGTGTCTCTTTCCCTCTACCTCCCGAGGAGCCATTGTCACGTTTTGGAGATCTCACGATCTACTGAGTCACTTTGTCTGTGCTGCATCTCTTGGTGTGGTCTGGAGTCAGGATGTCATCACAGAAATTGCATTTATTTGCTTTTGTCACTGTAAGCCACAGCCTGAATGCACATGCAGGTGAATGCAGCTTTTAATGTGCATTCATTATATCCAACTGACATCTCTTTGAAGGAAGAGAGGGCTTATTATTGTCGCTCCTTAAAATAAAGATGGATGAGAGCTCTAAACCTCTCAAATAAAGTGCCTGACCATATATAGTAGCTAAAAATAAATCATATATGGCCATCTATTCCATGTAAATGAATGGCAAGACACATAGATATAGACATTGTGTTAAGTTTGTCAAGCAGAACCAGCCAAAAATATTGATCAAGGCAAGGGGGAAAAATTGATAATGAACTGGATTCGAAGAAGACTTTAATTGACAGTGACTTCTGTGAACCAGCTTTGGACAGTATATATAAACTGACCACGATGTAACTTTATTGCAATGCACTCTCCTGTAATTAATTGTCACCTTTGTTAAGACTGGCTACAGATCAAAGGTTTAAAGATACTTAACAGGTTCTTGGTAACAAACCCTTCAGATGCATTAGAAATATCCGACAGCTCAGCCAATGAGGCATGCAGATTTCGATCTACCTCACCCTTATCTGTTTATTTCTTCCTCCTTTGTTGAACACAGAAAGTCATTGTTTAACATTAACTATTTAATAGATTAGTTCATTGGCAATTTTGATGCCTCCAGGGGTATATGATTGTGGTGATGGAGACTTTTACTGTAAGGTTTTTCAAAGTATTTTGTCAATGGAAAGTTGTTTATGGTTTGGTAGACCAAGGTGTAGTGCAGACACAGTGTGCAGTGCAGACTATTCCTACCTCTTTACATCGCTAAGGTGTTTAATTTCCTTATTTAAATCCAGAAAACGTAAAAAGAACATAAAAACAAAACAGCAACAATAACAACAAAAAAGTGTCGCTGAGAATGAACTTTTATGGGAAAACTGCATATGCAGTGAGATAGGAGTGTGCCTGGCATTTGTAAATCACCCACATACAACTATTTATTTTATGTGCATGTTAATGAAAACATGCATTCAGAACAGACAGGATAATACAGATTGCTAAATCATTCCTTTCTAAAAGACAGTACAGAGAACATACTCTTATGTGAAAGTTGCAGGTGATTTAAGAGAGTATTCCTAGAATCGTATGCAGAGTTTAACACAATACGTAACCATTTGCTCATTACGCTATTTTAACGATACAGTCACATTTAATTAATTCATCTCTGGTTTATTTGTACATTTTGTCTGAGCCTTCAAAATATTTTAGAGGCTACCAAGCTGCCTTTCCAGTGCAGATAACTCTGGACATGAAGCTTCTTCAATCAGAATAAAAACGGAGCTTTGCAGACAGAGTTGGTCTGATGAGATCTGACTGCATATTTGGCCTGTTTCTAATTCAAATGCCTGTGTATATACTACACAGGGACTGTGTATGCATGCATGTATGGAAAGGGCAGACTTACATTTGTACATAGTTCCTCTCCTTTTCAGTCCCTAAGGATAGATTCGCGTCACATAATATGCATCACTCACTGCAAACGCGCACAAATATCTTTGTCGGACTCAGTAGCTTCTTGCAGGTAGATGTATAAAGCAGCATCAGCCTGATAATATCCCTATAAAACAGCGCTTCCTTCTTAGGATCGAGAGGGATGAAGGTTGTCAGAAGATCAAAAGATATATCACAGTGTGCTTGTAGAAATCCCCTGATTATGTTTCCTCTCTATAATGCTCTAATTCACTATTTGATCAATTGTAAAAGGACCAGTGCTTTAGGAGGAAAAAAAAGTATTAGGTTACTAGATGCTTCAGGGTGAGTGAAAATCACACCTAAAATTATATGTAGCAATACAGCAATGAACTTGTCAATACTTCTTTAAGGAATCTGACAGCCCTGTATGAGATACTCAGTTTTGTGAGCAAAGGTCACAATATAGGTATTGCTTATTAAGACTATTGATAGCCTAGTTGACCAATCTAACCAGAGACTGTATAATGTACCTCCTGTTAACAGGTGGGGAGGAGAACTATGAAGAATTTACAGAATTGCCCACATGTAATATTAATAATATTGATTGATTCTAATTAAATAATAAGGTAAAAATGCACTTCTTTGAAATGGTGCATGGAGGAAGCAGGGGGAGAGTAAGATACCTTTGCCGAACAGATTGAATTGGTTTCCACCTCTCTGAAAGTTAACCTAGAGGAAATTCAGTTTTCTTGCTTAGGCTCCATTTCCTTGTCATTATTTCACCCAACACAGATGGAAAACAGATTTGCTTTTTTCTAGGATCGGGTCTTGGCCCGGCAGGTACACAAAAGCCAGGGACCTGAGAAAGTTCTCGCTGCGAGGAGCTATTTAGTCAACAACTTCAGCCCCAGTCAAAATAGGATTAATCCTAGAGACTTCTTTTTCAACATAGAATTGCAATGAAAGTGTTTAATTTTTTTTTCCCCCCACACTTTTATCAGCATTTAAGGGATGGGGGAAAACATGCTGGAAATAACATGTGATATTCACTGTGTAAAATCTATAATTGATAAAAAAGGACTTTGCAGAGCAGCCACAAACCTACCCCAAAGCCTGCTGAAGTCCAGAAAAAAACCCTACCTCGCCTGCAGCTCTGTTTGGATTGGGCTCGAAGTTTCGGGCAGTTCTGCAAGATGCCGCTGGTTGAAGCAGGAGCGGCTGCTCACATGCGATGTGGCTGACTTAAGGTTGTTATTCACTTAAACCCAGACACATAGACCTGGCTTCATCCGAATTTCCTAACTACTGCCTGTGCAACAGTAGGCTGCCTTATCTAGGTAAGCTAGTTAACTCCTTTGCTATACCATTCAGCTTCACCTATTTTCTTTCCAGTGTCCATATGGTAGTTTCAAGAAGGTTTGCATGTCATTGCCTTCTTTTTTCAGTTTACAGGGGGTTTTTCTTTTGTTAGCATTTAATTGCTTTTAAATGCGATTTATTTGATCGTATTCCATCTTCAATAATACATGGATGAGGATACAATTTTTCACCCTCTTTTATAAAGATATATTGTTATTCAATTATGCATTTCTGTGGGATTTGCTCTGTTTTGTTCATTCACAGGGAGCTTGGTTATTTTTACTTGGCTTTACTTTTTCCTATCATCTTTTTATTATTATTTATATGGATTTTTTTTTTCTTTTTAGAAAAAGGAATCTCATTCAAGATACTGGCAATAAAAGAGAAAAGTAGCAGTGGAAATGAGGAATGGGCAAGACAACCAACAAAAATCCTTTGGCAAAATTGTTTAAAAGCATGCCATTTATTTGCAAGAGGGGATACAGCCAATTTTGATACCCAAAAAAAAAGAGTATCTTAGAAATTATTTAACTCGAAGTTTAGGAATTGTTAGAGATGGGAAAAAAAAAAGCAAGTCAATCTGCAGGAACGCTTGCAGAAAAGGCACCTAAAGACCTTGCAGGAGGCAAGGGTGCCAGAGTGGTGTTTGTTTCTACATTCTGCTAGGGATCTGGAAAAGTTAACAGCAAATTAAACAAACAAATAATAAAACCAAGAAATACACACATTGCCATTCCTTCTGAATTATTTGTAGTGGCTAATACACCTCAGAGCTGCGCTGTTTAAATTGGTGCCTGTGCCTGCAGCTTCATTCAAAGGAAAGGCATTATCTGGTGGATGAGGGCGGGTGGTGAGGACGCCTAGGTTCTAATCACAGCGTGGATAATTACTCACCAACACTCTCTGATGGAGTCACTTAAGCTCAGTGCCTTCAGGCCTGAACTGAAACCTGTTGAATCAATGGAAAGATTCCTATTGGCTCTAGTGAGCTATTGATCTTTCATTTCCCCAACTTCAATATTAGACCAGCTGGATTTTTTTTTTTTTTTTTTTTTTTTTTTTTTTTTTTTTTTTTTTTTTTTTTTTTTTTTTGAGTGAGAGAGAGAGAAGGTAATGGCATAAATTTGACATTTACTTTTTTCTGTGTAAAGGTTTTGGTATATCTCTGATGGTAAATGTATTAGATCAGAGCCTCTTTCAGCATAGATCTGGAAAACATGCTTTGAAAAACACTCAGTGAGGGCATGGAAAATTAGCTTTGCTCATTTCACTTGTAAATGCATATTTGCCCCTGCTTTGCTAAGAAAGGGTCAATGGCAATATTGCCAGTTTTCTTTGTGTGAGTAGGATTCAGCCTTTGTAATTTCTCTGTCTACAGGAATGTCATCATTCACTGATTCAGGATCTTGTTTTATTTTTTTCCCCCTCTTTTAGTGAATCACATACATACTCTTCATTGTTATGGCAACTGAGGGAGCTGCAAAGCAAGGATTTGATGAAGGGATACATCCCACCTTTCTTCTTTAAGGGCCTGATCCAAGCCTTTGCAACATAGTTTGGATCAAGCTGAAGGTATCTGCCTCCACTGGGTCAGTAAAAAAGCAAGTTCCCTCTAGACAAGTGTACTCCTGCCCTCAGTACAGGCAGATGGAATTGGCAGTCGTCGCCCATTTGCTGAGCGCCGACCCAACACTCTCTGAAGTCAATAGTTAGACTCTGACCCAGCCTCACAAACAACAGAGAGACACTGTGTGAATCCTTAAGCAGTGATGTGAGTATCCCTGACTTTGGCAGAGCAAGATAGTCCAGAAGGGAGTTTTCACGGCTGCTACCCAAGGTGTAGGTTGGGAGGAATAAACAACATCCCAGTGCCCTTAGGTATCCAGCCGCAAAAGATTTAATTTAGTAATGTTTTTATCAAAGAGGAGAGTTTCAGGTGATTGCCTACAGAAAAGATCAGACAAACAAATGAATTAGGCTTCTTGTGATTTTTCTTTAATTATTTCAGCTGTAGTTTTAGTTTGTTCATCAGTAGCAATGTACATGGGATTATTTTGTTTGTTTGGGGTCTTTTTTGGTGTTTCCATCCCATCTGTGCTCATGTGTTTTATGAAATAAATGAAGGAGCTGGAGTGTGCATGTGGTTATGTGTGTGTGTGTATAGAGTCGATTATCTAACCCCTAGTCTATTTGAAATCATCACAGTGCACTCAAGTCAATGATATTCTGTCAAAGGTGGAGAGGAAGCCTGCGTGCAGTGTGAGTGTGTGAATGCGATGCTGTTTGATTGCCTGAAATCCAACTAAGTCTCAGTTTCAAAGGCCTGGGGGCAGCAGAGAAAGTATTTGTTTGTTTAAATATTTATATATTTACTCAGCTTTACTGACAGTGTTTGCAGATGGGGGAAAAAAGAAAAAAAAATGAAGAAGGAATGTTGGGTGTTGGGTTCTTGTTTGGAGGGGAACGTGTGTTGTATTAGCCTCAATCTGTTCTCCCATACAACATATAGCTGCTTTGTGCTGTTCAATGGTCATTTGTTACTGACCGGCTCATTGAAAAAGGCCAGAGAGGTGCTGGTAGAATTAGATTTCAAGAGTTTATTCATAAAAGGATTTGCACAATAGGTGTGTCATTCCCTGTGTTTTCCTCTGCACCGATTCAGGGATAGGACTTCTGGCAGCAGCTTCTTAATTCAAAAATAAATAGCTGAGCCACCAGCAAACCAGGTGACGCTGCTGTGACAAAAGATACAGGTCCGATTGCTGGGTGAGCAGATCACTTCCTTGGCTCAGGCCTCTATCCTTGGCCTCCACCTTTGCTGTTCAAGTGCAGCACCCAGGCTTTCACTCACTGGGCTTGCATCCAAGACCAGCTCTTCATCCTGGCTTCCCAGCCTTCCTTGCAGGTATAGGTGTGGGTGTGTGGACCACAGGCTTAGATCCACTCCCATATCATGCATGTCCTTTCCCCTGGAGCTGCCACTCCAGGCTCACTGCTTATTCCCACTTGTCATCTTACCATGCTCATGAGTCATTTATTTTCCACAGCCAAGCTACAGATCATTTTCCCCAGCTCTCACCATCGCTGTTTACATTCCTCTTCCCTTGGTTCAGCTCTGCACCGATGTTCTGCCCTCGCACTGTCCCTTGCAGAAAACACCAGTTCATGTCACAAGTCACCACCTGGGTTCTCTCAGACCATGCTACCTCTCTCTCCTCTTTTCTCATCTCCTTCCCTAGCAGATTTGAGGAAATGGAAGCCATGCTTTTTCAGAAAGCAAAACAGCCATGTGTAGTAGCAGAAAGACCTGCACTCACGAAATATGCAGAAATACGGATGCACAGACACCTTTCTGAATGTAAACTACTAAGAGGGCAGAGAGAAAAACATTTTTCTTTTTCCCTTTTGGGGTTTGAAGCTCAATGTCCTCTTTCAAAGATAAGAAAAAAAAAGAAAAAAAAAAATAGTGCAGCAAGCCTTTAATTTCACCAAGACAGTTGCACCTTGTTTTTTTTTTTTTTAACTTTGCTTGTTTCATTAAATCAGCAACTGGTTTTTCACACCTGAACAAAGATCCTACATATGTTTTCCCTCGAATTCTAAAAATTGTGATCTTATTCTTAACTATCCCTGACAGTCCATTCTGGGACTACACTTCAGCTTCTTGCAAATATTTTTTTTCCTGCTGTTTTGAAACATAACTACCAGAACTTTATTTCCAGAACCCCTCTCTAGCAATACAAAATTAATGCAAGAAGGCAAAATAAACATTTGATGTAGTGTTGCATCAGAGTCTTTTTCATTCAGAGGTAGGTAGGAAGGGATTAGGAGCCTATTTCTAGCCCAGTCCTCTTACTAACCCTCCATATTCTACCTGATCCCGTTCCTAGACCTTGTTCTTCCTTAGTGTGCTATGTGTAAAGAGGAATTTATGACATCCAGCTTTGCAAAGAGCTTTGTGTGTATTTAAGGCAGATGTCATGCTGTAGCTTTAGCAGTGATGGTCTAAGGTTATAAATGAGACCACATTTGTAAAGAGAGGTAATATCTTTTATTAGTCCAGCTGATATATCTGGAGGGAAAAAAAAAAAAAAAAAAAAAAAAAAAAAAAAAAAAAAAAAAAAAAAAAAGACTTCCTTGTGTGCCTGAAAGCTTGTCTATTTTTTTCCAACTATATCACTCAGTCTAACAAAAGATATTACCTCTCCCAGCAAGGCTTGTCTCATTTGAGGTGTAAAGCATGTAGGCTAGTAATTTAGGCCTGGTTTTTGTCTGTCTTGAAGGATTAGACTTTTCCTCACCTACGTGAACAAGTGAAAAAGCACCCTGGGTTGGTGTCCCTGTCTCTCACTTTCTGTGATCAGCGGCGGTGGCCATCTCACAGGCATTGAGAGGTGCAGAGAAACTCTGACAGCCCCTGTTTTCTGATCTTGGAGATGTCCTTCCTTTTTTGCTGCTCTGCTCCCTTCCAAAGCACCACATGCCCTCTCCTCACCCCTGCGACTGTGATTTATTTATAAAATTGCTGCGTGTATGTGTGTGTGCGTATGTGTGTGGGCAACCACACAAACATCCCCAAACTGCCGAGCAAGCTGATGAGCATTTTCTAATGTATTTAGCAAGAAATAATGCAAACCACAGGCAAAAAGTACAAGGACAACAGGTAAAACGCTTAAGCCAGGGATGACTTTGGAAGAAAGAGATTTTTTTTCCACAGCTATGAATAAATTGCAGCCCCCTCCATGGCTGGGAGTAGCATTTTGGTGGGGATTTTTCTGTTTGTTTTTTTTTAATTTTATAAAGTCTTGCCAAAAATACTGAGCAGCAGAAATGAATCCAGAAACGTATAGCAAGTTCTCAGACACAGCAAAATCTGACTCGTACGCATAAGGCAGCAGTAGTCAGAGACAGCTATTACTTATGCTTGGCTTTACTACCAGGGAAAGTGTCGGATCATCTATTCAGATCAGGATAGTCAGCTATGCCAAAGGTTTAATCAAATATTAAACATGGTCGTTAGACATGCAGGAGTTCTGTTCCTTTTCAAGCAAGCACTTTAAGAGAGGAAAGTTTTCTTCTGTCTCTCTCTGATGGAGACCTTTTGCAGCTGGAGGGATTCTTTTTTCAGACAGGGATTCACATAGGTGTATTTCTGCATAAACAGGTGTGCATGTGGGTCTCCAAATGTGTGTCCCTTACCCTGTCAAGTAGAGACAGAGTTGATTTTTCCCAACAAGTTCATATCTTTCTCGCTCAGATAATTTCCTGTATGCTGTTAAATGTTCACCCCGTCCATTTTTCTATCCATCTGTCCCTCTCCAAACATGCTTTCTCACTTGCACTTCCTCTCATTATCTCTTCAACAGATTTGGAAAGGTGCATGCTTGTAGATATGTGTATGTGTGTATTTGCAAACCCGTTCAGGTAAATGAGGGTATCTGGCTGTTTGTTGATAAATGATACACTTACAAAGCCACATCTACCTTCTTCTTCTGTACACTTGGGCTGTATTTACACCCTCCAGCTCTTGTTTATTCTGACTGAGGACAGTCAAAGGTAGAAAATTTTGCAGGGAGTTATGGTTTACAATATTACCTCTCCCTTCTATTATTCATTCTCTCTGATTTTTATCTAATCTCTCTTTGATTGTCCCAGTGCAGCTTAAGAGACAAAGTGAATTTTTATTACATCATCAATATAATCTCCAGCTAATCAGCATCTGTGTGCATTACCTTGCCCCCTTTGGCTTTTCATGTGTGTCCATAAATAATAAGAATAAGGGCCGGGTTTTGTGTGAGTGCGTGTGTCTCTGTGTTGGTATCAGGAAAAGAGTCACAGCTGCACTTTTTCATTTCAGCCAGCTTGTTTTAGCAATATTGGACCCAGCTTTCTGCAGATTGACTTGACTATTGCCCAGATTAATTTCCTGGTGCCTAATGCTTAAATCATGGAAAAAATTAAAGTGGATGAATCCATACACATCTTCATGCAGCAACTGAACTTCACTGTTAATTTGTACACAAATTTCCATGGCATTACAGGCAACATGCCCAGTGCCAGTGGAGTGTGAGGTGGCCAATGTATCCTCCTATGCAAGCATTTAACCTCTAAATTTTTAGTGAACAATTGCTACTTTTTCTTGGGTAGGAGGATAGTATTTCACATGTCTTTGAACAGGAAGCTTGGAGACCAGATTTTTGGCTTCTGATTGCTGATATTTTTCCACAGCTTGCTGTGTAGCTCTTAGCCTGCCACTCAGGTCCACAAATTTTGCAGAGTTGAGCTCCCATACATTTTTTTTCTCCTCCTTTTCCAGCTCTGGAAGAACAATGAGAATAATACCTCCCCATAAAGTAAGACTTGTGCTGTACTTTGAAATTCTCATCCTCTGTACAGATGCACTGTGAATTTTAAACAGAATCACTCTGCTATCTCTTTAAAATATCCTGATTTGGCAGAGCAAGACAGTAGAAGTGCCTCTCTGTTAAGCAGGCAGATTTCAGATTGGCTTCCCAGTGGCTTAGGGTGATACTCACATCCAAAACACAAACTGTAATGCTTCTGTCCTGTTCTGAAGTGCCAGGATCCAGTCCTTTCCGGGTTGTCGCAAACACCGTGCAAGGCTTCAATTAGATATGACAAAATCTTCAATTAAAAAGGCCACATACACTTGTGGAAAAATTTCAGACTGATACACTGGAGAGCAGCGAACCCTTTGGGAAAGAGTATGGCTCTCTTCCAGATGTAATGTAGTTATGGTATAGACCTGCCCATCCAGCAAAGTGTGCGCTTAATTCACATTGTGAAAGCCTACCAGAACGCAATAGGTTCTTAAAGTTGAGCTGGTGCTTAAATGTTTTACTGGATCTGTGGAAATCTGTAGTTCAGATGAAATAATTAGGCATAGGGGTGTTACAGAAGCCAAGTGAAAAGCATAATTCTGTGACTCAGAAATAACACTCCTTTGTAGCTGTGACAGAAGAATGAAATAATGAAAGAATGCTGTACCTTGAACATCTTGCAGGGTGGATCACTCTGAGACCACCTCTATATTTCAAAATATTTCTTTTCTGAATTCTTTCTTCATGGACAAATTCTGATTGGATTTGGCTTGGGAATGGGATTTGCTTCGAGCAAACAGAAACACAGAACATTTTCAGTTCTCATCTTCTGTTTTCTTTTTTATAGCAAATCCTTTTCCCTGGCCCCTCCAGTTCCACTCCCTGTTTTGACAAACCAGCTCATTTATCAGATGGGAAAAGAAGATGGGGGAATAGGAATATTTTTGGTTACTTCTGTTTTGCATGATATAATCCCCCTCTCCACTTAGCACCTCCATAAATAGGAGCTCCAATCTGAAACTGGTCACAGTTTATCGAACTCAGGATGAGACCAGATTGGGTCCTGAGTCTCTGTCAACCATGTAATAAAGAAAACAGTTTTATATTTCATACAGATAAATCTGACAATTCATGTAACATCTTCTCATTTTTCTAAATCTTTATCTTTTATTCTGTTTTTTTTTCCTTTTCTTTTTTTTTCTTTTTATTTAATTTTAAATGTTTAATTGCATGCCTACTATCAGGTCTCTCCTTATTGTTTCACTATTTATTTATGCTCCCTTGTATGTTTTTACACCCTTTCTTGCCCAGCTTCCTCAAACCCAGTGGCTAAATCCCTTGGGCAGGTATGAAACCACGATAATTGCTGGATAAAAATCTACCTTGAAGGATGAAGAGCATCCCTCATTTGGAGCTGGAAGCCATGAAAAAGAACACATCACTTATCTGAATTTGCTGTTCATTCAAGCACTGTTTATGGAGATTACAGTTCCTTGCCTGTGCAAAGAGCTCTATTGCATGGTGTCTGCTGGAGGATTTTAGGTGGCACTATTAGCTGTGGTATTAAAAATGCATCGGAAGGCATGGAGTGGGAGATTAGTTGGATAGAAGGACCCATGAATGAAGGGTTAATTGCATTTAAAGAGGCCATCATATGGAGCAGAAGAGGCAATAGGTTTCTTTTCTTCAAAATTTACTAAATAGCTGGAAACACCGTTTAATGAATTTTAATGGGATCTTTCTGAATCCTATGCATATTGCATCTGCTGACTGTAGGAAGTCAAAGTAATGTTGAAAGGGAGGGTATTGCCCTACTTTAGGTTTCACAGTTCTGTATTTAAAAAAAATATTCTGCAACAAGCACTTTATTCAATATATATTTTTCTCCTTATTTAATTCCTGCCCCCCCTTCCACTGCAAATGGAAAATACTTTCAGAATCTGTGAGCCCTCAATACCATAGATTATTCTAGTGTTATGTAACACGTGCTTTACATTTATTGAGCCATCTTGTGCTGTCAAGATAAAGGAGGCCTTTGTATTTTCCTTGCTTATGAAGCATCAATGAGGACATGGTGATAAATTCTCTTCTTGGTTATATCAATGTAAATCTAGAGGAACTGACTCTCGTGAATTTTTTCCAGGATTACTGTGATATAAATGAGACCAAGATTTGGCCCAGTCTGGTGGGAGAAATAAAGAAGGAAAAGAGCTGGAGTTCTCTTTCTCCCTTCCAAGTGTTTATAGGCTGGGCTGGGATCTCACACCGTAAAACACATTTTCATGGGAGCTCCAGCAGAGGTAACAGAAAAGCCTATCTGACTTTGTTGCAACACAAACCAGATATCCACTCACACTTTAGAGAGAGAGAGTATAAAGGAAGCTTTTTCAGATGGGAAACTGAGGCAGGGCATGCAGTGAGTTTTTCTCAGAGCAGCTGTGTGAATCCAGCACATATTTTTTACGTCTCTTCACTATGTTGAGGTTCCCCATTGCCTTGGTAACTTGAATTTTCGCTGTCGCTCATCCTCAAAATGCCAGGCACCCTCTCAGGCACTGATAAGATAAGGCTGCCCTACTTTTTTATTAACCTGGGGCCCAGTTCTCCTTCGGGGTGCAGAGAGAATTGCTGAGACCCTCAGAAAAGAAGCTTTGAGGTTCCCCCAAAGCCAGCAGGAACTGACAGGGCTTGACATCTTACAGGACTGTGTCTAGGTCTGTGGAAGGAGAAAACGGCACTGTTTTAACTGCAGCAGCATGATCAGGACAACAAAACTTCTCTTTTAGAGACATTTTAATACCTATGTAGAAATGGTGACACTTCCATATAAGTACATAGAAATACACACAGATATAGAAAATGTGAAAGGAAAGCAAAAGCTTGCTGGAATTAGGCATTGTTAAACCAATATGACTGTGGCCATGCCGTTGGGATAATATTGTGACCAGTTGCTGTTACACTGGCTCTCGCAGATCTAGAGGGTGCCCCAACACAGGAACCAGAGCTTTCTAAGAGCAGAGACAACCTTAGATCTGGATTTGGAGTGAGACTATCCAGGTTGAGAACAGCAGGAAGGCTTCGCACCCATAGTTCTTTAAAAAAAGAAAGACAGGTATTTAAACACTCTCCTGCAGAACTCCAGACAGCACTTCTTCCCAGTACGATGTTGGTGTTGCTTTTCCCCCTTGTCTCCCATCCCTCCCTCATGTGTTTCAGATCTTTCTCTGCTTAGAAGCAGACAATGTGATGCCTGCTTTAATGGCACAGATAAGTTAGCCATACAACTCGGAGCGCCAACCCTAAACCACCTATCCTCCTCCCTTTGATCTGGAATCAAAACAAAAGACGCCGGCATCAAAACGATCCTTTGCCAGGTAACAGTTACTTTGTGTGCGTTGCCTTAATTCAGCTGTGAGGCGCTCTCATCTTTGTATCTTTGTGCTGGTCTTAATACTTTATCAATACGCCAGCAAGCTGCTTCTATCATGGATACAGCTGTGCAGAAGCTGTCTGCATTTTTAAGTAAAGCATTAAACAATACTTTGGGAGACAGCAAATTGTTATTTCCTTACCTCTCTTCCAATTCGTCCGTCTTCCCCTCCCTTGCCAAGCCCAAGTGATGAAGCCCTTATTTTTATGTCAGCTTCGTGCTCAAATTATACAACCCAAATTCATTTTCCTTCCCCCCCGCTCTTCCTCAATGGGACACATTTTCTCTCTAAGGGGTGGAGAAAGAGAGGCACAGGAGTCCTTTTGAGGAGCTGCAGACTAAATGAACCTCATGAGCAAGCTGGCTGTTTTGGTGGCTCATTACTGTCCGTTCCAGATGAGCTGCTGGAGTGAATCCAGAAAAGCCACCCACATCACTCAGGTCCTTCTACAGGTACAGCCTGTGTTTCACTTTCTAGACTTTTAACACACAGTGTTGTTGAGACCTTGGAGTTAGGAGACAAAGTTGTTATGGTTTTTTTTCCTAGCTCAGCTGTTGGTTTACTCTGTAGACGCTGAGCAAGTAATTTCTAGAGAAAAATTTAAACTGTCTGTCATTTATTTTAGTGCTTACTTGTTTTATGTGCTTGTTATGTACATACTTTGGGGAAGGGGAGTCCCCAGCACAATCGGTGTTTCAAGCTGGACACTGTAAATTCAAGATTGATTTAAAAATTTCAAGATACTTGGCATTTCTTTTCTGATCCTTGCTTTTCTGATTCTTTCTTTTCGGATCCTTTCCTCGTAAAGAACTTTGAGATTTTCCAAAAGGTTAGCAATTGACAGTCACTTGAAATATCAGGGACCAGACCTTGTTGGACTTGCATATACTGTGTAACAAGAAATTTCCTAAGAGGAATGCTTTGCCAGATTCTTGCTTAAGGGAATCTAGCTTGTTTTGGTGCATAATATTCAAGCCACTCCATTTTTTTTTTTCCTTTTTTTTTCCCCTCTTCTCCAGAGCAAGGCAGTTCTGAGGCACCAGTACCTCAGAACAAAGTTTACTCCTCGTTTGTTGCCTTCAGCACTGACCCCTCCTAATAAGTCAGGTCGAATTTGATACAGGCAGGACCAAGGTCAGGCTCGCTTGACTCCAGCTGTCTCTTCCACACACCAGATACAATGCTGCCACTTTGTGGTTCCTTCCTCTCTGTTCTGCTGCACACACTCACCCAGTGCTCTCATCCTGCCAGAGAGTATCCCAGCTTTCTCTCCAGGGAGGACTAGTGGCACTCCAGTCCTCCAGTCACACTGCCTGGTTGGGGGTGCTGTCCAGCCCCACTTGCCTCCAAAACAGCGTGAAACCAAAAAAAAAAAAAAAAAAAAAAAAAAAAAAAAAAAAAAAAAAGAGGCCCTCTGCAAGTGGTGGTCTATTGTAAGCCCCTTGTGAACTCCCATAGCTTCTCCCATGTGGCAGCTAGTGCTTCTAACTGAGACTCTCTGAGTTGAAAGGAGGGCGTAAGGATGTCAAACTTCATTTCTCAGATAGACACCACCTGTTTTTACCCTCCTCTCCAGATCCTTACAGAGGTAGCTGATGATTTTTGTGCAAGAAAAATGTACTGAGGCCAATCTTTTCCTAAACATCTTTTCTCTTTATTGTCTGTCAGGTTCTTGATCTTCTTTATTTTTTTTTCTACCATTGCCTTTTTCTTATTTCCTTCCTTCCTTTGAGGAAAAGAAAAACACATACACACAAAAACACAGCAGGACAGGAAATTAAACCTTTGCACAAAGATGATTTGGTAAGATGCTGGCTTTTCACTGACTGTTTTGCACTGATTATTTTTTTATAGGGAAGAAAGGAAAGAGTGAGAGCAAAAGGATGTAACAGACAAAAAGTAAGCAAGACAGACAAAAGGATGTTACTAAGTAGAGGGGAAAAGTCCTTTAGTTTATTTGGAGAGCTCAGACATTGGTTGTTGCTTTTTCCCTACACATGAAAAAACCAAAAGAGCTTTAAACCTGCCAGCAAAACTCACATGAATGAAACACCAGGTGGAACTGCTCCCATTTTCCTGGATATGGTAGGGATAATGGCTTCCTCCTGGAGAGATTCTCCCCACATCATCCTGGTTAAGCAAGTCTTAGCTGTATTGCAACACCACTGGGCATTCCAAGGTTCCTTTTAATTTAAATGAATCCATTGCTTTGTACTGAAAGGTTGTTTTAAAATAAGGCCATAGCAGTTCCTTCAAATCCCTCTTGGTTTTTTACGAGGATATGAGCATTACAGCCAGGAAGCACTGGATGTCTCTGGCTCCCTGCTCATCCTCAGTGTTCCCCAGACAGCATGGTTTGCCTCCATGAAGTGAATCCTCAGAGAGAATCTGCCCCTTGGAGATACTGAAATCGAAAGAGCAGGGGGGAACTGCCACAAGTTTAGGAATTTGCATTTCAAAAAAGGTGGAGGTATATCAAGAATAGTTGCTATTTCTGAGGAAGTGTACCCCAGACAGGAAGATTCCAGTGTTCATCCACGGAAGTATCTTACTTCCTGGAAACATGTTCAAGTGCAGTAAGAAACAGCTGTGATGGAGTCCCAACAAACCCCAGCCTTCCACTGCAGGCTGGGAATTTCCCCACACGTCCTGCACAGGGTGGAGTAGCCCAAGCAAGTGAGAACAGAGAAAACTCTCCTGCCCCATCTGTCCGTTGTGGCTATCATCAAAGGATATACCTGCAGTCCTTGTGCTGCACAAACAGTGCCACATGCAGATGCACCATAGTATATCTGCCACAAGGTTTAAACACTTTCTTATTCACACTCTACAAACCCAGAAAACACTGTGTTCTCTGTGGTTGCTTTGTTCTGTGTTCCTACTGGCATGAAGGACCACGCACTGACTGCTCTTACTGAGGGAGAGGGACAGCTTTAGGGTGTTGAGTGCTGTTATTTAAAAAAAAAAAACAAACAACCAAAACCTGGTGCAGTACAGACAGAAGTGGCATAAGGGAGTGGTTTAGTAGCCAGAGGAGTGGGAACTGTGACTGTCACCCTAGAAGACATGTTTAAAATTGGGATATTTATAAATCTGACGAAAACAAGGGAAACGTATGTCTGTTCCAGGGCAGCATGTATGGGGATGTTTTGCTGTTTCAAGACCTAAGTGCTTATTTATGTATCCTGTGTCTGGGGCAAAGTTCTGTCACTCAGTTTCCTGGGCTGCAAAGTAAACAAGGTAATAATCCCATGTCTGGGAGGGCAGGATGCAAAGCCTAGTTCACGCTTGTGAAATAATTGAGATGTTTTGAGGAAGGGTCACAAGAAGAGCTAAATAATTGAAAAGGCCACAGGAGATCAATGCACAGCAAAATACATGGTGTTTGCTGCTAATTCTTAAAGCACAAGAGAACATTAACAAATAGACTATAATAAAAAGGTCCTTAGATTTTTTTTTCTTTCAATTTATCTCTCAGTATGTGTTGGGCATTTTTGTTGGGGATTTTTTTGGCAGTTGGGATCATATTTGTATTATATTTTTTCAGCAACAGCTGAGATCAAGAATACACTGTGCTAAATGCTGTATAGTCACTTACATAGCTGCCATATTCCAAATGGACTCAAGCACACATCCAGCAGGAGAAAGGAACTACCAGATTGTGGTCAAACATATTGGGTTCCTAACCCAGAGCTGCAGTGAGATTAAGACTCAGATCCTTAAAGGCACTAAGAGCCAAACTCCCATTGAAATCAATGGGTGTTAGATACCTAAATAGCTTTATGGATCCAAACATAAATAACTTATCCAAGAGCAGAGCAGCAATCTGCAGCTGGATTGGGAATTAAACACAGATTATACAAGTAGCAGTCTGATTTCTTAATCACAAAATCATCTTCCCTCTCTGTATTTTGTGCAATAAATCCCCAGCACTCACATCAGAACACGGATACACGTCTACCCCATCAAATCACTGGAAGCTTGCAGTGACAAAAATGGTTTTCCTCAACACAAACCCAGCTACAGACACACACCAGTACATTTCTTCTGTGCTTGGGGTTGGCTTCTGCTCTTCCTTACACCATAGAAGCTTCCACAATCTCCAGAGTTTCCTCCCTAGGTTTTACACTCAGGTGACAGAGAGCAGAATCCAACCCCAGCAGTACAAGTTCAAACATTTTTCGCCCAGCTCTAGGGAGGGGATGGATTAGACAAACTGAACTTTCTGAAAAGATCAATATGGAACATCTCTTTCAATTACTCTCCAAGGCACTAAGCCTGTGAAGTTGGTTATGATGTATTTATAAATCTTTCCAGGAGGGGCTGTCTGACATTCTCCTCTTTCACCTTTACTCCCTGCAAATAATTCCCTCTTGCCTGGGGTGGGCTGTCAGGGCAGTGTTACTCAGGGAAGGATCAGGCTTGAGTTTCTCAGAACCAGGACAGATGGAAACCATTTTCATCTCCCTTTCCCAGACACTAAAATTCACATAATTAAAGAGGCGTCTACAGAACAACAGGGAGGGGCCAGGACCAAACCTTCCAAAAGCCACTGCAAAGTCACTGGGACCAGAAGAGGTTGCACAAGCTGAATGTGTGTGTCACACTCCCCAAAAAGATCACAGCCATAATGGACTACTAGTTTGGATGCAATTATATAGGGGAATGGGGTGGGGGAGCCCTTATGCCGATACCGCTCCTTTGATTCACAGAACAGGTTTAAAGCCTACCCAAAAAATTATGCTGAAGGTGTTGATTTAAGTTCATCTCCTACAAGCCTTCTGGCTCTCTGATACTGAAGGGTTGAAGTAAGGATTTGGAGCACACAGGGAGAATTTTCTAGAGGACCATGAGTCACTACACTGTGCCTATGCTTTTCGGTGCATTTACCTGCCAGGATGACAGGAAACCGGCCAGTTAAAAGAGCATCAGGGTCTCTTGAGATGCAATCTGTGTCCCTAATTCTCCCTCTCCAAAAACCCTTGCTTAAGATCAGACTGTCTGAAGTTTTATTTTGTGTTCTGTCTTGGTGTCTGCTTAGGACCTTCTCTAGAGGCATTAGCTGAAAGGCAGTAATAGGCTTGGGCAGCTAGGGCTGTGAGTCTTTAATTCTTATAAGCTATTTAGATGTTGCATCAACAAAGCTGCAGGATTAACGCATATTAATTCCCATCTTTCAAATCCAACTGCAGACCAAGCCTAAAGACACCATTGCTGCTCAAGCTGTCTCCACTCCTGTGTGGGTTTTTTTCCTAGAGGGCATGGTGAGACAGCTTTTGGGGGGCACATGGGATGAGTCGGTGTCCCCTCTTAGGGTCCAAAAAAATCCACAGGATGGTGTATAGTCAGGAAGGAGATGCAGGGAAATTCAGACTCCTCTCTGCACTAAATGCACCCCCCTGCTGCAGGTGGCATGGCTGCACCTTGGTGTTGGTTGCCTTGACTCTGGGCAAGTCTGTCACCTCTGTTGAGGCTGCAAGCCCCACTGCTGGGTGCTCAGATGGGGGACAAACAGAACCTATAGCCTCAAGGTGCTGGGAGGCCAGATAGGGGACAGGAGACAGCAGATGGGTACTGGTAGACAGGGGGTGTGTGAGTTGGTGCTGAGAAGTTTTTCAGCAATATGGCTGGCAGCCATCCCACTGATCCAGCCACTTTGGGTTCCCAGGCAAGAGCCAGGGGTGTGAAGGGACTCAGCAGCAGCTGAGGGGGTTTTGATCTTGGCTTATTAACCCAGCAAATGTGACAGCCATCCAGGGATGCCTCCTACCAGGTCCCTTCTTGCCTTTCTAGCTCTTCTTTACTCCAGCTTGAGAAATGCTGAGGGGAGGTATATCCTTGGGTCTTGTTTGCTCTAACAGCAGTACTGGAGTGATTCCTGGCCTGAAAGGGTCTGTGTTGCTGATGCATCTTCATGTAGTAGATACCTCTGCAGCCTTTCACCCCTGCCTTTAAGGAATCAGGAGTTGCAGATGTGGGCAGGGAAAACAGGGGAGCTGGTGGTGTGTGAGAAAGGCTGCAAGTACGGCTGGGGAAGGTGTTCTCCTCCGTTTCTTTCCCTTGAGATGACCAAACTCTCAGCACCTACAAGGGTCAAACTCTTGCTTTTTCACCCACTGGTGAGAGTGAGACTTGTGAAGTTAGCCAGAAGGACGTTTCGGCACCAATGTGACATCTTTTGCCCACCTGTGGAAGCCGTGGCTGTCCAGAAGATACTCTCACTGCTGCTGGTTGGGAGTAACACTGTAGGGCAGCAGCAGTGAAAATGCTTCAGGAGCAGCTGCAGATTATGGGGAATAAAACTGTCCATAACCAGATCCCAACTGCAGGATCAGGTTGCAGTGAGGTCGAAAAGGACCTGACATCCTCAGTGACACCATTTGGTGTAAGTGCCAGCCTTATTTTAACCCAGTTGATGCTGTTAATGCAAGGATGTAAAGGCACCAAGAAAATTTGCATGCAGTGACTGCACAAGGATTGAATCTTTCAGAGTGAAATTTTAGTGTGAGACAGTCTTGGTAGATGTTATGAAGAATTAATATTTATAGACCATCTTAGCTCTTAGCTGGGAATTTCTACACAGAGGTACATTTGCATTCTTGGAAAAGAACTTTTTATGAACTTTTTTTCTTTATCACTAAATAGAAATTACTTGTTGATATACAGCATATAATTTGAATGGGTGATTACTGTCACATTTACAGATAATTGAGCAAAGTGCATATAATAGATGTATTTTTACATTGTAGTGGTTACATTATCTAGAAAAAACAGAAATGCACATGACTACATTAAAGATTTAGGGCTCTATTCTGCACCATTTAAGTCAATGGGAGTTTGTCACTGATTTTAATGGAAGTTAGGGGTTTATAAGCCGAAGTAATGCAGCTGCTAAGGAATAAATATTGACATAAGTGGGTCAATATATTGGTGTCTTTTAAGTGCTAAAACTGTACTTTGAGATACCTATTGCAATTTTTTTTTTTTTTTTTTTTTTTTTTTTGCATATTCATTGTAGCTGCAGTGCAGCCATCCTGCTGCTAAAAAGCAGGACATGGTGGGTACCAGTATTCATTGTGTAGTAGTGACACCTTCAGGTTACTACCAAAACCAGTCCCCTCTGTGCAAGGCACTGCACACACGTGTGTGGAGAAAGAAACCTTTAGTGAGAGATTTGGTGACTTGACCAAGGACATAGGGCACATTAGCGGTGGAGGTTGCAGTGAAAGCCAGGGACTGCAGCTCCAGGGAGAAATCAGAACTGCAGGTACTTAATCAAGTCTTGCTTGGGAGGTTTGGGATATTTTTCACCAGTCAGATAAAAATATTTAAAAAAAAAAAAAAAAGAAGAAAAAATAAGTTTAAGTTAAGCTCACAAGTTACTTCACTATTTTTCTATGAAAAAACCCCTAAACTGTCAGATATTTTATTTTTTAACACATCTACGTTGGGTCATCTTCTATACTTTTCACAAAATAAGATAACAAAACCAGGTCACAACTCTTTAAGAAAAAAAGTTGTTTCCACAAATAAACTTTTGAAAAACATAATGATTAAAAATGTATTGGATTTATCCTTTTTATGTCCTGCTTGAAATAATTTGCCAAATTTCCTCCAAATCTGCGAACAGATTTCCTTCTTGCCAAGATATTTTTCCCCTACAAATATCAGCTGACAAAAAAAACTCTGCAAGTCTAGTCATCAAGCTAACAGTCTGCTCTCAGTCTCTCCAAACTAAGCAAACAGTATACAAAATAGAAAAGAAATTAGGAAAGAGCCAAAGAGACCAGAACAAAAGCAAAAAGGATTTATTTTCTTAAAGCATCAGCCTGGAGTATGGGGATATTACTCCAAGATGCACAAGAACCACTAGAAACAGCCACCTCCATATGAAGAGAGTGAGTGCTGTACTCTGCCTCCATCTAATACGTGAGATTTATAAGTGCTTCAGCTCCCCAGAGGCACTCAGGCATATTGCTATATATAGGACTGTTCCCAGATTACAGAATGCCTTCCCTTGACTGTAGCATTTTCAGTCCATAGGGATTTTTTTTGCTTCTTTTTATTTTCTTTTAAAACCAGCTCACTCCAAGATGCTTCCCTTTGTTTGCTCCACCACCATTGTTAATCATTGCATGGAAATGGGTTCAATGTCCAGTTCAAAAGCAATCCCAGGCAAATATAGATAAACAGCCTCTCCCAGGAAGCAACAGTATTTGTGCGGTACATAATGCGGACAATAGATTTGTTTTCTGAACGAGTTAGCTGGAAAATCAGTTAGGGCTCTGCCTCACATTGAGCTGCACCTCCACCAAGGCCAAGAGTGGGGGCTGTGGATGCTGGGCTCAGGGCTGTGGACATCCAGAGGGCAGCTGGAACCATGCATGGATTGGGGTATGCTGCTGCAGCCAGTCCACACCAGATCCATGGAGGATGTGGTTCTGTCCCAGCTGACACCCAGGCTTTTTAGCTGGGGAAATCTTTGCTTTAATCTGAAGCATTTACAGGGACAGCCCATCACCCTCACAGAAAAGGTGAAGAGGGTAATTGGACAGTGTTGTTGCTGTTCTCAAATAGGATGGTTTTGTGGAAGACATGGACAGATCCTGCAAGGGTGCTGAGTTCCTTCTGTGCAGATCTGGATCTCTTTCTCTTTAACCGATGGGGAAATTAGTCTTTTTGCCCTCCTTCACTCTGAAACTGGTGTGTGATTTCATACATCTCTGCTTCTGCAATCACTGACCCCTCCTCCATTTCTTAGGGGTTTTTTTTTTTTTTTTTTTTTTTTTTTTTTTTTTTTTTTTTTTTTGTGTGTGTGTGTGTGTGTGTGTGCGTGTGCTTTCCTTTCTGTCATTATTTTTGTCCAACAGCTATTTGTTCAGTAATCTCCCCCAAGAGATTAGCACACTAATAGGCAGTCAACAAAACAAGAAAGAAAGAAAGACACAGTACTTAAAGGATGAATACTTGGGAGAGAGCATCAGTCTTTTGATGTCCTGATTCCAGTCAGGTTTATTTGCTATATATATGTCTATAATAACTATACATCTTCGTACAGCTGTCCTACTGCTGAAATGGAGATTTCTGACTGCCTTGCAAACCTTGAGAATCTCCTTCACTTGGCAGAACGGAGGGAAATTATGGTATTCCCAGTACCCAAAGGGGTTCCCTGGCAGTGAGCAACTCACGTATTTAGGGCAGCAGGACAGCTTGGCTGCAGAGTCAGTCCACCCATTGCACACCTTTTCCTGCCCTCTGTATCAGCAGCCCATGTCCTGAAAACATCTCTACACCTTTCACTTTAACCCTGTGGTTGCTCCTGTTCCCATTTGAGGAGCCTGTGCCTCCTGATGGTACAGAATCAGGGTTCCATCTCCAAACATGGATGCTGGATTTCACTCAGTCATGGCTGGCTGGAAGAATATAATTCGATCTTTAGTGACCGTGCTGTGCTGAGTGCATAATAGGCAAGCATTTAATATAGATGCAGGAGAAGGCAGGGGCACTCTAGAGGGAAAAGATGGCTGCAACTACATCACACTGTGCAGCATGATCTGGTAAAATCTGCAAGTACACTTTTTAAAGAAAGTTTTGGGTTTTCAGGCATGCTCCACCTTTGGTTGCTCTTGCTTTGTTTTTTTCTCAGACAAATTCTTCTTTTAAACTGGCAGTGAAGACTTACTTAGGACTGCATTAGGGGCTCTTGAAAACACCCCGGAAATTGATACCACACACTTGGGCGATTTTATTTTTTTTAACAGATTGGTAGGCATTCACTTAATTTCCCCCTTGTGATTTTATACAGAGCATTTTTTCAGGCAGCTCTTTTTGCACCCCTCCAAAGCAGTCAATGAAACCATTTGCATGCATACAATTAAGCACAAAGGCGGGGGGGGGGAGGCGGGGGGGCGGAGGTGAAAGCAGGAAAAAGCTACAGCTACAACAGCCAATAATTTAATCTGAAAAAAATCCTTCAGTCAGATAATATTCTGAAGCAACAAGTCCTGTTGAACAGAATTTCAAAAATTCATACATACCTCTAGCAATAATTTTATGTACCAACAAATTTAGGAACATATGAAAGCTAATAGTTTTAATTCTAGAATACTATATACATTCTGCCCCCAGTTTGCCCCTGATCCCGCACAATTGAGGGTGGTAAGAGCTTTATTTTTGACTTTGTTGAGCATATGATGAAATATTTAATGGAGTTCAGCCTCCCTCAAGTCAAATGGACTGCACAGGTGCAACAGAATTTGCCCCCACGTTTCTGATAATGTGAAACATAATACACCCCCCTCCTCCACTTAACACACTTCAATACCCAGAAATCATAGAGGGACAACAGGGGGACATTATTGGGGAATAAAAGTGAAAGAAGTTGGATCAGCAGGAATAAATCTCAAATCTTCACAATAATATAGTTATCTTTGGTATCCAACATACTAGGCCTCCCCCTAAAAGGTCAGAGCAACAGAGTTATAACTTGTGGTTCCCAGTGTACACGGAAGAGAGAGTTACTCTTAAAGTTTGGAAGACCATGAAATTGTTACTTTTGATTTCAAAGAAAATAAATTTATGTTTGAAGGTTAATAAGGTTTCATTTTCAGCTTTTATGCATTCAGAAAAATGGAAGAGATCATCCAAAATTATGATGCTGGACTGAAAATCTTTAGAAAAAATACATCCAATCATTTTAGCTCAAAACAGTGCATTCTGTTTTGCAGAATTTCAATATATAAGATTCAGCTTTTCTCAGTTAACACACAGACTGAAAAATGTACATTAAAAAAAAAAAAAGTTGAGATATATTCTCACACATTCTGGAGCTGGTTGTGAGGAAGTAGAGCAAAGCACACCAGACTTGGGGGGACTAGATGAGATAGCAACACCAAGAAAAGGATAGGAATGTTTTTCTTTGAGTATCACATGATGCATTTAGTTATTTTCAGGGTCAAACCTCAAAGTTATCCTTTAAATTTTGCTTTGCTGGCTATTCATTCCCATTCATCTCCTGAAGTCCAGTGAACACAGGTATCAGCTTTGTAAACAAAGTTGACACCTTTAAGGTTTGCTTAGAAAACCTTTTCAACATTAAGGATATAATGGGAAAAAGAAATAGAAAAGAATGACAGAGAAAACAAAGAACAGGGCAAGTGTGTGCAACACCTCCCTCAGACATTCTCCCAGGCTCTCACCATTTTCCAGCCCAAGGAACTTCCAAAGCCTGATGCTGCTCACTTCTTCCTGTAGTGAACCACAATGAGCTATTTCAGCCCTGTGCAGCACCAACCCACAGGCCTTGAAGGCCTTGTACCACAGGTGCACGGGATGTTCCATCTGTATCAGTGCATTCAGTCAGAAAAGAGAAGAAAAGTAATTCAGAGGGCACAATAAAACCTTGAGCAGAGTCTTATGGAAGCACCCAAGAGGAAATACCAGTCCAGAGACCTGCCTGGAGTAGACAAGGTTTGCCTCTTAGGACTGGCATTTTAGGAATATATATCACTAATATAAGAAAAAGAGGAATCACATAATTCCTTGGAGAAGCAGTACATCTGTAATCAGATCAAATATCTGCAATAAAAGCTGAATACACTTTAAAAAGTAAAATTCACTCGCATCTAATGTTTCAGTCTAAGCTTCAGGGTTAGCTAGATTAGAATTTAAGTCTGTTCAACATTTCAGTTGAGCCTAAAGTTTGAGAAAAAACAGGATGGACTTTTGTTTTTTTCAACATTATCATGTAGATGGACCAGTGATGAGCCTTTCACTTTGAACCAGCTATCAGTGCTCAAAAAAACCTTGAAAAAGTGTAACTTGAGAGAGCAAAAAAGGATTTATTTTGTTCATATTTTATCATGCCTTTACAATATTTCCTAATGAAAGGTTGGGGTATTAAAAGTGGTGACCAAATTTACCACCACTTCTGTAACAAGACCTTTAGACCACCTAACATCCTACTATGAAAGATCAATTTCTATCATCACCTTACACAAGATGCTGGTGTAAAACTTTAATTCCCACTTTGCACCTCTGAACAATGCAATACATCCTCTTGTTTTTTTGTGTTTTCTGGCCCAGGCCAGCTTTGGATTTCTATTCAAACCAGTCTGTATTCCAAACCCAAGCCCCTGCCTCCTCTCATCCCAGGTAGACATTTGCATCCTATAAATGATCTTGTTTATTCTATGTGTTGGAATACAGTTATCTGAATATTAATTATGGTTTTAGTGAAGTTCATCGGTTGAGTGCAGGAATTGAGAATTCTTCCTTCAGTTGCAGCCACCTGCTTAGATTTCTGTGTTTATCTGCTTCACTGAGTTTAAATCAGTTTCTGTAAGTGAAAGTCTGTTGCTTTGAGCAGATGTTAATGCTCAGAAATAGTGTACAGTCTGTCATTAGCATATGTAGCATAACTCTAATAAATAGAGGCATGTACCACCCTTGAAGGTGATTCTGATTTCAATAGAGAAACTTCCCCCCCATCCTGCCAGCCCCTATCCTTAGGGAAGCCTCTGGCATATACAGCTGTTAAAAGTGAGGGATCTTCCTCCCACCCCTGGGAAGACCTTAGCAAATGGTCCATTCTGTTTATGCTACATTTGGATGATTAATGATATTGTATAGTGTAACTAAATTGTACTGCTATTATCATCAGGTCACTGCTGACAATTAGATATATCATCTCTGGGGTTCATATACAGATAACAATTTTAACTATGTGGATAAGTAAAGGTTTGATGGTGTCCTAATGTTAATGTAAATATTACCACATATTGGAAATCAGTAATGCACCACATGCAGGGATTGCGTTACACAGCAGCGGCTGCTGCGGAGCTGGAGCTGCTGAGATGGTCGCAACTGTGGTTTTCTCCTTTATCCTTCTTGTTAGTTTTTTTTCCCTTCCCTAGGGATTTGGAACAATCCATCTGTAAAACATGACAGCCATTTAGGCTCTAAGGGAGCCAGCAGCCTTTCAAGCAAAGCTGTAATCAGACTGATTTGGGACGTCTTGGGTTTTGGGAGGGGAGTGAATTTAGTTATCTTAGTGCTCTCCTGGCTCCCTGCTCAATGCAGGGCTTAGAGCTCCAGTACTAAAGCAGATTCACTAGAAGAAAAGTTGTTGTTTGAGCATGGCCATCTTAGCCATGAGAATGAGAAAATCTGAGAAAATCAGGTCCTGAAAGTGTCTTCATGTTTTGTCTCGAGAACAGATCAGTGCTCCTAATCCTGACAGCTGCAAGTAACCATTTGAGAGAGAGGTCGTATTAAGTCAAGATGAAAAATTTGAGAAAGGACTTATTGCAGAAATGCAACATTACAGCTCCTGGCTAAAGTTGAAAGTATATTGAAAAGGTTTGGAGGAGCAAGAATTCAAATTGAGCAAAGCCTCTGCCCCTTTTACTATTCATCCATCAATAACTGGCATATGTCATGTTAGGGCACTAGACTAGAAATTAATTTTCTCACTAATATTAAGGAACTGTATTGCATCAACCCTTATCTTCATAAATCCTGATATATACCAAGAGCAAAGAACACGGAAGTCACTGCAATAATATCAGCAGAAAAGTGGAGCGTGATAAAAATCAGCTTTACAGGCCTTGCATTTCCATGAGTCTAATTCCTATTTCATAGGGAGGAAAACATAGCAATCTGCACTCAAAAAGAGAAAAGAATCACTGGATCAGAGCCCCCAACTGATTTATACTCACAATTTCCTTCTGAGATAGCAGCAGCGGATGTGAAAAGCAAAGACTACCAATAACTCAGTTCTCCTGGCATGAGAAGGGAAAGATTTTCCTAAACTCAAGAAATTACTGGAGTCAGATTCATTGGACAGTGGTTATTTTTAAGTGGCTTGAGCTACCCACTTCCATCATTTCAGGTGGGTGATATTTTCCACAGAGAAAGGCATTAAAAATGAGAATGTTTTTGCACAGAAATAAAGATACAAGCTGAGTTCACACTTCAGTGATTATTGCATACCTTTCCTGTTAATTAAACAATGGGGTTTAAATTAAAGTAAAAGTAAAATACAAAACCAAAGAAGAAACAATTAAAAATACTAGAAAATGTTTGCTCACCTTCTTAGAGAGCTGAATCCATGCTGCAGGAGCAGATCTCTTGGTAAATTTTTACAGAGGTCCAGAAACTGACAAAACAAAAAACTCAAACAAAACCAAAGCAGATCCCAGAGCACCCAGGGTTATGCAATAGGAAAAGAGAGATGGTGGCAAGTGGATATTAGCTTCCAATTAATCAACACAGATCAGAGCATCATTTCACTTGACATTGTGTACCTCTTGGGAAAGGAATTCATCTTCAAGACAGTGTTTGGGTCTCTAGGCAGAGGTACCCAGATTCTGTGGGTCTCAGAATACAAAACCAAATTTCTCCATCTTCTCCGAGCACACCTCTGCTGTAAAATCAGTCCACTCAACAATTTAAGAAAGAGAAAATAAGGAACGAATAGTATAAATTCATTTTTATTCTATTGATGTTCCCTTGTCCAATATTTGCACTTATTGATCTGCAGCTAAGGGAGAAGGGCAGAAACAGTGGCGGATAAAGGTAAGCCCCAAAAGCACTGCTGTTCTAGAAGCTGGAGGGCAGAGGAGAGATAAGGAAGAAGAGCAGCAAGAGAAAAGGAGAACAGAGAAAGAAAGAGACAATTAGAAACAGAGCAAACAAGATTAAGTTTCATCTGACTTATTGGATGTATACTTGGAAAGCAGAAGACAGAGAGAGGAAGGGCAGGAGGAGAGAACATGAACTGCAACAAGTTCTGTCCTGAGGCTCCATGCAATGGTTTTGTCAGAGACTCTCTGAGGCTGGTGCCACTTCACATGATGTGTAGCTTTAATGAAACAAGGAGGGGGGCAGGCAGGAGGGAAGAGAAAAAGAAAAAGTGACTGAGACTCTCTGTCTCTTGCTTGGTCTCTGTTTCAGAGACCTATTGGCTATAACTCTTGCAGGGCAAATAACAAGCGTTCCCCATCCAAATGTAAGCACATTGGCACTTAATCCTATTTTATAAAGGTTATAGTTTTACATAAATCACTCCCTCTAAATGCACTTTAGTCATCCTCCTCATGTTAAGTTTCCCTTAAGCCTAACTAGGCAAGGAGGATTTCTCCCACTGGCCCCCTGGACATGACGCCACCAAGATTGAACTATGCTCTCCATCTTTAATATCCCTGGAGGGATTCATCTGTAATGATGTCAGGGGCTAAGCATATTCCCTTGCCAGGGTGGGGGAATAAAATCTGTCCTTCCCCTGCCTCAGTCAGGCCCAGCACAGCTAAAAACAAGTTGTTTGGAGACCAGAGAAAACTGGTGACATTTATCTTTTTATGCCTTGGTCTCCATGCAGGTTCCTTAACGTCTACTAAAGGGTGGGCTTAGTAGCCTTTTCTTCAGTGATTTCACTGTCAGTCATCTCATTAATGAAGTTTGTAACAGTCACTGAGACCTCTCCTCTTTATCATATCGAATTAGCCCATTAGTCATTTTCAGGGTTACACTGGAAGGACAGACTGACAGACAGAGCCAGTCCTAGTAGGCAGACAGCATTATGCTTGAAAAATACATATTTCACTAAGAAATCAAGCTAAAAGTACTGACATAATTGCTTCAAGTCATCTTTTCCGTGTTTTCACACAGATGCATCCCTGATGAAGAAGGCACACTCAAGCTCCTGCACATTTTCCTAATGAGTTCTGTGTTTGTTTCATAGCAGAGTACACAGGCTGTTGAATCATCAAGCACTCAAGGAACTTCACGAGCTTTGGCCAAGTTAGGTACAATGATTTTAGCAACCTCAGAGCAGAAGTACACTACTCCAGCTGCTGCCTTTACTTTCTTTAGTTAAAAGTTAGTTAGTCTAGCAGGATGAAGTATCCTGCCATGGACACCGAGTTTCATGTGGCCAAAACAGAACTTGAGTTCTTTCAGCTACCATAGTTGAGCCATCTCTGTGATCTCTCACTAAGGTCCCTTTAATCCAAATCTTTCTTCTCTACACAGATATCCATTTTCATAGCATTTCTTACAGTTTAGTCACTCAGATTTTTTACCAAGTCAAGTTTTCTGAGGTTGAATAGATTTTCAGAAATCACTGGAGTGGAGTAGAGGAGAGTCAGACACAGTAACACTATAATCAGTAGCCTTGTCTTCTGAAAACTAATCTAAAAAATACACCCTCTTTTACAAGGAGAAAAGGTAGGTAAGTAACATTAGCTGGCAGGAATGTCCCTCAAGCTCTCTTGATCCCTCTTTACAGATCAGTTTCTGGTAATCTGCAAGGACACCCTGAATTTCTTCTGAGGAATCCAGAAACTTTTTCCAGTTTTCCACTAGCACAGACTTTACCTAGCCTTTGTGTTTAAGAAAAGAGATCCAGGTTTAAATTAGTGTCTCTGTCTAGCATTAGAAGAGAAGCTGAACAGGAATCAGCTTTTTTGTTCTTTCTGGCCTTACATCAGGCAAGAGACAGTTTATGTGACTTCCAATCAACCGATGCAAAACCAGAAGTCATTGAACTGAATTCCCAGGGTCTGATTCAGAACACGACTGTAAATAGATGATGCTCCACTGAAATCATTGTTGTTTAACTCTCCCCCCCAACTTTTTGACTCTTCACAGCAACTCTGATTCTAGCTCCAAATTAACATTAACAGCACATAATCCATCTTAAAAGAAAACTAAGGACAGATAGGAAATGAAAAGCTTGGACTCCTCCGCAGAGAGCAATCTCACACCTATGAAATCCTTAAGCCCTCTGTGTCAACTTCAGCTTACATGACTGTAGAAGCCTAAACAGGAATGAATTTCACCCACAAACAACATGAAGAAAAACTCTACTTGCCAGTCAATGACAATTCATGCATTAGCAAATTCACAGGATGTTCAAAGCTGCCTAGTTCTGTCACCAGCTCTGCACAGCTGGGAGAAACTCCATTTCCTTGCAATAGTAATGACATTCTACTACAAGAGTAAGAATAAATTTGTTTTCTATCAGACAACCAACAGAAATAATTCATAAGTTTGCCTTACGCAATATGGTTGCATTTGGAAAGCTCAGCTGCAATCAGTGCCCCACAGTGCAAGGTGCTGTTCATTCTTTAACAAAAACACAAGCCAAGAGAAACAGAAGAGAGGAAGTCATACACTCAAGGCCGTGCAGCAATTCAGCAGCCAAAGGAAAAAATGAACTTAAGTTTTTGACCACCAGCCCAGTGTTCCTTATGCTGCACCATTCTCTGTGCCATCAGTGAGGTCATAGAGGGTTTTATATTTATGCACTTTACACTACCATCACGCAAAAGCACCTCACAGCCTAAATTCTTATTATGCCCCTGGAAAGTAAAAGCTGCTTCTAGTCCCAGTAATGTAAGAGAAATTGAGATATAGGAAAAAGCTGAATCTACAGCCATAAATAAATAAATAAATATGTCTAGACCATAATTTGTGGTGCTTATGTCCCAACCTCAAAGGCCCTTCTCAGTTTCTACTCAACCCCAAAAGCACCTATTCCATCAGCATAAATACTCTTTCTCTAACGAATCTATATCTTGGAACAGGGCCCAGATCTGAGGTCTCCTCTGAGTCTCATAAATGCCCTTACCAGAGCATCGTTTTCTCAAATTTCTGGTCCTGAATTAAGACAGAAGAAGCAGAAAACGTTTAAATCTCCTGCTATTACAGCATCCAAATCACCACCTTGATTTTTCTGGGTACATTCTGTTTGTTTTGGGAACAGTAGTAGCTGTCACATCAAATGACTGCCAGGTGCTTGGTGGGGCACTCACTCACCTGTACTGGTCCAGAGAGCCACCTCCAGCACCAGCATCCCCAAGCTGTGCTCAGCACACTCAGAGCACCTGCCTACTCTCCTCTGTGCCTGAGATCCCCAACCAAAACCTCTCTCACTCTCCACACAAATATACAAGAAAAATGTTTATCTAAAATGCTTAGAGCACTGTTTTTTTCTGAGGATTTTCTGTTAAAATCTCCTTTGCACCAAAAACCAGGCTGGGTCATGGAAGCACAAAGCTTCTAGTTTCTCTTAACGGTTGACAGGAAAAAAAAAAAAAAAAAAAGAAAAAAAAAAAAAAAAAAAAAAAACACACAAAAAAAAAAAAACCACAACATTGCTTCTTTGCAGAGAAAAACAGGCTAGGGCCAAGGACAAAGAATCAAGTTGCTGTTTTCTAAAACATTGATTTGAACCTGCCTTACACTTAAAGTAAAACAGAAAGACAATAAATCCTAAGAAAGAATCAGCAAAAAACCCACAATATATCAAAACATATGTAGTTCTATAGTAAATCTAAACTGCTCGCATTAAGGTCTTCCTGCTGAAACATCTTAGGAGGACTTTTCTCCTCAAGGGGATGCCAGAGTCACCAAGGTTAGCTTATCCCCCTCCTGCAAACATCTTTGGAAAGTATCACAGCTGGAAGGCTGACGTAGATTTGAGACAGACACACACGCTGGACTGCTCATGCAAGAGACCCCACGCAGTTACAGTGACAGTCACACCTGCTCCATCTCTGCATATGCAAGCCCCAGACTGCATCTGATCCATGTGGAACTGCTTCCATTTTCTGCTCCCCTGTTTAGCTGCACAGAGCCACAAGGCAGGGCAGAGCAGCACATATGCTGTTCAAAAAACAAAGCAACAGAAACACAATGTCATCAGTGAAAAGCAGGAGATTCTTCAGCAGTACTGAAAGGTGAGTGATAAGAGAGTCTTCTTTTTTTGAAAACATCAAAACAACACTCGTTCTCTCAGCTGCCACCACAGCACCTGTGAATAGAGCATATCAATTTTAGGCAGTCACAAAATAAACACAAGGTTTAAAAACACTGTCCATATGCTGTCAACAGATATTTCATGTCGGTGCTCCTTAACTCGAAACACCTTCATGGGTCTCTTCATTCTGTTACATAATTTCTGTAGTGCAGGTGTACCCAAACTTTTGAGTCAAAACCTGTTTTTTTTTCTTTTTTCTTTTTTTTTTTTTACCTCTCTTCCTTTTTTTATTCCCCTGGCAACTCCACTTCATGTCCTTCATTTCTGGGAAAGTATAAGACAGGCAATTGATGTCTTAGCACTTTCTACTCTTTCCTCTAAAACCCATGAAATTAGTTCCTGAAAATTGCTCTTATTCCTATTAGGACTATCTAGAGAAGGTGCAACAATAGAGGATTAGGACAAATTAGGTTCTTTCACATAGTTTGGAGAGGAGATACACTTTTTTTTTGCTCAGAAATGAAGGTGGACTTTGGCAGGTTTCTCTGCAAAGCTCTGCTTCTGTTCCTGACAGCTCTCCTGAAATGATTTCACATGGAGGCAGGAGCTCCTTGTAAGATCAGACCTGGTTCCCTCTCACTGCATTTGTCATGAAGGCTCCCAGCTGGTACAAATTCACATTACTTTGCCAAAGTCAATAAAGCTACAACTCAGGAGCTGGCTGTAAAGCCATTTTATTTTTTTCTGAAACTTTTTCTTTAACTTTTTCCTTTTGAGAGCTATTCTGTGTGAATTAATGGTCCATCCAAAGTGAGGGTGATGTAGACTTGCATCTAAAATGTTATTTACATAGCAGACCTGTTTTTGAAATCCCTTTGAAGATAGACACCTAACTCTGGTTTTGAATTAAACACTTAGTCACTAAAAAGGAAATACTTCCTTATTTCTTCATTTATGAGTATAAATTATTTATAAATAAATAAATGACTGTATATACATATATATATATATATATACATACACATACATACATTCCTTAACTGCTAAGGAATGTATAAGCTCTGACATTCACTTTCAACAGAAGCAAACATAGTATCAGAGAAGTCAGCAAATGGGAAAAGTATTTGCTATTCTACAGGCAGTTATAAAAACTTAGCTCCTGGAGTATCCCCTTCTTGCTCACCACCCTTTGACTCTCCCTACATAAGTATTTATGGGAAGTTTTGGAAAACTGTACCAAAAAAATTCTTGCAGCAAGCCCTCCTTATAAACTTAGGTGACTTGCTTGCCCTTTGAGTCTTTCTTAGTTTTGTCACTACTGAAGTGTCTGTATGTATTTCATGGAGGGAGTTATCAAAGCCTAATTAGGAAAAAAACCCAAAATTACACAAAACTAGAAAAAAACTCAAAACCTTTCCAATAATTTATTTTATTAGATATAATAGCAATCTTAGCAAATGCTCCAGAGAACAATTAAAAATAGTCTTTTCAATATTTATTAATCGTTTGTATTTAATTTCCCCTGAAGACACTTGGAAAAGTGATTTACGCAAAAATGGGAGGACACGAGTCCAGGACTGCACCAGAAGCATCATATACAAGCCCCAGTATTCTCTCCTTTTATCATTTCCTTCCCACAGGCTACATCTTTCTAAAGTTTCCCCTCTATGAGAGCACTTTTTAGTCTACTTTTTGGAGGGATTACTTCTTAACACAAGGGGTAGAAGCATTGCAAAGGCCCTAATGAGTCTATTTTGCATCACAGAATAGACAGATAAATCTCCTTGTTTCAGGTGGTGAGTATCCTTATTTTTGTTTATGAGCTTTGAGTTGGAGTGTGTGCCTCAAACAAAACTAGTTATGCCTCCCCACCCCCCTCCCCTTAAAGCTTAGTAGCTTTTCTTTTCTTTCCTAACTAATTTTTGTTTTCCTGAGAATTGTTCCAAGCTGCCTCCCTAAAAAATCTTCTCCAAGCAGACTTCAGACACGGAGAGGTTTTTTTGTTTCCTGAAAGCTATGGATAGTCCCGTTCTTGCACAGATCCTTGGAAGTAATTCTCATTAATACAATATGTTAAATCCCAGTCTCGAGAAGACTTTGATGCACAGGCTTAGGAGATGTTCAGGATGGGATCTATCCATTAAGAAGGGCTTGCTTGGGACAATGAGTTTGTGTATTAGGGCCTAGAGCTGTTAGTTTAAACACAAGTAATAAGATGAGGTTATTCCTGGATGTAAGTCTAAATATAGCACCACCTTTGCCAGCTTATGCTTCAGCCTGTGCAACTGTCTTACTCCTAAATCCCTATGCCACATTCCTGCACAGTTCTGGGACGCTGTTTTATCCCTCTAGGATGTTAATAAGCCTCACTGGCAAGGAAGAGAGCATTAGTCTTTGATGGGTAGGTAGATTAAATATGCACGCATAATAGTAAATATTTATTTAGGTACCTGAGCTATTCTGATTAATGGCTGCATTTTTCTTTTAAGCGATTTGAGTACTTTTTAATGGCAATTAATTAGTATTTATGGCATGATTATTTAATTTATTTCACTCTTCTGCTGCTAGTACTATCAGGGAAGCTGAAAACTCCAGTTTTTTTACAGTTTTTTCAGGTTGGTAAATATTAGAGTTTGCTTCTGTCTTCTGTGTGCCTGGGGATGCACAAACCAGCATGGCTCTGCTCTATTTCCTGGCACTTATTTACCAGCAGCAGAACTACCATCCAGGGAAATAGGACTCTGATCATGCAAGCACTTCATGAAGTTTTTTAACTTTAAGTACACAAATAAACTTGTTGTGGTCAGCAGTGGCACGAGGATTACATGCATAAGTTTCCAGAACTGGGACCTGTAGATCTCTCTAGTGACTTGCTTAGCTTGCAGTAATAACAGAGCAGCTCTCAAAGGACCGTGCACAGAGATACCCAGTGCCATAATCTGGCTTTGTGGGTCCAATGGAAGTAGTGGATATATGATTTATTTTTGGCCTTGATTGTTGAAGTGCAAGAAAAATAAATGAGGGTTTAAAGAAAAAGGATGCAAGAAACCCTTCTGTGTCAGGGGTGTCTACTGCAGAAGCTGTGGGCAAAGAGGGCATAGCGATAGCTATCTCCTTTCTTTGGCCTGTCAGGTAAGCTACAAGGGTTGCAAGTATACATCTCTTGCTCCTGCCATCATTATACAGGGACCTT
Organism: Zosterops lateralis; assembly: GCF_965231275.1. Lineage (NCBI taxonomy): Eukaryota > Metazoa > Chordata > Aves > Passeriformes > Zosteropidae > Zosterops > Zosterops lateralis. The sequence goes on along the minus strand of NC_139800.1, from coordinate 23,688,419 downwards.
CCTCATTGGCCCTGGGAAGAATATCCAGTCTTACCTCCCAAAAAAACTACTGAATTCAAAATACATAATTCCTTCTTTGGGTGAAGTCCTAGAAGTTGTATAGGCTTTGCTATTGGTCACTTAAGCAGTTTGAGCTCCCCCTTGGCTTGATGCATGCTTTGGCATTTGGATTTTTTCTTTTTCTGAGGCATGCGGGTTTGTAAATGAAACCAGTATTGTATTAAGCCAAAACTTTGGAGTTCCAGTCCTATTTCAGATTTGTCTGAAACAGTTTCAGAGATGTAGGTCTTCTGAGTTTGCCTGGGTACAGAAACAGCAAGGCTGCTGACAGCCTTGAGAAAAACTTGTCTCCCAATAAAGAGTAAGGACAGGATCAGCACCTGGCCTGCATCAGGCAGAATTGGAGGCTACCAAGAGTGAATAAGTTGATGAGAGAGGTCCTAATGAAGCAGAGGGTAAGACAATTAGTGCCAAGGGATAAATCTCACACAGACGGTTCTTATTCGTTCATGCCCTACACTCTCCTCCCTCGACAGCCCTGAGTCAAGGCAAAGCAAACAGATGGGGGAGAATACAATTAGTTGCAGAGCCACCAGAAATCCAAACAATATTCCATCACAGGTTCTAGGCCAGCACACTAATTTATCGAGTGCACAGTGCTATTGGAAGTGGCCTGGTGTGCTAACTCGGCAATAGATCATGATAAAAAATGTAAGTGATCCGTTATCGCCAGGTTAATGCGCTTTACTATGCAATTCTGCTAGCTCGACAGAAACATCATTACATAATGATAATGATGCTCTGCAAACAGAAGCTGGAGGAGGGGAAGGAGACCTCAGGCTCCAGGATTATGCAGAAATTCCCGGGTAAAAAGTGCTGGATTTCAAGTTCATTTAAAAATAAATATTGGAAACTGAAAAGAGTAAAGTCTCAAAAAGCAAAGATGTTAAGGAATCATTAGTTCAAAGTAATAATGCTTCTTTTTACAGTTCATCTGCCTGATTAGGAGTGTTGATAACCATGAAATTCATCAGATATTTGCTATTGTTTCATTTCTCAAGAGCTGACAGGGCTGTTCAAATCTGGATGCACTTTGCTGATAATGGGGATGAATCAAAAAACTGTCTTCCCACCTGGCACATGGGCTTTTGCAAGCTTGAAAGAGAGTCTGGAGAGAGGAGGCAGGAGAGAGGGAGAGAAAGTGCAAGTGACACTCAGTGCCTGGGACATGGATGCAGAGAGACTGGGACTAGTGGGAGACGGTGAGCTGGGCAGGGTAAGAGGAATGGGGAGAAAGGCAAAAATAAAGCACAGCAGCATGGTACTGGTGGAGCATGTGTGAAGTGAGGTGAGGGAGTACACACAGGCAGTGCCCCAGGTGAAGAGTCCCAGGGAGCGAGCAAAAATGGAAAGAAAGCACTCTGCCTTGCTCTGAAGGCATGATGTGGTGAGTGACATGAGTGATACTCATGACGTAGCCATGATTCCAGTGGATGGGAGTGTTAGAAATTACTGCATAAGAAGGGGCCAAGAGGGAAATTCTCCTGCTTTTGATGCCTCATTGGGTGCTGGTTTCAGGAGAGAGACTTGGTTTCCCACAAGCTTCACTGCTTCACCCCATCTTGCTCTGCATCTTCTGGGTGTGACATGTTTGCCTCTGGTGCTGTGGAAAGCTCTTGCAGTTGGTGTGCTTGCCTGGGTATTTTTAGCAAGTGCTTTACATTATAAATCTTGCTGGCTTTAACATTGCTGGGTAGACTTGGTATAATTTACCTTTGGTTTAGCAAAAAAATAGGAGCTGACTCAGGGATTAAGGTGTGTCAAGTCAACACAAATAAAAAATAATGCAGGGGAGGATTAGTCAAAGATGAATGCAACACGGGACCTGAGTATTAATTGTGAGAACACCACAGAGAAAGAAAAAATAAAACCTCCTTTATTTACCCCCTACTTCTCTGAAGACACAGCCTGTCTTGCGGTCAGTATTGACAACACATCCTGTTGATGTGAGTTTCTGTAATTTGCAGAGGTTGCATACCTTCCTGTGGAACTCATTGTCTTTATAGCCCAGGTTTCAGAGTAGCATCTCTTAGATTGGGAAGCTCCTGCTAGGCCTCCTACACATCAGGCAGAGTGGCAGGCCTCAGCCACATCTCATGGCTTGCAGCTGCTGTGTAATGTGGCTCTGAGCAGAGGCTGGCTGCTGACAGGATGAATTGGGAAATGTCTGATTTGACACAGATTTCATTCTCTGGCAGAAGGATTTCCCTTACAGGCTCCAAACAACTTATCCATACTGGGAAGTGGAAATTTCTGAAGCATTAAAACTCTTCATGCAAACCTGTTGCAGGAAGGAGGATGCTGTTGAGTAAAGCTGGTTGCTATTAAATACAGGGTCCTGTGACTTTGGTGAAAGATGAGGGGTGACTTGGCAACATTGAAAAGACAGTGGAAAAAAGGGGCTGGTCTTCCCCGGCCAATCCCTACTGGCTTTTTTGAAAATGAAAGACCTTATAGGTTTCAGCACCTAAACAAATTATAAAACTTTGGTCTTCCCTGAGGGTCAGGGGGCCAATGCTGTTCAAACTGCTGGGGTTCGTGCTTCTACCATATGGCAAAGGCTCAGGGTTGAATCCTTCAATGACTGTAGGGTAAACTACCTTCCACTATCATTCTCATTCAGCACAACTGTCCGTACACACATATGGAGTCTGCAGTGAAGCCTCTGTCACAGACTTCTGGCTTATATGTTGCCCTGCTCAAATTCCACATTTCATGGCCGGCATCAGGCTGTGACCAGAAGACAAAAGAAATGAAAATGGCTCAGTGTTTTTTGATCTTTTTGTTTCTATTCTACCTGTGTGCTGCCCTTGGCAGAAATAAATTGTTATAACAGACCTTGAAACAACAAATTTCATAGCCTTGGGTTGGTTTCTCATGAATTATTGTCCTCATTGAGAATCTCTTTACATTTCCTTTCAATTCTTTTTCTGCAAGAATATGCAAAGACTAATTTGGAAGGAGAGGATGGGAGCTGTTGCATGTGTACATGGACATGTACACATTCTCCCTAAACTTAGTGTAAAATTTGTGATTAGTTTAGATTAGTTATGCTTCAAAATCCCAATCAAAATTAGATGGGTTTTTTGCCAGTCACAGCAATTTCACAATACACACCCCTCTTCCCCAGTGTTCCTGACACAGTTGTCTGGCAGCAGCTTCTGATAAGGATTCACTGGAGGTAGGAGAAGGCTGAGGGCTCCAAAATGAATACAAGTCAGCACATGACAGTTGGTTTGGACCTCTTCATTGCCAATAAGAAGGAGTGACATTCCTCCACACTGCATGAGCAGAGTCTCACCAAGCAACAGGCTGAAAACTCAAATGTTACTGCCAGCCTTCCAAACTTCTGTGTATATATAGCCATGTGGTGAATGAGGCGATATGATGGAGTGGGTATCCATGGATTGGGATTGCATTACTATTGGGCTGAAACAAGCAGAGTAATGCTCCAAAATACTGCCTTTATCAGGCCTGGGCTTCTAAATTCTCTATAGGACTGGGGTGGCACTGCAGAGGTCTGAGGTAGATTCACAGGGTTAAGGACACCTGACACCCTGCGTATTAAGTAATTTAATCCTTCTCCTGGGCTAAATACAATTCTCCGTTGTTGAATCATCACCTCTTTGGTAGTATGTGTGAACCTACAAGAAGACATTGCTAAGATTCCTAAAGAGAGTATATTTTTTAATTTCATTTTCTGTAAGGAGTGCAGAGCTAGAGTGGAAACACTTGATTTTTTCCCCATCATGATGTCACAAAGAGGAGGGATAATGCTGGTGCCAATGGAATATGAAGTCCCTATCATTGTACTTGAAGACCCAACCAATGAAAATCTCAGTCATACAAAATGCTTTATATCTGATCTTTCACTGTAAATGTCATATAAAGAAAGGATCTCTCTTATATTTCAAGGAGCAGCAAAGTCTGTGATGACATGCTGGTATCAAGATTTGCATATTTATTATAGATAAGCTGTCAAAATGTATGTTGTCAATTTCACCTTGTACTCAGAATTTAATGACACACATAAAGGACAGAAAATCTTTAATATTAATATTAATATGATTTTAGATTATAAGACTTCATTGTGGATATCAATCACCTAACCCTTAAGGACATGCCACTCAAGTTGATAGAGTTTGTAGAAAATTAATGTGATCCATTCTGTATGATCTATTGCAGGATGGGGGGCTCAGGGGGTGGTACATGGAGAAGGCAGGGGGCTGGCTATCCTGAGTTTAAATTCCTTTCTTGGGTATGTTCAGCCCGTTGAGTAGATTAGCTCTCCCTGACCTGGGACTCGATTGCTGTCTTTCATATCTGTTGAGGAGCTGTGCAACCTGTAACCTGAGGGAGAGTTTGCAGCTTTGCTGATGGCCCTGTGTTAGGTCAGTGCCTGCATAAGGAGGTTGTATTTCATCAGCAAGAAGTGCTCTTGGACAAATATTTCACTTCCACTTGCTACTTAATAGTTTCAAAGGGGATGGGTATTACAACTTCCAAGAATCTAAAGGGGAAGGGAACACAGGAAAGTAGTTGAGAAGGCAAGCTACTCCTATGATTGATATGCCAATAAGAAGAGGCTGACAGGTTTCTTAAACTTGATTGTACAGATGTTCTGGTAAAATCACCCTGATATTTAGAGAAAGGCTTTGAAGAGCCGTTACAAGCCTTGGTTGGGGCTATTTTTGGTATCTTCTTCCTCATGTCAGAACAGGCTCATTCATTTAAGGCACTACCAAATCAACATTCTTATTACACCTTCTTTGCTTGGGGAGAAGTTTCCAGATAGAATTCAGAGAGGAATTTGGATGTTTCGATCTTTCACTGCAGTATCTGTTGCAATAGCTCATTGCCTACAGCATTTGACATCAGCAGTTCCAGTGGAGCTCATGTGCAGGACCTTTAGGAGAACTCAAAACTTGGACCAGGCTGCAACAATTAGGTCTGTTTCCTTTTTAGTGGGGGGACACAACAAGACCATTGCACGCTCCCCCTAGCAACTCTTGTATGACTAGAAGAAATCTTTTGTGGGTGAACAGAAGTAGAATAAGTTTCAAGCTCAGTCACAGGTGGGGAAAAATACCTTAACAAAGTGATGATCCTTCTTGTGTGCAGCTCTGCTGTCCTGCCTTTCCTCTGCAAGACTTATGTTCAGACTGCAGCTGTTCTGATTCAGGGCCTTCATCACAAGTACACACAACACATGGGCATAGCCACACAATCTTATTTTAAATTGCTAGTGATGGTGCATCATGTCTGGTTACTTCCCCAACCCTCATTTCCCTTGACATTGGTTCCCAGGGAGGAGAGTGTTAAGCTTGCTGATGAAACCATGCCTTCAGCTTGCTTTGGTGTTTCTGGGTCATTTTTTTCTATGGGCCAAGAAGAAGTCATCCAAGTTTAGAAATTATCTGTTTTGTTTCAGTCCCTGAAATTAAGTAGCTGACCCTACTTGTATTTGGGACTTTAGGAACCAAAATACCTTATACTCACCTTTTGTGTTACCTTCTAAGCTGTGAGATCTGAGAGACACTTATATTTGTGCGGAGCGTCTGGGCTCTGACACCATGGTGGGATGGGGGAGAAGGGACTGGAAACTACTATTCTCACCAGCAGAGAATCATAATGTGAAAGTTCAAGCATGAAATGAAGACAATATGAATATGTTTCCTTTATCCACTTCATAATACCTACAGAAAAAAGGTAGGGGAGCTCTTATATTTCACATGTGAAAGTACCATGAAGCTCTGGCAACACAGACTGGATTGATGAAGTTAGCTACTGTTGGAATTTATACACATACATACTCCTCTTATGTCTGAAAAAGACAGTATACACAGGCTCAATAAATAAAATAAAATAAAATTAAAAAAAAAAAAAAAGGCAGCTGGGAATGAAAAGGGGGGCAGAGATGGCCTGAAATATCTGCAACAGTTTTAAAAACACCTTCCTTTCATCATTGTTTTTAATGGAGCTGAGTTCCTAAAGATTTTGTCTTAGCAATTTGGTTTCTGTCCCATATTCAAGTGGGGAAGGAGAGATTGCTTTGCATCTTGATTGTATAAATTAATGGGTGAACACCCTGCACATGTTTTCTTATCTTAAATAGTACCAAAGATTCACTAGTACAACTTTCTCTGCATGCTGGCAAAATGCTGAATTGGGAGATCTTTCTCAACACGTTTATGCCTCTAGAGCAACTGTGAAAATGATAAATTCCAAAATCTGTCCTATTTTGACTGCTTTTTATCTCTTTTTTTTCTTCTTCTTCTTCCCCCCTCCCCCTCTCCCCAGCTCTCTTCTGCTTGCATATTTAGGACACTTACTCATCTGTGTAACTGTCTCATCTATTTCCTGTAGGCCTTCTGCATAGTAGTATAAGGAATGAAATAACCTAATCACCCAAACATGTGTGCTCTTCCCTGCCTTGTGATTTTTCTCCTGATTGTATCTCTTTATCTCCATGTCTCCAATATCTGCTTTTATCTATTAGTATGTCTTCTTTCACATGTTTTATCCATTAATACCTCTTGTTCAGCTGAGGATAAACTCAGTAATAATTGCACTATAAAATGAAGAGTACACTACATGTCTCGTATTGCTCAGGGGTCTGTTAATTGGAATTTATAAACTTCAATAAACAGTAATCCAATAAGACCTAAACCCTTATTCATTTATCTTAGAGGTAATATCCAGGCTTCCAGCAGCAAGCTGGAAGTGGCTGAGCCACAAGCCTTGGTCACACGTGCAGAATGGATTTGTATTTTTACCTCTCTGCAGTAGGTACCTGCAACCATGTGTGTCCCAGGATCCATGCCATTCCTAACAGTGAGAGATGTTTTCCTTCTCTATGAGAGACTTTGAGGGAACATGGCAATAAGCAATTCATGCAAAGCAAAAGGTAATTTTTTTTTCCCCTTACATAATGGTCCGTCTAGCAGATCTATGTAGAGGTAGTGAGTCCTGTGACTCTGGGTGTTTTCTTCCTTTTTTCTTCAGTCAGACACTGCTAATTTAGAGCTTATTTAAAACACAGTTCCCCCCCCCCCCCCCCCCCACATCCCTTAGAATTCTGCCTTTTGAACCTTAGCCCTATACTGGAGGTGTCTGCTCTGCTCTCCTCCTTCACTCTGGCCAAAAGCACTGCTTATGAATCACACTGGACACCACTAGCTCATTTTCAACTCAGTCTATGTTTTAACAGAGGGAGAGAGCATGAAGCAGCTCTGTGATATTTTTCAGTACCATGCAGAGAGCTCTGTGTGTACAAGTATTAAGTTTTCTGCAGTTCACTGCAGTGGAAACCAGTAGAGGAGTCCTGAAGACATAGATTAGGTCCTGTCCCTAAAACAGTCTGGAAAAGCATTGCAGATATGGGGTGAGACAAGGTCACGCTTTGAGGTGTCTTGTTGACTAGTATGGTGGCTGATTGAATAGCCCTGCATTTGGCTATGCAGACAATTAACTGTTCTGTAATACAATCCCTGCAGACGTTGTACCAAATATATCTAGGTGACAATGCAACTTAAATAGCAATGTATTGACTGGATAGACTAAACAGATAACATGATACCTGATTACTGGATCAGTTTGGGAGCAAAAAGCTATAGGATCTGAAAGTGGTTTACATGGCCTTTTGAAGCCCATGAACAACTGTGTGTTTGCTGCTACCTAAGAAAACAAACAAACAGAAAAAACTGTAAAAAGTGTAAAAACAATTTGTCAAAAATAGACTTTCAGTCTATTTCTAGTCTTTTTTTATTATTATTTCTTTAATCCTTTAATAAATTTGGGCTTTAAACTGAGTTTGATAAAGCTAAATACATTGCTTAGAAACCATTCTTGAAAATAGTAGTTCAGTATGTCAGTGTTTTCTGGGAAGCCCCACAGAAACCTCCCTATCATGCAGCAGTGGTTTTGTTCCTTATAAATAGTTTCTGTAGATCTGAAAAGAGATGCCTGAACTGGGGATTACACAGCTGAGCAGAGAGTCTCACTCTTTCCTAACTCTTTTGCACCTTGAATCAAGACACCCTGTTATCCCTTCACAAAAAAAACCCCAAAAAAAAAGAAAAAAAAAAAAGAAAAAAAAAAGAAAAAGAAAAAAAAAAAAAAAAAAAAAAAAAAAAAAAAAAAAAAAAAAAAAAAGGCAAATTACTGTTGGCTCATCTTATCAGAAGTGCCCGCAATGCTTCTGCATTTTACCTGGAAGCTCAAAGAGTAGTTTGATCTTGGCTCTGTGGCATTTTAACCTCTGCTTCCAGAGGCTGGAGTGTCTCTGGAGTTTTTTTACTGATACCTTCTCATATCCTGCCATCTGATATGAGCATCCTGCTAAGATTTTGAAGCAACGATATTATGGCAGTGGTTTCTACATCATTGCCTATCTTTGCAGCATGATGTGGTTGGCAGAAGTGACTAGGCAAATGCTCAGATAACTCCACTCAAGTGTTTTGCTTTTTTTTTTTTTTTTTTTTTTTTTAATCTAAGGTTGCTACTTTGGAGTCAGCAAATCTTTGAGGATAGCAGAGGTTAAGAGAGTATACAAGGAAAATAGCATACATATTTGTCCTGGTTTTGTGCTTTTTAACTTAATAGCCATTACTGACCACTGCCAGAGATAGGACACTGGGATAAATAGACATTGGGCCTGACCCAGAAGGCTGTGGTTACAAATAGCCCTCCCGAGACACCTCTCTCTGCATTCACTGGCTGCATAAATAACTTTGAACCATCACAGTCTGTTCTGAGAGCCTCAGCCATGTGTCTAAAGTGGAGTGGAAGGAATCTCTGTCTCCAGGTCTGCTCTCGTCGAGCAAAAAACTAAAACCATAATTGTGAATGACAAATGCTCTCCAAACTCCAGTAGTAATACTAGGCAAGGCAGTATATTCACTCTTCCCCCTTTTGGTGACAAAAAATGGTTTACTGAAGAAAACTGAACATGTATAAACCCTAAGTTCACCAATGAGGAAGCTGCAACAATATATTTGATCCTTTCATAGTTCACTGTTGTAACATAGGGTTTAATATTAGGGTTTAGAACAACATGTATCCCTGTTTTGAGACTATTCACTTGTTTTAAGACTGTGGAAAAAAACACCAGCTCTGTAGTAAGGAGAGGAAAGGGACCTTAATTTTAACACCTTTAGTACAGAAATGGACAAAAAATCCTATCCTTGATTCAAAGCTTCAAAGGTATAAAGTGAAGGCTCGTTATGACCTGTTCTGTCAAATGAAGTGCAGTGGTTGTTCAGAGGTAATATCCTCATATATTATCATGCTTAAAAACAGGCAATGTCATAAACTTTTTGAAGCACCTAACATACTACAAAAGCTGTGCAGGCTGGTAAAGTCAATAGTTAACATCTCTAAATCACATAAAGCTGGAAGTGCCATATTCTTTCCTGATGTCTTCAAGGTGACCTGCCATTCTCAATATAAACTGGATTTTTAATTTATTTTTTTATTTAAGAAGAGGAATGCATCCACTCTGGGGTGGTGCATAACAGCTTTTTAACCATGCTGGGGCACTCTTCCTTAGGTAGTGGCTAACGACATGTGACTAACCACAACTGAAGACTTTGCTGGTGGCCACCAGCCCAATATTGACAGGGACAGGTGCTTTTGTATCTTCATTCCCTCACAACGATGATGCATTTGTTGAGCCTAAACACAGGTAAGCCCCAGGTGTTATCCTGCAGTCTTTACAGGTGCAGCAACAGATTGAATGCTAATCTTTTGGGGAGGGCAGCAGGATGTCTAAAGACAGTGAAAGTGCTGATTCCCTGTGGGTTCCAACTCTCTTCTCAAAGGTAGGAATAGACATTCAAACCTCTGTAGCTTATTTTTAAATACATGTGTGAAATTACGTTTTTAATGCTCTGTGAAGGAACCAAAGTGTGCAGCCTGGCTTTCAGAGATGCCAAACACACAGAAGATCTCGCCAGAATCAATGGTGGCATCTTTGTGCTCAGAAGCTCTGAAATAATACCATGACAGTTTCAGAAGGAGTGATATCTTCCTCCCATGATCTATATCTAACCTAGGCAAGGTATACCTTGACCAGGATCATATGGAGCTCAGTGTTTTGAACTGAGCTTCTGTCCTGTTTGATTTACTCTCTCCACACTGTGGTTTGCACCAATCCATCCCTCAAACACTTCTCCCTCTCTAAATCGCAGTACTGCTTCACTGACCATTTTACATGACATGCTTCACTTTTCTCCTGTAGAAGTCTTTTCCAGCCTGGTTAATGTCACTTAGCGTTTAGCTACAGTGTTTGTTTTGAACCAGATTAATTAGGTTTCCCATGACTGGTGTGTTAAGAGCTTCTTGATTCATGTGTTCTGAATATTGTCTCTGGACATGTTTTGTGAACAGTCTTTGGAAATGTTTGTGCTGTGGTGATGTTGTTGCTAATTGCTGTGATTTGTTGAGACATGGAACAGTTGACTGATATCACTGTTAGCAAGGGCAGGCAGAAAAACAGTAGATTTCATTCTGAGGTCAGAAAAAAGTAGGGAAAAAAATCCATTGCAAATTCTAATGACATTTTCCCTGTGTAGCAAATAATTACTTTGAAAAGCATCTAAACAAAAGGAACTTTTTGAAAACTGAACAAAAATCTGTTATGCTTTAAAAATAATGAACTTACCAATGAAAATAATAATAAAATAATAAACTTAAAAATAATAAACTTACCAATGAAACACAGCTGTTCTCTGCAGTTATGTTAATGGTGAAAGGTGCCTTTAAGCAGCTGCTTAAAACAGGAGTGGCCAGTACTTGACAATGTTATTGTTTTTCAAACTCCCCTAATAAAAATGAATAGTCAATAAGTTTAAGTACAACATCCTTTCTAAAAGACCCAGTGACTCCCAATGACTTCTAAAACTGTAGCTAAAGATGTAGGTTGTGGCAGCTATCTCTCCTAAACATAAATGAACCTGCAAGAAGTTGCCTATTCCCTCTCCTTCCAGGAAAGACTCCCCTTAAGGATCCTGAGCCTTGCACTGATCAGATTGTCAAAATTGTGTCCAAAGCTGAGGTTTATCTCCTAACATAGGTTCATCTCTATCAGACAGAAGGGTCTGGTGCTCTGGCAAGTTTTCTCTCCATGGATCTGTGGTCTCCTTAACATCTAAAAGCCAATGGCTTCTGACTGAAAGTTTTGGGTATAATCTAGATTATAGCAAGATAATATGCTGGAAAAAGTGCTGTTTATGGACCGTTGGGATAAAGAGCGAGACTATCTTCCAAATACCAAGGAAAGCAAACCTATTATGTTCCAGCTGCTGATAGTCACAGAGATTATGTTCATAATTTAATACATACAGACATGGAGCTGGATGTCTGAAGAGTCCAGAAGAGTCCAGAATTTCAACTTGACAGATTGCTATGTATTAGCAGCTTTTTAATTTTGGTCATATTGTTGTCTCCTAGATCTGTGTAAATTTGATAGAGTGCATCTTTCACACTCTCTGCTAGCTCACAGCTGCTGCCAGTTGTGGTCACAGTGACAGACTGCCATGGTGGTCTGGGGTAGATGCTATTGAGGAATTGGTGCTTTTCTAGACTGCCAGCAATTCTTGGCGTTCCTGGTCTTGGCATCTTGCCTAAGTTTCATCTCCTTTTTTACTGTAAATATATTGATTTTGTTCAGAGATATGTGCATACACCAGCCATTGTCTGGAGACTGTTTTGCCCAAACTGTGCTCTGTGAGGGCTGCTCCATTTTCAGCAAGCCTTAATTGTTTTATAGGTATCCCTTCTTACAATATGAGAGGAGGTTTTCTCCTCCCTTTAGTAGGAAGAACAAAAAATGTTTAATGTTTCGGCACTTTCACACCAGATACAAAGCAAGAGAAGAAATCATTGTATTACAAAATATTTTGAGTTTGAGGAAAGTTTCATCCATTCTAGTAATTCTGCAATGAGCATGGACATCTTTAATTGGATCAGTTTGCTCAGAGCCCTGTTCAACCCTATCTTGTGTGTTTGCCAGGAGGAAGGACCCAACATCCATTTGGACAACCTATTCTGGTGTTTTTAAAAAACAATTTAAAAAAACTTTTTCTTACACTTTATGTAAATCTTCCTTCTTTTAGTTTAAAACCATGACCCCTTCTCCTACCATAATAGGCCCTACAAAGAAGTTTATCCCTATCTTTCTTATAGGTCTCCTTCAAATACTGAAAAGCCACAACAAAGTTTGGAAAGCCAGAATTCTGCCCTTTTCTTGAATATTCTTTTTGATATACTATAAAAGTTACAGTAGCTTCCAGATTTACCATAACAGTTCCTCGTCTTCTTCGTGCTCCCTATAATGTTTTCAGGTACATATCGGGTCACTGCTTATGTCTTCCCCTGGAAAACACAGTCAATTTCAGCAGTGCTTTGTGTGGTTTTGTCTCTGGAAGAAATTCCAACAGTAGGATTTGCAAGTGTGCTGGGAATGTAGGGCCAGGACCCTTTCCCTTGCTTTTGCTGAACACCTGCACAAAACTTACCCTACCAGAACCCAGATAATCTGCAACTCAAATATCTTCTGTGTATCTGAAACAAATTGTGCTGGCTGTTTGCCATGCAGTGAAATCACACAGTTTTTCATTACACTCTCAGAAGCCTTAATTAGTGAATAAGGCAGCTGTATGCTCTCAAAAATACATCTATCAGTACAAACGGCTGCCTGATGGTCCAAAATAAAACATGCCAATATTTCTTTCATGCTTTCTCTTCTCTTAGAGCTCATGGGCAGGTAATTGGGGGAAAGAGACCACTGAGGATTTTGTTACTTTGTGATTTATGTTCATCCCCAATTAAGAAGAAAAGAAAAAAATGCATCTTTAAATTATCTGGCTGTTCAAAATTATCTGTCTCTGTATGGAATTACATTCCTTTCTGTCTTGTCTATGTATACAACTTGTATCTTGTTATGCCTGATTTTGTGGGTTCTTCATGCTTAGAGAGAGGTTCTCTAATCTTCACCCATTAGTTCCACAGTGTTGTTCGTCAGCATGAAGAAAAAAGAATGCTTGTACTGACATGTCTTCAGGACAGCAAGGCTCTTACCTGTCATCAAGAATTGATCAGATTGTACTGTTTTTCTCAAAATGGACAAGAATTTTATTTAAAAATTGACATGTGTCACTTCAAAAGGCTCTTGGTATTTTTGTTGAATAAATTGGCCCTGGAGGCATGTACAGGTGAAGTTTCTTTGCCTGGAACTTTTCCTGGAATTTTCTCTACCTTTTTACAGTAAACTTAGAAATGAGCTTTTGGAGGGTTTTTTTCACCATCATGGCAGGTAAATAGCTCCCATCACCCAGTTCCAAAATATTTCTAATAGGTTTCCACCAGCTTTGAATTGGAGCTGCTGAAGCATCACTGGGGTTCTATCCTCTTGAGTTCCCAGTGGGGCAGGGAAATTGAATGCTTGATTTTACAGAGGGAGAAAAAATTCCACCTGCCACCTAGGAAGCTTTTGGTGAAGATGGGAATTGAACCCATACCTTTCACACCAGCAGGCGCATGGCATTGATGTCATGAATGATTGGCAGAACTTCAAGAAGGAAGAGGGTTAGTGTAGGATGGCATCAAGGGGATGCAAATTCACATTGATTGCTCTCATCTCCCTGAGCCAGGGAACTGCCTAATGATGCAAACTGAAGAAAGTGACAGAAAGCCCAAGGGAAAGGTACAGAAATGGTACTATTCAGAATTTTATATAAAGAACAGGAAGGGTGATGAGACATCAGCCCTATTGTGAGTATTTTGTCTTGTTTGTACTGTTTTCCATCCTGGTGGTTGAAACATCCTGCCTGGAGACAGGGGGAGAAAGCTTCTTTTTCCAAGTTAGGGGTTCATGTCTGGTGGAACAATGAAGTCTCATTTTTCTACCTGTCTGAATCTCACATGTACACTGTCTTTCTTTCTCTCCATTGCACCCCCAGAAGATCCAAGTACCTCTGCTTCATTTCTCACCCAGATCATTTCTGATTCTTCTTCAACAAAATTCTAGTACAAGTCTTGGTCTCCTGTGTCTGTCAATATGAGATTCAAGTGTGAGTCAGAGATCCATCTGGACACCCTCTGAGTCTTCTGCAGAAGTCTCAAGGATCACCATATGAGTTTTGCTAGCCTCAGCTGGTGGAATGTCTCTCAGCTAGTCTATATCATAGGTTTTCTGTTCCTTTTAGAGATCTGTAGTTGGAAAATGGTTCACTGAAAACCTGCTAGTAACAAAAGAAAGTTCAGCCTTTTTAAATTTCTTTTAACCTGTATTGAGTGTGTACCCCAATCAACTTCTGACTCATAGTTACAGATCCTGGGAAATCTAACATTCTTTTACAATATAGTGCAGATAGAAAGACATCAAGTAACTTCAGGTGAACAAAATATATCAAACTGGATAATATATCAGACTGGATTTAGACTTAATTTCCTCTCCCTCATTCCCTTTATTTTTCATAATTCTGTTTTTTGGAGGTTTTAGCTGTGGTTATGATATGAACAAAGTGGTTTGATAGTCAAGAGACTCATAAATAGTGGGCAATGTTAATTGTGAAGCTTTTACCATTGAATTAAATAGTGAAATAAATTCTGCACATCTGAACTTCCCAAAAAGACAGTATTTAGCCTTTGTATTAAAATACACATTTTCTCATAAAAACATACTCCAAGCTGAATCTTATCCTTCAGCAAAGAGTTGGAAGGCAAACAAGAAAAATTTGGTCCCCAAAAAATGCAAGTGAAATAAATACAAGCCTTCTGTCCCTCAGCAGACTGGTAGCATCTCCCAGAATAATATGCTCTTACTTCAGTGGTGCTGGGAGGAGATATGCAAGTAGACTTTTCAGACTTTTTTTTTCCTGCACATTTGATCCTCCTTGTGCCTGAAAAAGAGGCAATATATAAAATCAGGGTTATTCATGATGGCAGTAATACCATTAACTGCTGTCTTAATAGCCTGCAGGAAATGAGTGGGAGTATGTATTTTTCCATTTATGGTGAGCAGAGGGACACCATGAAGAAGGCTTTGACAGCTCCAGTGGTTTCTGTGGTTCGTGCTGTCCATGGTGTGTTTATCTGACCTCAAAATGCACTTTGGCTGGGGCAAGAGATGAAGAAAATATGTTACCTTCTACAAAAGAGAGGTTGGGGGGCCAGCTGGACAGGGAGCTGACCCTAAGAAAGGTGGATTTCATACACAGCTTTGTTACCCCTCTCCTGGGCTGAGTTTGGCCAAGTCACTTCATATTTCTCCAAGCATCTCTCTTCTCATTAGCAAATGGAATAAAGACACTAGCCTTAAGTGCTTTGAGACCTACTCAGCTAAGATAATTTCTAAAACCATGGTGGGATTAACATGGTAGGTTGAGATCTTTACCCTTTTCTGGGTAAATAGGATGCAATTCTCTCAGGCTGTCAATCCAGTAGCTGTCACTTGTCAGAAGCACTAAATTCAGATGCAAAATGTATAATTGCAGACAAAGTTAAATGTACCAGGGTCAGAAGAAGGGGGTGGTGGGAAAATGAGATAAGTTGTTTATATGGAGAGGGAAGATACGTGTGTGGGGGGAAGTGTTTGGTGAACTTCACAGACCACATCTTCTGAAGGATGGAATCGTGTTGCATGAGGATTCCAAATGCTAGTTTCCTGCAAAAAGCATTAGCTGCTGGAGAAGCAAAACCATACATTATGGAGCAGCAGTTTCTGTAATTTTTTTTTGGGGGGTACATATTTGTAAACACATCTAAAATTAAGAGTTCTGCATCAGAACAATGAGTACTAGCTCTTCATATTCTTTGCTCTCAAATTCTGATTTTTTTTCCCTCTCCAGATCATAAGTAGTGCATGGGTATACAATTTATTTATATTTTTAAAATGAACTTTCTATATTTCCATCTGTTCCAATTAGACTGAATGGAACATCTTTTGTAAGTAAATAGAGAGAGGAGGAGGAAGAGAAGAGCAAAAAAGAACAAAATGGCTTAAAACACAAACCTTGAATGGAAGAAGAGAAAACATTTGTTGCTTAGCACCAAGATGAAAAACAACTTCTCTCTACAGAAATCAGGGAAGCAAAATTCTTGTTCCTCCCCCTCTATTGTCCTCTCTCCCTTAGAGAACTTCCAGCCACTAGCAAAGAATATGGCTTGTGAGACTCGAGTGCACAAGGTCACACTGGACCTCGCCATAGAATTGCTCCTGTGGCAGACAGCATTTTCCTAAAGAGAGAATGTCTTTGCAGTCAGAAACCACCCTACATCACCTCTCCATGTTTTGAGTGAGTTTATAGAATCCAAGGACAAGGAAGATCTTGGTCATATTGGACAACACGATCTCCAGAATCTTCTCGCAGTATCCACAATTCTATGACTCAAGATGGTCAGCAACATGCATGCTTCCTTGGTTTTGAGAGGTTTTAGTTTTGATTTCTGTCCTGGTGACTTGGTATGCAGAAATTCTTGCTAGAAAACCTAATTTCATGGCAAAGAATTTGAAAATCAGTTACTCCACTCAGCTTATTAAGCAATGATGAGAACAGGCTAAGAGTACTCTGAAAGTTCGACTGTCATGCTACCATTTTCTTCTGCTTGGCTTTGTTGTTGTTGTGGTTTTTTTGTTTGTTTGGTTGGTTTTTGGGGTTTTTTGTTTGTTTTTGGTTTTGTTTTTGTTTTGTTTTTGTTTTTTGTTTTGTTTTGTTTTGTTTTTGTTTTTTTTGTTTTTTGGTTTGGTTTGGGTTGGGTTGGGTTGGGGTTTTTTTTGTGTGTTTTTTTTTGGGGGGGGGTTTTGGTTTTTTTTGGTTTTTTTTTTTGTTTGGGTTTTGTGTTTTTTCTTGGGTTTGTTTTTTTTTTTCCTCTCTAAATGGAATGCTGTTCAGCTTTTGTGATTAAAAACTTGCACTTATCTTTCTCAAGGATTTTTGGCTGCTTTGTACCTACATTTCTGGGTGAATTGAGGCTTCTAGAGCTGGTATAAGCTTCTCTGAATTTGACCTTCTTCAGCCTTTGTTTGAGGGTCTCAGAAAAAGCTGAGATATGACCAAGGGTGGAAGCTGTTTCTCTCCTGGGGCCCTGCTTTGCAGTGTGGAACTTGGAAGGTTCATCCTTCTTTCAACCAAATGGAAACCTGACCGAGCTGTCTAAGCCCGTTCCACTCCAAAAGAGTGAACTGGCCTTCTTTAATGGCTGGAAGTTGCATGGAAATGGGAACCCATGTGTTTTTTAGGTTCATAACCCCCTCCTTCCTCTTCTCTCTCTTCCCATGTCAGTGTTTTGTTGCCATGGAGACAGTAATTACTCCAGGAGGTTTCTAGACTCTACTGAAGCTCCCATCAGTCTCACCTCCCACCTGGGGAGATTCTGACATTGAGTTAAAGGTCAAGTCCTCATGTAAATGTTTTCCTTTCCAAAATGAAATATTTTACCTATTTTGGATGACTGTGGCAGCAGTGCAGAAAACAGTTTGTCAAATCACTTACAAAGCCAGAGCTGGGACACTTAAATTCTATTCCCATCAGGTACATGGGAGTATGGGTGGAAATCAACAGCCTCATAAGTCATATTTTAGTCCAAGTTGAATGTTTGATTTTCCCTACCTGATATTGCATATGTGCTTTGCCATTCCCTTCCATCCCCCTTCTTCCAGCTTTTCTGAGCTTCGTGTTCTTATTAATTTGTTGTTTGCTCTCCTGCCTACATGTAAAAGCTGGGATGAAATCATTTTTATTGATGTTAGTCATAGGCTGACACCATCCTAGAAAGGATCCCCTGGATCACTGAATCTGCCCCCCTGCTATTGCAGCAGGCAACCACGTAATTTAATTCCTTTCATAAACTATCTGTTAAAAGACAGAATAATCCCTTTTTAAGTGACTGTGAGGGAGGTGAGGGAGGGAAAAAATCTTTCATCCCCCGATGTTTCTTGTATAGAGGACAAAGAAGTGGAGATGTGTTGTTAGTGCACTTAGAATAAGAAATAGGAAAATGTGGCTTCTTTTCCCCAATTAACCCATGCAGTCACCTGCTGGAAGGTGTTATCCATAGACAGGATCAGTGGCATGATGGTGGTGATACACCAGTCCTCTCTGAAGAGGACAGTGTTGCAGTTTCAGATGCAGCATTGAGATTCATGTGACCAAGTTCTGTTTCTGTCTTTGTCCTGGAGTCTTCCTATGTAATCTCAGACAATTTCTTTGACGAGGTCTTTTCTGTCTGTCCATCAATGCTGCAGATGATTTGCAGCTTTCCAGAGAGGCCAAGGCAGAAAGAAGTGCGTTTGTGGTGGCTCCTCCAGAAGGAATAGGCCTGCTGAGCACTCCTCCATCCCAGCTGTGCCTGTTCTCTGTGCCACTGGCATGAGTGACACAGAGGTCAACTGTGCTCCTGTCAGAGGCAGACTGGAAAGCTGCAAGTGTAATTTATGGAGGCTCGGCATGCAGTTAAGTGTAAAGTGATGGAAAGTGTGGTGGATCACTGCACTGGTGCACTTGACTTGTGCATCAGGCACATATCTATGCAAGTTCATGTTCAGTTCAAAAACGGTCCTGAAAGCATAAAAAATTTCATCACTCCCAGCTACAGCATTGTCAGTGTCATAAGATGCCATGCGTTATTGCTCTTGATACCTTTCTGAGCTTCTCAGCAAAGCACACAACTGTAATTAGTTGACAAGCTGGCTGTGAGGAAACTCTGGGCTTTTATAATATCCTCGTGTTTCACTGACAGCTGTGATCCTGAAGTGCTTTAAAAAATTCTCCATGCACGCAGAGGAGACCTTTAGCATTGGTGCTGACATTCAGCCACTGCTGAGGTGATCTGCAGCAGGTGGGAAAACAAACAGCAGCTACAGCTGCATTGGATGCTGGAGAAAGAAGCACTGAAGTGTTGAAGAGTTTTGGGCAGGCAGCTTGGGTAAGGCCCATGTGAATGCCACTAGCTCAGGAAAAAAAAAAGGAAAGAGCTTTCAATGTTAGTGCATTGTTTCTATTGTTTCGAAACCAATGTGTTGAGCTAGGTGTCTTGCAATCAGAGAAATTAATTCTGGAGGACCAAGTGTATCTAGCAATTTTCTTTGAGAGAGGAACCCAAAGAACACGGGGCTTTTTCTAACAGCTAAAACTCAGGATACAGGCTAAGCTTAGCCAGTGAAGTTGAGCTGATGAAGAAAATGAAATCCTGCAACTAGATGAAAACTGGACTCTATAGACAGCAACTTTAGTATTGGTTGAGTATAAAATGTACATGACTGGACCCCCAAAAGGATATCTGCTTAAGCAGATTTTTTTTTTTTTTTTTTTTTTTTTTTTTTTTTTTTTTTTTTTGTGAGACAAGTGCCCCATTTGTGCTCATTGTGGGACTGTTTATGCTGGAATGTAGAGGCTTTCAGAATGGTTGTGAGCAGTTCAGACCCATGTCCACATCTGCAAATCCACACTTGGTATCTATTTGTTCTGGTCACAAGTAGACATGGTACAAAACAATGCGAAAGAGAGTGGAAATGTCTGTCTTAAAGTCATAATGTGGCCTGGCCTACTGGTAAACTGCTTTTGTGGCCTGAAGTCAGGCTTTGCTGATCCAGTCAAGTAGGTGTCATGCTTAATGGTCAGGGACAAACACTGACCTTGGGCTGTCTGTCTTTTCTCCTTGGTTTCTGAAGACTTTTGATCTGTCAAGGTCAGACATGGATACAGTAACTACTGATTTGCTGTGATTTTCAATGAGTTTTCCAGTCACCACCATACCTTGTTTTCCTCATTTAGCAAGTGAAAGTAATCTCCTCTCTCACCAGCATTCTCAGAGGAAAGGAAACAGACCTTAGATATGTTTCCATTGACTTGTATTACTGATGGAAAGCATTCTTTAGCTCAATTGTGAAAGTAGGAAGATGCATTTAATGCCTGGAGGTTTAGCCACAGCATTAGTTAAAAGGCCTGAGCACTGCTGCTGTGGAGTAATGCTGCTTCTTGGTATGTGAATCTAACACTTTGGGGAGGTGGGTATTGAGGTAGATTGCAGCTTGCCCAGATCCAGAGGATGTAATCAGCAGCATTTCTGACTTGGAGACTTCTGGGTTCCCAGAGCTGCACTCTGAAACCTTGATCTCTCCCAAAACACAGTGTAAAGTCATTGGACTGGACACAATATTAAACTTTCCTGCTTCACAAACCATGATCTCTGTGGTGTGTAGCCACAGCACAGCAGCAGGCTGCTGTGTAGTAAATTCATTGTGTATTGTGCAAGGGACCATTAGTTAGCTTATTATTAATACATGTGTGGGCTTTAATATAATGGTACTGTATCTGTCAGCATCTCTACCAGGTTTGTTTTTGTCCTTTGTGTTTTCCCAAAACAAGCTTATACAATTAGTTTCTTCTTGTTTCCTAAATTATTTTTGCTGTTCCTAATTATTTCACACTCCATATAAAAGAATTATTGGGGTGGGTAATGGGAGGCAAGGGATCACCTCACTATTGCATGCAGGCAATGTGACGTTAAGGCAATTTGGATTTGTTTTTGTACTTGTTTATATTTAGCTGCTTAAGAAATAGGAGATACTTGGGATCTGATTTTGGAGGTTAGGGTGTGACTTTCTAGTAGAGAAAAAGAGGTCTATCAGGTTGGTCTTTATGCCCAAGTAGGATGTTTGCTGAAGTAGGTTTAAACTAAATCACTGCCAATTCATTCAGACATTAACGTTCTAACCCAATATGTGGAGTTATTGGTTATTTCCCTGATTTCTATTCCTTTATAGGCAATCTTCTTTCTTCCTGTTTTTAGGTACATGTAAGTAGCATCTCCAAAGGTTCATAGCTATTTACATCATGGGCAGAAGACAGGATTCTGTTGAAGATTATCTTCTCAGTCTCAAGCAGATAGTAGAGAAGAATTGTGTGAGAAGGGTGTGAATAAAGTGAATTTTGCAGGTGGACAGTTAAAACACATTTACATTTCTGATTTCTGAGAAAGCAGCCAGCTCCTTAAATACTGGTTGACTAAGTGTGAATAGGCCAAACATTACTTATTCCTTAAATATCAAATAAACAGCCATCTCAGGATTAGAATGCAACAATGGAGAGAGTCTGAAGAGATTGTGTACTGAGTGTGCTGCTGACTTGCATTGCCTCTTGCCCATTCAGGATAGTGATCCATGTCCCTCACCAAGCATACCTGTGCTTGAAAATTTTGACCAGAACTGGAGTAGCAGCTGTGCTGTCCAAAGCTCTAGGGTAAACAGGGCCTCGAGTACACTCATTGCCAAGTCATGCTTGGATTACGGTGGTTAAATGCTCAAACACCATCTGCTTATATACTTTTGCTGCCTTCCATAGAGCAACACCCTTGCTAACGTTTGCTTTCTGGTAGAGATGAAGCATGTTTGTCTGTTCTTCCCAGGTTGAACTAGAGCAAACACATCCATTAATTTTTCCAACACAAAATTTCTTGCTTAAAATTTGATGGATTCTTTCCTCAATGGACTCTTCCCTTCCAATGATGACATCCTGCCTTCCACTAGCCTAACATCAGGCAGCAAGACCTTCAAAAAAATGTAGTTTAATGGGAGGTAGGCTCTGAACTGGGACTTATGAAGAGCTGGGGATGAAACTAAACAGCTGGAAACACTGGGAGGAACATTATAGAGGTCAGGGAGAACATACTAATTAAATCTGATAAATATGTTTCTCTTAGGGACAAAAAAAATCATGGCAGTTTGTTGGTTGGGGGGTTATTGTTGTTGTTTGTTTGTTTGTTTGTTTGTTTGTTTGTTGAGTAGGTTTTTTTGTTTGCTGGTTTGGTTTTTTGATATTCTTTTTCTACAGTGAGTGGGGAGGTCTTGAAAAGGGGTAATGCAGTTTACTTGATTATTTATTCCACAACTGAAGGCCATGGGCAACAGCTCCCCATTAGCAGGGCGTGGTTTGGTCTGGGTGGCAGAGCTCTTCCACTGCAAATATCACTAGAATTCTCATATGCTCAATGCAAATGAATCCTTGCAACAGAGGAAGGGAATGCCACAGGAAAAACAAGGGCATAAGCAGACAAAACCTCTCTAAATGGAATATTTGTTAGTTTTCCATGAGGCACTAGTGGAATTTTAAGCTCTTCCAAGCTTTGAACAAATTAAGACTGAGTGCAAAGTGTAGATATATTTATATTTGTTCCATCTCTTTTGGGTAAGTCAAGGATCTAGAGGAAGGCTCATCAATTCAATGCATGTTCCATTAGAAACTTCTTGGTTTATCAGGTTAATGAAAGAAATAAATAGGGCTTTGACATGTTGTTTGGTTTTACAGGACTGTATTGTTTTATGATGTTTTATGAGAAGCACTTATGCTACTCTTCAGGCAAGAGATTATTGCACCTTTTATAAAAAGTAAAAGAAAACCCACTTCTCTTTATTTTTCTCTCTGTTGCTAAGTAGATGCAATATTTGTTTGGAGTTGTCATTTCCCAATAGAAATGCTATGTTCTGGACCACTGCCTAGAAAGAAATGGCTTCAGAGCACAGATTTCACAAGCAAAAGTGGTGGCACAGTGGGAGGTACCCAGATCATGAACACCAAAAAAAAACCTTGGAGTAAATAAGTTTTCTTGGAGAGAAGATGAATGAGCACAGTCCCAGATGAGTACACCGAAAGTCCAAAACACCCCTTTGGACTCCATTCTGAAATATTGCTCTTGTAACATTTTCTATTTCTTTAGAACTCTAATATCTTAACCAAAATTTGAAAACTTCTGACACCAAACCTCTGGCTGTATAGAGAGCATCTGAGGTGATGTCACTGTTCAATTTGAGTAGGTTAAGCTCAAGCTCTGAAAGTTTCTAATGCCTACTTTCAGAGCTGGTCTTTTAGTCTTTCAGCATCCTGTTAAAATGGGACAGCTGATCTTTTGATTTGCTTTGAGGGTTTGGAGATTGTCATACCAAATCAACAGGGAGTACTTGTTAAGCTGCTTTGTCTCTGACTTCACAGTATTCTGGGTTTTAGGGTTTTAATCTTTTCTGTAGGATTTTAAACAAAAACACAGTAAAAGTGTAAAACTGCATCCTAAGCTCCATCCTCTCTTGCTACTTTACTCTCCAGCTCAGCTTCTCCATGCCAGCTTTCATATAGAATGACATCATTATTCTAGATAGCGTCATTTCCACTTTTGGTATCCTCTCCCTTTCCCTACAATGACAATCCCCAAGCAACTGGTTTAACTTTCTAACACTTCCAGCACTATGGAAAGGCACAGCAGTGACCATGACCTTGCAAATGGGAGGCAGAGCTAAAGAAACAAAGCAGTGTGTTCTCAGATCTACACACAGCTTGGGGGATGCACAGACCTGAACAGGATCTTCTCATAACCTTGGCTTTACAGGAGGCTCTGGGTTGTACTTGCAGACTGTCACTGGTTTTGTGATATGGACAAATGTCTGTCAGACCAATGTGACCCACTTATGCATGTAACCTAATGAAGCTTTGAATACAGACCTCTCCTCAGAGGCAAAAGTCCAATGCACTCGCCTATGAAGTCTCTTCTCATTCACCTTTAATATTTTGATGTTAATGGATCATGCTAAAAAGGATTAGCCATTTCAATTTATATTCTGCTGCTTTCTGCATTTAACATTCTCACTGTAAGTGATGAATTATTGACTATTTAAAAGTGACTACAAACAGTCTGAAAGAGAAGGTCTGCTTTACCGTTTGCAATGCTGAATTCATAGAGCAAAGGTGAAGGTCTTCCATTTTCTTTTTAGTTATCCATCAGTGGCCTGCCTTACCAGCTTTCACTTACTGTCCCAGTACCCCAGGCTGGTGTACTGTCTGGTGTTTAACTGCCCAAGAAGAGGCCCCAGGGTTAAATATTGTTAAGCATGTGAAATTTAACCTATATTATTGATATTGGGTTCAGACCAAAGTGTCTGCAAAGTGGCTTAAAAGGAAGAGTTCATTATAGAATAAAGCACTTTGGCAGAAGACCAAATCCACATGCCCTTAAAATTGCTCTTAATTCCCCCCTTCATATTTAAATGTATGTGATTACAGAATCAGCCAGTGTTCAGAAATCAAGATCTGTCCTTTGAAAATAAGTCAGAAGAGATCTAGGAGCAAGATGGGGTGTCATTACTTAGGACTTGAGGCACAGTCTCCTAAACAGCTGTAGCAATGCACTAAGGCTGAAAGATCAGTGTTTTTATGGGCCTGAAATAGTTTAATAATGACACGGAGTATGCCTATGAAGCAATGTTGAGTGCAGAGGCTTCAGGAAACAGTTTCTAGAGACTGTAGTAAGGTTTCATATTTCCCCTGGAGAAACAAAGGATTCATCCTTACCTTGTTTCCCGCAAATCTCTTGAAAGTCAATTGTTCTTGGCCACCTCAGACCTTAGAAGTGAATCATGCAGCTCCAAGGTGGGAACAAAGTTTCTACCCTTGTGTGTTGGAATTTTTGGAGTGGGAAGGAAATTAAGCAAACTAGCATTGGTTTCCAGGTTACTCATTCTGGAGAAAAGTAGAATTTCCTGAAAAACTTCCAGTTCTTACTTGTAGATGGTAATGGTGGAGGAATTTGGAAGTTTTCTGTTGTGCCATGTATTGTGCCTAAGGTGATAGACAGTTTTTCTAACTTTGACATGGGTAGTAGGTCTGTGGCATCTTTCTTCTGGAGATGGGCAGAGAAGAGGGACAACCTTTCAATCAATCAGACTGAGAAAGCTCTAAACTCTTTTCTATCAAGACACTTCATTTTTTTTTTTTTTTTCTTTTTTTTTTCTTTTTTTTTTTCTTTTTTAAATTCTACTTCCACAATTGCTCTGTAGGCTCTGCACCATGAGGGACTGACCATATCTGGAAAACAGCCACCAAGGGGAAACCAAAAAAAAAAAAACCCCAAACAGCATGTGAATACTGAAGCTTCTATAAAATAGGCAGTAGAAACCCCAACATAAAAGTGAGAGACAGGCATGTGTTGGTGGTGCAGACAAGATTTTACCCTTAAATGTACCTCAATGTTTGAAAACAAAACAACTTTCCCAGAGCAGTTAGTCAGAAGAGTATGAAATGGTAGGTATTTGATGAAATCTAAACAAATCCAGCCTTGTCTGATCTCTTTTTCACAAATGCACATGAGAAGCACAAATTTCTGTTTAGAGGAGAAGGTGGCCTCAACACAACCATACCCCATCAGATGGATGAGTATGACCTAGCAGTTGGCACTGAGCATGAGACTTCTGCCTCTTCTTTCTGTGATAATTATGATCTGAATCTTCCATTAGCCATGGGGAGAGTTTCAATTTTTATTATTATTATTATTATTAAAAGGCACTACTATAGTGCTAAGTATTTACTAGTTTGGTACGATATTGTGTATCCATGCTTCTTCATGAATTCATTTGCCTGGAGTTTTTGCATATAAATTCATAGGCATGAAATATTACGTGGTACTGTTAATAATAATTATGCAGATTTGTTCAGGGCCTTTTGTGAAGGAGAACAATACACTTAGAACTTCTCTCACGCATTTGAAAAGCTGACACAGGAAGTTAGAAAATTGTTGACAGAGTTCGAAACATCTCTATTCCATCTCTGGCAAGGTTTCTTCTAAGCTAAAGAAATCGTCTCCGGTGAATGTGTTTAGTCCCAACTGCAACAAGCAATAGTTAAAAAAAAAACTAGCTGCATGAATGCATTTTTTTTTTCAAGAAGAGGAATTGGATCTTCCAGAGGAGGGACATTATTAATTTCAAGAGACATGCTGACAGAAATTACTCAGTTTTGCAAATTTCCCTTTATTTGTTGTGGTTTTGGTTTGTTGTTGTTTTTGTTGTTGTTTTGTGGGGTTTTTGTTTCTTTGTTTGCGGGGTTTTTGTTTAGTTTGGGTTTTTTTGTTTTGTTTTGGGTTTTTTAATGTATGTTCTTTTGGTAACTGAGGTCTTATTTAAAGAATTTTTACAGCTGTAAGAAAGAAAAAATGACAGACCTTCAAATCGTTTATGGCCTTTCAGACTATGAAGCGTGATTTCTTAGCATATGGCTAGAGGAAGAGGGTCTGGATATGCTCTGAAAAATAATTTTCCACAAGCAACTGCCAACTCTGCAAAAGGATTTCCTGAACAGAGACTGAAAAGATGCTTCTGATTCCACTCAGGGTGTTCTCTTTAATGGAAATGTCTAACTTGCTGCAGTAAACCTTGAAGTCCCCATGAAAAATTCATGGAGGATGGAAAAAAAGCTGAAGGACTTGCGTAGTGCTGCAGGAAGAGGCTGGCACTGAGGAGAGGTGACATGAGAAGTCCTGCAGCTCTGCCAGGTGGTGCCCTGGAAATAGCGAGAAGTCCAAGTCCCATCATGCTCTTGAGCACTGCTGAGCTGTGAGCAAAGTACTGCAGAGGAACCCAATCACACCTTGTAATTTAACTGTCTTCCCCCCCTTTCAGCCTTGCTTTCTCTCTTGGGGAAGTCCAGACAGGAGTAGAACTCTGGCAGTGGATTTGAATAGCTTCTTCTTCTTTTGGAAGGAAGATGTACAAAAGTAGTTCATAGACTCCAACCATACACAGTCCTTGTGCCTGGAAAGAAAAGTGTCTTCTTTCTTTTCTGGACAAAATCTCTGTTCTGGATTCAGTTCTGTTCATTCAGTGTGAACTTGGTGTGAATTGAATTCCATTTATTCTGTGTGAATTCAATTCAGATGATTTCACTCTTATTGTAAGTGAATGGAAGAGAGACTTTTCTAGCACAGAACATGACAGGTAGTAATTGAATTTAGCTGTTATTTTCCTTATGAAGAATGACTATAACTTGGTCTTCTTCTGACACATGGAGTCTTGAAAGCAAACTAATGATACTTCAAGTCCCACTGGGTAATGGCAGCCAAATGGCAATAAGACAATAAAATTGCTGGCATAGCAATTTGAGCAGTATGACCCTTGTGATAAAGAACTTGCCTATAAATTACACCTAAATAAAATAAACATAATTTTCAGAGGAGGTGGGGAGTGAAATTTGAAAAGAAGTGTAAAATAAGTAAAATATTTGCATTCCATCTTCATTTATGAACAGTTGTGGGGTCTGTTTGTAGGGCTTGTTTGACAACAGCGTGTTTGGACAATGACAACCAGAAGCAGAAGGAGAAAGATTTCCTATATGGGGTTGTGGCACATAAGAAATTAAGAATATCTCAGAGGTCCAGTGATTGACATCATCAAATGTGCTTACTGTTCCAAAACTCTTGTCTGTCTCAGGCCTGTTTGGCAGCAGAGCCAAAGGTCAAAGAGAAATTAATCTGCTGTAAATGAAACTAAATGGATTTCAGGGTGCTGTTTGTGACAAGAGTAAGTGGTCGAAGACTTCAGCATGCAAAGGGCTTCAAATTAGACCTTGCTGGTGAACTGAGTCATTCATCTTTCCTATGTAAAATGAGGTGAACCTAATCTTTCCAACAAAATAAAGATAACAAGCAAGATGGGTGTTTTTAGCAATTTAACACCAGGGCAGCTACTATCTAAATAATTAGCTATTAATGTGCCTCTCCTGCCTCATATCAAAAAGAATAAAAATACTTATGCTCATGTGAAAATAAAAAATAGTTAATTGTTGTAAGTGTAATCCTAGATATCTCAGCTCTAACTGATCCTCTGGTAGTATATTCTATGTTCTTTAAAATTACCGATGCTTGAGTAGCAATTATATCTGAGGAGTACTCTGGACCAGTTCTGGATGACAAAAAAAATCTGATCCTTCTCCCAGATTGGTGATTTTGGGTGAGGAAATGTTTCTGTCATAGCATTATGTCACACGTTGCAGGGATCTCTGATTCTGGTTGAGATTTCTAGGTATTAGAAGGTATAAATAATCTCCTCTTGAAATGAAGTGAAATAAATGGGTGTACTTGTAGGAGAGCTAACTTTCTATTGAGAAACATATAATGATTCCAGCTTCTGAGGTGTCTGAGCCAAAATGTGTGTGTATATAAATGAATGTATATCTCAGTGCTTAGATGCTCGAGTGATGGATGCTTTGGGAGAAGATAAAGTATCCAGGAGCATATGAATAAATGTCTCACCAGTGCCTATCAATAGTCAGTGACTGCTGTTGACATGCTATGTCTCAGTGGGCAAACTGTAAGAGATTTAAGTAAAAACAATTATTGAATGTATGATGTCTAAGTCTATTGGTTGTATACTGTTATTGACTGATGTTAGATTAAAAGGTATGTCCTTATTACTCCCTCCTGCCATTAACTTGCCAGAAAAGGTCAGTCAAAAACTATATTATTACTAAATTGTAGACTCACACATTTGTAGATGAAACAGGAATAAAGCCATGGAGGACTAGAGCCAAACTTTGGTCAGGCCCAGAGCCTAGTTTTATTCTCACTCCCCACACTCTATAATGAGGCCAACTGCTCCACATCCAGATACGATATGGCTTTGTCTATATTCTCTGCTGAAAACAAGTGGATTTGTCTTACTGTAGCTTTCTCCCAGATGCCTCAGGGTACCTCTGCACTGTGTAAGGAACCTGGATCTAAGCCTTATTTTGAGTTCCAACCTGCTGTCTATCAATGCAGGGCACATGCAAGCCCACGGTGTGCTTGATCTAAGAGACAGAAGGAAAAGAGAAGGAATAAAGACTTTGTGCTCAAAGTGTATATTTATCTGTGTCATGGAGGGACCAGTCAGCTGTGTTCAGCCGTCTCTTTCTGTTATTTAATGTTTCTTGCAGTGATGGTGGTTGATCCACACCAAATAGTGGAGAAGATGCTTCCAAATCCTTCCTGAAAGAGCCTGACATCTGCTGCTGGAAAGCAGATGGGATCTGTAAGCAACCTGTCCTAAATCAACTCTCTGTCAGTAGATATCAGGAATCAAAGCCTCAAGCCAGAACATGGAGTGGTGGAGAGTGGGCAAGAAAAGAACTGGCTATCAACCTTTTTGCTGACCTTAGCATCACAAAAGCAAACATGTAGTTTCAGACTATCCTTGTATCTTTGATTTCAGCAGGTGTTAGTCTGAAATACCTGAATTCTACTCCATTATCTCCTTTCTCAGAAACAGCATTGAGCAAAATAGAATGCCAGTTTGCAGTGACTTCAGTATTCTGCTACTTTGCAAGTCTTTACTTGGTATTTAATGTCATTGACATAAAATTGTGAGATTGGGGGTGGGTAGGACTCCACTTATTCATTTTCAAGGAATTTCTTAAATTTCAGCTGCTCAAAACTTAACACTAAGTTTTTAGAACAAATCAAGCTCAGAGGTAAAAAAGGAAATTGTTCTTCATCCACAATGTAAACTTATATATACAGCAATAGGTTACTGGCACAGACAGAGAAACAACTTGCACAAAAATGAAGCTTTGCTTGGATATTTTTGGTCCCTTTCCTTGGACAGATTCATCACAGTATTTTGATTCAGGACAAAGCTCCTTACAAACATTAAATTTGTGACTTTTCTTTTGAGAATAATGTCATTGTTTTGGCCTTGCACCTTCTTCCCTCTCTTTCTCTATTTCCAAGTAACCTCCTTGAAATCATCTGGGTTAGTGTGTTTTTATTCTTGGACACTTACTCGCCTAAGGGAATTGAGTCACAAATGGCTTGTGTTCACAAAATTAGTGGAATAAAGCCCAAGCTTTAAAGATACAGCTTGGCAGCTTTTAAAAGGGCATCAGGAAAGGCATAAAACATTGGGTGAAGTTTCCAGAGGGATTTGAGAAAGTGATTCTTAAGTGAGCTTAGAGAATTTAAGGAAGATTCTGACATTCATTTTTTGTCTCATGAAGATACAGAATGATAAGCCATTGCACATACATTTAAGCATCTTTAAGTGTGCTTCAGAATCTATGTTATTCTGTTCCTGCAAGAATGGAGAGGGTGTGTGTGTGTGATTCCAGAACAGGCTCCTCTTTAAAGTAAAACTCGGGAATGTCATGTGGCAGAAGTAAGAGGGAGTTAGGGAAAGAGTTTGACATTGTAGTGGGAGGGAAGGAAGGAGCTGTTTGCTCTTTGTGAAGGAGTTCAAAGGTTCAGGAACTGTTTAGGCATTTGGAAATATCAGTCCTGTTCTACAGACCAAAATCAGAGAGACACGGTTAATCTGTTGACTGAGAGCTGGCCATACATCCTGAAAGTGAGTTGGAGGACAGGTTTTACAGAGGAACCAATTTCTGTTTCTTAACATGTAAAGCCAAAGCAAGAGGGACAAGGTGTGCAGACATTAATGTTTGCCGCAGGGTCATTCTGGCTCCTTTACATCCATCCTACTCTCTTCAGGTCTCAGATCTTCTCTTCCTGGCAACTTTGGAAAAAAATTAAGTTTTTGAAATTAATCTTAAGGATTTTAATCTCTTTTAGATATTGTATCTCTAGTCTGCTGTGTTTCAGAAGTGTCACACCAAATCCTGAAGCAAAGAGTGAGAACACCAAGCTCTGCATAATGCAGGTGCCCAGGAGAGCAGTAGGCAGGCTGGTTGCTATAACAGCTTGTAGCTGTAGAACATCTTCCATTTCAGAAAAGATCCCAAATCTCTTTATGGACTCAGTTGAGAGAAGGTAAAATGCTCTATGGACAAGTTGGGAAAAGCTGAAAGAGCAAAGTACTGGGTTTAACTTGGTATCTAGGATAAACAGTCCTGACCTACTAAGTACTCTATGCATAGATGAGAAAGTTGGTCAGAGTTCTTCTACTTATTTCTAGACAGTCTTTCAACATCGATGAAATAGGGATAGCAATTTCTCTTTTTTCAGTAGCGCTGGTGCAGAAGAGGAATCATGCAGCATGACTAGAAAACCCCATGGCTTAGGAAATTTAGTACACAGTACTCATCAGCTATTGTGCCTCTGTATAGAAGACAGTTTTGTTAGGTGAAGGATGAGATGACAACTGACACCCTGGACTGTGTCTGTGTGGCCTATTTTTCTTTTGGAAATGATAGAAATGGTTTGTCACTATGGCTTTAATAGCCATGACTGAAGTGATCTAATTTGAGAAACATGGATAGGAAACGTTGGAGTGGCCAGGCATAAAACCACTATTAATTGTGTGGTGAGTTTATGACACCCTCAAGATTCCTCAAAAACATCAGAGGTACTTGCTATATTCTTATTAGAAAATAATTTCCCTTGCAGTGTGAAACTGCTTTGCATATAAAGACTCATCTTTCCTGGGAACTTTATCAGTTTTCTTAAGGAAAAGAATAATGGCTAATATCAAGACTGCTGTTGGGGTAATCCCGGGACAGCATTAACTTTGCAGAAGTATAACATAAGGCTTTTTTATTGAAAAAGGAGGAGTGGTTATATTCTAAATCTTCACCTGCCACTCTAATACTCAATAGGATTCAGACTGAGGAAGTTTATATTGCATTATGATTCCAGTACGTAGATTCTTTTTATTTCTGGAGGTTTCTAGGAAAGAATTGGACAAAAAATGTTGAATGCTTTATGTATGCCATGCATTTTGGTAGCTGGTGGGATGAGCTGACCTCGCAGGCTCTATTTCATAGTAATTGCTGTGAATTGACAGTTCTGTGATCCACCTAAAACTGCTCAGTAGCCAAGAGTGCTGCTCTCAGTTTTCAAAGTTGAACATAAAATATGGTTTGCATGAGTAATATGCTTATCTAGATGTGTCACCTCCTGCAACAAAACTTACAAATACATGGACTGATTTTTATTAAATATGAAAATGGTTTCCTGTGTATATATTTTATTATCTAAATAATAAAGTAGTTTTCCCAAGTTTTCAATAGAAATAATTTTTCCTTTCCCCTCCCCCTCACCTTTATTTTAATATCAAATGTTTAAGTTCCTCATTTCCCACTGACCATGAAGATTTCTAAGGGCTTTTTTTCTTTTTTTTTCTTTTTTTTTTTTCTTTCACCTTTTTTTAAATTTTATTTTCAGTAGTAGAAATTGTCTTTCAATGTAAGTTGAAATGTATGATCTCTGGAAAAAAGGAAGCCAGTCCTGTTTTAGAATGGGATGGTCTCTGAAATGCCTGGTAAATCACTGCACTGCAGAGGAGTATTTAAGTTGACAGAGTACAGCCTGGAACACAGGACTGGGGGGAAATTCTGGCTCATCAGGATGTGTTCCTTACCATTGCAGACAACCACATCGCATAATCCCTTTCATAAGTTTATCAAGCCTCATCTTTAAACTAATTAGGTCGTTTGCTCTCACTATCCTTGTTGGAAAGCAGTTCCAGAGCATCGCTCCTCTGATGGTTAGAAACCTTTTTCTAATTCCCAAATCAAATTTATTCATGGTCAATTTATACTTATTTGTCCTTGTGAAACATTGTCCTTTATTTTAAATGCCTCTTTTCTCCTTGATATTTACTGTGGGGATGTAGCTAGCAATCCTATCTATGTGAAGATTTTTTCCATTTTGCCAGCCAGACAGAGCAAGCTCTTATTCCTTGCATAATACAGAAATTTGATAATATCTCTCTGGATCCAGGTTTTACATTCCACCTTTTGGAATACAAGTGTGGGGAATAGTATCTCCTTTTCAGGCTGAGCCTTTCCAACAGCTTTGTTAATGGCAATGGTACCCATTTCCCCGATTATTGAACATCATTATTAACGCATGCTTTGTTTTTTACTCCTGGATACATTAGAGCAACACACTGAGATTAAACCAATGTCTTTTCCTTTTTGCACGTGAGGAAAGGGATGTATTCATACCTTAGGCAAACTGTTTGGAACAGGGACACCCCTGGGTATGCATTTCAAAGTGTCGCAATACGTCCTGTCACACAAAATCCACTAGATGAACATCGGCTTTCCAAGTAGTCTCCAAATTTGTGAAGACAAACATGAATCTTGAATGCTGAGCAAAACCAGAACAAACAGTAGCTGCAAACTACTCTGGTTTTGCCCTTCCATTCACGATGTGATTCACAGTACAGAACCATGTGTAAGGGGAAAGACTAGTGTCATATAGCTCTTCCTGGTGTGGGATGTGAGCTGCAAGCAAAGCTCTCACAAGTGGAGTTCTTCTGGGGACACAAAGTTCCATGAGTTTGCAGGAATCATAGCCAAAGGGGCAGTGATATGGCTGCAGGGCATCTGCTTAAAAACTGTGAAAGTCTTAGACATGGAAATGCAGAGCAGATGAAAGCCTTCGTGGATACCTGGCTGTACTCCATGGAGGGCAAAGACAAGAGGTAGAGTAACACAGCCATTAGCTAGTCCAGCATGTCAGCAGGTTGTCACTGAGGAGGGTTTTTCAGCAGTTGGACAGACTTGGCCATGAGACATCAAAGGTTGTATTAACACACCTCGATGTTGAACTGCATGAACTGTCAATGCTAAATCTTATCTGTTTATCTGTTAAGTTGGGTGAGGCAACTTCAAACTGCAAAATGCATCTATAAAAGATGTCCTCATGATCTTTGGGCATGGAATTCTTACAGTATGCATCCTGGTGAAAAAAAATTCCAAAATCTTTTTTCAAAGAGAGGAGAGGGGGAAAAAAGTACTGCACAATTAGAGTCTGAGTTGTATGAAGAAGTGTTGTATACGTGTCAGAGGTTAGGAGGAAGATGTGGGTCTTTGAGAGACATCCAGCACCTTTCACACTTAATAATAGCTGGATAAGAAATTTCTGGTTTTGTCTCTTTTGTCCCTTTCCCAAGGTAACAATTCCTGCTGCCTTAGCTATAAAATAGCATTCTGCATATCCTGATAAACCTAATCTGTTGCAATTAAATCATATGCTGATCATATCACACATTTCAATTCAGATGGAGAATTGCTTCAGTTGTACTGGAGAAAGTGGCTGCATTGGATTTATTTTGATGAGGATGCTGATCTGCTAGGATCTGTACAAAAGTGGAACAAAGACAGTCCAGTGAGAGAAGCTGAAGTACAAGGAATGGAAAAATAGTGTGCAATCACATAACTGACATCTTCTATAAAGCATACATATATTAACATAGTTTTGCTGTAGATGCAATTTAAATTCTGATGTTTCCTGGTTTCTAATTTCCATTTTTTTTAATGCCTCAAAATCTTGTATTTTCACTTTTGAAAATGCAAGGACGTTGCAGAGATTTTATAGTCCTTGTCCAAGGGAGGGTGGGGAAGAGGTGAAAGGAGTGTATGTAAGGTTTCTTTTTTTTCTGGGAGGTTAGAGAAATATTATTTAGCATTCCTGTGAGTATTGTCCCATTATCATGCACAAGGTATTATCATGAGAAATTTGGTTTATCAGCAGAGATAGATTAGAGAAGAAATTCTGTGATAAATTAGTTCCCTATCGAGCAATGTTGTTTTACAGGAACCAAAATATTTGAGAAATGCTTCAACTCAAAGCTTCTGCCAGCTTTTGTAGTTGGATCTTGAATATTTGGGTTGGTAAGATACTGGGAGCCGTGTATGACACTTCTAAATCTATAACCTCTTGATTCGCCTTTTAGATTGCTCAATAAAATCAGATTATAAGCAGTTCTGGAAGTAGACTCTTATAATGAACGTTTTTAAAACTGAAGCTTACTTTTCTGGAAAACATACTCCAGATATAAACTATAAATTATAAGAAAACCCACAAAACAAAT
This sequence comes from Zosterops lateralis, assembly GCF_965231275.1. Taxonomy (NCBI): domain Eukaryota; kingdom Metazoa; phylum Chordata; class Aves; order Passeriformes; family Zosteropidae; genus Zosterops; species Zosterops lateralis. The sequence continues at coordinate 23,653,789 of NC_139800.1, read as the reverse complement.
AGTCAAGCATCCTTAAATCTGTTTACAGGGGAAAAAAAAAAAAAAAAAAAAAAAAAAAAAAAAAAAAAAAAAAAAAAAAAGATATTAAAATAGCAAATGGCTGTGGAAAATGAGAGATTTGGTTTCATCAAGTGATTACTGAATATGCAGAGAACACATTTGGACCAGAAGTCCCTGAGCCACAAGGCTGAAATCTGAGAAGAATACACAGAGGAAGCATGATGCACATCCTCTGCTTATAATCTTTCCAGGGCCTCTGCCTCTGGCCGTCATTGGAGTGAGGATATTGAAAAAGGTGGACTTCATCTGAACTAGTACCATCATCCTTATATAATGTTCTGGTCCACTATTTTTGAGGGCAACACTAGTTGTTCTTTGGGATTTTTAAACTCATTAAACTCTACTCTCCTGCTTTCTGACATCAGCAGGGATTCTCCAGTGAATTTTAGCCTCCCAGAGAAGCACAGCAGCTGGTTCACTATTTTTAGCCTTCTTGATAGAAAAAAAAAAACAGTAAAATGTAACCACGTCTTTGATGTATGTCTGCTTCAGGCATCCACTATCCACTGATTCATTGACTGGTAACAGGGAAAAATTTGGTAGGTCACTGTATTCATGAGGTAGCCTAGAAAGTTTCTTTCATCTGTCTTTTAATGTCTTGGTCAAAATGGCTTTCAACAGTCTCTTTTGAGGAGAGTGCTCTACAGTCTGAATACTTCCCCACTGGGAACTATTTGCTGTGACTGTGTTGGTACAGATATGGCTTTCTGTTCATTTTTGGCCTAGAACTTCTCAATCTACACTAAAATACTAAGATGTCTATTAAACTTTTATTTTAAAAAATATATGAAAATTATAATTGGTTTTCGGTGTGTGTGTGATTGTCTCAGTTTTTTCCTGTGAAATTAGTAAAAAAGAAATATAAAAATAATAAAAAAATAAAAAAATAAAAATAATAATTTTATATATATATATATATATATATATACCACTCAGGAAAATTTAGTGACTGGCTGGCTGCTCAGCTCCATCCAACTCCTTGAAAATTACTGGCATTTTCCCAGCTGACCATGGATGGAATGGTATTTTAATGCAAATTTTATCACAGTCAGTTGATGTTCTGATTTCTTTTTACCAAGAAAGGCTATGGAAACTGTTTTCTTAAAAAATGAGCTTTATCTTGTGTTAGACAATGTGTTAAACTTATGGATAGAATCATTAAAGTTAGAAAAGGGAGAAGGGGGGAAATGGAGGCCCTCTTGGATCAGTATTAGCTTTTGTTTATGGCTTCAAGTCACTTAAGTAATAAAAGTTCCATGAAGGACTGATTTGCTCTAATGGCTGGGAGAGACGGTTAGTAATGTTTACTTTTACCTTCTGTAGGGTCATAAACTTCTATCTTATAGCTTGAATTGTCCTAAATGGCATAAGAATTTGTAGTTGTGATTCTCTTCCAGGGTTGCAAGAATTTCTCTCTCTTTATGCCTTTTAGGAGACTAAGGAGACAAACATTACAGAACAGTCACATGGAACAGTGACAAAGAAATATGTTGGAAAATTACTGAGTTAAAAGCTTGCACTAAGGAGCACCCTCTACCCTTCCATGTTGAATTAATCTTCTGCCTTTTGCCTCCTTGCTTTCTCTCAATTCCTGCCTTCCACACACGCAGGCATAGACACCCCTTGATCATGCTTAAGAGATTATTCCACTATTGCCCTAGAACTTGTATGATCCGGTTATGTGGTCATGCACTACACTCATGCAAATAAATGCCAATAAAAAATAAATTAAAAAATATTCCAGGCTAACAGGTTGTTCAGACACAAAAGTCACTTAGAGGCTGTGAGGAAGGAGCAAACATCAACAGTTCTGAACATTTAGGACACATTCCTAAAGCTCAGTCTAAGTGTTCTAATGTTGAGTTTCCTGTTGTTACCTCCAGATATTGTTCCCTGGTCTTACTCTGAACAACTTTTGTCCAATCTTTGTTCTTATACCTTTAAGACTTGTAACCCGTTATCATCTATTCCCCTGAGTCATCATTTACCCAAGACATACACATTTACTCAATCTTCCCTTGTAAGTCAGTCCTCCCAGTCCATTATAAATTTCTATTACTCATCTCTGAAATTCATCTTTTCTTTTCCATTTTTTTTCCTTCCATGTGTTTCTGAGCACTTTTAGGCAATTAGAACTGACAGGATCATTTTAGATGTGGGTTTTCTATTGACACCAAAGGAAGGAGGTGTCTGATCTGGAAGAGACATGCACATTATTGTATGTGATATTGTCCATCGTAATCTGAAAATGTCTTTTGACATTACTGCTTTTCAGCTTCATTTGTTCTGTTGAGCACTTGCCTCTGTGGCTATTCTTTACTTGTATTTCCAGGGCTGAACCATGCAAGGTTCTAGGCATGGCTAACCCTCCCCAGCAGGGGTTCAGGTGACTGACCATGCTATTAAGGGGCTCAGCACCCTCTAGTACCTGTTGCAACTTATTCTCCATTCCTGTTGATGTGTGAAATCTTCTTTGCTGTGCTGTTTAAATTTAATATCAGAACTTCTGCTTTGCTAGATAGTTCTTCTACAACTGGCATTTATCACGCATATTCCTCCTGCCAGCCCTCAGTGTTTTGTGGTGTACACTGTTCATCGTCTAACATGAGTTCAGTTCCCAAAGCAAAAAAAATTCTACTGTAAGCTGTTTCAAATGTTTGATTGAAACAATTTACTACATACTCAGCATTCACTAATTTTTAAATTGATCAACAAAAAATGTGATCAAAATATATCTCTGGTAGTTGATTACTACACACTTTTCCTTCTGTTCTCTTTGTGTCAGGAAATTGTACCTCCTTTACTTCAGCTTGACAAGAGTCCTTTTTAAACCCAGTGCACTGAATCTTGTAAATTTCACAGATCTTGTTTTAATTAAATTCACTGTTTCTTTTTCACTTCAAAGATTATATCCTTATACTTTTCGTAAAAATCTGAAGTCTTAGGTTTAAATTCACACAGTTTGTTTTAAATTTGTTACCCAGGAACTTTGATCCACAGTAGTGGATGAGAAAATGCACCTGGATACAAGGGACAATAGTATTTTCCAGGTTGCCATTTTGAGATAATCTACTGGGGATGTAATATATTTGTGAGTCCACACAGGAATGTGCACATGTTCAAGAAAAACAGACTGATAGGTGTTCTTAGCTGTAAGTAGGTTCTTGGGAGATTTTGAGTTCAAAACTACAAACTCTTTACTACAAACTCTTTGTGTGGCTTTGGACAGGTGGTTAAATCTTCATTCATTTCTGCTTGCCTTGTTTAGGCTCCTAAGTTACCTCTACATGAGCCATGCTCTTAAAGGAGGTTTGTACTGTGTGAACACAGCTTGGCTTAGAGCTTTTTGCCAGAGAGGCAGTGAAGGCCCTTGCTCTAGGGACAAACCTCTCTTCCTTTGTGTTATAACTGATTGATACGGTCTTTGAGAAGCCCTTTCTGTCTTCCTCCTGCCATGCTTCCAGAGCACCTCATTTCACCTCCCTTTCTCATTGCACACACATAGACTATACCTGGTTCTCAGCCCTAACCAAATAGAGGTTTGTTGATTAAGAAGATTACTTCATCCCTGGAATCTTGCAGAACTTGATCCTACCTCATACCATTCTGCTATACTTAAAGAACAAGCCAAACTGAGAAAGAAGGATAAAGAGAAAGAAATAGGTGATAAGAGACAATACTTATTTGCTCCCAACATCTCTTAGAGGATAGAAGAAGCTATTCAAAGTCAAAACATATGGAAAACAGCATCTGGTTATGGGCGCTTGGATGTTAATTGTTCTGACAGCTGAAGTTTGTCTCCAGAAATCTCATGAAGCCAGCTGGTGTTGTAGAGTTTTCTCTGGCTCATATTGTGACTCTTACAAGTTTCTGGAGACTTCTAGTATCAGGGTGATCATCTTGTAGGAGCAGCTGCTGCTTAAAGATTTTCATTTCTATATCAGCTGGAATCAGGAAATACATCCTTTGTGGGTTTGGATTTGTTTTTGTAACATAAAAATCCTAAGGTGGCTTCAGATGCACTTTCCTGAATTCAAACTTAACAAAACCTTGTAGAACTTGGCAGCAAGGTTCTGATGTTGTCCAGTTTACAGTTCTCGCATATGTAATGTAGAGAAAAACTCGATAAATGTGAGTAATAAGGCTGATTTTGAGAGGTATTTTGAGGTTCCATTTCGAATCTGAATTTCCTGAATCAGAAAAATGTGGGCTGGCAAACTTGGTAAGAGCAGTAACTCCATAGAAATAATTATGAGAGTTTGTTTCTGAATGGGCTAGGAGTTGTCTAATAATAGGTCTTTTCTGCAGTTGTTTCAGTGTCTTTTTCTTTCAACCTTGAGCTAGAAATGTCAGAAATCTATATTGACACTTGTGCCCTGTCTGAGAGAATAAAGAATATGAGGTTGTTTAGAGAGCATATGAGTCTGTATTTAGAACAAGCTACTTACATGTTTCTGAGACAAAAGCATAAATAACTAATCATTTGATGATTCTATCAACAAGATGTTTGCTGCATGGCCCTGACATTTTTTAAGGGCGAAAATACCAACTTTTCTTATGCAAAAGTACAAACACATTTCCCGCACATAGACTTGATGTTATTTTCCAAGAAATGTCTGTTCGTCACCCTTGTGAAAAATAATGAGCACTAACAGAAAGAAAAAAAAAATTAAAAAAAAAAAAAAACAATCTCACTCTAAATAGATGCAGAAAAGAAAAGTTTGGACAAAGCTCAAAGCTGTAAATAGCAGTGCAGTATAATTAGTTTAGAGATGGTATTGCTTTAGCTTTATTTTGCTAAGATTCAAAACATTCAAAGTGATTGTTGTTTAACGGTAGCATAACCTCTGGAGACTAGTTGAATATTCTTAAAGAGTCTCTCCAAAAGAAGTGAATCCGAAAATCAAAACAAAATGAAGAAGGGTAAAAGTTTCTGAAAGAGCTAAATATTTTAGAAAATCAACTGAGTTATTCATATGCTGCTAACAATAGAAAGAACTCCAAAGGCGAGACCCAGAACAGCAGGTATGTAGTCTAATTAATGCATGCACTCTAAGGAGGTTTAACCCATAAGATTCTGCTGAATTTAAGAGCTACTTTCTCAACAGCAGGATTATATTCTTCTGACTTTCACTAGTGGATCACAAGACACAACCCGCCCCCAACTTTTATATCTTTTTCTTTATCACTTCACTGCAAACAAGAAATCTTGAAGATTTCAAGCTGGTTTTTGTTTCTTGAGGCTGCAATGTAAAATGGGTAACATACTCGTACATTATGTTAGATTTTCTTTGAAGTACTAGGTAGGTTGAAGTGAGTCAAGATTAGAGATGATCAGAATCTCAATTCAAACTTGATGCAACTTTATGGAGTAGAAGCTGGAGTCTACTTATCCTCAGATGAGTGATCTCCAGAATTTGTTCATGACTTTCTCATCAATGACAGAGTTCTGAAATTCTGAGAACACTGTTGCTTGGTCCATAAAACCACTTGACTGTTATTTTCACTTTAATGTCTGTCTTCCTTTATTTTAAATCAAAATCATATCCTAATTGTTTGAATAGTAGGGCCTGAAGGCATACACCTCTCCTTACAAGGTGTAGTCCACAAGGTATTAGACAACAAATGAGAAATTGAAGTGAGGTTTGTCTGTATAAAAATAAATTTTCTACTGCAACTGAAAGCATTAAATATTTCCAGGCCTTATTAGGCACACCAGCACTCTCTGTTGCAGGCAACTATCTTAACCAGTAATCTACATTCTGATTTCTTTAATGGGGAACCTATTCATTGGCCATTTCTTGTGTGTGTGTAAATTAGACACCTGTACTGGGGAGAAAATGTTCTGGATAGTCAGAATTGCAAAAACTTGAGCAGTGAGTCTTCTGTTGACTTGTCTGGGATGATCAAAATTGTCTCAAAAGTTTCAGGGTGAAATTCAAAGCTGAAACATTGGCAGTTATGAGAGGACAGGACTTGGTACATGATACGTCAAATCACTGGTTCATTCTGCACCTCATTTTGAGTGTATCAATCAGCAAAGGATCATTCAAAGCAACTTTGCAAGGAACTTTCAAGACCCCAGGAAAAAAACATCTATGTATAAATCAGAGCCAGAAACTGTTCCCCCATCCTGGGGAAGAGAGTTTGACAGATCAAAAGCCTTCCAGTTTTGCAGCGGTGTGGAGGCAAGGTATTAGTGGTGTTACTTAAAAAATGAACATGAAGCTGTGAGGGTCTGCCAGTGACAATGTGCTTTCCTATGTCAAAGATCTGCACTTGAGACCCTGGTTGCCTGATCCAGATTAGAGCCCAGATTACTGGCTGTCCTGAAATAAATTACTTTCTGCAGGATCTTGTCAGAAATGGTATCATGGGGCTGAGAAACTTGGTGAAATATTTCATTAAAATTTTCTATGAGAAATTCTGACTTTTTAAAACTGATACTTTCATTAAGAAACTACTTGTTATCAAAAATCAGAATAAAACCATTGTTTGAGTTGTTGAAACACACAAACCAACTTATGTCTCTGCTGTCTGCCTGGACACTGCTAAAAATATAATTAAACATTGCTTACACTGAGGACTGACTCTGATTTGCACTGTGCATATCAATGTCTCATTTTGAACTATCATAAATGCATTTTAAGTGAGCTAGTATTCTGTAAATATGGTTAACTTCTGCATTTGTGGACTTGGCCTCTTAATTTGTTTTTTAGTATTGGTTCATGTGTGCATATGAGTGGGTCTTTTGTATGCTTTTAACATAGAGAACCCTATCAAGTTATCTATAGCACAAATATTACAGCATCATAATAGTTAATGGAAAATAGCATAAGAGGAAAAAGAAAATTAGCATTCCACACAGCAGGATATTTCGGATGTTAATCTGCCTTGCAATATAATTGACAGGCGAGCTGATATCTGGGAAGATTTTTATTCCTATCTTTTTCTCTAAACAGTTAGTGTTCAGTTGTTGTGCAGCAGGGGAGATGGAGAAAAAGAAAGTTCTAGCCAAGTGAATGTTCTTTACCAGGAAAGACGTTAACTTTTGTCAGAAGGTAGTTAATCACTGAGAGAGAAACAGATGAATAAATTGGATAAAACATTTCCAGTTCCAAAAGTCTTTATTGATTGTGTCTCCCTCAAGAAAATTCAGCTCAATCTCTGAAACTCTCAAGTGATTAAACCTTGGGCAGTCCACTGTAGACAGAGCAAATGAGAATTGGTTCAAAACCAGACATGTAGAGCTAGGATGGTTAAAGTGAAAAAGATTTCTTTTTGAAATCCTAGCTGGGAGACGTAAGATGTTGATTTTAAGACAAGCATTTTCTTAAGTATCATGATCTTCCTCTATATAATAGATTGAATTTTGAAGCAATGAACTTCTTAATTTTCAGAGAAGGAGCTCTCTTAAAACACAAACCGAGAGTTTGGAAAATGGGGCACAGATCTCTGGTCCACCTCAAATAACTCATATATCTTGGTCTAATTTTTTTTCAAAGGTAATTAGAGCACAGAGAAGTTGAGGCATCTCTAAATGAGATGCTCAGATCTGTGACCAGTTGAGAGTTCCTTTTTTTTTGTTGTTTTTTTGGTTTTTTTTTGTTGTTGTGTTTTTTTTTTGTTGTTGTTGTTTGTTTGTTTTTTGTTTTTTGTTTTTTTTTTTTCCCCAGCAATGTGAACTTTTTGATCTCAAACTAGCTCCTCTAGAAGACTGTAGTTCTTCTTGAGTTAGAGCATGACCACTACCTTGTAACCCAAGGTAGGCAGAATTACTAGTCTCTGCCTTTGGGTTTTAGGGTGTGAGGTACACTAAAGACGGTAGGCGAAAACGTAGACACTATAAACTAATCTGTGCTCTTCTGCTACAGAAGACACTCTTGTTCACTAGTTCATGTGCTATGCAGAATTCTAACATAACACAACACAGAAAGGCCAGTTAAGGAAATCCTCACTGTTAACTAATATATTTGTAACTAAAAGCAAGAAGGTATCTGACTTGAAGAAAAACCAACAAAAAACCCGACAGCCTTTTGGAAGTTTATCTTTTTTGGGCAATGATTCTGATTTTAGTTACACTCTCAAGTATGGGAAAGGCTGTAGTTTCAGAAGTTATCACCTGTCAGCCAAGCTGTGATAACTGGTTGAGTGCATACACTATAGTCACAAAAGTTTGTGAATTAAAAATTGGTTTAGATCACTCAAGTCAGCCTTCAGAATGCCTGGAGTTATCCTAACTGTTCTGGATTATTATGGCTGAGGTGAGCATCTGAGCCAAGAACTCTTCCATGAGAGGCAGTGAATTAGGGTTCAAACTATCAATGTAATTTCACCACTTTGTTCCAACCCCCCTAGTATGGACCAGGTCCACCTTCTGCTAGACCAAGACACCAAGCCTCATCCAACCTGGCCTTGAATATTTCCAGGGAAGAGACATCCACATCTTCTTTGGGAAACCTGTTACAGTGCTTCATCACTTTCAGTAAAAAATTACTTTCTAATGTCTGACCCAAATCTATTGAACTCTTCAAGTTTTAAGCCATCTTTCCCCTTGTTCTATCACTTCATGGCCTTGTAAAAAGTGTCTCTCTAGCTGTCTTGTACTCCTTAAGTTAGATGTCTCCAGAGCTTTCTTTTCTCCAAGGTGAACACTCAACTCTCGCAACTTTTTTTACAAGATAGATGTCCCAGGCTGTCTGATCATCTTTGTGGTCTCCTCTGGACATTCTCCAACAGGTCCACGTCCTTGGTAAATTTGTGACTCCAGAAGTGTGACTCCACTGCTACAAGTGGTCTTTCACAAGGATGGACTAGAGGGGAAAATCACCTCCCTCAACCTGATGGACGCAATTCTTTTGCTGCAGCCCTGGACATGGTTGGCTTTCTGGGCTGTCAGTGTGCATTGCTGACATCAATCAACATTCTCAAGTCCCTCTTGGTAGGGCTTCTCTCAATGTATTCTCTGCCCAGTCTGTATTTGTGCTTGGGTTTTTCCTAAAATGGATAAAGGACTTTGCACTTGGTCTTGTTGAACTTCACAAGGTTTGCATGGGGCCACCTCTCAAGCCTGTCAAGATCCCTTTGGATGGCATCCCTTCCCTCCAGAGTGTCAACTGCTCCATAAACCAAGCTTCTGTTTCAAGGTAAACCTGTTGAAGGTGCTCTGAAACCCAGTATCCATGTTGGCTACAAAGATGTATAACAGCACCAGTCCAAATACCAAATCCTGAGGAAGAGGAACATCACTTGTTCTCTGCTTGAACATTGAGCCATTGAGAGCAACCCTTTGAGTGTGGCTATCCAGCTAAATCCACTGGCCCATTCCTGAAATCAATTTTTCTCTATTTTAGAGATGAGGATGTTTTGTGAGAAAGTGCAAAATGATTTGCACAAATTCAGATAGATGGTGTCTCTTGCTTTCCCCTTTTCCACTAGTGCTACAATCCTGTTGTAGAAGGCCGATGAGTTTGCCAGGCAATTTCCATTTGTGAAGTCATGTTGACTGTCACTAAGCACATCCGTATTTTCCATGCAGCACTTTGTCCAGGTGGTTCTGCTCCATGATCTTATCCAATGTGGCCTGTAGTTCATTGGGTCTTTGTAGTTTCTCTTTTAAAAATAGGGATTTTATCTTCTTTTCCAATCACTGGGTACTTTGTATGATGGACTGTGGCTTAACCACTCCACCTGGTAATTTCCTCTGGACCTGTGGATTCATCTCATCAGGTTCTATGGACCTGTGCATTTTGAGGTTCCTTAGATGGTCTCAAACCTGATCTTCTGCTAAAGTGGGTTGTTGTCCCTTCTCCCAGGTCCTACCTTTGCCTTCTTCAACTCAGGCTGTGTGATTGTCTTGCAGTTTTCAGAACTATTCTTTTAAGTTCACAGTGTGTCTCCTGACAGTTTTGCCCACCAGGCTTGTGCAAAATCTTCTGGAAACTTATTATGAAGTTGAAGTTGCCATAATCACAATCATTATCCATCTGTATCTCATACAATTATTATTTACACTATAATAATATTGAATTCTCTGGAGATAAAATTAAAATAGAGCTTTTGTAATTTCTTTTCCACCTCGAGCTTTTGTTTTTGTTTCCCACCGTCTCTTTAACAATCCTGTTTCCCAGGAGACAACTTGATATGTCCTCATGCTTCCAAGACACTGTAGTTCAATAGGTTCACAGTTAATTGGCAGATGAGATTCTCCAGATGTTTATGTGCTTGCCCAAAAAAGCTGTCCACTGGTACCAAATGAACAGCTAGAAAGACACAATCCAAACAGACTATTTTCAGCTGATTGACATACGGCTGGAAAGCATGATGCATTTGAGAGAAATGCAATTGAAATTAGGAACAGTTTGGACCAAGCCCTTCATTATCAATAATTAGTCAATTAGAATTTTTGATCAAATTCTGATATAATTCACAAAGATTCACTGTACTGACTGAGTCATTACCACCCATAGAAGTGGAGGATATAAATAAGGCATTGTTTTCACACTATTGTTACTTAAGAGATGTTGAGAAATGTTCATTATACTGGTGAACATGGGCAATTTAAAGTAAATGGATGGTGCAAATGTTTTGTAATGGAATATGAAGCCTTCCACCAAAATGTCATGTTCACACTCAGACCAAACAACTGATGGAAGTGAGCAGTTAAGTTGAGCTACTTAGGAGTTTACTATGAAAAACCGTTCTTTTCCCCAGTGAAATAGGTGGTTCTGTACACAATCATGAGGTTCTGCAGGGAAAATTGATTGTTCTGAAATTGTGTTCCATCTGGGAAATCAAAATGAAAAGAAGGGAAAAAAAACCATACAAAAAACCCCCACAAATTTTCCTCATTTTATTTTCTCTGCAAAAAAAACCCCCAACTTAGCTGTTTCATATGACATTATTTCAAGACTTGGTTGTTTAGGGTGCTGTATTCCATGGTGTTAACCTGAACGTCTAGTGCTGTGTTTTCTAAGCAAGATTCTCCAGGAAGGAAGAGCCCTTTGGAGAAGTCATATGGAGCTACATTGAAAAAGGTAGCCTAGGAAAAGTAATAACTGAAAGAGGTTTTACAGTTGTCATTCCATTAAACATCACGCTACAAAGTAGAGATCAATTTTGATGTTTCAAGGAGGCGGGCAGGGTGGTGCAACAAAGAATATTGCCTTTCATCCTAATGCACATGGAGATGAAATACAGAAATTCTTGCAGGATGGAATAATAGATATGTATTGTTTTAGCTGATGTCTAATGTTGCATATGTGCCTTAGAGAGTAATGTTGTGGTAAGGAAAGGGAAGGTAAAAAATCCCCATGAACAGTCCTTTTCAAGTTCAAGTTTGAGGCCTCCTATGAAAATTAATCTCTACTTTATTTCATCTGGTCACTGTTGGGATGGAACTTCTTACTGTTTCTAAGCAACCAAGTCTTACTTAATATAAACAAGATACTATTTTTCATAAAGATATTACTTTTTACCCAACACGTGGGACAGATTGTAATCCATTTGCAGGATATATAAATGAAAAGAGGGAAAGAAACACTTCCACAGAGCACACATTTTGTCTCTAGAAAGCAGGAGGGGTTTTGTCTAATCATATCAGAGAGTAGATTTCTTTTCGATTTCAAAGTCTTTTAGTTCATAACACTGTGTTTATTATATAAGCGATAATTGGATGTATTCTGAGTACTGTTTTGGGGAGTTTGGTACTTTTACCACTTTTGACAACAGGTTTGGAGAGAACTTAATGGAGCTTTCTCCCTGGTGAGAACTTGCCTCTACACATATACACAGTGTGGATCTTGGGCAGAAAACTTCCACCTTCAGAGAAAAGTTGTCCTCTGCTTACTCAGCCCAAATTACAGTCATGGTACTGTAGGAGCTGCAGGACATTGTTACCCTGAACTGTCATCATGGCAATCACAATGAGGAAAAAAATATAGCTGTCATTATGAGAGCTCTACACTGCATAGTTTATCTCTATAACAGTGTGCTATGATGTGCCTAATTAGACTACATCAGCTGCTCCATGTCTCCTGCTAAAGGGAGACTTTCTTATTGTGTCTAGTAAACAGAGAGGTCTCAGCCTGTGATTTAGCACTGAAATTAAATTTAAGCATAGTTTCCCATTTGATTATCAGGCTATGGGTGACTTTTAAGGACTCTTTTCAGCTAGCTTCTGCTAGCTGTAAACTCTCTCCCACAATTTCTTCCTGTTTTTTGGTGGATATAGACTAACTGAAAACTCATCCACGTAAAGATAGAGGGAAACAAATCAACTCCAAGTGTGCAAATTTTTGATGATGTTCAGTCTCCTTTTTTGATTGTCATCTTCTGCATCTATATGCCAATTATTGAGACATAATAAATGTGTTTGGCTTAAATAAACAGAAAATAACAAAACCTCCAGAAAGTAATACAGGATAATAAATAATAAAAAAAAAATGTTCTTTTTCTTCTTTTTGATGGCATATCATAGTTTCATTGTGAGAGAAGTAGAGTGACTTCCACAAGACAATCTTTGAGAAAAAAAATGTAAACTTACAGAAAAAAACCTCATTTTCTTGTACATACTAATCTATTAAAATCATGTAAAATTGTGTAGTTCTTCAGTAATATTGTCTGTGGAAAAAATTTTGAAAAAACAGTGAGCATTGCATGGAAAAAATGCTCACAGTGGCAATCAAATCTGAAAAGTTTACAGTCTACTATTTACTTACCTGTTACACACTTTATATATTCTTGGGGAGAGGGTCGGTGTATCAAGATGAGGTTATGGGACTTGTTTATTTCTTTGGTAGTCTCTCTGTACTTGTGCTGCTTTTGAAAGACATTCTCCGTTTTAGGGACATCTTGTTTGAATCTTGAAAGATATGATACTTCCATTTCAGGGAGCCGGAGACATTCTGTAGTAATTTCAGAGAAAATGTCTTCTGCATAAGAAATTTTTTTTTTTTTTTTTTTCTCTCCAGGAACTGGCAGGTTTTCAGTATACTGCAGTAAGAAGGAATAATTTGATCACACACAAATGGAGTAGGATATTGCAACATCAACCAGTTTTACCAGAAGGGAAGCATAGAGGTGGGGAACAAAGGCACAGTAGGGTTCTACTTTGACAGGTCTTTAGGCTTTGTAGTTGATAAGTTAATCTTAGGAAGAATCAGAGATGTAACCCATTGGTGTATCTCTGAAGTTCAAGTGATCTGTGGGTCAGGGATGTTTTGGAGTAATTGTTTGGGCTTTGGCGTGATTGTGTTTATGACTGGAAGCCAATGAGTCCTTGCAGCAGCTAGTGCAGGGATGTGGCTTTCTGGTGTGATGTAAAAAGAGCAATGAGTTTTTTGTGCAGGTCAGGCTAAACAATAGAAATTGTCCTCTCCAGTAGGAAGTTCCAAGTCCTTGTATGCCCTTTTCTTAAAGTATTTGGTACAAAAGAAAGGCATGAGACCTTTCAGCATATGGCAGCAAGAGGATTGCTCCCAGTGCTGCTGGTGGAGCAGGAGTGGGATCTCATGCCCCATCTTGCCATCATGTGGAACCTTCGAGATCCCTAATCCTGTGCAGCCTTCTGTAACTAATGCTTAAGCATGTGTTGAAGGAAAAATAAGCACACACAGGTACACTGTTGCTCTCTTTCCTCTGGGATTCAGAGGAAGCTACGATAGCTTCATTTCTTGACTCTTACTATTGATGCACTAAGGAGAGATTTTTATGATTGATTTACTGGGAATTGGATGATGACAGGAAAGTGTTTTGTTCTGTGTCTCAATTTCAGAAGGATCTTCTCTGAAATAGTGCTGTTACTGAGGCTTTTCTTTTTCTTTTCAGGCTGTGCCTTCCTAACGTACTGCGAAAGGGAGTCTGCTCTTAAGGCCCAGAGCGCACTGCATGAACAGAAGACACTGCCGGGGGTGAGTCCAGACTAATAACTTTTTCTATTTTTTTTTTCTTTTAAACCTAAAATGGGTTACATATGGTTCTCTCATCTCAGATTTGGAAGCATAAAGTCTCCGTTTGTTTGGATGATTCACTATTTGCATTGTGCTAATAAAATCAAGATACCACCAACCCACCCAAATGGTTTCCATGCACAAAACTAAAAGCTTATTGCCCATATTGGGAGTCAGGAAAACAGTAATCAGGTGGTTATGGACTGGATTCTACCAGTCTTACTCAGCTGAGGAACTGCTTTAGGACTCTGACCACTACAGTGAAATGTTAGAAGTCCTCACCAGGTGCTTCCTCTCATTACTTTTCTTCTCTGAAGCAAGGTTTGGCAGCAAGAAATCAAGAAACAGATCACATTATAGAGTTATCACAGAATGAAAACATATTCCTGATGACAAAGTGGTTTGACTCAGTTACTTTAGTATTCAAGCAGCTGTAGCAGATTGGAAAGGCGGTGAGACAAGGAGAAAAGAGAGAGAGGAAAGACGCACACGAGATAATGAGGAAAATTATTCACATGAGCAAGATCTAAGGTTCAGACAACACAAGCAGAACTAAAAATAGAATCAGCATTATGTGGGGAAGACCTGCCCTGCTGGGATGGGTTTCTAGTTAAGTGGTTACCCAGAGGAGGGGGAGAGACTTTTTAGATTCAGCCAGAGTACGTGGATTGGTAACAGCTGAGTGCCCATGTAGCCAGAATGGGGCTGGTTCCACAATGGCCAGGAGCCAGTGATCACATAACTAAGAGCAGGCTTCTGAGGATTCTAGGTTGCATCTAAACTGAGAGGAAATCTATCCAAAAGTCTGTCTTTATTAGCTGGTGTTGAATGATTGATTCCTGTGGAGCTATAACCTACCTTTCCACCAGAACTAAGACACATCCTCTGCATTCTGAGGAAAGTGTTGGTTCTGCTCTGCCTGTTTCCATCATTCTGGGTCTATTTACCTATCTCTAAGCCACCTTGCCAGTATGGAGATGCCCACGCACTTGCTCATCTACATCTATCTTTGCCTAAAAGGCCATACCTTATGCAAATATATACATAGTTCATTGCCTAAAAATATTTTTGTCAGCTGACAACTCCCTCTGATTTTTTTTTCCTAGAAACTCTTTAGCAGCAGATTAAAAGTAACTACAGCCTTGGGGGGGGTTAAGTTTTTCTTCCTCCTCTCCCAGTGTTTTCTTTTTGCTTCTCTCTTTCCTGAATGATAAAACTGGATGCAGGGAAAGAAAAAAAAAAAAAAAAAAAAAAAAAAAAAAAAAAAAAAGAGAGAGAAAATTCAGGTAAATTTTAACTGAAATTTTCTAAAAGATTCTTGAAATAAAATAAGTATTTATCAAAACTAGAGATGTGATGAATAAGGTGTGGTGTATTTAAAAGACTATTTGAAATTACAGATTTTCCACTGAGACTGCTCTTCTCATTAGGAGATAGATCATTCACATGCACATGGATTTCTATCATCTGTATGAATTTAAAATCTCATCCTGAAATTGTATGATGATAATATCTTCAAGAACACCATAGGTCAGCGAGATTGAGGATTCAGGTGCTGGAGAGGGAGGGCAAGTGATGATTTAGGATTTTATTTTTTTCCTAATTTCTTTATATGTTCACAGTTCTGAATCTCAGTCTTTCTGTTAGAGATTCAAATCAGAAAACTCTTAAAGTCAAAACTGTTTTCTTGGACAGTGATAAAATTCAACCAGCTTTTGCTTTAGGATCAAGACTTCCTTAAAAGGCTGCACCGACTGATTCTAGACTACAGGGAAACAATTTCTTCCCTGCTTTGTATAATTTCTGTTACATATACTCCATACTGGCCACACTGCCTCTAGAAGGCTTTTTTTTTCTGTTATACACTTTCAGGATCTCATTGAACTGCGAACAGCAAATCCTCTATCTAAAAGAGCAGCCAGGTTTCTTAGAGTTCTGAGCACTGATTTTCCCATCCTTTTAATTTCCAGATCTGTTTGTCTCAGAATAATGGTTTACTTTCCACCAGCAAACCCTCTTCATGCAGCTTTCTGCCAAGTTTCTGAACTCATCCTCTGAATGATGTCACTGTAGTTTATTTAAGGAAACCAGTCTTGTCTCTTGATAAAGTATCATGCTTGGATACTGTTTTATGGTTCCTATCTGAGTAGCAGAGAATTATTTATGACTTACCTGACTGTTCTTGATAACATGCACCAAAAATATCAACCATAGTTCATCACCATAAAATAAGAGGCACTTTTAAGGTCAGGGGTCTAAGTCCTTATTCATGTAAGTTCAGAAATGAGACATATATAACATCATCTCTTGACACTCCGCTGTCTGTGACACAAACAGCACGACTGAGGAGGCATCAAAAACAATTAACAGGCATAGTATGGGAAAAAATAAATAGTACTAGACTACGCCATTCTTTCCTATTCCTCAGTAAACTGTACATTTTCTTGCTCTTGCAATATTGCTGTTTGCATTCTTGTATTATAAAATGCAGAACTGAGTAATTTTTAATAATATGCACATGAATGGTAATGTATGGAAATGGTGAGGCATGAAAAGGTTTTGTCCAGATTCAGATGCCTTGCCTCTCAGCTATGTATCACTTTGTTTCTAGTGGAGTGGCTACATGCACATATTTTACAGTAATTACTTTCTGGATGTGCTTTGTAAGATGACAGAAATATGTTTCACATATTTCTATGTTATATGTAGGACATAAACTCATCTTGTGGAATAATCAAAAGACTTCCAAGCAGGTATGTGTTGTTTAATAAAGTCTTTATGGCACTTTGTTTTTGGGTGGGAAGGAATCATGATAGATATTTTGAAGCAACTAGAATAGAATATAAAACATAAAACTATCAGTTGCATTTTCTTCATCTGAATGAGTAAATTAGGTTCTTATGGAGAGTTTGAAACTGTTTTGCCTACAACGGAAGGTTAATGTGACACAGTGTGTATGTATGTGTAAATAACACTTTGTGATTGTTGGACAATTCAAATTCTAGTGTTTACTTGTGATTGTTTATTTTACATATAATAGAGTGGCTGGATGATGAAGTATATTAGTTCTTTAATAATTTATAGAAATGCTTTGATGTTGCAGTAATTACATTAAAGGTCACATATCAAAGGTAATTTGGTTGAGCAGCTGTGATGGTTTCTCAGAAGCAATCAATATTGCTGTCCATGGCGCTGATTTCACCAAGGGGACTGCCAGATTAAAGGAGGCTTATTACCAGACAGGCAGACACGGGGGAAATCAAGAACAGATTGGAGAGATGCACTATTCTTTTTCCTCACCTATAATTAACACTGTTCACCATAATCTGTGCTAATCCTTCATAGTGGGAAACTACCTTCTTAAAAAACACTCGCATTATAAAAAGCAAATTAAGGCAAGGGAGAGTAATTTGGGGAGCAGGATAGAGAAATTAGAGAAAGTAAAAGTTGATTCACCCCTGGGATTTCTGATGCTGATGTAACCCATAATGATAAAATGCAATATCAAAACCACAGGCCATGGTCCCCAGGAAAGCAAGGCGAGGGGGGGGAAGTGATCTAGACAATGACAGGGCAACGTATTGGAGAATTATCTGCCTGCAGATTTTGTATAATATTATCTATTTGCCCCACAAAGCTCCACAGGAAATGAAATCAGGGAAATAAAATTATATTTTAAGTGTAGTCATTTTGATTACAAATTATAGTGAAGCGAACTTTTTCTCCCCTTTCTTTTTTCTTTCTCAAGTGAATGGCAGAGGATAATGCTGAGAAATGTAATTACGCTATCAAGATCTACTTTTATTTATAGCACAAATAAACTGAGCTCTTATATGATAAGCACAGCAGCATTTTTCTTCCCCTAGTTCTTTGTGGCTCTCTCAGGCAATGGGTGAGAATAGTCCATGTCTACTTGGTTGGAGGCACTGTCTCTTTGCATAATGTTAAAACCTTCCTGTAAGACTTGCAAAGAATAACTACGAAATTAAGTATGTACGAAAATGTTAACCTCAGCAATCTGCAGGGCTTGTTCAGTCTGGGAAATAAGCTGGGCTTTCTTACTGTATCTATTTCTCTTGAAAGAGACAGTGGTACTACTGGTATGCTAAATTTCTCAGTGTGCAACATAATTAGTTTTCTCCCTAACTGTTCTGATATTCTTTGTCACTTCTTGCCATCTAGAAAAAATGCATTCTGTTTTATTCATCACATGCAAAAATATGCATCTTTAACATAAGAAGACAGGTGAGCTCATAAAACTCATATTAAACCAATTTTTTTAAGAAACAGAAAAATTACATTTAATTACAGTTGTCCACAGTTTGGTTTTTTCCTAGTTTTATGTTTGTTTTTGTTTTGTTGGGTTTTGTTTGCTTGTTTGCTTGTTTTAGTAGAAAGGTTTTTCCAATATAACTGGTCTTACCTGACTTGAATTTTATGTATACATGAGGAAAGACACCTGAGCATAGGGCAGAAGAGGGACACTACCTTGCAAGGTCTGGCCTCTCTTAAATCCATGTAATAAGGCTTAAATGAGACCTAAGTGTCATGTGGACTTTGGGAGTCCTGCATGTATAGCATGAATTTCACTGTTTAAGCAGACCTTGAAATTTTACTGTCTTACCATCTTTTTTTTTTAATGTTTCAAAGCTTTTTCCAAAAACTTGTTAGAAAACCATTAAACCACATATCAACCTTCATGCTCTGTTGTGCCAAAAATGGTATTATATTCCTATAACTTCCCATTTCAAAAGTTTTTCTCTACTGATGTGAATTGCAATTTGGTCAGCAGTGGTAGGCTGGATGGGTTCCATTGATTAAAGTAGCATGCTGAACACATGGCCTGCTCACCATGCCCTTTAGATTTTGAAAGAAAACACATTTAATTGTTCCCTTGAGAGAAACATGTCTGTTTCCTGAAGTTAAAAATGAAGTTGAAAAAGAATAAAACCAGATTTGAGGTAAGAAGCTTGGGAAAAAGAAAGAGGAGAAAAAAGAAGAAAAAAAAAAACAAAAAAAAAAAAAAAAAAAAAAAAAAAACAAAAAAAAAACACCACAGTCAGTCCTTCAGAAATTCTCCAGAAATTCTCCCTTTAACATCTTTGGATGTCAATGTCATGCCTAAAGTGATTTTTTTTTTTTTTTTTACACCTTGTTTCCTCCTGAGTGACCAACAGTAAAAGTACTTTTGGATCTTGCTTTGGATAAAGCAGGGCAGAGGAGAGGAAGCTATATGCACTTTCTATTTGCTAAAAACCCCTGTAGTTTGACAGTGCTGTTCTGTTCACCAGATGAGATGAAACACCTGGGTCCTATCTGCTTGGTAAACATGAAAGTTCCATTTCACTAGGTAAAGATTGGCTTCTGTATCCTTATAAGGCAGCCTCTAGAATACAAAGTATACTCTCTCTCTGCTACCCAATCCAAAGAGCTTTGCAGAGAAAGAACACAGTGCCAGCATCCTAACAGAACCAGCATGTTGGATGCACACTATTACCTCAGCTGAGACTGGTGAATTCGTCACCTTTGTGGTGGCTAACCACACTCAGCCTGAGATGCAAAATGAGAAAAAGGCTTTCCAGTCATGCCTGAGATTTGGTGGCAATTGAAAAATGATGTGCAAAAAAGTAAATTATAAAGGTAGCATTGCCTTGTCTTATTAATTTGACGCCTTTTGGATCTCAGAGGATGATTTCCAAGTTATTCAACAAAAGCTTTTGCTGGACTTTCATTTGCTTTATGTGTTATTCAATGACAACTTTTCTCTCTGACGTGTCTGCCATAGGAGGATCAATCTAATTTTATGTACAACTGTAAAGATGAATGATAAGTAGAAAGGATTCAGGCAAGTACAAGCTGAATAAATTATAAAGGGCAAATGATGACAGCACTGGGGGTCCCAAGAGACAGTGATATGATAACAGAAACTAAAGACGAATTTATGATGGATGTAGTTAGCATGTACTGAGGCTGTTAATTCTTCAGGGTAGTTTTACAACTTCTTGTGATTGGAGCAATCAAAGTATTTCATTTTAAAGAGATGCTGTATATTTTCACTTGTCTGTTCTGCATATTTGTATGTATGTCCTCATTTACATGCATAGCAGTAAACTCCCATAGGCTAGTCAAGCTTACCTCCCATCAAAGGACCCCTATTCTCCTAACCATAATGCCACTGTTTATGCATAAATAAATAGATAATGTGTAACGATTTGAGGGCAAAGCTGGATATCGGGGCGGGGGGGGGGGGAGGGAGGGGGAAGTTTCCATTTTCACAGAACAGAGCAATCAAATTTTTTTAGACCCTTCCAAGTAGCTGACCACCTCCGGCGACCTTCAAAGCTAAGCCTAGAGACTGAGTGAGTTCACAGATCCCTGATGAAAAATTATATATAACAAGTTTCAGGTAGGTCAAATTTTGGGCTTAAGCTGCTTTAAGAGCAGCTGATGCAGCATCATAAAGTTAGAAGCAAATCTGATCTCAGAGCAGTTCTTGATTGCATTTCATTCATACTCTTATTTCCAACTCTTGTTCCTTATTATTAAGGATATTTGCATGAAAATGATCTTTTTTCCTTCCTCTGAAGGGTTGTCTCTTGTCTGTGAGTAATGCTTACTCTGGCCTACATTTGTGAATACCATGGGCTGGATTCTGACTTCATTTACACAAGTGTAAATCAGCAATGATCTGATTGAGGTTAAGGGATTTATATGGCATAGGAAAGAGCAGACTCAGCTATATTTGTCACTACTGAAATGATGTCATCGTGAAAAGTACCATAGCTCTAAATGGGGAAACATATTTTTACCGAGAATCTTTGCAAATACATGATCTCACAAAACATTGAACATCCCTGACACCTGCTGGGCCCTTCAATAGCTCCCACAGCCCTTCTGGTAGAGGGAGGTTCCAGCCCCAAACTGCAAGAATTAAAGATGGTTGGTGTCTTGGTGTTTCAACAGTGTTTACTGTTAGATACTAATGAACCCTAAGCATTTGGATTTCCAGTAGCATCACCTTATTGGTTCAGCAATGATAGCATACACCCAAGAATAGCTTAAAAGCAGTAAACCTTCATTCCTCATCCCATGTTCCCAGTCACAGAGAGCCAGAGGAAGAGAAGAGACACCCTTTACCTTTTCATTTTTTCAGTCATATGGGTGATAGTGTGTGATATTATCCAGGAGTCATTGTTCGTAGGCTAACCTTTCCATGAACATCCACTTCCCATATTTGCACTACAATGTCTGGGCTGGTTGTGATCTCCAAGGCTCCTGTAAGTTTCTAGTAAAGCACTTAGTAGAAGATCCTGTTTAAATATGTGATTTGGATTTCTTCCTAGGGTAACATGCCCACCTATACTATAGCATTACCAGCTGTACTACTCATAGCCTACCCTGGTGTGAGCTGACATTTTTCATGCAGTGTACACATCCTGTAAAATCCTTGAGATACTCAGTGATAATGAAATAATTCCATTTTTTTTTTTTTTTTTTTTTTTTTTTTTTTTTTTTTTTTTAATACAAAGGTTGAAGACCATGTACAAGAGTGATGGATCAGATGTGTATGTCTGCCACCAAAATCATCATCTTCGAAACACACAGACCTGTGTCTTGATCTAATTTAATTTAAATAGTCTATATAATAGCAATGAAAACATGGACTTAAATGCTCTGGAGTAACTGCATTCCATGACTGTAATTCCTAGTGGGCAGCTCTAGAGTAAGGACTTGAATCTTGCCTGAAATATTATTTCTGGTAGCACTACTTATGCTATGTAGGTTAAGAACATCTATGCTTGTTGAAAACATTTCAGTTGCAGAGTAGACATCTTTCCAGCCTTATCATGCGAAATCCATCCACTGGCTGCAGATCCTTTAAATAAAAGCTGGGCTTCCTGCAATAATTATCTAAGAGCATGATTTGTGTGCATTAAACTTAAAATTGTTATTTAAGTTAAGGACACCTTTTGAAGGACTGTCTGAGCTTTTGGGAGTGGCAGAACTTGTCCCGTCTCTCCACTTACGGATAACTTCTGATAGGAGTTGATGTGATGTAACACATTTAGCTCCCATGTTTCCCTTCTGCTATACTCTGACAGGGAGAAAGTGGTGGGGATGACCGACCATGAGGTTGCACTATCTGCTGTTGAGGCGAGCAGGTATCTGAAGTGATTTTACTTTGTTGAGTAGCTGCAGTGAGAGACTTTCAGTGGCACCGCACATATGAGCTGCTGCACTTGGCAGGATCCCAGCAATGTCAAATCTCTCTGATTAGTTTCTGTAAGTACAAGGACAAAATTAAGCCTATCCTATTTTTCAAAGAAGAAATGCCCATTTCCTATTTTTCTCTTTAATGGGAACTTATATTTTGTGTCCCATACTTTTTTCTCCTCTCCTTCCCATCATGTCACTCCTTTAAAAAAAATTTGCTAAAATACAATTTCTTGTAAAAATATGTGCCTCCAAATTTCTTTGATTTCTGTAACGTATTTGGACCTTGATATGCATTCATATTCAGAACAAAATGAATACTATGGTGGTAGAATTAAGTTATTCTCTTACCTTCCCCTTAGGTATACTAAACTATTAACCTAAAATCCTCTGCAACTTTCTAGTGCATATTATCTTTGACATGTTGCAAAAAATGAAGTGTTTTGATCACTGGCTTTGTAGGCAGGTTTTGACAGAGCAAGTTTTGTCCAACTATAACTAATCCATTCCAAGCACAGGTTGTTCTTTCAAACAGATGGAGAAAAATTATTTTTCTCTTGTTCTTAGAATGGCTCAGTAATTTCTATGCCACTATATTGACTTTGCACGGTAAATATGTAACTGATAAGACATGCTGGTGTGAGTTTCTGATTTCATTTAGAGCTGTGATCAGTGGAAGAGCACTTTGTTTTCTAGGTGGTAAAACTGGAATCAGTTTTTCTTGGCATTTTTATTTATGGCTAGTTTACTGTCAAGATCTTCCTTGGTAGACATCTGAGGTGTTGCTTCTGTCTTTTAGGTTATTTTGTGGTGTCCTTTCTCAATGAAGTCATGCTAATGTCTGCTGTCTGGCCAAGAATTATTTTCTCCTATTCTCCTACATCCCCATCTCATCCTGCATGTCTGTCCTTGCCATCTCTTATCTCCTTTGTAGATTTGCTGGAAACATTAGCCTATGTTCCCGTAATGCCTGCTTGGCGAAATGAGTTGAGATTACAGCTGCTGAAGAGGAACACCGTGCTTCCCAACCACTTCTGCCTGGGAGAGCGTGCACTTTTCTCCAGATAAAGGGAGAGACTCAGCTTACTGAACATTTCCACATTCTGTGATGCCATATGTATATAGATTGCAGAGTTGGCTTGTCCTAAACTTGATGTCTCTTGAAATCATGAAGCTTAGTGTGTGTGAGATTTTCAGTGTATATTCACATCACCCAAGAGAAACAAGGAAGTCAGGAGAGGGTTGTACATGCTGTGTGCTCTTGTCTGTTCTTCTTCAGAGCAACTAGGGGCGTGACTGGGGATTTATTTCTGTGTCTATGTTTATCCTGAACAGGGGAAGGGAGTGGCATGTATAGGGGGTGAACATTTCTAACCTTTAAGGGTAGCTGTTTTGTTGGCGGCAGTCTGCTGCTCCCACCTTGTTGTTTTTTCTACCACTGCATCTTCACATTACTTGACATGACTCACACCTTTCACCTGGAAGACGAGAGGCTGAGACATTCCTGGGGAAGTTGGGCATGTGTTGCTAGCATTCAACAAGCACAGAGCTTCTGAGAAGAGCCTGAGGATATGCTGATATTTGAGGGCTTTGTATGGAGATTTTTTTTGGAAGCCACAGTACAGGTCCTACAAATGTATATACACTACGAAGTGACACCCTTCAAAGTGTCTCATGTCCCAGTGGAGGACCCAAATTTATGAATATTGCTATGTGTTCCTCTTTAATTTTTTTAGTCAGTTAAGCCTTAAACCTTTTCCACCAGCACTTTGAACCCAACCTGCCACAGCACAATGATAATGCTTCTAAAGTGAGCCTGTCCAAACTAATTTCATTGTTCTTGTTGAGTGAAGTGCAACAATTAAGCAGACAGCAGAAATGGGTCCAGATAAAATGAGTATTTACAATTATTTCAGTTTGGATAATCTAATGTGATATTCACTGTACAGCTAAGATGTATAGTTCTCAGTGAGGAGGGGTTTCATTCAGTACTCTTGTTGGCTGGATGTAAATTCAGAGTATCTCCATGTGCTCTTGCAGAGTTTAAGCTTCTTTACGTCAGTGCAGCTCAAACGAGATTCTTGTCCTCTTTCTTTAGAGGCCCTATTAAGCTGAGTCCCTTCAGATGTGCCTGCACTTTAGAGATACAGCCAAGGGAGCTGGAAGGTCATTTTTTTTCCTATTTTGGTGTTTGGGGTTTTTTTTGTTTTGGTTTGGTTTTTTTGGTTGGTTGGGGTTTTTTGTGTTTTGTTGGGTTGGTTTTTTTTGTTTGTTTGTTTGTTTTTGCTTTTTGATTGGTTGGTTTTGTTTTGGTTTTTTTTTGGTGGGTTTTTTGTTTGTTTGTTTGTTTGTTTGTTTTGTTTTGTTTCTGGAGTTTTTTCGTGGGTTTTTTTGTTGGTTTTTGTTTTGTTTTGTTTTGTTTGTGTTTTGTTTTGATTTGGTTTTTGTTTGTTTGCTTGTGTTGGTTTTTGTTGTGGGTTTTTTGTTTGTTTTTGGCTTTGTTTTGTTTTGTTTTGTTTTGTTTTTGTTTTTGTTTTTGTTTTTTTTTCCCTGGACCAGGACTGTGTTGTTGAAGTTGCTCACTTTAGGGAATACAGCTTTATCTGAGTGCCTCTTCACTCTCCAGCACTGAAACACTGACTGACAACTTGAGTTACCCTACAGATCTGGCATTGCTGCTGACTTTCTGAATAGCACTGCAATCAGATCTCCTCATTATGCATGCGTTTCTTTCTTGATATTAACACCTTGTGGCTGTGCCCTGCCTTTCTACCAATTCCAGTTGAAAATTCATAGCAATCCTGGTTGAAAGGCAAGGGATTTATACCAGCATATCGATGTTAAAGGTGTATTGCTGCTACTTTCTGCTTCATTTCTTTGCAGGATACATTGCTTCTCCTTCCTTCTTCCCAGTCCCCCCCTCTGCTTAAGCAAAGCACACTGTGTTGCTGGGCAATTTTCACTAACTTAATCGCATTTGGGCCCAGTGTTTTTTCCTGCAGACCCTGGAGTGTGCAATACTTAGGCCTTGGTTATTAGTTTACACAATATATGAAGCCCATTAGAAGAGGATAATCAGGGCTTGGAGAAGGCCACCTCACTCATTACCTGAGGAGGTTATGTTGAGCCTCTGTAGAGTTATTAATCATACTTTCCCATGCAGATAGGTGAAGATTAAGAGTCACATTTATCCTTTTTGCTCCTCATTCTTCTGCACTGATGTGCAAACGCCCTTTATAATCGTTGTTATTATGGTTATTCATAGCCCATCCAGTCAGCCAGGACTGCTCCTGAGTCGTAGCTTGAAGTCTTGCACCTATCAGTGGTGGCCTGATGATACAGATCAGAGCCACTGGAGGTCTCTCCCGTTGAAACTGGGAAAATATCCTTGAGAGTCCTAGAAAGTCTCTGCTAGCTGTTATTGAATTGCAGTATCTTGTCCAGAGGCCAAGAGAATTCTGAACAGAAGCCGACACCATTATAAGAGCCAAGTTTAACAGCAATGCTCTTGATTTCACTTGCCTTACTTTTTAATACCAGCTCTAACCTTGAACTTTGACTAAGATGATATGCTACCTTGTGGCTTTTTGAAACCTAGCCTAGTCTTCTTTTTATCGAAGTGAATGATCCTTTTTTCCTTACTTCATTTTTAAAGCACTTAAGTCAACTCAAATAAAATCAGAACTGTACCAAGTGGACTCAACATTGTTAAAAGAAAAAGGGAGTTAAAAATGAAAGCATTTACTCCACAGATTTGGTTTTTTTTTTTTTTCCCCTAGAAATATGTTTAGGTTTTCATCACTGTCTTTCTGATATCCTGTGTACACATGCATACACATGCATACACACTCACATAACACACACAAAACAACTCCCCAGAAAAACTTGTTTAAAACCCAAGTAGTTGAAGAATTTTCTCCAATGATTCTAGCCATGGAGCCTTTCGTTCAATAAAATTAAAGTTAAAACAACAGTTAACAACTAACACCATTCAGTATTTAGAACCTGCAGAACCATGCAGTCATAAACCACATCAGTGTACAACTATTCCCAACTGCTCGCACACCTATTCCTTTCCTTAGTATTCACTACAGCTTTACAGAAGCTGTCTTTCAATTTTTTTTTTTTCTTGGTCCCTTTAAAGAAAACCATTTTTCTGTGAGTGGGCTTAGTCTGTGAAGCAGTAGCCATGTCAGTGACATGCAAAAATCCAAAACCATGGAGACCATATTATCTCTCATAAGAATTTAAAATCACCCATTCATCCAGTTGTTAAAACCTGGATTTACTCTTTGAACCTGGAGTATGAGTTACCATTTATAAAAGTTTTTTCCATCCTAAAATGTTTCTCAACCTGTGAGCAAAGGCAACTTTCCAGACTAAACACTTCATAACATTCCTCCTTTTACTGAAACAAATAAAACATCAAACTGATTTCTCCTTAAGAAGTCTATCACATCCCCAAATGCTGTGTTTATATACAGTTCTGCATATCTAGAGAAAATCAGAACTGCTATGTTGACTGAGAGGTCTACTACACTCTGCCATCTCATGATCTGGCCTTTTTTCCCTTTCTTTTTCTTCTTCTATATTTTTGTCTTCATGTAGGCAGAGTGCTTGATAATGCATAGGATCTTTGCTAGGGCATTATGGGGGTTTGTTTCGTTGATTGTTTTAGGGTTGGTGGAGGAGCTTGTGTGTTTGTGAGGTGAATTTTTAAAATTATTTTTATTATTATTATTTTATTTTATTTTTAATGAAAGTATTTTCTCTAAAAAATGTCAATTTGAGACATTTGCATTTGAGAGATCATAGTGGATTTGATCATGCCTTTATGTGAAGACTGAATTTTGGATCTGATAGAAAAATCTTCCTCAAATGAAAAGGCCAGTGTTCTAGGGTGACACTTTTTGATACTTTTCCCCTAAACCAGGACAGCCAGAAAAGCAGAAATCAACCCAAACAGGTGGGCATGACATTTGCTTGACGTATGTGGCTTCCCTGATACAAATCCCTGCATTAACTAATTCAAGCTAAAAAGTGAACAGACACTGGCTTTTCTCTGCCCTCCTCAGCTAAATTTCCTATTTGGCTGTTCCTTGGCTATTTGTAGATATTTGCACACATGCTTCCTTTGTTTTCTCTTCCTCTCCCTCCAGTTTTTATAGAAATTGCTATATAATTTTCTAGAAATGCTAAGGACTTTTTTGAGTGGATGAATATTTTGGTGTGTACCAGACCTGGATGATTTTAATATGAATATATAGGTTTTTGAAATTGAATGATGAGAGGGGACCAGGCACTCGGAGTTTTCTGCACATGACCTCTGGTATCACTAAGATGTTGGCAGCTCCTCAATTATCTCTGTACAAACTAGTCTCCTTTGTCTTCTCTGAGGTGGGAAAGTGAGGCTGTGATAAAATGAAGAGAGAACATACCTAAGACAAAGAGCAGTTTTGAGAGCTAGAACCAGGATTTCGAAACTCTAGATTCAATATTTGCCTGTGTAACAGAGGTCAAGGAACCCACCTTTGCCTTGATATCCTAACTATGAAATGGACTTAATTAACCTTCCCCAGTGTTATCTCTTTGATTGGTAGACATTTAGAGTCCTCCAGAAAAGTATTTTTCCTTTCATATGCATCTGTGTTTGTGTACAGTGCTTAGCAGTGACAACTCCAGCTTTCGACCACAGTGTCCTAGACACTCCTGTGATGCTGATAATGGATGATAACTGTTGGGAGGGAGAAGCTTTCTTCCAATATAAGTTGAAGGCTCAGGATGATTCTTGCCTTTCAGAAGTGGGTTGCCTCTCTTCTCTTTCTCATGATTGACCCAAAAATAAATAAGGAAAGAGTGACATTCTTACTAGTGATTTTTTTTTTTTTTTAAGAAAGGAGAATTTCTCTTAGACTCATGCTGTACTTGTTCATACTGTATTTGACATCCATAATAAAATTTGGGTCAGATACATTTGTCGATAAAAGGAGGCATCCTACAAACAGCCTTGTGCTTGCATGAGGGTCATGTCAAGAATAATAGAGACTATTGTCACTGCAGTGAACCTCTGCATTGTATTAAGTATTCCTTACTTCTCTCCTCTCTGCTTCTCTCCGAGACATAATACAAGATGCCTATCATATTCCAACACATCTCACCAAAGGGCACAGAAAGGGGAGATGGCTAGAAGGAAGTAAAACTCCTCCAAGTTGCTCCAGCATCAATGAGTAGAGGGAAAAATGGAATATCTGTTCTCTTCCTTGATCATACGTCTCTTCTCCAATTTTGTGAGTGAGAATTGCAGGAAAAACGTGCTTTTGTCTAGGGAAATTTCAGGTTCTTGATGTTATTTTTAAGCACAAGGTATATGTTGAGTTTTGGGGGGTGGTTTTTTTTTTTTTTTTTTTTTTTTTTGTTTTTTTTTTTTTTTTTTTTTGTGAATGAACAGTGTCCTGGGGATGAGAGAATCACATATTGGCATATGAAAGAGATGGTCCTAGCTAATTTCGTCTGAGTGTTTTTTGCTTTAGGTCTCCCATGATTCTCACAGGTGCACAATCAGACACCTGTATGTAAAAAATGTTCTACCTGCTCTGTCTTAGCGCTGAGATTTCCTACTACATCTCTACACTGTCCATCAACACCGGAAAAATTCATGTGCTATCAGAGACCTGCACCCACCTCTGACCTGTTCACATTCAGAGAATGTGAGGCCCTTGGCCTTAACTGCCTCATACACCTTGCCCTGATAGTTCTGGATCATCACCCACAGCGATGTGGTGGCTCAGGACACCTTTGTGTAATCATCTTTCTGTTTATCAGCACATTTGTAGTGGTCAAGAACACTTTCAACACTGAGCCTCAGTCAAATTTCTTCCAATTCTGGTGAGACAATAGGAAACAAGCAGGAGGGGAGACTGATTTCATTTCACTCATACCTCACAAAAGGCTTAGAAGACAGTTCATGCAGGTAAAGGAATTATTTGCTCTGAATTTAATGCCTGAAGTTGCTCTGATATGGTTCACTGGACCTTTTCTGCCCCTGAATAGTATTTTCTGGGTTAGATGGCAAAATCTCGTCACCCCCAGAAGTGCAACACCTGGCTCTCCTCTGTAGAAAAACCACTTTCACCTGACCAATAAATCAATAATTCAGTGTCACCTGCTTTGGCACCGCACACCTGCAATTTCCCTCCCTTCCTGTCTCTCCTTTCCCTTCTTTTTCCAAAGCCTAGTGACATCCTTTGCTATATTTTAGGTGCTAGCATAGATCAAAGTCCTCTCAGGATCAAACATTGTGCTGCATACAATCCTTATGGTAACAAACAAGGTCTTTCACTGACAGAAACACGTTTCTGTGCTGAATTTTCAGCAGCCTATCAGATTTGATTCAAAGGTAGCATTTGATTTCACAAGGAAATCTCTCCTGCCCTTCTCCCACTTCTTCAGAGAGAGGAGGAGGGGAAAAAAAACCTACTTGGTTTGCCTGCAAGAAAAGGGAGAAGGGCTTTCTTGAAACTTTGGGGAGAGACTCAATATTCCCATGCTGTATGCTTTATTTGTTGTATCAAGTAGCAGACAGAGACCTTTAACAAAGAATGAATGTATCTAATGCGAAATGCAAGAAGGAGAGAGGACTGAGACACTTGCCCAAGTATTTCTTATGTTATACTGATGGTATCTTTTAATATCTTGTGGTCCTCACTTCCCAATACGGTTTTTTCCATTCAAATATCCCTCCAATGCAACCTTTGATATTTGAAGTGCCAGTTGGGTCCAGAGTATGTTTTGAAAGTTGGATGAATGGGTTTCAATACAGGATACTAGTTACTATGGGCAACTATTTCCTATGAGTCCTGTCTTCATGCAACTTCAAGAAAACCTTCAAAGGAGATGAAGTGAAAATATAAGTATTAATGTACAGTTTTCTGACTAGCTTGTATCTTTTGTATTCTATCTCTTGGGGCTTCTGAAAAGCTCTCTGAAAATTTAAGTGACGTAGATGCTGAAAATTGAATGCAAATACTAATTTTGCAAATCCCCTTTGCAGAAGTTCACTTTAGTTTCCAGTACTCTGAAAACACTCTTTGCTGCACAGCTTAGGGTTTGTTGTGTTTAATTTTTCAGACCATTTGATAAAAATCCCTTTTAAATTATTTTCAAAAGACAGTTCTGCTTGAACCTTGGAAAAAAAATCCCAGCAATATATTTTCTTTGCCATTTTCTATACAGCCAGAAAAATGGAAAAGGAAGGAATGTAAAAAGTAAGCAATACCCCTCTCCACATTAATGGAAGAAAAATCTATATTTTTGCTAGGGAAAATAATCGTTGATTAACATTTCTGAACAAACAATCCTCATACTCTATAATTCACATTCTATTAGTAAAAAGTCAATCAGTAGAAAGCTCTTCTTAATAATTAAGTTCAGGAATGTTACTGTTTACTCATAATGTTACTGGGTTTGGAACAGTTCTGGTTCATCCTGAATCACAGAGATGGAAAAAAGCACTTGCTTATAAGTGGCATACAGATGAAACATATTGCTTTCACGAAGAAAATTAGAAATCCTCCCTTGATGCCCACTTCATCAGGGTCTGTTTATTTGCTGGGAGAGTCCTAGTTTCGTTCCTAGTTGATACTTCTTCTCTAATTTTGAACATCCACTCTTCTTAGGGTACAAGTAGCTGGCTCACAGGTCCTCAGAAGATGTGAAAAATATAGATGATATGCTCTGAAAAACTGTTTGTCAGGAAGCAAGAGCACGAACCCACATCAGTCTGTGATTACCCATTATGGGATCACACACTTGCTGGCTTGCCTCAATGGCCTCTCTTCTGGAGTGCATGCAGGGTAAATAGCTGTTAATTTCCTCGCTGCATAGAGTACATTTTCTGTCTTGTCTGAAGAGAGGAGGTGCTCCTTTCCCCCTGAAGAGTTTCTTTGTGTATTGGTTTGGATGAGACAATCAGGAGAGAAAGTCCTCTAATCACCACATTCTCAAGTGAGAGAAAGGCAGTGTGCCTTTCTCTCCCACAGTAAATTCCTTCAAATTCTTTCCTCACAAATTAAACTAATATCTAAAGTTCCTTCCCAAGGAAATATCCCTGCTGGTCATTACAGATAACTGATGTGGTAACTAAGATGCATGAGAAGCATCGCAGAAAAAAAAAAAAAAGGCAAAATTATTATGAATTCACAAACTGGAGTGAAATTTCAAACCTCCACAAGACAGAAAATGGTTACACAAAACAAATCATAGTGTGTACATATGCACTCTAATATGAGGAAATATGAGTAATACATGGGAGGCATAGAGAGATTTGATGTGGACTCCAACAAATTCATTGAAACAAATTTTCAAAAAAATTTCAGCGATTTTCAAATCCATTCCAAGTGCAACTCTCCACCTCTGGATCATAACTTCATCTCCTTGCCTGCCTTCAAGTAAATAAATTCCAAAGGGAACCTAGCAAAACTGTTTTATGGGAAATATGGAATGGTTAAATGGAGTTAAAATTTTACTTTTTTGAAAGGAATGCATTCATAGTTTTACAGATTCTCTGTGAAAATGAGCATTATACAAACCTCTTTCAAAAGTACACTGAAGCAATTTCATGTAATGAAAACAGCTTCATTTAAATGAAAATACTGGTGTAATTCTCATTAAGATTTAAATTTATGAAAAATAATCCAAAGAACAATCTTAAAGTGATTTAAAAGAAAAGGAGGACCCTTGCTAAACTGGAAAAAAACAAGAGGGGCTGAAACAACTTTCAGTGAGCAAAAGGAAGATACTAACAGGAAAAGATTGGTAAAACCCTGTTACGTTCAGCTCTTTAGATTATGACCCAAGATTTGTGGACCAGCTCAGCACAATGTGCAAGAGGCACTGACAACTTCTCTCTACACCTTTACTTATTACCACAAGCTAATCTTTCCAGGCCTAAACCTGCTCTGCACAACTGAGGCTGCTGAGGCATCTTTCTTACCAGTTGCCAATTTCCTTGATGAAGTTCAGGGTGCTGAGCTGCATGAACTATCAGTGATGTTTGTCTTTTTGGGCATCCAGCCAGGCCTCCAGTGACCCAGGACTACAATCTCTATGCTCACCTTGGACATGAACACAGTGACCTGGGGGACTATTTCTCTCTGGGGTAGGAAGGGAGCAGCAGGAACATGTTGGAGGCTGTGGGATCTCCTACAGAAGGATGAGACATGCAGTAGCTTATGGCCCGTGTATGCACGTCGCAGTCCTGCTCGCTGCTGACTCACGGGTGCCTCCACAGCCAGTGCTCACGTGTCTGACAGAAGGTGCCTCTCCGTGTGGCGAAGCCCACTGGGGTTTATTTGATGTCATCTTGGGAGTCCACAGTTTTAAGCGGTTGTGTGGAAAAACTAGAGGCTTTCTGAAACTGGAATTAAAGCACAGTTTTACTATTCCAAAGGGAAGACAATGAAGAGGCTCTTCAGCCTTTGTCTGTTGCTGGTTTTGATCTCTCTCTCTGTGAATTAGTCAATTACGAATGACTCATTTCAGTGCAGAGAACCCAAGTTAGTAATGGGGGAAGGGATGAAGTTGATTGGATTTTCTGTCAGTATGTGGGTAGATTTTTCTTATATATGTGTTCAGTATCTGTTTTGTTCTGCTCTCAGTTGGAACCAGTGAAAAATCTTCATCTGGATTCCCAGAAAGTAGAGCTAAGTCACTGACACGACAAACCTCTCTTTTCATGTGAACTATTCATTATGTCCATTCCCAGTATGTGTGGGAGGAGGTGGAATGGGGCTTAGTAAGCTGATGGTAGAGCTCTTTTATTTCCAAGGATGTTGTTTTTCTTATGCTGGGAAGCCGGTGGGAGTTGTGCAGTGAGTAGGTGAATACAATTCTCAGAGGCTGGCTTGGTAGTGGCAGACATGCAAGTTAAACTGGAAAATGCAGTCATGTGATTTGACTTTTAGATGAAGCTGAAGTGGGAGCAATATTCTGGTATTGCAGTGTTTTTGTGAGCTCGCTGATCTTAGTCCCTTTATCCAGATATTAACCCTTCCCTATTTCAAAAACTCTCTCCCTGGGATTTGGTATTTTAGGTTAGCTTGTAGGCATCCTCATAGAAATCCAAGGACATCCTACCATTTTCTGAGTGTATTCTCACTGTCTTTTTCCCATGGATCTTTGATGTTTTATAGTGTAGAGAGACATGATGCATGGTCCTACATGGTATGGTCAGTTGTCTTCTAGAAAGCAGAGTAGACAGGGTAAAGGAGAATATTTCCCATTTTCAGTCTCACCTGAACGTTCCCAAACTGTCTTTGTAAACAATCAGCTGGATGGTGGAAGATATTTAATTTGCTGATTCATATAAAACTAATTAATCTGAGCCTGAAAGCAAGATTACTGCCTTCCTGTAGTGCAGAGAGATGCCTAGATGACTGTGGCACTACTGTCATGAGCTGGGTAGGGCTTTATAGCTCAGATGCTCATCTGTAGCCAGTCTGGCTAGAAGCTGCTTACCTTTGGCATCACACATTCTTGGATCATTATTCTTTGCATCTCCAGAACAGTTATTAAAGCTTTGAATTCCAATCCTCACACCTAATAGCCCACCTTGACAGAAGATATTATTTCTTTTGTCAATGCTTGGCTGTATTTGCCAAGTGGCCTTCTATAGGAAGCAAGAGGCAGGGAGCAATGTGGACATAGTACTCCTTTCAAGCACCTATACATAGAATGTCATGTGTCTACAAAAGAAATATTCAAGCCAAAATTTCAGGAAAGTGCTCCATGGGACATGGAAATAAAGCACTGGGACTTCAACATTTCTTCTTGTGCCTGGCAAAATAAAACTGACCATTCTTGTTCTGAAGTAAATAGAAACAGAAAACCCATCCACTATTTTGGTTCCCAGTGAGCCTGGGATGAAATGCCAACCACAGCCTGGGACTTGAGGTTTCAAATTTGTTACCAGGTTAGCAATTAGAAACATAGATTATATCAGGCAAATAATTTTGCCTGAGTCTTGGGCTTTCACCCATAAAAGGGAGACAAAGCTCCTGAACTCTTTTGCCAAGTGGCATAGAAAGATCACATATTTATTGTCCAGTCACCTGCTCCCCCTGCACAGGAGAGATTTCATTTTTTCCTTAACCATTTCACTATTGTCAGATGCTGGCAATAACTGCTAAAACACCAACAGTTTTCCCACCTCTTGGCTTTTAAAAACTATAAGCCCTTAAAATAAATTTGAAAAACACCAACCAAGCAAAAACCTGAATTTATCATCACCTGGTAGGTCTGGATAGGGCTATTCATGAGAACAATCCAAAGGCCTTCACCTTGACTTCCCAACATAGTTTGATGTGTTTTTAATCTGATTATTAGACTCCTGATACATCTTGCAAGCTTGTAAAAGATTCATTGCTGGCAGAAACATTTTTGTTACTGGAGAAACTTTTTGTTGTTGTTGATCTATGTGTTGCCTGCCATAAATACTCATCCAAGAGCAAAGGTCACCTGGTAGCTGCTTAGCAGCTTCACTTTCTGAAATGAAACTCGAGTGTGTTAGATCTGCAGCAGAAAGCTGGGGGTGTAAAATAGATGAGGGAAGAGCTGTTCTGTAGCATTGAAGCAGCCAGATTATTTTCCGTCTTTTTTGGTTTGGTTTGGCTTTTTGGCCTTTTTTGTGTTTTGGTTCATGGGAGTATTTTATTGGTGTTTTTCTTTTTTGTTTGTTTTATTTCGTTTATTTTGATGTTGAGTTTTCTTGTTTTTTGCTTTGTTCTCTATTCATTCTCTTAATGTTCAAGTTAAGAAGTGCAAAGTGCAAAAAGGATAGCCTTGCTACCCAAGCCTTCTGTTTACTTACAGGGTTTATTTGCAGGGCTGCATAGTACAGCCTGTGGCATTAAGGGATGCACTCCCAATGCCATGACCTTCTCCTGTGCTAACCCAGGGGATTTGTCTGCAGAGCAGCAGATGCAAATTTGGGTTTGTTTTCCGGGCTAACCAGAATGATTTGGTAACCAAGGGCAGTGGGTAATCAAGCCTTGACTTAGAAATTTCATTATGTGTACAGAAACAAGACTGAAGAAAAAACTGAGACTATGGCTTATACTTGGTGTGCAATCTAAATGCATTCTGGGAGGGAAAAAAAGAAAAAAAGTTTAGCCCTATGTCCATCCAGTTCTCAGTTTGCTTCTATGAAGTCTACTTGTGTAGGTACCAATTTCTGCTAGGGCTTGCAATATCTTTTAAAAAATTTCCATGACCCACATGACACAGCACATCAGATTAGCCAATACAGCAGCAAGTGCTTACTCTAAATTTCTTAATTTATTTTGTCTGGGGCACCACCTTACACCTCTCTAGATCTCTGAACTACCCTCGCATAGGGTCTTGTTTCTGAATCTTCAACACTCGTGATTTGGTGTCAAAACTGAGGAAAAAAAAATCCAAAACCACAAAAGCCTTAAAACTGTCATTAAGGTTTTCACCAAACATTTCTCAGAAGTTAGCAGTTCTGGTATGGAAACATATGTCATCTGCAGAAGCAACAGCACCGCCAGAATAGCAGCAGCTCCTGACTGCAAGACCAGCACCCATCATCTTCCAGCAGTGAGGAGCAACTGCCCTGTGCTGAGGAGTGACCTGTGTGCAGGATCTGTAGTGCAGTCAAGTTCCCTGCAAAAATTGTGCCTGCATCCTTTACTGTTTAAAACAGAAGACACTGCCAAATATAATGAGCAGAGATGACAGAAAAATTAGCAGACAAAAGTTATTCTCCTGGAAAGCACTAAGTATTTTCTGGAACAATGTTGCTTTTAGTATATTTCTAACTGGGATGGTGTCTCAGATTCAGAACTGTAATTTGACCAAAAAGTTCCCTTTATCCTGTTTTGATGACATCTGGGGTTACAAATCAGTAAGTAAACCTGCTCTGAAACTGGTAGAGAATTCTCCATCTAAGCATGAGATAATACACAGTGATATTTCTCCTCTTAAAATATCAGTTCTCTCTTCACAGGAGAGAAATAAGCTTCATAGCCTTGAAATGTGCATTAAATGGAGTAGTTTTTTCTGGCCAACCCTGGTGGTACCTTGTGATCATGGTTATATTTCATCTTTCTTAACTTCAGCTTAATGAAGGTAAAATATTTGGTTTTCTTCTTGCAGCCATTGCAGAATAGTAGTTGAGTGTGGCCAGCCATCCTATCCTTTCTATTCCCTCAATGGAGAGTGACCCAAAAGGCATCACACACTGCCTGAGTGATGTCAGGTGAAACTGCTGTGACAGCATGGTTGGTGAATTTATCCCCTTGTCCCAGGCAAATCAGTAGCCAGGTCTTCCAAATGAAGTTACTCAGAAAGTAGGTTTTCATCCTATTAACCCACATGCTTAGAAGATTTAGCATTATGCAGCTTGTTATAAGCTCTTCACTGTCTTTATTAAACTATTTATCTGAGATAACTTCATACTTTCTTTTAGGATAAATTGGAGATATAATGTAATGTGCTTGTTTTAATTTGCAAGGTTAACTGATCTAATTATCTGTGTATGTTTATTTAAATCCTTTTGAGCACTAGGCCCTTGCAGGTGGCTGCTTTGTTTTCTACCAACAAGACATCTTTTAAAATGAGATGATATAGCTCAGTGGGTCTTCTTGTAAAAAGGATTTTCTAATAATGTATGAATTTATTAAAGACAAATAGAGGGCTTATTTACATTAAGCAAATTCACAAGGAACTACTTTTTCCTTAACTAGGAAAAACAAATGACACCTACTTTTACTATGTTAAAGGATTATATATTTCTATAACAATATTAGATATCAATATTTCTGGTGAGGCTTCTTGACAGACATTTCCATTCTCATATCAGGCAAGTTTTTCAGTGTTTTTGAATTAATATTTTCACAGTCTTTGAATCCTGGAGATTTGGAGACTTCAGTGGTACAGGAAACAGCGCCACAGTTCTAAACTTCTGCATCAGGTCGAATGAGTGCAACCTTTGTGTTATTCTGTGTCTATCTGCTCGGTAAATTAAAGAAAAGAAACATGCTTCTACAGATATCTAGATATGATTTCAGCAAAACCGAAAGGAGGGGAATATTTTTTCCTCCTTCATTGCTTATGGTTATTGCCATATCCTCTTCTACCTTTTGCATGGCCATATGAAACCTTGATGTTCTACTTGCAAATGCTGATTTACTATTTGCTGTACCCATCTGATGGGGTTAAGCTGCACACAGTTCCATCTGGGAAGCTGTCAGGAAAGGTGCTGCATGAATGTGGCCAGATCAGAGAGGCCTCTGCCCTGGCATCCCCTAATCTTTCAGCCCAGGGATTACCTTGAATAGAGCCAATTTGTGCCAGGCTGCTCTTTATGTTGTACAGTCACCAAGGTCCCCAGGTTTTGCAGGACCAGTAGATTTCTTTTGTTTGTGCTGCAGAAGGCTTTCTCCTAGTAACTGTTCATTGACTCTGAATGCTCCCCATATTAATGAATTACCATGTTCCTCCTATCAGCTCACAAACCCACCTTTGATAAACAGTTATTTGCTCTGTTTCCTGACCAAGCATTAGCTTAGTGGCCCAGCACATCCATCTTATCTTTTGCGAGCTTTGTTCACTATAGCAGAGCTGATATCTTGCTTCAGTTAAGCACCTGCCAGTGATAAACAGAAGAGAGACAGGTGCTAATCTCCCTGGGCTTGCCACTCCCCTGGGAAACAGTCCATTTGGTCATAGATATGAATTGCTGATGGATCACTCTGTTGATGCCACATCTCACCATAAAGGGAATTGGCTGAAGCCCTTTCTCGATTTTGGATGTTTATAAATCTTGGGGCACTGCAGAATGTGCTGCAGTGAACAGCCATGTTTTGCCTAGCATGTAAAACAGTACTGGTTTCAGACAGAGTTGTGTATGAGGAAGGTCCTACTTTTACTGATTCTGCTTATGCTCCAGCCGGTCTTTTATAGGCTGTCAAAACAAAGAGTCAAACTGAAGTCTTTCCCTGGATTATTTGTGGTCTTTACTTGAGCAGAGCCTGCACTAAGTGAGCAAAATCTAAATAAGGCTGTCAAGGCTTTGACCTAGAGTATTTACTCACAGGAGTCCCAGTGAGAATTGCAGACTTTATACATTGGTGCAAATGTAAGTGTTTCAGTGCATTCTCCTGTGCTCTGACAAAGTTAATTGTCTAATCTTGACACCAAGTGCCCTGTACTTTTTAAAGTGGTTTATGCATAAGACTAATTATGTACTGTTAATTTGGCTGCTAGCAGCTTTCTGCTTTTAACGTCCATTTGATTTGGGAACCACACAGGGTGGAATTTGCATGTGTGCAAGGGCTGTAAACTGTTTGTTGAAAGACAAAGGCAGCATATACCAGTGGAGCACTCAAAAAGAGGAGAAAAGTGCTGATTCCTTTGTCTGGGTGTCCAGAAATACTAGGATGCATGAACTAAGTACAGAGAATTTTTTCCTACACAGAGAATTCTTTGCAGTGATGTATTCTTTTCGTGTATATGGACTATACAAGGAAAACTAGCATTTTTTGTAACTACATTCAAGTGCAAGGAGAAAGAATTTAGATTACAAGGGCAGGGCAGTGAGCCCTAGATTGGGGCAGGTTATTTCCATCAGTATACTTGAACTTCCAGTTGTCTCAACTGCTTTGGAGGCACCTTTAAACTAACGTAATGTCTTGGCATGCAAGCTTTGAAATGAAACAAACTTGTGAGTATCTAAACTTTTGAGGACATGCTAGTCTGTCACAGCTGAAGTTGCCTCAAAATCTTAGCAAAGCTCTTGCGCAATTTCTGGAAATATTTAGCCCTATTCTTCACCCCTCAGTTTTCATCAGAACTTCCAGTGACTTCTTTCAGTGACAAAGAGAAAAGCGGACTGTGGCTTTTGTTCTGCCTCTAGAAAGTGCTGTGGAAAGGTAATCAGCTTTGTACCACAGGACTTTTACTTTACTGTGTTCCTAAAGTAGCTTCTCAATGGTATAATGAAGCACTTACAAAATTTCATAAATTTATTAGAAAAAAAAATGGTGGGGGAGGCAAGCCATTGTGGGAATCACATTAATATGACAGCAATTTGTAGGTGTTTGGGGAGGGGGATGGTCTGAGCTCCTAGTGTGTTACAATAATGTTTTTCATGTCATTTCTATTTGAAATGAAACATTATGCCAATGATCTTAAGACAACATTGAACTAGTACAATGCTTCAGGAGTGGAGAAAGTTGGCTCTTCAGATGCTTCTCTTTCAAAAGTTTGAATAGATCAGAGCATCTGTAACAGGTTTTGATTATGAGCCACATAAATATACAATAAGTTTCTGCCAGGGCAGTCTCTGATTTGTAGTTTGGGAGCTGGCAGACTGCAGGCTGTCCCCTCACGTCACATGGATGTTTAATTTTGGGTTTGAGAATGATGAACCTTGATCTTGGATTTCCAGCTGAAGTTCCCTGGGACTTTAAGCTCAGCTCCAAAGCCAGTGTTGATCTCAGCATGATGTAGCTCTGAGGCAGCTGGTCTTTGTTATCAACCACAGACCTTCACCCTGCAGGCTGAGACCTTTCTGAAACCCAAAGCAACCAAAAGAAAGCAGACTCCCTGAAAAGAAAATGGTATAATGAATTTCTTAGGAGCTCCTCTGACATTGTAGGCCTGGTTGTTAAGACTATCTGTAAGAGTGGAGTCTCTGAAATGACTGCTCTTTATTTGGCTATTTCCCATCTGATATAGACATCAGGCTGTCAAAACACCTGTTTTGATTAGAGGGAAAAAAAAAATCCCGGTGTTATTAGTATTAGGATCCCAATCTTTTATTTAAATCTAGGGGCTGAGAGCTGAAGTTGTTTTTTTTTTTTTTGTTTTGTTTTGTTTTTTTTTTTTTTTCTCTCTGAGAAAATGTAACATCTTAAGGCTGAAGAGTTATTACCACATACCTGTGAACCCTTTTGAGCCTGTAGGTGCATCTTTACCCGAGCAGGGGGCTAAAATAAGTGCCTACGTTGATGGATGCTCAGCCAGTAAGGCATTTTAAAGGAGCAGGTGTTGCATGAAGTCAGAAAGCAACAACATAAGTGGACTTGGTTATAAAGGGACTTGGTTTCTGAAGGCAACTGAGCTGGGCAGGAGAAAAGCATAAGTACTAGGGCAGCTGGTAGCCTGTGCTGAGAGGAAGAATAAAGAGGAGCCTCTGTTGAGGACAGGAGAGAGTGAGCCTGCTCAAGCTGAGTGGGAGGCAGCAGGAGAAGGAAAGTTCACTGCCTGCTTAATTGCGGGGGGTGCCACAGTCCCACTGTGTACATAAAACCCTGTCAATAGCACTGAGGTGCCAGCCTGTTAATTAATGATTTACTTACACTGACCCTTAACCCTGAGGCAAATAAGGGGGATTTGTTTTGCTTCTATTAACTCCTCAGCTTGCTGAGCAGAGGCCCTGCAGTCCCCAGAATCACATGGCCACACAGGAACTACGTGTCCTTTATTGTGTGAGGATGCAGCTTGTGACAGAGGGGAGAGACTTCTTATAGGGCTCAGTAAAATAATGGGGGGCTCTGGGCCTCCCTTTCCCCCCTGCCTAGCCTAAAAGTGTGTCACTGTGGGTGGTGGTAGGAGAAATATGTACAACAATCTCTTAGGAGCTGGATGTAATAAATGGAGATAGATGTCCCAATACATCCTCAAGGATGCCTGCTGTAATTATCGCAGACAGTTTGGCCAAATGGCTCCCAGCAGAGCCTGGGGTCTGACCTATGGCTGTTGTCAAAGCCAGATTTCTGACACAGCACTATCCTCCTGCATGACCACAACCAGGCCTCAAGCCCACACCAAGATTCAGGTCTCCCACTCCCATGCTATAAGAAATAAAGATCTGAGAAAGCATTGGAAAGCAGAAGAAGCAGCAATGATCTCTACTTCCCTTGCATAGTAGGAGGATAAGTACATTTCAGAATGTAAAGAGATTGATACTATGGAAATAGGAACTCTATAAGTTACTTAGTTCACACACGTGCAACTCCCCGAGGATGTAACTAGGATTGTTCTGGTTTTTTAGTATTATTGCTTCAGGCATTACACCTGAAAATGCCAGATGTATTTAAATCAAGTGCGATGGTGTCACTGCATAGTAATAGTGTTTTATCAGGGGGATGAACTGGTCTGCTTTCTCTCTCAAGAGCATTTGGGAGAGTATGATACAGAGTGGTTTGGAAGGCAGATGGGTTCCTCTCTACTGGAGAATTACATTTTTATTAAAGTAGCTGGTTGTTGCTTCGGTGGAGGGCCAGTGACGGCTGCTGTGATCAATAGAACTGTGCTTTTTATGTAAGATTT
The DNA here is from genome assembly GCF_965231275.1 of Zosterops lateralis. Lineage (NCBI taxonomy): Eukaryota > Metazoa > Chordata > Aves > Passeriformes > Zosteropidae > Zosterops > Zosterops lateralis. The sequence continues at coordinate 23,612,213 of NC_139800.1, read as the reverse complement.
ACTCTTGCTTGTCCCAGTTTTGCCGAGAATGTTCAGCTTGCAATCGATAACAAGTCGTGATGACAAAGTAGCTTGTTTCAATTGAATTTGATGTCATTAAAAATGTTTAAAAAACTATTGTCTCTTCCACTTTTTTTTTTTAGAAAGAAGCTTTTCAATGAGAAACTTTGGTGCTGCCCTAGCAACCCAGCACAGTGAGAACAACCAACCATCTGTCTCAGGCTTGCCAATGCTGGTCTAGGATTATCTTGCTTGAATCCAGTATCTGGTAGCCCTGTGCTTAGACTGGGCTGTGGCTGCAATTTCCCAGGAAAAGAGGTGCCCATTGGTGAGGGGAGAAGATTCTGTGGTGGGCTGTGATGTGATACCAGGCAGTTTCCAAAACAATTTTACTGGTCATACCTCTGGAATCAGCCTCCTTTGGCCTTTGGTATTAAGAGTCTGATTTGTAATTAGGAGAATGACGTCAGGATAACTTTAAGCTCTGGAAGGTAACTGTTGCCATTTATCTCATAATTTTCCATTTCCAAAATCAGAACACATTAAGTAAATATCCCTCTCGTGCCCAGAATGGGTGATTATATTCTGTTCTGACTTGAACAAACTGATGCAGGGACTAACTTGCTCCAACTTTTGGAGAGCAGCTGCTTCTTCTGACTATGACTGGAGCACAATTGCATTTACCAGGCTTGTCTTGCACATTTCAGCTTGTTTAATTTCCTAATAAGCTCCTCTTCTTGGACAGGGGAGTAAAGTGACTTCTCAGTCTTCCAGGAAGTCAAATCATTCCTGGCTCAGGTGGTTCTGGTCACAGTGACATAGCATGGGGAGGGATCCCAGCAGTAACTTTCTTCAGCAAAATAAATGGTTGCAAAATTTAATTAATCTGAGAAGTGTTCTGAGTTCTGGATTTGACTTTTCCTCTCCAATCTGCAGAGCTGTGTCTGCATTTAGAGAACCTGATATTTGCTGGGGAAAGAAGCCTTTACAGATCAACTTCCAGCCGTTGTGGAGTTTTGGTTGGTTTTGGTTTTCTATTTTTTGGTGGGGATTTTTTGCTTTGTCCCACATCCTGCTTTAAAAGCATCCTTGCACCCAGAATGTTCCCATCAGCAGGTATTTTAACATCACAGCCAGGCAGAGAGAGATATGTGTGGCTACAGAACTGCCTAATCCTTCCTCCTAGGTGAGTCTGCTGGGTTAACTGTCTCCTCAGAGCAGGTAGTCCCTCCTCTGAGAGCTTCCCAATGAGGGGCTGCAACAGCAGAAAAAGATGAAGGGGAATGGGATGAAATGCACAAAGGCACAAACCATCTTGCTACCTACAGCTGGTACAGGAGAGCATTCTCTTTAGATGGGCTTACAGGTGGATGGAGCTGAAGTCTGACAAATGAGCTTCGAGACCCTGCTGTGTGCTTGGAGCAGGGGTAAGGCAGGATGAAGCAACTGTAGACCAGGCTGACAGACAGACTTTGTGCTGGTTGCTGGGCAAAGGCAACTCATGCCTGAGCCAGCAATCCCCAAACACTCCTGAGGAGCGCCAGAGCTGGAGATGAGGATTGCTGCTATTCCAGTGCCAAAGAACAACACTTTTCTTTTGTTAAGAGCATGGTCCTGTTTTATTTGTTTCCCCTCCAGCTGCTGGACATCAGTAACAAGTTTAACTCTGCCATGGGTGGGAAGAATTCCTCGCTGTGGTGTGCTTCACACTTTTTGTTTTGTTCTGTTATAATTTCATAACCTCAGCAACAAACTTCTCCCCTTCCTCCCTCCTTATTCCCCCTCTCTCCTCCTCCCCTTACTCCAATGGTTTATGAGTTTTGTGCTCTGTAGCCTATTAAGGTTCAGTTCCCAGCCAGTAAAAATGAGGAATTGGTTCCTGCCATTCCACGCAAGGAGTTTTAATGCACTCGGTCTCCTGGAAGCCTAAATGTTTTGTATCAGTGATAGTTGTGTAACATAAAACCTTAATAAAGGTTTATAAGGGAAGGGATATGAAATGGAGCGTATGGAGTTCAGCTCTGTCTGTGGCTCTATTGGAGAGTTAAAGCAGGGAGGATGTTTCCAGGAGAGCTGGGGGTCTGTGATGTGTACACACACACACTCCTGTGACACCCCCTCCCAGCTGTGTTGCCTCCTCCCTGAGATTACAAAGTCCCCATCCTCTGAACCCTGTGTGGGAATGGTGAAGCACTGGCCTGAAGAGACAGGATTCAGTTAGAGGTGTGGGTTTCCAGAGAGAACTCTTGGTGTCTCATCCTGAGGTGTCCTCTGCTGCCCACCTCTCCAGAATCCTTGGAGAAGCACAAGTTCTTTCCAAACTGGTGTGTGCAGGGAAAGTACCTGTATGTAGAGGTAGCAGCTAGAGGGGCACCACATCTCTATACACCTTATTCAACTTTGGGCTGAAAAGTTGGATTTTCCTTCCACTTCATCTTTGGTTGATTGTTTTGCAGTGATCCTTGAAAAGCAGCTTGCTGCCACCTCCTTTTGCTGTCACGTCCTTTTGCTGTCACCTCCATTTGCTGTCTCACCTTTTTGGGTTGTAAGCTCTTCAAAATGCTGTCTGCTCCTGTGCAGTGCCTAGCACAATCTTTCTTCAGGGGTCAGTGAGGCATCTAACGCACATATTTAATATTTAATACTCTTGTGGGACTTAGATGGGAAATACAGGGACCGTCTCATACCTACCCCTTGTCTTTTCCCCTGTTTCAAGGATGGTGCCACATAGAGTTACAACTACCCTGCCCCATCAATTGATAAAACACAAGCTTTTTATGAGCTTTCCCGTCAAAATTCTTGAAAGTAAGTGCATGGGAATGCATTTAGTAGGGTTTGAGGGGTGTCCTTTAGCTGCCTTATAGTATGTAAACATAAAGGTATTTTTTGTGGCTTTGTTCTTTAGCAAAGCAGTAAATAATTTCCTCTTCATTTTATTGAAATGCCTCATAAATATGAGCTTTTAAAGGGATAAAGATGGCAGGTTTTTGAGATATATGGAGTTTGATTTTTCCCCCAGATCTTTGAACAAATGGAAACAAAAACATGAGAATGGCTTTCGTTGTCAGTCAGTCTTGTGTTCTCAATATTTTAAGTTTTAACTTTCCAGAAGTCTTCATGGGGGTGGGGAATGCATTGACTTATTTTTTGTTGTTGCTGTTGCTTGCTGTGTTCAGGTTCTAGACCCAGTTGTAGACCTAGTCCCATTTCCAGTCACCTCAAATTCAGATTTCTGTATGGTTTCTATTTTTACAAAAAAGATTTGACAGACAAAAAAGTTTGCTTTCTGATCATAAGGCCTGTTTCTTATTTTTTCAATATTGTTCTTGCAGTCTTTTCACAATTTCAGAAATTTAAATTCAGATCTAATTATAACTGATTTAATTGTCAATATTTAATATACACATTTTCAGGCTTAGATTTCAAAACTAATAATGTTCAAATATATGTATGGTGGTTTGGGTTTATTTGTTTGTTTTTTAACAGGTTAGATAAAATACGTATGTGAAAATGGTACATTAGGGATCAGTCCTTAATATTGCAAGAAAAATGCAGGAAAATTTTAACTCTAAGAAAGACAGTGATATGTCCTTAGTGATTAGAAATGGTGCTTCTGTAAGGTGTAAACTCCCCACAATTGTATTAAAGGATATTAACAGCAAAGCCTGAAAATGATGGATGAATATTGCAATGAACCTTTTCATTTCTGATCAGGTTAATAGATGGGGTGAAGAAGAAAGTTAGTATGAGACCTTCTAAAGGACCTCAGGAGTTATTTCACAGGAGAAAAAGCAGAGATGAAATAGAGAAAATAGATATGGATAATAACCATGCTTCTGAACAGGTGCAGTTTTCTCCTGTACAACAGAGGTGACAAAGTAATAGCAAGTGATAACTAAATTGGTGTTTCAGTAATTGCAGTCTTGGTCCATGCCTTAGCATCCTGCTGCTGTTCTTGGGTTTCTCTGATGAGAGGACAAAGTACTCTTAAATGAATATACTTGTCTAATGATCCAACCCACAAAAAATCATGGGGTTTTTTGAATGCTGATAGGCTGCCTCACATGCTATTCACCCGCAGGCAGCAGGACAGCTGTAGCTCACCTAGTTTTGTCTCTGGAGCTGTCTTAAATGACACAATATGCCATCCTGTGTTCCTCAGTATGAAGGCTGATGTTCCAAAAAAATTTCAACCATTGATTTACTAACTTTCTCTGATGGATATGTTTCATATGTGGATATTTATACTTGACATAAATAGTATTTCCAGGGACATTATGCCATGGATTGGTGTGGCGTACTCATGACCTTAATATCATACTCAAGTTCACTTCTACCCCTTCAGAAAATTTCCTGTTCAGCCTAGACTAAGTTACTTTGCATTACACTCAGAAGAGTATTTGAGATAGGTAACTCATAATGAAATCAATATGGATCCATTGCAGATACAAGCTCTGGTTCCCACTTGGCTTCATTTCCATGTATGCAAAATGGTCAGAGTGGTAACCTCTGCCTCACAAAGCAGGAGAACAAAATACATTAAATACTGAGAGCAGCTCAGTGATTGGCGATTGGTGGTTGGGAAGGCACACAAATACCAAGTTGCAAATGCTTCAGACTAAAATGCCAGCAGGAAGAACAACTTCAGCATTGGAAGTAAGACATCAGGGTATCTGCAAAGGGAAAAAAAAATTGCTTGAAAGAATCCCCTGAACAAATTAAATCTTGAGGCCTAAAGACAAAGGGAGAGAGAATTAATTTTTCTACAGATATGAAATGTTCTGAATCAGATAAGTCTTGTCATTAGAAAAGGCACTAAGCAGCAAACGTCTGGATAATACTGCCAGCTCCAAGCTTCTCTTGGAACCTCTAAATACATTAAATCCATAAAACTAAATGAAAGCAGCTGCAGTTTTATAGAAATAAAAGGCTCTCATATTAAAAAGCTAAGAGCTTATGAAATGAAAGAAAAAATAATAATAAAATTAAAGTGGGGGAGGAGGAAAGAGAGAGAGTGAAAGTTAGAAACATAGGTTCCTAAGAAAGGATGATGCAAAAAGCTCTGAGTTAATATGTGAGAATCCTGCAGAGACAAAATAACACACATTCAGTGCTCAGTAAAGAAGAATAACAATTTTTTTATTAAAATATTCTTTTTGCTTTAAAGATAGGTTTTAATGTAAAAATGACATTTTTCAATAAGACCTTTTAGATAATTGTGTCCTCTGAAATTTTGGGGGAGGCTCAGAGAATTTATCCCTTTTCTCATTTCTACTTCAGTTTTCTGAACTGAAGCATTTTGACTTTCCACTTTGAAACGTTATTCTACCACCTTTTTAAGTTACAAAAAAAGATAAATCTTTTTGTCCCCCTCTTCTTTTTCCTTAAACGCATCAGTGCATAGAAATAGCCAAGCACATTTTGTGAGAAATTCTGCTGTTTCTTCTCTTTGTGGGAAATGGAAACAAGGTTTCTGTCCAGCAGTAATTCTTCATGTCTTATGCATCCTTGAGGTTCTGAGAAAAGAATGAAACTGGAGGTGGGGGAATAGTGCACGCAAAAATAACTTTCATTTGTATGCAAATTTGCTTTCATTAGGATTTTCAGTTCTTCTTTCTTAGATGTATTACAGCAGTGTTTGGAGGCCTGCTGTACAAACACATGAATTCTGCATTGCTAACATCCTTTTGTGCAAGAGCTGTTGAGCCACATCTGCTTGATTTAAGCAGAGCTGCCACTTGTTGTGTCTTGGCTTCTGCAGAGCTGTTAGAGGAGATTCGTCTTGCCCCATCTACAGTGCTTGAAAGTCAACTGTCCATGCATGACTGGGCTGTCTTAGACCTATTTTATAGCCAGGAAAGGGACAGGAACCTTCAGAGACACATTGACCTTTGCCTGTTGGTCTGCATTTTCTATAAAAAGAGGTCTAGGTTGAATAATTCGAACTTGGAGTTCAGATCACTGGCTCCCACTCTGTGGTTCCTTAACTTGCAGGAGCCACTCTCACCAGATGGATGCTTTCTGTTGAAGTTGCTCATCGCAGGACTGCTATTTTGCCAGCCATTCAGGAAAATGTGCATGTGGGCCAGATGGCTAAAAGTAGCCTTGATGTGTGGTGATTTAAGTAGGCCTTCTCCTGTTTGCTTTGGGGTTTTTTTAGTGTTTATGACATGGAAAGGAGGAAGAGGGAGAAGCTGGTTGAACATCCTATACATAGGAACAATTACTATTGTAAGGCATTTGAAGGGGAAACAAAGAATTATTTGATTCCCACAAAGAGAAAGGCAAGACCTGAGACAATGAGATATCAATGAATACATATTAAACTGCCACCCTAAAGTAGGGTATGGACTCATAGTCAGAACTGACCTAAGCTCTCTTCCTGACTGTGTCACTGGTTTCATACAAGATGGGTGAAAATGGGTAACATCCTTCTCCATTAGTCATCTTACTTGAATAAAAGAAATAAAATCTCAGATGTTACCACCCATGATTTCATACACCAGACTTATTAACTTTAATGAGGCCCTACAAATGTTAAAAAATAATGATGATAATGCTTTGAAATCTTAAGCTGGATGCTTGTTCTCACAAAACAAAGTATTTAAAGTGCCATTATCCTTTAAATTCCTGTACCGTTTTGCTTTTTGCCTTGTTCTGATATGTCAAGCCTGTGGAGCAATATTCTTTCCTCGTCTTCTTGCCTTGGCAGGAAGACACAAAGGCCAGGGAAAGTTGTGTGATTTATTCTAATTTTCCTTAGAACTTCTCTCTTGATACACTGAAACTCCAAGTGGGCAAACGCTCCCAATCCAGGAAGGCAAAGCTTGTCAGATGTTACCATGACAACCTGAGTGTAATTAAGGCCCATTTCAGCTGCTAACAGCTGTGTGCATTTTATCTGTCGTGAAGATTTTATATATATATATATATATATATATATATATATACACATAGATAAATATATATCTACATGGAAGTGTACAGTGAGGATATCTGCATCTATCTAGCTGTACATAAACCCACACCTAAATTGCTGCCCCCATGCACTTCCATATTAACTGAGAAAAAAAAAATTGCAAAGACCTTGCTGTTCTTAAGGATGCTGAAGCACCAGAGCTTCTCCACTGCCTTTCCTTTCTTTCCTTTTACAACCAACCATTTTTAATGAAGTGTGAGAAAATAAATATTCATAGCCAAGAAAAAGGAAATCTTGCTTCAGGGTTAGTGTTTCCAGCATCTTTTTAGGTTGGTCATAGAGGCTATAATTTTTGTTCCCATTAAGGAGGAAATAGGAGTTATTTCCTAGCATTAAATGCCTCTTGCAAATGCATCAAGTTCTGAAATAAGCCACTTAACCTTTAGGTAACTCTTCCTGTCTTCCTGGAGGAAGCCATTCTCACATGCATTGCTTCTGCACTCAGGATGGTGTATGCTGTGGTGTGTCTTGGCAGCATGCTCCTTGGAGTGTCGTGTCTCCAGGATGGGTTGGACCCTCTGCATCCCAGGGCACAGTTGGTGCTGCTCTGCCTGGGTCCTGTGCATTGGACAGCAGAGGTCAGGAGCTGCTGCAGGTAGTCCTCTCACAGGAGAGGTAAAGGGACCTGCAGGAATGGATACTCAGACCACTCAAAAATAGGTGCCAGACCAACATCCCTCGGTAGCCAGCTGGGACAAGAAGCTTTTGAGAGCTACCTAAAGCAGGTATGCTCACTGTCAGCTGTGAGACCACCCTCCTGAGCTTGCTGGCTTTCCCTGCCTGTGCCAGAGGCTGCACTGGGCCTGCTTGGAGGATGTGAAGGCTTGTCATTGTGGCACAGTGGGTTACAGAATTGTCACCTAATAAACAGTGGTTCAGGGGATTGTGCTGAAGGTAAACATGTTTGCTGTGAGTGTGGCTCTTAAAGGATGTGGGTTTTGTGAGATATCACGCATAACTTGTCTGAGGCTGTGAATATATTAGACTCCCACTCAAGTTTAGATACACATCCTTCCACCAGAGGAGTTTAACTCTTCATGGAGCCCATAGGGATACAATAAAGCACGGGGAACTTCATAATTAATAAATTTCTTTTCTAATATTTGTATAAATTGTCAGAAATTACACCAGTTTCAGTATGAATTGATGGTCAAGGGCATAAGTCAACCATTTATAGGAAAATAAAGGAAGATGAGGAGGTAAAAAAATGAAGAACTCCTTTTGGGAAAGATAGTTCACAAAGTAAATGCAATGTAATGAAGACAACAATGGTATTCAAAAGACAATAAACTCTGGACATATCTTCTAAGACCTAGATTTTTTGTTGTTGTTGCTGTTTTTTAAATGTCCTCTAGGTTTGCACCTGCTATAAGCCATACAAATATGGATGTCCAGGGTGTGTTTGGCTGGCCTTAGGGTTTTGTTTTGGTTTGGTTTTGATTTTGTTTTTAATTATTATAATTTGCACTGGTGAATACAGCTGCATTTTCCTTCTCTTTTCTTTTGGGTGTGTGAAATTATAAGTGCCAAGGGATCCTGTGAACTTTCTGTTTTGGGAAGGAGTCTCATTGAGATCTGCATTTTGGGAATGTAGAATTTCCCCTGAGTAAGTGAACAGGGTTATGTCCCTGAATGCTTTTTTCCTGGGAGACAAAGCAGAGGGAGGCAGAGAAGCCAGCAGTCTGTGATTATGTCCATAAGGTCCTGTGTATAAGGCACAATTCTCAGAGGTCAGCTAACTCTATGCAGATGTGTTTTTGAGTGCCTGGCTCCAGGAAGGTAAGTCATCTGGCATCACTTTGCTTGATTTTTTTTTTCTCAATCCTACACACTCTTCCTTCCCAGAAGCTCTCCTTGGTCATAGTGTTCCTCTTTCCACTGCAAGTGATTGTGTCAGGAGACTTTTTTTTTTTTTTTTTTTTTTTTTTTTTTTTCTTTTTTTTTTTTCTTTTTTTCTCTAGGAGATAATTGCAAAGAGTAAGTTAAATATTTTGATTAAAAGATTTTTAAAAATCCATTGAAAATGCATTTCATTTTGTGTTTCATTTATGTGCATATGCCCACAGGCATGTGTAATTTGGAATATGCTCAGGCTTGGGTACAATAATGGCCACATCCCTAGGTACAGGAATTCTACACTGGGCACTGGTAAGGGTTTGGCTACAGCTGCAAGATAAAGTGGGAGTGCTGTGCTTCAAGTTAGCCTGAATCTAGAGAAATTAGAACAATTTGAATACCGTGCTGTACATTTAGCATGGTCTAAATGATTCCTCAGAGGAAAAATACATTCAGCATTTTGTGATATTTATATGAGGGAAGTGCTGTTTAGGGAAAAAGGTGAGATGAAGGTTTCAAACAAAATAAATGGAATTTCATGAAGACATTCAAAAAGGGAAAAAAGTTGGAATGGTGGGAAGATTGGGGTGACAGGGAGTAGGAGACCTTTGCAGATTATTGAGCTTTTTGTTAGAGGAATTTGTATGGGTTTCAATTTGAAGAATTCTGTGAATGATCAAAATATATTCTCCCACCACCCACACCTAGTTCCTTTTCCCCAAAGAAAACCCCACCAAACCAAAGAAAAACTGATAATGAAAACTGTTCATTTTTGCTGAAATAATTCCAAACTTGAGATGTCAAAGAATGATTTTCAGGTCCAACTCTTACATGTGAAAAACTCCAATTCTTAATTTCAAGTTGGCATATGCTTTATCAGACTGGAAAATCCATCTCTGAATGGAAGTGGAAGAAATAACAAACTGGTAATTGGGAAAATATGATACCAAGATTAGCTTCCTACATAGCTGCGATGCCTCAAGTCATTTTCTTGGGACTGTGATATACCCAGTTATATCCAAGATTATTGTATCTTTATCTTTATATATATATTAGATATACTTAAATCCCCCATTGATGTTTTATAGCTGGGTAGCCATTTTGTGAAGTGCAGTGAATACCCTCAGAGGAAAACATCAGCATCACTGCTTTTTGTGTGCCATTTTTGGGTTTCTGCTGCCCTTTTCCTACCCCATGAGAGATGACACCATGAGGAAAGTGCTTCACTGGCAGTTTGTATGGAGAAGTGGAGGAAGATGAGGATGGGATGTGCAAGGGATAGAGAGGTCAAATATTTACAGAACTAGATCACATTTTCCAAGCTCAACTTCTGGGTAGCAATCACAAAGTAAAAACTTATCTCTTCAGAAACCAGGATGTCCCCTGAATAAGGAGGAGTCTGTAAGAAAATTAAAAACATGCTTATCACATAGTCGAAGGATCTACTTGGAACTGGAGATTCAGCAGTTTAAATGTGCCTTTGGACTGTAAATAGACCCAAACCCCTATCTACCAGTCAAACAGACACCAGCCCTTTTTAACCTAAGATTTGCTTTAATTACGAAAGCATATTACCATTTATCACCACACTCTAATCCCTAACCATACATCTCCTTAGCCTCTCTTATCCGGTAACTTTACTCAGCCTACTCTAACTGATATAAATCTACATCTACATATCAAACATATTCATGAACCTCTGTCAAAAAAAGAAAAAAATACACCCCCTTCCCCATCAAGTGCAGGATTAAGCCAGCAGAGGTGTGCCTGTGCTAAGTCTTGCTTTGCTGCTGCTGAAGCTGTAGCTCACTAGAGGTGCCTGCATCTCACTATGAGGGACAGGGACAGTCTCCCTGCCAGCCTTGCATGCATAGCCCATAAATCCCTTTCCTTGCAGAGTGTAGGTGTTTGGTGTCACGGTGCTTTACGCATCTCCTCAGTTGCTGCTGAAGCTGCCCGAGGTCTGCGGCGATGGATCAGGGTTTTGATGTTGGTTTGCCTGTCTGTACACTTTGCTAATTAGAATAACAAAACTGGTAGCAAATCTTCAGGCATCAGCCATGCATTGCATCAATTAAAAACATCAAAAACAAAGTCTCTCCAGGTTCCTCTCCTTTCCACTTGATCTCTTACTCCACAGGATGGATGATGCAACAGTTTCCCTAAGTCCTTCTTCTAATTACTGTGTTCCTTCCTTTCACTCTGAGCTTTCGCGCAACCCCAATTCTCTCCCCACATTTTATTTGCTTGCCCTCTCTTTTGCTGCTAGGGGACACCACTACTCTAATAGGGGAAAACAAAAATTTGCTGGGCTTACGTACTCTGCCAGATACATAAGCATAAGATTTTTAACTAAATTTTTCTTCTCATTTAATTTGAAACTGACTTCTAAAATTTTCTTTAAAGTACCAATTTTTGCTGCATTTCTTCCAAGGGATAGATAAGTATTGTTATCTCAGTTGCATGTGGGGTATTCAAGACACACAAGTTTGAATTAGAGGAGCTCATATGTTCTACTGAACAAATTCTAAGCCTTTGAGCAAGTAGGTTGATATCTTAGGACATTGACAAAACATGATTGTATGGAATTTAGATAAAACACCCTGAACATTAATTTTGACAGAGTTTGTATTCAGTTTTGAACTGTTAATGTTTAAACTCACTTCTCATGTTTAACTGATGCAGAAATAAAAAATACTTGGAGGAAGACAGAGACATTGCCCTAATTTTTTTTTTTTCTTAGGCAGTTTAGTATGTGCAAAACAAAGCAGAGGGAGATGCCTCACTGTAAAGATAATTCTTTGTGCAGAGTCTGAAAAATGAGATCATATTATAAAGAGGCTATTTCCGCACTGATGTAATTTCCTTATGGGCTTCTAATATAATTGTTTATTTTTCTTAGATTAATGTAAAAATAGAGTGCACTGAATATTTCAGGTGATCCATAAATCATACTGTGGCTATTTTGGTCTTGTCATCTCACTTTGTCCAGCTTGAATTTTATTGTGGCACGTGGTGGAAAAGAAAAACACTACTCAGTGGAATTCAACACCAAATGTGCAGGCATGAAAACATTTCCCACCCATCTCCCCCCCCGCCCCCCACACACATACACAGATATTACATGTCCCAAAATTCAGACCATCAATATTTTCTCTTTTTTCCTCCTATTTAATCTCTTATGTTTTTGATTTTGTGTACGAGTTTTTGCTGTTGCCAATGAAAACTAGAATGGAAAATCTCACGACAGAGGCTAGTGCTTCCCCATCATCTTCTCCCTTTTACTGACTCAGGCAGTACAAAGAAGCATCTCAAACACAGGCATGCTTCTAAGCCTGAACTCTCAGCCTTTCATGCCTCACTTTTCAGACTCCTTGTTCTGCTTTCAAAATGTTTGTTTGCTTGGCATCACATTAAAACCTACTTTTGCTGGGACTTCTTTTGAAATCTTGTTATCCAACCAGAGCAATGCCCTTATTTCCCTTTCCTCCTTCCTCTCACTCTCTTCATCTATGAATACTCAGAGCTGCTGTTGGGGGAGTGACTTGTACCAAGGCAAACTGCATTTAATTCAAGTCACTCCTTACACCTACAGAGCTGCCTTCCTGCTGTTCAGCATATGTTATGAATCTCCTCTCCGTGCCTGGTCCGTCCGCCTTGGCAATTTAATTCAAGTTGAACAGCATTACGCTTAGGACTCTAAGTTTACTCTCAAGTGTCAGCCAAGATGGCTGCTGTCATATTCACTTAAACATTCCATGTAGATGAGCCCTTTAGATGACAGGAGAAGGGATTTGGTGGGTCAAAACCAGCACGAACCAAGAGACACAGCAGTTCCTATTTCAAGCTGAGCTATACTGACATTTCTGACCAGTCTTCACATGCCACAAAGGACTGCAACACACTTTCCTGATGAGTTTCTTCTTAATTAAATATTTCTCTTCAAAGAAGTGGGGGAGTTGATATATTTATACATGATACTTGCAGTTAGTCCAAAGTAGAGATCTGTCTTGAAAATTTGGGAGAATGCTTTATTTAAAAAAAAAAAAAAACAAAAAAAAAAAAAAAAAAAAACCTGGAAGCAAAGCAAAAGTCCCAAATGATTGCAGGACTTACAAAGAAAGCACTAGGGACCAGAAAAGGCAAAAAGTGAGCAGTGTTAGTGCATCTGACAATGTGTAACAGGATGCCTGCTCTTGCATCCTTTGGTTAAATCAACTCACAGTTACTGTCTAGGAAGAGGAAAAAAGAAAGGGGGAGCGGAGGGGATAGAGGATAAAGGTGGATGGGGAACAGGGGGAAAGAAAGAGAAAGAAAAATCAATTGAAGCTGAGTGAGATTTTGTTTGCCAAGTTTCCAGCTGCTGCTCAGAGTGAATTTTTATGGCCAAGTTATAAACCTTTGAAAATAGGAGTTTCTAATGGAAATGCTGACAGACCCTTTATATGGTGACATTAACACTGGCCGCTCTGCAATTGTCCTTGCCTTCTTTTATTTATTTTCCTCTCTTTGTCCTTAAGGTCCTATCACACTTATTGTGATCCTGGTGAAGAAACAAAGAGAGAGAGGTCAAAATCCCTTAGAAACAGGAACTCTTTGTAAGCTGATGAAGCAAGTTGGGAAAGGGCAATTTCACTATGTGGGGACAGAAATATGTCAAGTTATTTTACCCTCCCACCACAAAGCCTCTTGTGATGCAAATTAGTGTTCAGTCTCTCAATATATATTGTTTTATCTTTCTTCTTTGTTTTCCTACTCCCAGTAGCTAAATGTCTTGTGAATGGTGTTCCTCCTCATAGCCAATTAATGAGGTAAATTTTTTAAGCTAATAACAAAAGTGAGCTTGAGAGTAAAAGAAAAAAAAAAAAAAAAAAAAAAAAGAAAAAGGGAATTGTACCCTGTGTTTTCTTTTTGGTATTTTGTGCGTGTTTCAAATATTCAGGTTTCTTTCTCAGCTGAAATTAAAATTGTCTTTCAGGGGCAAAACAGTCTTTCCTACCTGTTTATTGAGAAACTTGATTATATTCTTACCGGTTTCTGATTTACTTGAGAAAGTTTAACTTTCCTTGTATCTGAATGGCCTTAAAATGAATCTCAAGTTGTATTTCTGAAGGAGGCAGTCACCTCTGGGTAGCTGAAAAAAAAAAAAAATGACCTTGTTCATATTTGCTGCCACAAGCTTTTCCTTCACGTGTGCAGGTTGGGATGGGGAGCATCCAATGATCGGCAGAAAACAGGCTCTGTGAGGAGCCAGCAAAGGGCTTAACAATTCTGAAGGAAATTGGGGACTCTGCAAAAGATGTGAAATTTTCCTGAAGGAAAGGGAGGAGGGGATGTGCAAGGAGGGAAATGAGGATATCAGTCTTGACCTCCTCATTTCCTTCTGTAATCCCTTTGACTTTCCAGAAAAAAGAGAAAAGTTTCTCCATCACCTAAGATGTGGTTTGGTTTTATCATTCTTTGAGACATTAAGCATAAAGAAGGTCTTTAATTAGACAGGAGAAGAAAAGCATCTCCGATCTTTTAAATTCTGTTACTTACTTTTTCTGGGCCTTGCTGTCTTTCCATCAGCAATCTGTTGTGTGCACCAGTGCCCTGGTGGCTGTGAGGGGGTGGGATGGCACGTTTGTGAGGAGACGTTTCTTATGAACTGCCCTGCATGCAAAGGCTCCTCCCTGCTATGGTGAGTGGGTCCCAGGCTGGCCCAGACTGAGAAGCAAGTGCTGGGTCACAAGATGAGCATTTGTAGTGTCCTTAAGTGAGAAAAGTTGATGACACCTTCTCCCAAGAGATGATGAATACTCCTCTCCAGTGAGGCAGCCTATTTGCCTGGTAGCACCACTCTCTAAAATCTGTGTATCTGTTCTTCAGGGTTTGTGCCCTGACTGGAGCCAAATGCACCTGCAGAGCATTTGGGCATCATTTGATTTAATAGATCTCAGTCATGCATCCCTGCACTCCCCAGAAGGTGGAAGTCAAATACATACTGCATGTTTCAGTGCTCTTCAAACACATGTTTAGCATCTTAACGTTATTTCTTGGTTTCCACTTTCATGGTACACAAAGGGTTTAATGCTTTCATTGTTATACACAGTAGCTTAATTTTTTTCCTTGTAGCCTCTAGGCTGTTGCACCACAGTTATGAGATCCCTCCTAGGAACAGCAGGGCAGAAATGTTCTTTATTATGTGCTTGAATTTAACTTTTTTTCCCTCTCCTCCCATCATTCCCCCCACAGTTTCGTTTGCCTCTCTGGTTTTAATTAGCCTTGCTTTTCCAATTAGCATCCTGGTCGGCTGCAGTGAGGCCAAAGGAGGGAACCAGAAAGGCATGGCAAGAACCCCCTTTTTCTGAGAAAGGCTCATGGCTGAGGCTTGGAGACTGAATTTTCCCAAGGTGGAGCTGCATTGACTGATTCTTAATAAAAGGAGAATTTGGGGCCCAGCGGCACTGTGGGTTTGTAACAGGCATTGTTCCTTGAAAATATTAAGCTCAGTAGGAAGCACGTTCCCCCTTGGCCTCTCCTAGTCTCAGGTAGTGATATGGAAACTATCATCACATTTGAACCCCTTGCAACCTGTCCCTAGGTGGTAATGCTTTATGAATGCCACTGAGCAAGCAAAAAAGAAGAAAGGAAACAGGAAAATAAAAGATTAAAGCAAAACCTTTTGGCTTCTCCCCCAGCACAATCAGCTTGGTATTTTCAATAAACTAAAAAAAAAAAAAAAAAAAAAAAAAAAAAAAAAAAAAAAATTAAAATTGTGGCTGAGCAAATCCCTTAATTGGGACTTAAAGATTTTTAAGACATTTACCAAAAGTGTCAAACTGCATCACCTAATGTGATACATTTGTCCTCTCTAGCCTGGCACTTGCTTTCAAGGAAGTGAGAGTCTGAATTTTCCTTCCTGATTTTCCTTCTCCTGCACATATCCAGCAAACGGTGGGGGACAGGCATTGAGGAAGTGTGGTCCCCTTGTCCAGCAGGGACAAACTGGCTCTGCTGGTCCCAGACATTCCATAATGACCCATCCTTCCATAAGGGGTCACAGCAGATCACAGTCAAGGAAAAGGGGACCTGGATCAGCATTGTTCCCTGGGGTGCAGTGTAGGGAAAGGTGGTGATGGTCATCATCTTGCCAGTGATGCTCTGTCCAGCTTTTCTTTCTCTGTCCAAACTATGTTCCCTGGCTGGGGGCTGATCTGTAGTCACAAAGTCCTTAATCCTAGTGTTGCTTAGGAGGAATCAAAGCCTTTTAGGAAAGAACTGTATACACAAATTTTATACATGCATATTTGTATTCAGATTGGTTGTGTTTGCATGATATTTCTGGATAAAGAGCATCTTGTAAGAATATAACTTTCTAGTATATATTTTTGGTCTGATACAGCCAATATCTATTCATTGGCACAACCAAAGTTTGAAAAATGACTTTGATCAAGACAGAGAAACTACTTAAATAAGGACAAATTAACACTTTAGAGAACACTTTTCCACCGGTATTCTTAAACAGACTAAACTATCAGAACTTTAATTTATTCTCTCTGTCCCTCTTCCTATCCCCTCTTCCTATCTCTGCACATTTTTCTAGCTATGATCATGCATCCTTAATTCCATTCAGATTTCTTTCCTATGAGAAGATGGCATTAAATTAATAGCTTTGCTGGAAATACAAAAAAAAGAATGTAGCCAATATGTAAAGTACCTGGAGATTTAGCACTTTGCTGAAGAAATTAATAATTACAACAATATGAATCTCATTGCTTTGCCCAGCCCACCAAAAAATTAACAAGTCTCTTCCCCTCTAGAGATAAAAATCTTATTTAGATCTGTCAGGAATATACTTTTGTTGCCTTTGCAATATCATTGTCAGTGCGGGGCGGGGCGAGGGGGGGGGGCGGGTGGCGGGGGGAAGAAGATTCTGTGTAATGTAATGGATATGGATTTTGAATCTAAATATTTGATCACATCATTCTCTGCTGAGATTTTTTTTTTCTTATCTTACTTCCATCAGTTTATTTTACCGTCTTCCCACTAGGATGATGTAGCCTTAGTCACTCTTCCAAAAGAGCTCTATGTTAGAGCCTGGATTCAGCCCTGGAAGGGTTATTATTAATAGTGATGTTTCTCAGTAAACTTGCCTCCCAAGGTTGTTCTAGCCAAGATTGTTTAGAAAACTCCACTGGGATACTTGTAAGGGACACCTTGGGTCTAATGTACTAGCATTTAATGGACAAATCTATTTAGGTCCCTGTGTTAATATAAAACGGTTTTGTTAGTTGTGAAGCAGGCACAAAGCACTACTAATAACAGCTGTGAAACAGAGCTAATTTGAGCATCAGTGGCCACCTGAATACTGGAAATTCAGGGCACTCTTAAGCCTCTCTCTTCTTGATGAATAAAATTGGATTGATGTAAATTTCATTGTTAAAGCAGAAATTCTTACTTTCCATGGAATTTTTTTCACTTATATGAAAGCAAAAATTACATTTTTCTTGGGAGAAGAGCACAATTTGATAGCTAGGGGAACCATATTCCCTGATTTTCCATGGCTTGTTTTGGAAGGCTGATCCCAGGCTGGTTTTGTAATTCAAAAGGTTTGGAGCCTGTGCTAACATGATAATGGCAATATTGGTGATATTAATTTTGTGTTTCACTCTGCTTTGTCCTGCCATGTTGCAGTTTTAGGACTGGATAGACTTATCTCCTGCTCTGTGGAGAGCTATCAGCCAGACAATCTCCCCAGCTCAGCCTGCTGCTTATTTTCCCTGGTAAAGTGTTGCAGTAACCAGAGCTGCCACAGAAGTGAGGAGTCAATGAAGATTTCTGAGTAAAGAGAAGTGGTTTCAGCTTCAGCATTGGGTGGAAGATTCAGCATTGCAGCTCCCAGTGTGGTATGAAATTGTCTCGGAATCCAGCCAGGTCCCTAGTTTGTGTAACAGAGAGAAAGGAGGGTATAGAGAGCAGTGAGGAAGAAACAAAGAGAGACACCAAACCATGATGCAGACACTTTCTTCCTACTCCCAATTACCCCATGTTTCCCTTTGTCTGCCCTTTTTTTAAAATCCCATTTTCCACAGCTCATAAAAGTGGTCTTTATGTCTGTCCTTTTCTTTCCACATTGGATAAATAATAAAGTGGTTTAGGTTTCCTTCTTGGAAGACTAAATTCTGACATGCTTGGGTCTTGTTCAGAATCTGGCCTAACAGTTAATTTGTGTTCACTATGGCAGAGGGAGTAATGACCCTACTTAGAGAAAGCATAGGGAAAAAAAAATAGAGGGCATTTTTTCTGGAATATTTCTGAAAGAAACCTTGTAGAAGGGCAGAAAGTTACAGATGATTTAGCATTTTTTCACCAAGATAACTGGATGCAGGAAAGTTTTTGGACAGTAGGGAAATAGAGACTGGTGGTATTGTGATGCTATCTAGGTATTGGATAGCAACCCACCAAGAAACAACATAGGAAGGCAGAGACCATTTGACCAGCTCATCCCTCGTGTCTGCACTGCTGTGCTTTTAGATGATGCATTGCTTTGGCTTTTCTTCCTGGGGTCTGTGGTAGATAGTACCAACAGTTTTTGTGCTGCCCTGGTATCCTGTGTGCACCAGTGTAGCTCAGTCTTGCCATGACCCTGTGAATATCACTTTCAGTGGCACAGATCTGTCCCATTGCTCTTGACTCTGTGGTGCTGTGCAGGCTCTCCTGTAACTGACAGATGCATTTCTCGGGGGACTTATTTGTCAGCCTGGAATTCCCCTTCCTCTGCTTTAGTAAAAACCTATCAACATTATTAGCATGGGGACTGCTGATTCACCAAGTGGGAAACTAGAGGAGATTGTTTATTTGCTAATGTCAGAAGTCAGTTCAAGGTAATCTCTGACCCTTGGTCAGGTCTCAGTAAATGAAGCTAAGTGATACCTTGGCCAGTTTACTTTGACAGAAGAAGCAAAATATTATTATAAATTATATAGAGATTAAAAAAAAAAAAAAAAATGTAAAAAGCCTTCCATGGGGGAAAATTGGTAGCAAGTATTATCAGTGTATTATCTCTTTGAAGGTATCTTCATCCACCTTTGTGACTTTTTACTCTAAAAAACCCCTTAATCTTAACCTAATCCTGTTCAAGTTTCAAGGAGAATTGGAAGAGGGTATAGGGAAAAAAAACCCCACAAACATAAGCAAACCCCCACCAAAACAATCAAAAGCCTTAGTGTTAGCAGATGGGTAAAAAGTATGTATAAAACTATATTGCCAAAAGACCTTACTGATGGCAAGTTGGTATCTCCCTAATAAAATAATGCAAAAGGTGTTTAATTTGTGGGATAAATTAATGGTTGGAAGCATGAAAAATCTATAAGGTACACAATAGCCACCATTCCTCTCCTCTGTTGGATTCCATATCCAATATTGATAGTGAACAAAATATTCTGGGCTTTTAACAGTGGCTAATACTAAGATTTTACAGAGCTGATTACATTTTTCATGATGGCTGCTCTTTACATAAACTGGATGAGACAGGATATATTTTTAAGTCTGAGCCAGAAGGTGACTGAATTCTCTCTCTGAAACTCCTCTGATTTTAAATTGTTGCCTAAAGTAGGGTCTTAATCAGTTGCTGGTGCAAATGGCTGGTAAGCAGCTGTCAGCCTAATCTGAACCTCACTGATGTTAGAAGGAATCCTTAACACTATTGTGAATGGTCCATGAAAGCAAGTAGCCTGAGATTTTCCTTCCCACTTAAAATCCACACAAAGGGACTAGGAAAAAGCATCTCAAGGTCAATTTCCGATGGAGAAAAATGTTAATCTCTTAAAAAGTGTTGCTCATAACTAGATTTTCATGTCTCTGGCCATTCACATACATTCCTGACTCCTTGCCTTCCTGTGTTACCCTTAAATGTGCAACCCGTAAAGTAGAGCTTGGTCTTGGTAACACTCAGAATACTCCCACCACAGCAGGCAGGAATAGAAGAACTCTTTGGCAGATACTCAGTGGCAGAATTTGAGATAAATGGATCCTTGTCTTCTACAGTTCCTTCCTAAATACCCTTACTAGCATCCTGGTGAGATGAGTCTCCGTTTCTGGTCTGATGATAGGAACAGACGATCTTTTGATAGTTCCAGTGGTGGGAATGCTGTTCCCTCATCTTCTGATGAGGAGTTTAGAAACCGACAGGTAATTAGCAGCAGCAGCTGTTCATATGAATAGGCCTTTGTCCAGCTTTCCCCTCTTCAACTGTTATGCTCTGTGAAAACAGGGAAAAATGATATATCAGTGCAAGAGTAACTTCATTTCATGTTCTTTTTCCTCTTCTTCATAATTTACAGTAGTTGCAATAGTACTGATGTGGTATCACGTACCACTTAATGCTGAGACCTGCTAAAGAATGAGACCATTGACATAAATGTTTCAGAATTTATCCTTTTTGTTATACTATATAACACCTGAGATTTTTTAAATCTATTTCTTGAAATTCAGAATTCTAAAATTTCTCTTTTCAATGGTAGTTTTGTTCAGAAAATACAATTAAGTGAGCTAAAACAATCTGTTGCATAGACAGCTTCAAATAGAAGAAGATAAAAATAATTTTTTTCGAGTTCTTTGGGAGGTTTTTCTGCTTTGGTGTCTTCTATGTCAACATTTTGTGAGGAGGGTGGTAAAGGAAAGAAATACGCTAGAGGCTTCAGTATAAATTAAGACGTGCTTTCCAAATCATTAAAGGGAATTGTTAATATTCACAGACACTTCCAGGGGTCAGTTCAGCCTACCTAGGATCTGAATTGCCATCTGGCTATGCCAATCTCTTCTCATTCAATACATAGTGAATTTAGGGACTAGACTCCTAATACTAAGATGCTGTTTCCAATTTTATATTAATATTCTACTCAAATGTGCAAGATTGTACTTCCATTGGAATCATATAATTCAGAGGGTGCTTTTTTCTTGTTAATGTGAGCTGTTGCCTTGTCAAAAGTAGTTCTGGTGGTGATGTAGTAATTCAGATTGTAAAGTTATGCATCAATAGTTGCATGTTGGCTACAGTGAGAGGCAGGACCCTGCAGGGTTAAGCATCTCATGAATGTGCAGAGATGTCCCTTGCCTTTGGGAGTTTTCCAGTGTGGGGAAAGACTAGAGAGGGATGGCAGAAAATTGGGGTAAGGAAAGGCTTGTTCACCAGCTTGTACAGCTGTGAAGAGAACTAGTGATTCAGCCTTGTGTCTTTGACTGCCTACCCCTGATTCACTCCAGCTGAGGTGTCAAGTTAGGAGCTAATCTCCTTCCATTTACTCTGCAGTCAATGAAATCTCTTGAAGTATTTCTGAAAGACAGGTTACTTAAGAGATTGAAGTTAATGAGATAAATTGAACAGTTGGTGCCCCTTTAAGTTGCTGTCACTTCTGCCCATTGAAATCTCCAACGTGCATTTGGTATGGCAGCATGACAAATCCTAAGCAACAGTAATGACGACTTCAGTCTCTCTAACACCAGTTAGCCAATATAATATAAAAGTGTAGTAGATGTTGTATTTTTGGTTAGATATGTTATTTCTCTAAGCTGGGAGAGGTGCTCCATGCAGAGCCCCATCAATAGCTCTGGAAACCATACTCAGTGCTGCTAATTGGATCCTCTGCATTTTCTAAATTGAGGGAGAAATGCTGGAACTGAGAAAGAGGCTGGATCACTTCTTTTCCCTATTCACTCTGCAGTGCTTCTGCAGCTGCAACCATTGTTTTTCCAAGTAATTTCCAGGAACCTAGACAAAGGAGATTACATGATCACTACAGTGGCTTCTCTGAAGAGATAGAATGATTAAATGTGTTGATTAGAAATTTGCTGCTCACCTCTGATAGCAGTGGCATGGATCAAAAAGTCAGCCACAGGTGAAAAAAAAAACAAAAAAAACCAAAAAACCTGCCTTTTGAGAAGAACTGAGTACATTTCTGTCAAATACTTACAATAGTATAGAACAACTAACAAGTGAGCAATGAGTTGAGAAGTTTTCTAGCTAATTTACCATATTAAAAACATATGTATGAATTTAAATATTCTGTATCTACCCATGCCCGGACATTTTGGTAACCACTGCCTACTCTGCTGGTACAGATACTCAAGTACACCAGTGGCCCTAGCCTTGAGCAAGTTTTCGTCCTTCATCTCTTCTGCTCCACCTAGCAATATAGTCACTCTGGCAAATTGTGAAATACCTTAGTTTTCCCTTGAAGAGGAAAGTCTCTTTTACAATAAATGTATATTTAGGGTTTCCTGCTGTTTACTGCAGGAACATGGCTTATGTGGGGCAGATGAAGAACTCAGGGTTCCTGTAGAACGTGCAGAACACAAGAATTAGATGTCCAGTACAGGAAGGCTTCTCCCTTTTTCAGCATATAATGGGTGGTGGAGTAGAGAAGACTGGCTGGTGCAGTCCAAAGCACAAGTCTTTGTGTGTTTTCTCAAATTTGCAAAATCTAGAAACAGACACATATTTTCAAAGGAGTTATTGTCAAGAGTTGAAACTGTTTGTGTTGTGTAGGTGTTGTGATCTGTTGTGCTTGTTGTTCTGTAAACATTCAGTAATAGACAATGTCTATTCTGATGTTTTCTTGGGTTTTTTTTTTTTTTAATATGGAGACAAAATCTACAGCAGCATGGGAGGGGGAATGTTTTATACATAATGTACTCTTCTTCTCATTTTTCCTTCTTATCTTCTCCTGATTTTGCTCCTTGAACTCAAATTGCATGCTATTGAGACCTTGCAAGTGTATTTTCATGGTGGGGTTCCACAATGATCCAGAGGAATGTGCAAGCTAACATATGATGCACATTAATTTTCCTCATATAATTTACAGGTTTTACAGAAAACTTGTCATGAAACCAAGATTTCAAACATGATTTTCCTGTGTCCCAGTGATTTAAGAGCAGAGTTGGACATTTTAGTTATTTTTTTTAGTGTATCAAGAACATGTGGGCTAAACTAATCTGGTTTAGATTTTATGGACATTCTGGATGATAATGAGATGTGAAATTCCATACTAGGACGTTTATCTCTCCAGAATGTTGCACTTTTCTTGGCCCTAGGAGGCCTCTGTCTCAAAGAAACTTTGCCATTCAGCTACCTGTGAATAAAAGATTCTTCTCTAGGTCAGCAGAGCAGACTGTATGCTTTTGAACAAGACCAGACTAAGGCTGGTCCCCTTGGCCACTGAATAATTGAGCAGAGAGAAGATGTCACAAAAAGTGGCAAAACAAAACTTTTGAGGCTGCTGTCATTTTTGTTATACTGCACACGGAAACAGTGTTTTACTTCAAGAGTTTCACAGAGAAAAGAGAGGTACAGAATTTTTTATTTCTCTAAAGGCTCCTTAGCAACAGTACTTTTTGCTTCCAGTTTGGTGCCACACCTATAGGCTCAATCCCTCACCAATGTGACCCCACTGAAACTGGTGATGAAGCTGCCCTCCACAAGATGAACTCCATTTGTCATGGCAGGTCTGAGTGTGGCATTTTGAACTCACTGTGTATGGCCTTAGGCTCTTCTGTCTTGAAAGGACTGGTATTTCCATCTCAGGCATAGAGAGACTTTTTCATCCTAGACAGGACTTGCTTTAGTGGTGCCTTGACTTCTCCTGTTGCTCAGGGTCTGTGCTCCTGACACTGCTTCCTAGTGTTTCACAGACAAGGGCAGCAAGAGCCATAGTTATATCTAATGCTGCCACTGGCTGCAAATGAGGCTCAAGAGCTTAAAAAGTGTTTAGAAAGTGTGTCAGACATAGAAGATCAGTGTGTGCAAAAACAAATCAATAAATACACAGGAGTGTGTATAGGAGTCAGAAGACTACAGTGTCAGGATTTGAGAGCTGCCAATGTGTGCAGCTTTATCAGATGACCAGTGCAACCAGTTGTTTTGTCTTAAATTTTCATCCATTTTTCCTACTCATATTTTTAATCTGTTTGCTCTCTATATTTTTCATTTTTTGAAACATGTGAGTAAAATGAGAGTTAATATTATTATAGTGTAGAGCTCAAAAAGCTACATCTTTGAAATCACTACAATACTTTTTGAGTTGTCTCTTAAGCTTGGGTTTCTGAGAACATGAGTCCTAAACATTTTTAGTGTAGCTCTATTTTCCATTCTTGCCTTTTTTCAGTCCGTTGAACTGACTGGCCAAGTCCTTCTCTCCCTCTCTCTTCTTCTTTCTCCCTCCTCTTCTGGAATAAGCCCTCTCAAATGTAGTCATTTCTTACAAATCTAATGAAAAAAGGACTGTGGATAGAGGAGGGAAAGCCTGATTCTCACCGAGGGAAAAGCCTTAGTTCAGATTAAGCACATTACTTTGACAGCAGAGATTCCAAACTCAGAGGAGGACTGGATAAACTAACGCTCAGTAGTTCCATCATTTGTGCATCTATATTCAGATTTCCTGGCTATCTGCTCCTTCAGAAAGATAATATTATTAAAGTAAATGATTTTTTAAAAAAATTAAAAAGTGTAAGAACTGTATGCTAATTTTGGACAAAAAAAAAAAATCACACTTTTCACCTGGATTACCAGCTTGGCCTATCTACTATCACAAACCAGTTTTAAACCAGGATTTTTCTTTAGTATTTATACTATGGAAAATCACTGCACTTTCCTCAAAACTCCCTGGGCCCATGGGACGGATAGAGGGACAAGCAATTTACTGACACAGAAAAATATTATTGGAGCTGCATATGAAATTCTTTCCTTCTTTTCAAAAAAACAGGGATTGGTGTCACTGACCTGAAAGTGCTTCAGAAGCATCTCCCACAGGAGCTTACCCTGCAGTGGAGTGTGGCAGCTATGAGACCAGCACGCAGAAGTTATGCACAGAGCTGTAGGACAGGAGCCCAACCAAAACTGCATGAGGGATTTTTGGAGACCCTTAAAAGGGTACATGTAACTTGAGCACAGTCCAGTATGGTCCCATCCACCCAATACATCTTTCTCAACCTATCCCCATTCAAACAGATTAGCTTTTCCTAGTACCTGCTGGGTCCTTTTGCATCCCAAACCTTCACAGAGAGCAGACCTGCTGATCTGACCTGAGTACAAGTTACCCTTCACTGCTGCTGCAGCAGGGCTGCCAGGATACTCCTGCCATCAACAGAGCTATCCATCCAATCCTTACTGGTAAATTGGAGCACAGATTGCATGATTTTTCAGGCTAATGATGATATAAGGGAGTACAATCCATGGGTTGTCACTGCAGCAGCTCCAGGTAAACATAGCCTCTGCTATTCAAACAAGAGGGAGGAAGAAAGCTTTCAAAATTCAGCAGGTCTTTGCCCATCACAAATGATCTTTCTCCTCTTGACTTCAGGCTTCATTGTTAGTATGGGGAAGATGGTGCAGGATTTTGTGACTGGTTGAGAGAAACAATATATCATGAATTCAAGTTTGCCTTGTGCTTCTGTTGGAGCAAATGGGAGTTTTTTTCTCTAATTTTGTGAAAAGCGGAATCAGGGCCCTGGTAGACAGAAAATCAACCTTTTAAACAGAAAAAAGGGTAAAATATGAAGATGGATTTCTCTCTATTAAAGTTAAAAAGTACCCACTACTTGGAGGAAAAGTATTTGTCTGAATTATGGCACTGAAAGTCACATTTTCAAAGAACTCTAAATGGATTTGTGTTTTCTTTTCAAAAGTTCACTGTGGAAAGTTAAAAACTCTCCAACAAACCTTAAAATTTATTTATAAAGTTTTAGGTGTGAATATGCAGCATAAAATGATTATTTAACATAAAATAGCTCTTGCTTAATATACGTTCCATTGATTCATTTTTTATTATCCCTGTCATAATGATCATTGTTTATTTCTCACTGAAATCTGTTTCTGATGGTCAGTTCTAAGCAGACACTTTTTCTGTGATTAACATCATTGGACATCTCATTACAGACAATCAAAGATTTTGATCTTAAATACTTTTGATAATTAATTTGATGTTTTATTGAGTGGCTTTGGTTATATGATAGAGGCAGGAGACAAATTCTACATTGTATGACACTGCAAAAAACTTGGGCTAAATAACTTATCACAAAGAATATTTACCATTTGGAAAAAAAAAAAAAAAAAACAGCTATATTTAGAGTAAAGTCTCTCTAACTATTTCTTTTGTAATGTGCAATGTAAGATTGGCATGCCATCTAATCTATAACAGTGGATTACACCACTTTCCTTACTGCTGCATTCAAATATTGAGCCTAGTTTGAAGTATTGATTCAGCTGTCTTCAGCCACTAGAAATATGACAATTTATACCAGCTATCTGGTTAGTAATGTCTCCATAAAGTGATACTTTTTAAAAATGCACACTTAAAAACAATACTTTAATTTTTGCTTGCTTCTTAAAAAGACCATAATGGTTGTCATTAAATGAAAATAAAATGCTCTGGTTCTGAAGGACAAGCTTTATAATTTTTTTTACTGCAGTCAGTCAGGTCAGATGTAAAGCCCTTTGCAGCTGATACTCCTTTTACAACCAGTGTTGTGGATATCCTCATTTTATTTTGATTTTTAAACAATTTATCTCAAGAAAGCTTTGCATAATTGGACCTTTATTCTATCACCATGCTGGTTCGGATCTGAGCTCTCACATCCAACGGGCTGGTCTGTTTAAAAGTTCCTGTGTGTCAAAGCAGGGGAGAGAAATAGAACCATTAGGAATTATTCATACAGTGACAATGATATTTCAAGGAAAAAAAATATCCTGCCTTAATTTTTGCACAGTGAAGTGGAGGACAAGCTGACCTTCTGACCCAAAGACACTGCCTACCCATGGCTCATTTCTTCTGTAGTTCTTAGTTCTTCTAGCATCATGTCTTGCTTCAAGCTTCCCTCTGTCCTACCCCACAGAAGATAACCTAGAGACTGAGGACAGAGATACCACTGAAGGGAAAATCTCCTGGGGGTGACACTATGCTAATATCAAATAAATAACAAAATTAAACCCAAACTTGTTAGTGGGTAGGTCACACAGCCAACCCTTTTAAGATGACTTCTTGATGCTGGAGGGAAAAGAATATGAATCAACAGGCAGGACAGAGACCCTGCTCTGCTGAATGACTCATTGTGGTAGTGAATTGTCTTCATTAGCATAGTGTCACCCATTTATTTTCCTCTGTGGAGGGAAAGGGCTTCAGTTTCCTCTCTTCCTCACATGACCTTCATCAAAGTTATTGTAGAAAACCACTTGGAGATCCAGCACCATCTCTGTTGCTTTCCTGCTTTTCTCTTTTTTGTTTTTCAGTGTGACAATTAATATTATTTAAAACCAAAATCTTTGTAGGCTACTTATTCTCTCTCCTATTTAATTTTCTATATTGAGACTATATTATGACATTCTAATCAGGTTTCCAGATCACACCCACCATTGCTGAAGTGACTTTTATTTATTGTTTCTTCCATTCTCTCTTGTGCCCTCCTTCATAAGAAGGACATTGGGGCTATCTGGGAAATGAAATGACTCACTCAGTGAGAAATACATTTGTATCATACAGGAAGGGCAAAACAGATTTGCTCACTTGCTTGCAGAATGTGAGGGCAAACCTTCTTGGTGGTTTTCCAGTCTTTCCCTGTGTTTTGAGCCTGGGAAACAAATAATTTTGAAATTGCCTTTTCTAACTTGTGTTGGGTGTTTTCTCTCACATCTGCCTCTAGGTTACTGACTAGAGAAGGAATAGAGGGAGAGAGAGGAAGGCAAGTGGCTGGTGATAGAAGCCTTGGACAGAATCCGGTTATCCAGCACATCTTCCTTATTCCAAAGAGGGATCAACTGTTCTTTTCTGTGAAATTTGAACAGGAGGTTTTTTTTTTTAATTCTGTGGAGCTGAATTTCTGGCCTGATTATTATATAATCCCAATGTGCAAGATTAAAATTGATAGTTCTAAAGCTGAGAAATACATATGTGAGGAATAAAGCTTTTAGCTGTATTGATCAAACTACCAGTTTTATATGAGAATTAGTTGGTATTTAATCTATCTAGCAGCATATATCAAAATTACAACCTAAGGTTTTTAATACTTACAAAAAAATTGGGAGGAGAGGCTTGGGGAAATATAAAGCAGTTTATCAATGGGATAAACTGTAATTAGCTTTTTTTCTGATAGATTATAGTTACTTCCTGGAATGAAAGCTCACTACAGTCACTATATATATTTAAATTGCATTAACTATCCTAAGAGCTGTAAAATACCTGGAGCATGGGAGATGTCTAATATAATAAAGAAAATAGTAAGTAACCATATATAAAAAGGAGCTAGTGTTGAATTTTTATGGGTCATGTTGTTTATAGGCTTATAACTGTGCTCTTGGTTGGAGAGTGCACTAAGGAATACCTAACTAAGAATCAAAGAGAGTACTCTGCCAGAAGATTTGCATGAGTCCTTTTCTTTTATAAACTATATATTAACCATGTTCAAATATGGTAGGCTGCTCTTGGAATGTTAGATTAAAAAAAAAATAGAACTGAAAACTTTTGTCAAAATATACTTTGTCTAAATATTTTTCAGTATGAAGCATAAAAGATTACAGAGATTACTAAAATAAAATAAAATAAAATAAATACACAAATTAATTAATTGAATTAAATTAAATTAAATCAAATCATGACAAAAATTTTAAAAGGTAACTCATGAATATTCCAGAAACATTGATTTTAAAATTTCATTACTATTCTGAACAACTTGCAAGTTCTCAGAGCTGAGATTTTGTTGCAACAAAACCTGTATACTTTACTAACAATTGAAGTTGTGACCAAAGAGAATACAAACATAGACCTGGAGAATCAAGTTTTGAAGAAACCTTTTGGCATTAATCACTCTGACATCTTTAGGATGTTTTTTTCATACACTTTCTCCATCACTAACATTTTCAAGGTTGGGCTCAATCACCTCCAGCATACATGCTCAGTAGTTTTATAACTGGATGTTGACTTACTGAGTTGTCCCTCCTCTTCACTGCCACTGCCACTTTTATTTGGCTTCAGATTCTGAAATTCTTGTTCTCCAGTTCAAAGTGACTTGGTCTTACACCTGGGCCTATCTGAGGTGCATTTAGCAGCAACTCTTTAAACCTTGGTACAGTTATAAAACCTTCCAAGAAGATTGCAGTTAGCTCATCACCTTCTAATGGATGCCTTGTACAGCCTGTGAAGCAAAGAAAACTCAGGTACTGTTCTGAAATACACCTTGGGTTTACTGTGGTTCTGGTCATCAAACATTAACACCAAATGTTTGCAATTAGATTGCCTACTGTAGAGACTCAGGAGTTCTTTGAATATAGAGCAGCAAATGGTTCTGAGATAATGGTAAGTATTATCCCCCATAGGAGAGATTCTATTTTCAGTGACATGCTATCTTAATTCTGCTTTACAGCTGCTATGCAGAAAAAAATACTGTTTCAGTCCAACTCTGAGTATTTGGTTCTTGGTCTGCATCATACTAAAGTTTTCTTTAGCCCCACTGCTGCTTTCTTTTCTTAATGCAATGCAACTATGAGGATTTTCAGGCTAATTTAGGGATCTGCCTGCTTATATGTATATTATGAGTCTCCATCAAGCCATCAAGTCTTCTTCAAAAGTACAGAAAACCTGGAAGTGCTTAGGATGTAATGAAAATAAGCAGCTTTATGACCATAAAGGAGGAGGGAAAGAGTGGGTGGCAGATGAGAATAAGCAAGGGGAAGTTTACATCTCTGTTTTTTTCCGTATGGTCCAATAGACAGAATTTCAATTCCACAAAGAACTGAGTCAACTCGGTTGAATTCCCTGGGTGCAGTAGACATCCTACATGACTTTAGAAGTTACTTAGTTTGTCTGTGGCTCAGTTCTCCTTCCTGCTTACTTGCTTTAGGCAACAGATTGCTGATAGCAAGATACTCATAATTAGTGTCAGGGTAATAGATAGGAGTTGCACAGACGATCTGAGAGTGGTGACTTACCTTAGGGCCATATGCCAAGTCTTGGCTAGTGCAGGAACAAAGCCATGTCCTTTGCAGGTTGGTGGCTTCCTAGTGAGACTTTCTGCTTGCTGTGCTGTGCTGATTGACAGGAGAAAGGGGCTGTACTGCTTGGTGTGCTTCAAGATTGAATAGATTATGGACAAATGCCACCACAAACAATCAGTTTAAAATATTTCTTGCTGTTGCTATCACTTGTATCTTGATGCAGCAGTGGGTGAAGGCACCGAGTACAAACATTGTATGAAGAATGATGGGCAAGAATATCTGATCTGAAAACTGACCTTGGTCTTGGAGGCTAATCCAGTTTGGTGTTCAGTATGTTCATCTCCCCACCAGCTTCACCAGAGTATGAGCAGGCTGTGCACCTCGAAGGATCAGCCTCCTTTAATATGTATTTTAGCCTTTGGCAATGCATTAATTAAATGAAGATTATGCTTACTTTCCCCTTGAGGATATTGTAGGACTTGGTGTAGAGAGATATTTTGAGCCCTTCTCATGAAAGACACTGTACAGAGTAAATGCCAAGTGTTATGCACCTCTTGAGAATCAAAAGGTCACCCACTGAAGACCAGGCTAAATTTCCATTGATTTTTATGAGAATTCTGGGTGGAGCCCAGAAAAACAATCCCCAGGGCATGGACTGATCCTTCTGGCCTACTCAGTGCTGGGATCCTGTAAGCTTTGATACTTTCTAGAATTAAATAATTCACTCCTTTCTTAATTTTATCATCATTAATTGAGCCTGTCTTGAAGACAAGCAATAGGTCAGTTGGATGGGGGAGTAAGGAAGCCACATGGAACAAGTGAGAAGAAATTAATTAGGTATGCTGCTGGCAATGTTCTGCTACCTTCTGTGGAAGCCACAATGCTTAGAGCTATGGAACTATCAGGGAAGGAAAAATAAAATAAAAGGCTTTAGATTTATGATTCCTGCTCTTATGTGTTCTTGTTGTCGTTCATATGGATTAGGACTTAAGTTCAAATATTCCCTGTAGAAATGAAGGTTTGCTGACTTAGAACAAACAGCATTAGGAATACAGGTTAGGCAAACCCAGAGATATTCAGGTTCTTCTTAAGTTTCAGCTGGAGTTGGTCTGAAGTAATTAATTAATTAAGCTATGCTTAATTTTTTTTACTGGTGCAGCAATATTCATAGGATAAACAAAAACTGTGGAATCTATATTGGTCAGGGTTTTTCAATGCTGTTTTGGGGGAGAAATATAAACTAGACCTAGCACTCCAATATTTTTATAATTCCTCTTCTTTTTATATTTTTCTTTCTAGTTTCTTCCAGCATCTATCCTTTCTACCATTTCCAGGTTATTTCAGAGTCATCCTGGGCAGTGTTAATGTTGAGAAGTCCAGGTTTACCAGAGTGACAAATTCCTTCTATCTGAATTAGAAGAGGAAACTAATATCTTGGTATGCAGCACTGGCAATACACTGAGGTCAAAAGCCAAGACATCTCCATACAAATTAGACTTTATATAAATATAGCTTGTGGCATAGAAGTTGTAAAAGTTACATTCATCAGATGAAGGAAAATAAAATAGTTAAAAATAAGGTTAGAGGTAGGAGCAGGGAAAAAAAAAAAAAAAGAATGATGGACAAACACAAATTTGGCCTCTGCCTCATGGAAGTCATGTGAAGATGTGCTTCTGTGGAGGTTGATAACTCCTCTGTTCAGAGAGTTTACAACTACCACAGGAAACAGTAAGTTTCAATATATAGGAAAAGAGGACTGCTTTAGGACTGTCATGCTGTCTCAGTCTATAGAAGCTGTGAAGATGATACTAGACAAGCATCCACAAACTACTGGATATTAATATTTCCTCTGGATTAGTTGATCTTTTGGGTTTCCTCACAGCTCTGATCACTAGCTTAAGAAACAACAACACTGATTTGAGACCTGAATTTTGAAGAATATGGAGAAGAAAATATTATGAACCTTGTAATAATTTTTTTAGCAGGTCTGGGACACAAGTCCAGACTTAAAATCATGTAACAGCTGAAAATGTGACTCTTAGCCTACTTGCACACTTCAGTTCTCTTTCTCGCCAGGGGTCAAGGCTCTCCCCAGAGCTATTTGATTTTGTTCTGCTTGATCCTGAACACCAATTCCCTATTTTTCATAAATGCAAAAGACAGAGGAACAGATCACAATGAAGGCAAATCCCACGATCCAGGAAGCTAAAGGGCTAGAAGGAATCAAGAATTGTAAAACCACTCTCTAGCTATCCCACTAGTTAAGTGACTTCTCCTTTCCAATTCTCACCCTCTCTTGCACCCATTCTGACCATGAATTTTGGGTCTGTACCACCCTGTGTTGATACCAAGTCAGAAGGCAAATTTCTTTGTCTCCAGATTAGGCAAAACATTCTGTAGTGTCATTAAACAAGGAGCCTCTTTCTACAGCATCTGGAAAGAGCCTTCTGATTTCTGCTTTGGGGAATGCATTAATGATGCCGACAGGGAACTCTCTTGCAGGTTGTTTCTTGCAGTGTACAAGGATTTTACTCTATCAAAGGGTTTCTGGCTGTCTCTTAGGGCCCAGGCAGCATTGCTGCTCTAATTCCTGGGCCTGGTTTTTATTTAGCTTTTTACTACTTCTACCCTGGTGCAACTCCACTGACCTGCAGAGGCTTTTCTCTGATTCATGCTAAATTAACAGCCTGTAGTTCACTCAGAGATCCAGAATTCATTCTTTCCAATCTCTCCTCTGCATTTCAGTCACAATGGCCAGATGCTAACCTTAGTTTCATCAGCACCTTCCTGAGAAATAACTCTGTTTATGTGCACCTGTTGAATGTGTTTAGGGACAAGTCACCTTGGAGCCTGTCTGTATGAAGGGGGCCAGACCAAGCAGCTCTGTTTGTGAAGGGTCATGCATAAACTTCCACATGTGTTCTGTTTTCAATTTCATTCCCTCAGATGCAAAATCTTTCCTCAGGGGTCTGTGTTAAAAACTTGCTCTACAAAAGAAGGGTGAAAGGGTTATATTTGCATATCTGCAAAAGCACAACATTTTGGGTGAAAATCTTGATAGAGCAAGAATGTCACTTTTAATAAATTCCTCTTTTGTACAAGACTGCTGAAACTTCTCTTATCTGACACAACAAAACCAAAATTTTCTAGCAATGCTGTTTGATGTGAGGTGATCCATTCCAAGCACTTATTTGCTCAGAAGCTGATTTAGAAGTTGTGAGACCTGATGCCTCTTCCCAAATTGAAAGTGTTACACATATCAGGTTATTGGACTCTGTGCCTTGGTTTCCCCAGATATAAAAGGGAGAAGAGCTATCATTTTCCTATACAAAATACATTGAGGATTAGGCAAATAACATAAAACAAAACACCAGAATCAAATCCTGTTAATAAGAGCTTATTTTCCAACTTCAAACTCTCAGAAGTAATTCAAAGTAGTAGTATTAGTGTGTGTTTGTGTGTTAAGAAGGGAAGCAGTAAGAGCATTTATGAAAAGATGAGCTGGCTTAAGGTAACTTTACCTGAAAAGCTGTTGTCAGCATAAGGGGTGGCTTGAATTGAATGACAGAACTATGTGTGTGTTTATTTGTAGAAGTAAATGTAAAACATCTGTTGGGCCCACATATTTAAACCTCCTGGGAGCAGCTTTGAAGCTATATACCTCTGTGTCTATGCATTTTCTTTCTCCAGGTTGGTGACTAAAGATAAAAAGAAATCAAAATATGACTAAAACAATCTCTTGTGCTGATCTGGTTGTGGTGTTTCAGGTTTGTTCAGACTGTAAGACTTATTTATGGTTTATTTTGTTACCAGCAATCTCCAGTAAAACCCCTAGCCTTTTATTGTGCGTTTGGTTTATGTTATATCCTAGGTAATTAGGCAGTAGATCCAGGTATTGAACACACATTCCTTCACTAGCTATCTAAAATTAAAGGTAATCATAACGACATTACAGAACACATCAAGATTTCCTTTATTACTACATTAATAAGACATTATGCATCGCACCCCATTTGATTAGCATATGGTGCCTCAGAGCAAATCAGTTAACACTGATGCATCTATTAAAGTGTCCAAGCAATATTCCGCATCTCCTAAGTGATGCAGGATAAATATATTGCTGTGTGGTCACCCTCACCCAGCCTCTGCCAGCCTGACACACCCCTAAATCTCCCGTGGTGAGCTGGGTACACTGCAAATGCAACTCTGGGTTGCCATCACAGGGCTTGGACAGCCCTTGTCAGAAAGAGAGAAGAAATTTGAGGGCACATTTTAGGCCTTTGTAATCCAGCTAAGCTTATTGTAAGAACAAACTTATTTTAAAGTGTGAGTTTAGAGAGGTAGGAGTAAGACTTTTGCCCATCTGAGACATTGCTGTTAAATTACCTGGTTCCACTGCATCCCAAAAGTTCTGTGAACATGGTTCCCCCACGAAGTCAGTGTTGTACCTTAGTGCCTTCCTCTGCAACTGTACGAGTGAACCAGTTTCAAAACATTCCTCTCATCCTTTGTTATGGAATTGTGGCAGAATCAGTAGTGCATGTATTGTCCTGATCCCTGCTGCAGTCAGTAAAGCCTAGAATAAATACATTAATTTTAGTGTTTGATAAACTTGAGTTTTGCCTTGTGACTCAGTGGTCAGGTTTCCGTCTCAGATTTGGACTCACTTCTCCTGCTGTCAGAGTATAATTCTTATTGCCTAATTCTGTCCTTTTACATTTTAAATGATGCCTTTATCTAGAATTTTTTTCTCTCTTCTGCAATTCAGAATTTCTATTATTATTCCTATGTAATATTAGAGACATGCAAGGAGTACCATAAAAAATTCAATTTACTTTAAAAAAATTATATTATTGTAACAAAAAAAAGAAATAAGAATGTTACTCAGAATTTAACATATTTAATTATATTTAACACATATAATGATGTT
Source organism: Zosterops lateralis (assembly GCF_965231275.1). Classification (NCBI taxonomy): domain Eukaryota; kingdom Metazoa; phylum Chordata; class Aves; order Passeriformes; family Zosteropidae; genus Zosterops; species Zosterops lateralis. The sequence continues at coordinate 23,577,506 of NC_139800.1, read as the reverse complement.
TAAGAAACAGACTAAAAACGTGTTTGCGTTTGGTTGGTTTTTTTTTGGGGGGGTGGGGGTGGGTCAGAAATTCAACCACAATTCACAGCAATTTCTGTTGGATAGTGGCACATAACTTAGAGCAAACAGTAAAAAAATTAGCCCTTTTTCCCTGGGTGGGAAAACTGCATCACAGGATAAGTTACATGACACAATAGAGTAACAGTAATAGCCTGGATATTAAATATATAGTCTTGTTTGCCCTAGATAAAGTCCCTGTGCACTTCTTTCTAGAGATTGTCTCTTACTGAGCAACCTCTATTGTTCAGATATCCTGCCTGAAAGCCTTTGTCACTAACTCAGTATAGTAAAATAGGAGCTAAACACTTGAAACAATTTCTCTCTCACTATAACTTTAAGGCACTTCAGGAACATAAAGGATCATTTTTAAGTGTGGCACATCCTATTTCTTTAAAAGAACAAGTCAAAATCTCTGATGTGCTTTTGAACTTTTTCAAAATTCACACTGCACTTTGTTTGCTTGATGACTCTTACACTGTGACAAGTTGGGGGAAGGTTGCCTGAGGTCATCTGAATCAGACAGGAGTAAGCAAAACTATTCCTTAGCTGGTCTGTAGAGAGAGGATCACCCTGAAAAGAGAATTATCCATGTGTGACCACTGGGCTCTTCTGCTATGAGCTGACAACTGCCTGTCTTCCTCAAAATTTATTTTTTAGAGCAATAATAGCCTTTCCAGCACTGCTAACATGAATGATTTTTTTTTCCTTTCTATTTTTAGCTTTTAAAATAAAATCCGTCTTGGCAAACAAGAAATATTATCCAGGAAAAGTTCAGTAAACTGTGAATGCTGCAAAGGCTGCAGATACCCAAGAGCTTAGAGGCCACAGTCAAATGGGGAAGAAAGAGGAATGAGAGAATGGAGAGCAGAGGAAGAGTAGGTACTTCAGTTTGTTAAGAATCATCTGAGTTCCTCTTGATGTCCCTGCAGTTCTGCCTTCCACTGGTGTCTTTCATCTGTGAAGCTCAAAGTCATGCCACTCCTGGAACTATGGCATGTTGCAGAGTTTTTAGAGCAGGGGCAGCCTCAGTGCATGGCACATGCTGTACATGCATTTTTCTAGAACCCACTCTAAAAATGCCCATATTCAGACACATACAGGAAGTTCATTCTGAGGTTTAACAAACACCTTGGTTTTTTATCTAAAAAAAGGTGGAAAGTAGAAAATATCCTTTTTGTTGTTGTTGTTGTTGTTGTGGGTGGTGTTTTTTGGTTTTTGGTGTGTGTGGTTTTTTTTTTTTTTTTTTTTTTTTGTTTTGTTTTGTTTTGTTTTTGGTTTTGTTTTTGTTTTTGAGAGAGAGAGAGAGCTGTAAACTGCAAGGTATTTATTCAAGAGACAAGAGCTGTTCCCACCAAGAGCTATTCCAGTTATTTTTAGAGTTCTCCCTGTGTTTCTCTTAGTGTGGAAGAATTTTAATATTTGTCTCCTTCCTTTTACTTTTAAATATAATGTAAGTGGATCTGTGAGTTTGAACTCACTGCTTACATTTTCCCTGATTGAAAAGGCTGCAGGAAGATAGGATAAAATTTAGTCATGGGTCATTTCAAGAATTGCTGCTACAGGAATGCTGCAGCTGAGATTTTCACAGCTAGTAAAATGTGATCTCAAATGTTTTTGCTTGCTTTGCCCAATAGGAAATTCATCAAAATGGAGTTAGATCCTAATTTAAAAAGCTAAAAAAGATGATTGTCAGAAGTGAGTACAAGATGGTGTGAGTTATTTCCCCACACCACTCATATTCCCATAACATCTTTAACATAAGATCAAGTGAGGCATCTCAGTTACTCAGTCCTCTCCACTGCTACCACAACACTGCCCTTGGAAAACCTGTGTAGTAATTCACAGAGGCTCTTCAAGGATGTTATTCCTCTGCAAGTCACAAATCTTCAGGTCTACAAATGTTTGCACCTATTAATTTTTCCCTGATGGTGCCATGCACAACCAGCCCCGTGAACAGCAGCACCCATGTTCTGTACTGTGTCCATTTAAACATCCAGGAGCTCTTCTGACAAGGCTGTTTATATTTGTGCAACTTCTCCAGCTACAGAGGTTTCACTGATTGCCAGGGCTGCCTAAAAATGCACACTGATGGTGGGCAATAGTAGCTAAGGCTTTAGATTCAGGACAGTTTAATGTACAGGATGTGAGCTTGAACCTCTAATTCTTTGCTCTGACACTGATTTCCTTGAAACTGTGATCAATTTGTTTTACCTTTGAATCCTCCTTTCTCTGAATCACAGGGCTTACCTGCATTGAGGTTTAATCAAGAAAACTGTGCAAGTGCCAGATATTGTATAAAAGCAAGAGGCAATTATTAAAACTGGGCTTGACTTTTTAAAGGTAGGATAACAGATGCTGGGTAATAAATCTCATTAATGATGATAGGGAAATTGTCTTACTTTTGAACTCTTATGGTGTTCGTTTCCTGACTTTTGTTACTGCTTAATACTTATTCTGGTTTCACTGTTTGTTTTCAAAAAGTGCTGAAAACAATTAGATGACATAATGAGCTATTATTTCCCTAGGGTGTCCTAGCACTTTCAGATCTGTGTTTATGTTTAGGAATTATTGAAGTATATTGTTTTGATATGGCTTTAAGCAGAGTGATTGGCTTTCAGATCTACCAAGGCTGAGATTTGAAATCAGTTGAGCAAAGTTGCTGTGTTTTTAAACAGTGTTTAAAAACAGCAACAATTAGAAATTTATACAAGATATTTTGCCCACCTAATATTTGAGTGTGTGTGTGTGAACGCTTGTCTACTGACAAAAATTATTGACTTAATAGGCTCTGATTTTTCTATCTTGATTTAGAAGAGGAAAAACATGTCTTGTTTGCTCATGATGGCAAATCTGCTTCCTGTCCACTTATATCAACAGCTCTGAATGCAGGGATGAAAATTCAGCCTGGACTTGATTGCTCTCAGAAGTGTTTTTGTAGTTAAGAAGTTGCAATGTAGCACTTGGTTCCACATGAGGAGAATCAGATGGGCTTTAGGATTTACTTTGCTCTGCTAGTGAATGTGCCTCAATTCTGCAAGTTCAAAATGGTGATGCATATAAAGTTAGTTGCTGCATTTGACTCACCCACTGTTCTTCTTGGGTGATTTCTGTCTTGCAATAAGCAAAGGCACAGGAAATACAGATCTAAGTTTGGGTGATTATTTGTCTTGGGATGATGGGTAAGGCATTCACATTGAAATTTAAAAAAAAATCCCAGGGTACAAAACAAGCTTGAGTAGGAGACAAAAGTGTCAGTAGTAAATTAAGCCTTGACCTCAGTTTCCCTTTCCCACACAATTAAGAGTTTCATAGAAATGCCTCATGGCATGCTTGAAAGAGAGAAGACAGATCTATACAAGAGGGAAATATCCTTACTCAGGGTCATGAGAAATACTAATCATCAGAAATACTAAAAGTCAAGTGAAACAGAGGTTTGAGAGAAATAGTTTTGGGTGGGTTTTTTTTAAAAAAAGATGTTGCTCTTGCAGACGGAAAACTGTGATAAATAGACATGCAGGTGGTGTACTTGTGTAGTCCTGGGCTTGTTGGAGATGCTGACCCACCCAGACATGGGCACATCTATCTATCAGGCAGTTCCTCTCCGAGAAGTGTCCTGTGCTGATTCCCTGACTCATATTGTAAAGAGAGAGGGAGACCAGCCTCGTGCTTAGGATTTTATGATGGAGCGTAAATCAGGTCTGCCTGTACTTGACCAAGGTTGAAACCCACAGTGCTGCATGGTAATTAGATTTTTAAAAGATTTTTTTTTCCCTCTGGTTTATTTATATAGCAGTAATTACCTCCAGCACACAGTCGGAGTGACTGCTTGTCTTTCATGACCATACTTTTACCCTTTCATTTGACTGTCCTGTGCTTTTGTGGCTAATATAGAGCTTCATTCATTATCCCCAAGCCCCTTCCCCTGCCAGCCCTTGCACAGTGACACAGCGGGAGCACAAGGTTATTCTGTGGCCGCTTAAGTGGGAGTGGACGTGAAGAGTGGAGCCGGGATGTGTCTCTCAGCACTGAGAAGGCCAGACTTCTCCCACACCTTCCTCAGAGGCATGGCATTCCTGGGGGAAACAGGGCTTGCCTGGGGACTCTGAGCCCATGCACACTCTTCTTGCTGTTTCTGGTGGTCCTCCCATCCCTGGCTCTTTCTGGTGTAACTTACCAGTTGTGCAGAAATGCTCCTTAATAAACATCTCATTTTTCAGCTCTCTTTATCATAGAATCATTAAGGTTGGAAAAGACTTTTAGGATCATCTAGTCCAACCAGCACTGCCAAGCCCACCAGTAATCCATGTTCCCTAGTGCCACACCTGCATGTCTTTTAAATCCCTATGGGAATGGTGCATCACTGCACTGGGCAGAATGCTCCAGTGCTTGACAACATTTTCAATGAAGAATCCTTCCTAATATCTAATCTAAACCTCCACTGGTGTACATATGTCTCTCTTTGCCCCTCTTCCTTCCATCTCTTCCCACTTTCCTTTCCCATTAAGTATCTTTTGAACTTGTTCCTGGGTTTGAGATGGATTTGACAGCACTTGTTTTATTGCAATTAAAAATTACTTGGTTCTTACACTTCTCATCTTAATATGAGAGAAGGACCATCAGTTAGCTTCCTGCAGAAAAAAAACCAAACCCTCATTGTTTCAGCCTGGCTCCTGACAGGACTTGTGGCCCCTGGAGAGAGAAGCCCAGACTGAAGCATGTTTTCAGATAGGACTCCTGATTCCATGGGGGATCAAGCTGGAACAGCCTGCTCCTGAAGGAGTGACCACGCTGGGAATGCTTGTGAAGAACCGCAGCCCATGGGAAGGACCCAGGGTGGAGCAGTTCATGCAAGACTGCCTCCTGTAGGAGGTAACCCACACTGGATCATGGGGAGGAGGGTGTGAGTCCCATCCCTGTGGAAGAAGAAGAAGCAAAGACAGCGTGTGATGAGATGACCATAGCCCCAGTTTCCAATCCCTCTCTACAACTGAGGTCCAGTAAATCAGGACTGAAGTTAAGCCTGGGAAGGAGGGAGGGGTGGGTGGAAGGTGTTTTAAGATTTGGTTTAATTTCTCCTTATTACACTGATTTGATTGCTAATAAATTAAACTAATTTCCCTAAGTCAAATCTGTTTTGCCTGAGACAGCAACTGGTGAAGGATTCTTCCTGTCCTTAGCTGGAGTCATAGTCTTTTTGTTATATTTTCTCTCCTCTTTCCAGCTGAGGAGGGGAGTAAAAGAGCTTTGGTGGGCGCCTGATGTCCAGTCAAGGTCAACCCACTGTGGCCTAACTTCTATATGGTTGCAGTTAGGGAAGGGGACTCTCATGTGAGTCAATTTCCCTGAAGTGATACAAGGATCTTAAAACCATATTCGTTCTGCCTAGGCCAGTGTTTGAGGTAGGAAGGACTGAGGTGAATTCCTGCTGCATTTCTGTGTGGCCATGCTCAGCAGCACAGGCTGCAGGGGGACACTGTCTTCTCTCTGGAGGCTCCCAAGAGGTCTGGGTGTTCCCAGTTATTATTGCTTAATGTGCAACAGCATGCTCCTGGACCAGCAGAAATGTGGGGTTTCCAGGGGATATCTTTACAGCAGTTGTCAGAAGGCTTGAAGCAGAACAGCTATGAAATGGAGCATTTTCAGTACTCAAATGAGAGAAGGAGCTTGATAGCCACATGAGGTGGTGATGCTGCCATCAGGCCAGTGCAGTCAGTCAAACAAATGCAACTCCCTTTACAGTGTGAAGAAAAATAGAAGATTTAAAAGCATCACCAGCCTCCCCAAAAGCAAACAATGTTGGTGAGTCAATAAATGATGGAGTTCATAAAGTGCCATTTACTCTCCCCTCCGTCTGCAGCAGTAAATTCAGATCAGACTTTCAGTAGCTGTCTGGCCTCACAGGGGTCTTGATTTCTTTTTGAAAACCATGGATGACTGTTACTTCTCTTCCCCAAGCTGTCAGGAAGGAGCTGATATGACTGTCAGAGGTACAGTGAACATGGTGTAAGCAGTGTTTCTGTTTCTACCTGACATTTGTAAATGTGGCTGCTAACATCTGAATTCAACTCATTTCTAATTATTAATTCAGTAACACTGAGCTGGCTTTCTCTTTCTGCAGAAACTTGCACTATTTACCAAGTTTCCTGACAAGATCTTGAGTGAACAGGATCTATCTGTAGATATTACACAGGTCCTAGCTTCTGGCAGAGGACATCAGTGAGAAGGAGGAAAGATGCTGGTGGTCACATCTAAGGGGCAGGAGGCAGAGAGAGGTCTGCTACAAGGTGTTGCTGTTAGCATCCAGGCATTGGAGATCTTCAAACATACTGACTACCTGCCACCATATCTTGGTGTTGTGGGCTCAGTGCTTCAAAATCATCACAGCACCTAGATCTCTCTAGCCTTGTTAGTCATGTGTCTCTGCAGCAATCAGAGCTTTGGAGGAACCAGGTCCAGAACCATAGGGTCAGAGAAGTGTTTTGGTTTGAAGGGACCTTAAAGATCATCTCACCAAAATGCCCTGCCATAGGCAGCAACCTCTTTCACTAGATGAGGTTGTTAAGAGACCCATCCAACCTTGGCCTTGAATTTCTCAAGGATGCGGCATCTATTCTGTGGGAAAACTCTGCCAGTGCCTCACCATCATCAAAAGAAAGAATATTTTTGTTGTCTTTCAGATCAAAGCCATTCCCCCTCGTCCTACCAATGCCTGTGCAAATAGTCCCTCTCCAGCTTTCTTGTAAACCCCCTTTAGGTTCTGAAAGGCCACAATAAAGTCACCTTAAAGCCTCCTGTTCTCTGGGATAAACAGCCCTGACTGTCTCAGACTCTCTCCATAGGAGAGGAGCTCCACCTGGCTGATCATCTTTGTGGCCTTCTCTGAACTCACTCTGACACATCCATGCCCTTCCTATGCTGGGGACCCCAGAGCTGGACACAGTGCTCTAGGTGGAGTCTTGCCTGAGTAGAGTAGACAGTTCCTTCTCTGTCTTACTTGGACTTCTCTCTTTCACACCCTTTCTCACCTACATGTGTATGATGCAGTAGAGATCAATCTGACTTGAGCAGCAATATATAACTTTAAGAAGTTGAACATGATGTCATGGTCAGATTATCTGAAGAGCAGAAGCATGACTCTCAGCACACCACAGACCTGTCCATATACCACTTTCTAATAGTGATTAAATGCAGTGCTGGGGTTTTTTGTTTTATTTTAGTTTTCAAGGTACCAAAAGCATGCACAATTTGAATTCCCAGTGTTATGTTTTTACCCACTGTAAGATAGCACCTCAGATTACCATTCTTCTGCAAAAAAATATTTTTAACAACTGCGGGTCAGGAGTCTGTTTTTTCTTCCCAGCTTCAGCCCACAGGGATTTTGATGATAACATTTAGTTTCAGAGCTGCATGCTCTGTAGAGAAATGTGATTCAACAGCTGCCCTTCCTGAACTGTGTCCTTAAAGTAGAAGCAAACCTTTCATAAAGCCAGGGATGTAGGGGAACAGGTTTGTATGTGTGTGGATGGGTCTATGTGTATATATGGGGATCACACATATGAAGAAAATTTTGCTCTGTTTCCTCAGATAACTTCTAACTTCCAAGTACTGTAGAAATTTTGGTCTCTAGTAGTTTTTCTGCAGAGACAATCTGTAAGCAGTGATGCTTTGATAGCTGGAAGCAGTAGGTCAGCGTGGAGGTGAGAAAGGAGCAAAAGCACATCCCATTCTGCCTGAGAGTGGAGGTCACTCCCACACCCTGGTAAACTTCCCCCAGTTTCAGTGTCAGAGTGTTACGTGGTCCGTGCCCTGGCAGGGCTATGTAAGTGTGAAGGGACTGGAGATGGAAAGAAGTTGACTCGTACATATGCCAAGGTAGTGCCCAAGTCATGCAACCAAGGCTGTTAGCAAATTTTCTTTGTCTCCATGCTCTCACAGTCCAAATGATATTCCTCTTTTGTTTGGCTGTTGGGATTTTTTTTTTTTTAATTATTTAGCTTTGTTGGGTTTTTTTTTCTGTTTTTCTCCCCCTCACCCTCCTCCAGTCTCCTCCTTCCCATAGATTCTCCTTATATGTGTTGTTTTCTTAAAGCTAATTTGTTTCCTGTGCATCTTCCATCTGCCCCCTTAGGGAGGAGTTGGCCCTCTTCTCTTTTCACCCACAGACTCTACTTCCTGCCGTCATTTGGTGTGTGAGTGTGTTTTAGGGTTCGTTTTAATTATCATTAGTGTCCTGAAATGACCTACACGCATAAGCTGCTTTGCATTCCTGAAAGCTGGTGTGGAGCACTGCTTGGCCGGCTGCTCTCAGGCTGGGTGGGAGCTCTGAGACGGATCATGGCTCAGCTCCTCGCCTCACTCTCTGCCCTTCACCCACCCGCCTGCACCCTGGGGAGCCCACACAGAACCGCCTTCCCCTGTCACCCCACAGCTGATTGAAAACCTTGCTCCATGGATTAAGACACAGAAGTCCTAAGTGAATTAAATTGCTCAGTCTCAGCTCTTTCCTTCGATGAGAGATTTCAGAGAACAAAAGCCTCTGTTGGTTGTTTTTTTCACATGGTTCAGCACAATTGGGGCATCTTGCTCTGAACAAAAGAGATGTGAAGCTGGAGGGAAATTGCAGGGCTGGTTGTTGGACTCTGTCCTCCACCCTCCCCTCTGTTCTCTGCACCAAGTGCAAAGAGCTGAGAAGATGTTCCAGTTGTACATGTGGTGGGTTTTTTTCCCCTGCACCTTGGCCTGAATGTACAAAGGGTCCAGAACTGCCCTGGCCCAAGTGCGTATTCCCTGATACTGTCACTTGAATTAAAGAAGGATGATTTTCACATCATTCCTGCCCTGACAACATTAATCTGATGTGGCTTTCACAGCTTTAGTTGCAAATCCAATCACTTGATGGATGGGAATGTTTACCCACCCCAAATCTCAACTTTCCTGCCTTCCCCGCCTCCCAGCTAGTGTCAGCCAAGTCAGCAAGATCTCTGTCCATAAAATATACCAAGCAAGCTGCAACTTTGCAGTCTTACTGGGATTTATGGACAGGCTTAAATGATAGAAGATTTTTTTTGTTTTGTTTTTGTCCTTTTAGGCTTTTATAAACAAACGTTTTCTATGAGTAGCTTTGTTTTCCTGAGTTCCATGTCAACCCAGCTCAGCTGATTCAGAGACCTTGCTCATCTTTCACAGCCACCTTAATTGCAATGAGTATTGTGGCAAATGAGAGATGAATTTCAGTTTCTGGAGCATGGAATAAAATTCTCGCAAATTACTTTTAAGACTTAAATCTCCTTTTCTTTGTCAAACCAATAGAGAATTGGAATATTGAAGAATATTGAGACAGGTATGGGAAAAAAATGGAACAAAGCAACAAAAAATTGGCAAAAAAAGCAACCAGATCTCAATCCCTTTTTTCTCTAATAGGACCGCAGAGGATTGAGTATTTCTTTTACTATTGGCCTCCTCGTGTGACAATCTCAAATACATCCTTTCTCTGATCAAATCAAGTAATGCAATGTGTTTTTGTGTTTTTATTTGGATGTCAGTCCCTGTCCTAACTTGTGTGACTTCACCACATGTGGGGCAGAAATATTAATTGTGACTACTACACCGAGTAATTAATCAAGGCCTTTTAAACCTCTTTTAGGAGACAGAATGGATCATTTTGTAAAGACTGGTCCCATTCTCTAACAGCTAGCTCACTGTTATCCATAAAGCATTGGCTTTACAATGCATTAGTATCCTCTCTATAATCTCTCTCTGTTCCCCTCTCTGACTTTCCTTGAGAGGACAATGTCAAGATAAAAATCAAATATTTACTCTTGTAGGTGTAGACAAATCCTTTCTGTGTTACTTATAACACCTCAGATTATTAAATCGGACATGATTTCAATCCTCTAATTGACCTGTCACCATTTAGGCTATTTACTTTAGTTCTTGTGGTACTCGCAGCTTGGACAGTAAGTTCAAAAGAGGATGGGGAAAAGAGATTTTTATTTGTAAGTTGGATGCCTTTAGTCCTTTTACGGCAGTAGAAACCTTTACATCAGGTGATAACACTGAAAGGAGCAGCCTGACATTAGCTGTGAGTAAGCATGGTGTACAATCACCTCCCTAAAAATGTTATTTTGCTTCTCTAAACTCTCATTAAAGAACTACATAGCATAATTTGAGGAATTTTTTTCATGCAAGTGCTATCCTGGAAAACCTGGCTATTAAGGTGTTGTATTGACCCTCAATGTACACTGTAGTGAGAGAAATGCAGCTTGGTAGTAAAGGTGTGAGTTGAGTCATATTCCCTGAAAGCTTCATTTGAGGGAGTAGTAAAGTCAGTTGGAAGATCTCTGTTGATTTCAGCATCTTCCTGGCTTGTATGTACTGACCTATGCTACCCAGGTAATTCTGATAATCCAAAGGATGCTTTGGTGTCATTGTTAGAGACTCAGTCCCTCTGTAGTAGATAGTTGAAGGCCCTTCATTTCCAGCCATTACTGGTGAAGGATGGCCTTATGTCAACGTGCTTCAAAGATATGATACAGAAACTAACATTTTTCTACCTTCTGCAAAGCAATTTCCCAGTAAACATATACAAGCTCCTTTGAGAGGTCTTGGCTTAAGTTTTACACCAGATCATTATTCGTTGTCTTGAAACTTAATCACTTCTGCTGAAACTTTTTTGGTGAGAGACTGAGAAGAGCAGAGTGAAGGAGGAAAAGAAAAGCCTTCAACCCATCCAAAGAGCTGGGATGTGAGAGGCACTCTTCTATCTAAGAAAACCATCAAGTTTCAGCAGGCATGTAGGTGCTTGGTGCCTACTCATATCATTTTATAGTATTCTCTGAAGTTGGTGTTATTGAATGATGAACATGATTATGTTCAAGCTTTCTGTGAGGTCCAAGAACACTCATGAGATGCTGCAGCCTTTTCCTTTCCTTAGGGCAAGACATTGCTGTTTGTTGGAGTGGACAGGTGGCTACATGTTCATCTTTCACTCATAGGACAGTGATTGTTTTGGTCAACACAAAGGACAGATTGATTGTCACCCTGAGGTGACACAGTATTGTTTGGGAGGACCAGGAATGCAGCCAAGGGTGCACCTTGCCTGTGTCAGGCAGAGATGTGCTGCTGGATTATAGAATTTGAGATAAAAAATATTCCTGGCCTGGAGCTTGCCTTCTTCTGTCAACATACACATGGGGTTTAAGCACGACTTAGTGCCTAATCACAATATATTTCATTGACAATAACTATTAAAACGGTTGTTTTTACCTCCTGTCTAATGGCCACTGAGAGATAGCCTGTGCTCTGCAGATGACAAGGAGTAAGTTAATGACTGTCATTTCAATTGCTTGTAAGAGATACTGGGAATTTAGCATGTTCCCTTTTCTACCAAGCATCTTCTCTCAAAGGCAGGAGGGTGACAAAATTCAGATGTGACCGTCCCTGCCCATGGCAGTAAATCCATGATGAAGCCTTAATTACAGTTCATCTCTTCAAATTTGTTGCCCGGTTCTCTAGCTAGCTGACAGACAGAGTGGTATTGGCTGCAAGTGTGAGATCAGATGGTGTGGGTATTACTTTGTATCTTTGTTTCTGCTTCTGCCCTGATTGGTGGCCTTGACTGAGTCTGTGGTCTTGTCTGTTCATGTATCTCGCCATTGGAGGACAAAGTCTGCCATCTGCCTGATTTTTTTCCCAGCAAGCTTTCTATCCTGGTGACCAAACACATCAAACCATTAAAAATCTTGCTCCTGAGATGACAGTGGTGGGAACCCAAGAAGCTCTTGAGGGAAGGTGTCTTTATTTGTCTGTCTTTTTAACCAGTCTCTTTCACAAATCAAGTCGTTACCCAAGCAATTCATTCCTTGACAATTGGGGTACCAAGCTGGAATACCAAAATGGGAGCTTTCTAAAGGAGAGTCTCACAAGTAAAAGGAAAACAAGTGGCTTTTGTCAAGCAAATTTTTGAAATGAAAGGCATCAATCTGTTTTAATATAGATGCTAAGGGAGGATAAAGATAAGAGGAGAGAAAACAGAGTTAAAAATTGCAATCAGTGTGTAGTGGGCACGGTCAGCTGAAGAGTTAAGTGACAGAGCCTTATTCACTCATATGAATTAATAATTGATTCAGTAAAAAATCACTAATGTTGCAGTAGTCATGGTGAATAAGATAATAAATGTGTCCTGTCCAGGGAATGCAATGTTGTTAGAATTCAGCTGAAATTATTCATAAATGTGCTACTTTTCCTCATCTCCAACTACTGCTAGTTTAGCTTTTCTTTTTAATCTTCCTAAGCTGTCACATTAGATGGTGGAGCTAGTCACATTCTATATACAGTGGGATATTAAGGAGAACTGTGGAGACATTATGTCAAATTTCAATAGATAATAGACACAAATTGAGAAACAAAGTGCCTCCATGCCTTTTTGTGCTCCTCATCTAGCTTAATAAATAAATAAAATAGAAGCCCCAAGGCTATTTAATAGCTTTTGCATGTGGCCCCTGCAGATTTTTTGCCCCCTCTTTCTTTTTCTGCTTGTGGAAGGAGCTCCAAGGACTTCTGTAGCCCTTTGGTAAGATGTGCAATCTCCTGACTGAAGAAGCTCCAGGGTACCTGGGATTTGATGTGCAAAAGGGGATTCACAGCCCTAACACACCAATCAGAAACGTCACCACAGCTGCTTATTTATGTGAACCACTCTTCACCACAGCAGTGGTGTGTCTTTGGTGACAGGAAATGAGTGAGGGTTGTATTTGGAACATGTGGAAAAAGATGTTAGGGATGGAGTATCACTCAGCCAGCAATTAAAGAGGAGGTGAGGTAGATGGAGCAAGCTTGAAAAAGATGAGAAGCGTTTAAGAATGTCATAGCTTAGATGAAGTGAACAACAAAATATCTCTAGTTTATTAGAGAAAACTACACCAAGGACTAACACTCATGAAAGCAAGCCAGACAAAAATGATAAGTTATGCTTTTGGATTTTTTTTTGTAATCAGTGAGTGGAATTGAACTTTGTTATAACTTTAAATGGCTGAATTTTTCATTGCTTGAAGTTTTCAAATCAACATTTGGATTCCTTCCTAGAAAAAAATGCTTTAGCCAAGGGCAAGGTGTTCAGTAAGCAAGTGGAAATTGTGGTGCATCATGTTAACAAGGTGAGATTAGAAAAATCTGGCCTTAAACTCTTTGAACACAATCTTTAAATACATCTGGAAAATGGCAACAGTATTAAATAAAAACCATCAGTGTAAAAATGAAGAATGCTGGAGAAATTATCAATGTGTTCAAAGAGGGCAAATAATAAAGATAGGAAACAGTTCAGAACTGAGGGCTAATGGCAAGCAGCCTAGAAGTAAGGACAAGGTAATTTTCAGGACAACCTGAATCAGGGGGATAAGTGGTAGAATACAAGATATCTCATTTTAAAAGTGAAGAAAACATGGAGAATTCACATGCCTATAATATTTAGGGCTAGTCTGAATTGCAGTGGACAGCTTTGTAGGAATGTAGGTCAGGAAGTCTTCAGTCCTGCTCTGCTCATATTCTTGGTACACAGAGAAGCATATCCCTCTCAGCCAGACAGAAGACTAGGGCTGAGTCAGAGACCAGAGACATCGCCAAAAGATTGCTCACTACTTTGGAATACTGAGTTGGGAAAGGGAGGGGAGCACAGGAAAAATCAGTGAGCTCTTTGTAGAGTTATCTCAGCTCTCCCTAATTTGAAAGGCATTCTTTGCTCGTCTATAGCATTTCCATACAACTTTCCAAAACTTGTTTTCAATTCACCTTTTTGTTCTCTCCTCAGAAATTAGCAATTTTGACTTTATCCTCCTGTTAAGATGTTAAGATGTAGCTTCCACCAGGAGTGTCTTGTTATAGTGCAGCAACACAGCAATCTGTTTCTGCCTGGTGAGGAGATGCAGCAGCCAAAGAAGGTTTATCCATACAGCCTGAGAGTCCCTAAGCTGGATGACAGCCAAGATGACGTTGTTAGATTGCTTGTTTTCAAAAAAAAAAAAAAAAAAAAAAAAAAAAAAAAGAAACAACCACTGCCACGGGGGCCACAGTGATCACATGATCACACAACAAGACGACCTCCCACCTCTGCCTCCCTCTTCCCTGGGCGCTACCAGGAGGGAACAATAAAGCTCATCAGAACAGCAGAAACGAGCATCACTCCTCCTGTAATCATACAGGATAAGACACACTGTCTCTGCCTCCCCCCCGGGTTACCTAACCCATCGTGGTGGCAGGAGATGTACATGCCTCTCTGGGAATGATGTCAGAGTGAGGCGTAGGGGGGCTGGGGTTGTGCCACATGGCAAGTCACATGCAGTGTAGCTGTCTTCACATCCTCCTCCAAAAGGCTGGGTGTTTACTCGCACTGTGCGGCACACTACTCCTCTGTACCAGTGCAGCGCAGCTCACTACCATGCTCGTGGCTCAGGGACCAAGGTTGACATGTACATGTGCACGTGTCTGTGGAGGGGTATGCATGTCTGCCTGTGTACAGAGACAGGGCTCTCCTCCTTCCTCGATGTTTTAGCATCGGATTAAGGACATACTCTCCCCTTGAGGCTATGAAGACCCTTTAAGTGAAGCCTGAGCTCTCCAGGCAGCAAGAGGGAGGAAGAAAAGTGAGAATGGGGCTGGAGGGAAGTGGAGAGGACCAGAGACCTTGGCTGGCTACTCACCCTGTCCACTTGTCCTCCCTCCATTTCTACATTCCCTCTTTCTCCTGCCACTGGGCCCTCCCCCTCCCTCCATACACACACTCCTTTTATTCTCAGTAAGTTATTAAAAATGTAGACATCACTGGCTCCCAGGGTCAATATGTTGTTTTTAAATTTAAACATGAATTTCCATTTCATTGAGCCTTCAGGCCTAATGAGATGTGCTTTGACAGGAGCAGCTAGCTGGAAAAGGCATGATTGAGGGGCGAGCCAATAATATTAACTCACAGCAGAGTGTGCACACACAGCACTGGAGCCACGAGCCTTGATTCGCTCCTATCCAGGGCTCCGGATACAGCAGGCAAGGATTTCTGCTGCAGGCCCTGCAGTGAAATGTCAAACGCATTTAACCATCTGTGAGCTCTGCTTGCTCGTGCTGGCCCAAGTTGGACAGCCTGAATGGAGTTTCTTTCAGCTGGGATGACAGACGGGGCCAAGAGGGCTCTGAAAGTTGGGCTTGTCAGCTTAGAGGGCATCAGCTAAAACAAAAGGAAGAGCAAAAAACTGTGGAGAAGGCACTGGGATGGGACTCAGAAGATGTAGACTTCCACTGGCTTAGTCTATGACCTGGGTGGATCACTCTGTCTTTCCAGGAGGATGAGGAAGGGGTTTGCATATCCTGGTGTTGGAGGTCTCTCGTTTACCTGGACAGATAGTGGTAAGTGCCTCATTCTCCGTGAGGAAAGCTTCCAGCACACAAACTTGGCAATATTTCCTGTGGAGAACATGAATTTCCAAACCAGTCTGTATAAAGCACATGTGGGAGTCTCTGTCAGGATTGCACTCTGGGAAGAGACAGCAACCCTTAACTCCATTTCCACAGGGAAAACCTATTTTCATTTGTGAGGTAGACCACCCTGCCAGTGTGTTCTGAGTCCTAAGGGGCTGTAGAATCCTCAGCCTGGCTCTATCACCAAATAAATTTGTCATTGGAAGTGACATTTTCCCATATTTCTGAAAGATGGCTCATTTGAGAATCTTTTCACCTGTTACAGACAGAACCTCTTGCCCAGCTCAAAGACCCATGTTTTGTCATTCTTAAGGTGTGTCAGACTACAGATGTGTCAGAACAGCAAGGCAGTGAGAATTCACATAACAAAAGATAGGTTGGTCTGATTTTCCCAACTTCCTATCAGAAAAGATATCAGTTGGAAAGAGTGAGCAAAGGACTTCAAAAATTAAGAAGGGAATTATTGGTGAGTCGTCTCCAAATTAGTATTAGCACAAGTGTTTTATTGGAGCTCTGTTTGGGAGAAATTAGAAGTTTGACCTTTAGATTTTTTTATGAATAGACTTTTTTTCCCCTCTGAAAATAGTGATTTAGTATTGATTAAGGGGGGAAGTAGAGAATAAAATCAAGTTTTGGAAAAAATAAATAATTTTGATTTTCAATGCAAAATTGATGCTTCCCATAGACTCAATCCAATTAAAATGCTTCTTTTTAAAACTTTCTTTTTCTCTATCTGGGCGTATAGAAAAATCTATTTCCCAGCCAGACCTAATCCAGACCCCTGGTGACTCAAATCACTTAGGAGGTTTCTGTCAAGTGTGATTTGTAGGGCTTCCTTGGTTTTGTTGATCCAGACTTAAAATCAGGAAGAGTCTTTTTCATAGTACTTTACTGGGTTTCCTCCTGCTGAAATCCACAGCAGCAGATGCTGATCTGTGTGTATGTGTATGTGTTTATAAAATACAAAGGAAAAAATACAGCATGATATTAAATGAAAAGTAAATCAAAGTAATAATTAATAATAAAGGTTGCTGAATATTCTGAATCTTTGAAAAAGGTTGGTTTCTTCCCCCATGAATCCAGTGAGCACTCACTCGTATGAATAACATTACATGCATGAGTAATCCTTTTGAACTCAATGAAACCCAAGTATGTGCTGGAGACCCACGCAGAATGGGGACCAGGAGCTTTAGCACTGAGCTGAAGGAAGCTGTAGCATTATGTTTGTACTGTTGCTTAATTGCAAAGTAGATGTAAATAGTAGGTCTCCCCAGCTCTACTCTGTTTGGGCTTGGCTGGAAGAGATTCCCTCTTGGTGCTAATCCTTTCTGGACTTGTGCATTTGTGGCCTTTAAAATGTGATATTTAGCTTTCAGAAAGCAAATAACAATCATTGTGCACTTTTTTGCACCTTTCTCCTGAGGGTCTTCCAAGGCACTTTTGACAACATTAACTGTTGAGACCTGACAACTCCTCTGTTGAGGGACAGCATTTCAGATTTGCCATTTCTCCTTCTCCCCCTCTCTGAGTCCGAATATATTTTTCCCTTGCATAATGATATTTGGACCTTCCGAAAATCTTCTCCTGCTAAAAACATGTTTGTATAAGAAACTGAGTTTCCATTTCAGAACTTTTCTAGGAATAAATTTCTAACCTCTACACGTCTAAAATTAAGGAAAAAATATAACTTATAAAAATCTTACATTTTGAGGGAAGCAGTTCAATATGTCTTAATGTTTGGTTTTGAGAGTCCTGGGTGCTCAATTCTGATTTTATAGAGAACTAGATACATAGAGGTGAAGTCTAATTTAGAGTGTTGTGCCCAGTATCATATAAATCATCAGTATTAGGAGCAAGAATAAGAAACGCAGAGTACCAAATCCCTTGCTTTATGTCCTGTCTGACACTTGTAGTAGGAGAGACATGAACCGCAGCAGCTGAGATGGTGTGAGGATTTGCTGCCTTAAACATAGAATGTTTTCCATAAGCTGAGTTTCATGAGTCAGCATTTCAGAGAGCGATAACTTACAGTAATAAACAGGGAAAGAGCATCAAGTTTGTGTGGGTAAATTTGGTTCTAAAATGAGTGATGTACTTCGTGGTAATCAGGTACAGTTGTGATCTGAACTCCTTAAAGCCTGTGAAATATGTTCTCTGTTGGATGATTCCAGCTGCCCTTTTTTTTTTTTTTTTTTTTTTTTTTTTTTTTTTTTTTTTTTTTTTTTCAGGGCTTTGGCTTTTGTTGGGATTTTTTTTTTCTTTTTTTCTTTTTTTCTCTCTTTTTTCCTCATTTTCCTTTTAGCTTTAGCTGTCTTTAAGGACAGGTGCCTCAGTGGGGTATTGTGCATTGCCACTACAGAAAAAGAGAGCAGACAGTGAGGCATGGAGAGGAAGAATACAAATTTCCCCATTCACTATTGATTTTTGTGATTTGCAGAGGGAAGCTGCTGCGGCTTCTATATGGAGGCTGTAGGTTGAGAAGATGGAAAATGGGGAAAATGATAAAGCAGATTCAGGAACAGTGATTCCATGTAAATTTTTACCCATCCCTGTCTTACTGCTCGGTGGAATCTTGGAGCAGATTCAGGCTTTTTGGATTCACAGAGAATTGGAAGCTTAGATCTCTGACCTTTTTAAAAGCCATTTTGAGTCTCATCTTTCAGAGATTTAAACAAAAGATTTTGACCTAAAGAGCCATTGTTTTACACTTTCTGATAGAGGGGATAAGAAAGGCTAAGAATAAGGAGGGTAGAAGCAGAGATCGTCTGAAGCAGAACCTGCTGATTAAGGTGGTAATTTGCAAGTGGGAGAAGGAGAGAGAAACCTGGGAAGGGTGCAAGTTGCTGCTTTAAACCTGTAGCAAGAAATGTGGCAAGAACCTTTGGGGCACAGACAGAGTCACTGTTGGAATAATAGAGTTTTCCCTACTATAGTCAGGCTCAGTGTTAGAGGAAAAGGACAATCCTGATTCTTTACTGCTATCATAATCAACTTCTTTTATTAGTTTTATACTTAGACCCTGAAGAAATACCTCAAATAGCAGAACTTCAGAGACAGAGACAGTGTGGGATCCAACCACTGGGCATGGTGGGAGCTGAGACCTCTCACTATCTTAACTTGAAATCTTCATTTTTTATGCTGATTTATTTTTCTTGGAGTCCTTTCAATTTAAAAATAAGTAATAGCTGGGAAAAGATATCCATCCCAACCCTCTTTATTTTACTTCTCCCTCATTTTTCTTTCTAATACTTCTGTTTCTGTTAGGAACAGATTTTGTGTGCGTTTTGGCAAACAAATAGGATTAAATTCTTCATACCTCTTCTTTTTCGCACTGACCCACCCAAACATTTACCCACTCAAAGAATAAAAAATGGAAATGTGCTAATGAGGAATTCTCCATAGTTAAGAAAGTCGGAATAGGATGTGCATTTTCCCTAATCACTCTAGGAGGACTTTTGTGATACTGGAGCTTCATCTCTGTTCTTCATCTTCAGAAGGAAACATCAGTGGGTATGAAGAGAAGAGGCATCTGACACACTAGACACATAAGAGGGAGGAAGGCTTTGCTCCTTGTTGCGAAAAGGGCTCACCCCAGACTTCAGAAAAGACTAGAGCAAGGCTCTGCCCCCTCTCACTCCTGCCTGCCCAGCTGCAATAGGCTGTACAGATGCAAGGACATTCAGTAAACAGACTGGCTCCAGCTATGGAGCGTTCCTTCCTTTTGCCTGGATTTGAGCTATGTTTTTAGTCTTTTTTCCAAAGAAAACAGCCTATTCATTTACACAACTCACCCATACCTGCTCACCTGCTTTCATTCTACTCCCATTTCCATCTACACTCCCTCAAGGCACTTTTTAATCTATCAGTGGGTTTCAACCACATGTAAAATATCCTGAAACTCTTGATGATGTTTGGGGTTCCAGTGGTTGTGTAAAAATTGGCAGAGGAAAGGGATACCAATGCGGTATCCTCTGAGGAGGCAGTGGCCAGAGTCTATCCAGGGCAGCAGCTCCAGTCTGCACTCAGCAGCTGCCAGTGCAGCTGGAATGTGTCACACACAGCAAGAGCCACAGAGTTCACAGGCTTTTGGACCAAGTGGAACTTACGGAGGAGGCTGGCTTATTGAGATGGGAGAGCACGGGAGGCCTGAGATACAAATCTGTAACAAGCCAAGCTTCATTAGCTTGGTTTCATACTTTGAGAAAGCAATTATTATTTCCAAAGCTTTCACAGTGTATGGAGGATGTGCCCCTTAGCTTAGAAAAATGCCACGTCCTTGAAAAATACCTGTATCATTGAAAGATCCAGAGTATGTGCAGTCAGTCCTGAGTGCACTGAGACAAAGTGAGGAGAAGTTAATTAGGTAGCTTTGAGATAGCTTAGAGTGGAGGAATTAAGATCTAAGTACTACGTGGACTACTGAAAAGAAGAAATCTTCCCTGTGCAATAGGCAAAATGTTGAATCAAATGTTTCATGATATTGTGAAGATAAGAGGAATTCCTGGAGTGGAAGGTTTACATAATTAAATAAATAAAAGCACTAGGCAAATTTGGTTTAGGGAAATTTCCAGAGAAGGCACCTATGGTGACTCTCAAATATGGTTACCCATGTAACCAATTTCTGAGAAATTTCCATAATTGCTGATTTCCTGAGGATAAGAGGTTCTGGCTGGGGGAGGATTGACTTCTATTTGTTTTATTTCTTCATCCACAAACATCTCCTATTTACTGTCTGAAATTGGTGCTGGACTTGAAGAGTTATTATCTGGGTCTAGCACTACTGTATTCATTATGTCATCCTCATTTTTTGGGTATTTTGAGTCCTACTAGATGAGAGATTGGACTTTGAAACAGAATTCATTGGGAAGGAGCCATGGGCAGATTGACAAAGCTGCTGTGGGATGAGAAACTGATAATTGTGGCAGATTTATGATGACCTTTATAAACGGGTATTGGAACCTTCAATTCAAGGAGGAAGTCATTAACCCTTTTGCAGATATTAAAAATAATGTCATGGGATATTTTAAGTATGCAAAATTTTTTCCTCCTGATGACACACTTTCCTTTGGGTCTGATCTGAAAGGCTGCACATTCTCCCAGGGGCTAAGCTTCAAATAATAAAGAAGTGTGCAGGGAAAGAAGCTACTTTCACATTTCATAAAAGCAGGACAACTTTCCACCAGGGAGCTAGCAAGCAGTGTCCCTGTAGGACCTGTAAAGGGGTGTTTAAAACAAAAGTGAGACAGGTTAAGAGAAGATTACCGGAGGCCAAGTGTTCCCTGTGTGTAATAATCTGATTACTGCAACAGTGACATCAACAGTTTCACTAATGTAGTGAATCAGTGGGTTCCACCCAGTTATTTCTTCATGAAAAAAAGAAAAATGTGGTAAAACAATTTTCTCACATTATAAAATATTTCAGTACTCCATAGTTATCTGAAATTTTAATGTTTTGGGAAAATATGAAGCATTTTGCTTAAGAAAGGCAAGTTGATGAGAACAGTAGCAGATTTCCTTAGGATTTGATGGCAGTTGTATTCTTCAATGTGCTGAGGCTGATAAGATTTGGAGATGAGAGTGAAAATTGTTAGTTCCCCAGCATGTGAATGAGGACACTGAGAAAATGAGAGTTGAAAGGACCTCTTGAAAAAAATATATTGTGAACTTCTGGGGGGAAAAAAACCCACTTTTGCTGAGTTTAGAGTCTCCTATATCAGTGTTGTGACTAAATAAAATTTTCTTTTCAAATTCAGTACAAAACTATTTTTATGAAAACTCAGCAGGAGTGACTTATATCTTATTGCACAGTGATGAGGAACTACCAAGTAATTGATCAGCAGTATCTCAAGAGTCTTTGCATCACTAACAGGAAAGCACCAACAGTTTTGTCATCTCTGTGCAGAATCATGGTCACAACTCCCTAGAAGCTCTGAACTGATGCCTCCCTTCAAGTCCAGTGATCCCAGCCCACAGCTTTTCCAAGCACCATTTGAAGTCAGGATGACTTTAGTTCCTGTGGCACTGCATACTTCACCCTACCCTTCAAAACACAGTACTGGTATGAAAAGTGCAGATATTTCCTAAAAAAGATAAAGGAAGGAAAATAAAACCTGTTCCAGGCAGCGCTGATTGTATGACCTTATCTGAACAGGTTTTTTTCTTATTTCCAGGAAAAAATATACCTGTTATGAGGGCTGTTGCTCAGATGTCTGATAGGAAGAATAGATTCTGGCTCATCTCCATTGCTCCTCTGAGCAAAAGCATCACTTTAATGAACCTAGTGTTCAGCATCCAGAGGACAAAAAGTGCACTCTGCCCTGGCAGGCAGGAGCAGAAGGAATGATTTTCCTCCATTAGTGTTTTGGAATATGGATAACTGCTTTGCCCCAGGATGGCTGATCAGTCAGTACGGTATCTTTTTTTTCCACAACCTCCTGCAGAGGTGGTGGGGGAAAAGGAGAGAACAGTAGAGAATAAGCCTCTTCCAGCTTCTTTTCCTTTCTTTGCTCTCCCTTGTTCCTTTGATGTAGCTGCTAGGACATGTGCACAGGGACAGTGAATGGCCCAGACACAGAGGGAACTGCCCAGAGCTGCCCCAGAGCATGTCAGAGGAGCTGTGCAAACACAGCTTGTTTATGGTGAGCAGGATGCTCTATCAACACTATGCTGCTGGGGCAGAGCAGGTCTTTCCAACAGCCCTTCCTCTGGTGTGTAAATGAAAATAGAGCTGGTAGTGTAGGACACCGAAGCCTGAAACAGGAACATATCGTGAACACAAAATGAAAGCGAATGATGGTTACTTTTATCTATTTGTCTTTATTTCAGTGGGTTCTCCCTTCACCCATTCCCACCTGCCTTCCATCGTTTTTTATTGGGTGAATAGTAGTTTTTGAACAATCTGATAGTAGTTGCTAGCTCAGCTCCTTTGCTTTTGAGCTGTATTTATTACTCATTTCCTGATTTCTTACAAAAGAGTTCTGCTGCCTTTGAGATTTAGAGAGGGGTGTCTTTTTCTGCAAGGAATGGAAGAAGAAACACAGGGAAGACTTTGCTCAAATCCGGCAGTGGAAAGAGCTTCCCTTCACCTTGTTGCTCTCACTGAACTTTTTTCCAACACTCATGCAAATTAAAATCAGTTTTTTCTATCTATCCATTCCCTTCTCTCTCTGTATATCAGCTTCACATTGCAGATAATCATTATCAAGAAAATCCTTCTGCAGTGCACTTGTTGGTAGGGATATGGAAATTGCGTCTCTGTTCAGCTGCAAGGCAGGGCCAGACGTATCTAATTGATGCATAATTATAACCTATTTGGTCTTTCAAACTGCTGCTGCTGCTGAAGCTTAAGTAACCCTTAAGAAAGACTGGCTTTAGCTACTGCAGCTGCCACCTCAGGAATGCCTTGCCCAGACCCACAGTTTCTCTGGCTCAGGCTAATAGGCATTAACCCTATTGCTCTGTGTTTTTTTTCCAATTTGTGAAACGCCCGTTTTTGACAGCTGGCCTGCCCTGAGAGAACCTAGATGTGCCCATTAGCGGAGTGAGCCCTGGGTGCACAGTGGGTTCTCCTCTGGCTGTTGTAGTGTGGAGGCTTTTCACCAACACCACCACACAAATGCAGTTCCCAGATGGGAGTTTTGGAGACTGCAGCTCAGGAGGACAGCAGTGGAAATGCATGGGAACTTCAGCTCTGAAGAGTGGTTTGAAGTGTGAATGAAAGGCCATGGTGATACTCAGGCAGACACATAGAGGCCCAAGGAGGCACCTTCCAGGCCCTCATGATCAGTGGTAAATTCAACCTAACTCCAGAAATAAACCATTTTCTTGTCCTGTGGCACTTGTTTATGAATGTATTTGAACTCCTACATGGTCCTCATGTGAGCCAAGGAGAAATAGAGGAAGGCATGGAAACACAGGTCTCTGACTTACCTTTCATTCTGCCCTCTCTAATGTGTTTGATTTACCTTTAAAAATTTTTCTGCAGAGGGAAGATCTGCCCGTTTATGTGCAAAATTGCTGAATTTCAAGGATGGTAAATGGTTTAATATTATCATACAGTGACTGAGATATGAAAGAACCCAAGTGACTTGACTTCTCCAACTCTTTATGATTTTCACCCTGTTCTTTCCTTTTCTGCAAAGTGGTTGTGCACTAAAGTGCATGGGAACTGCTGCACTTTATACTCACTGAATACAGCTTTTAAATTTGGACTGGTAGACCTTTCTCTTGAGCACCTGCAATTTACAGTCTCTCCTCTCCACATTTAGTTGTATTTGTAAATAATCAGTATATCTTTGTGTGGAAAAATAAAAGTGCAAAGGATCTGTTACAGGCTAGATTTGTAAACTAAATCTTTCTTCTGCAAAAAAAGATAAAAGGGAGGAGTCCTTTGGTAGTTTATTTCCTTCACAATTAAAAAGCTCCCATACTGCTGTAAATAAAACTCCACTAACCATAGTCAGCTAGCACCTTGTGGAAATCACTGATTTTCAGGCTGAACAAAACTGTCCTTTTGTATACCTTTGCCATTTGCTGGCACTGAGCCGAAACAGTGTGTGTGTGTGTGTGGAGAGGCAGCTGGCTGTTTGCTCTGCGCCTTGCCTGTGTAGCACCCAACACAAATATTTTCTGACTCAAAAAGAGTATTTTGAGGACATTGCATTGGTGAAAATACATAATTATGTGTTGGATGGTAGGTCATTACTCTGCTGACTGCATTTGTTCCTTAAGCAGCCCTAGAGAAGCCAGTATATCCCAATAGCTAAGAAAGGATTTGCACGCCTGGCTGAGGATCTCAGTGCTTTATCTGCTCTAGTGAACCAAGCCCGCAGCTCCCTCAAATGAAGAGAAATGCAGTCACTCAGGACCCTTTCCTTTGTCACTGACCTGCACAGTCCTGAACCAGAAAGGTATTTATGTGGAGAGGAAGGGACAGAGCCTAGGTGTGGCTGTTCCCTAAGATGGCTTGCTAATTGTTATTCCTAACATCAGATCACTTTTTCTTTTTGAGTTGTTTGTTTGTTTGTTTGTTTGTTTTTGAAGTGGATGAGTTTTGGGTTTTTTTGGGGTTTTGTTTGTTTGTTTTTGGGGTTTGTTTGTTTGTTTGGTTTTGGTTTTGGTTTTGGTTTGGGTGGGGTTGTTTTTTTGTTTGGTTTGTTGTTTTTTTTTTTTTTTTTTTTTTTTTGTGACTGGGAGGAAAAAAAATATCCATGACAGGTATGAGACCAGGATAAGTTTATTTTCATGTGAAGTTTCAGAGTGACATTTCCTGTCAGCTGAATAACTTGATGAAAGAACCAGCCTCCAGGTTACCTGCCCTGTCCCATGGGCTAAGGAGAGACCCTTGCACAGTGTCAGTAGCAAGTCTGCAGTACATGTAGCAGAAAGTGTCTTTATCCCATTTTCTCCATTTTGGCATCTGCTCACCAGTAAGATGTTCACCAATTGAAGAAGTTCAGACAAGAGCCACAAAAATGATGAAGGGCCTGTGAGGTGTTGACTTACGAGGAGAGATTAAAAAGAACCAAATATGTGCATCTTGGCTAAGGGATGACTGGGGTAGGGAGGAGGAAGGGAATGTGATATTTATCTCCATGTACATACAAGGATGTAAATTCCAAGGCAGGTGATGAACTGCTTATGATAGTACAAAGGAAGATTTATTAGAAGTTGTAGTAGGAAATTAAGCAAAGGGAATTTTCAGCTGAATATCAGGAGAATTTTGTTAAGGGTATGATAACAATGATAAATATTTATATAGCATTTTAATAGTGAGAAGGGGAGAATGGTGGCACGATGATTCCTGCATGCAGTGTTTCAAGGCAAAAGAGAAGGATCACTTTCCACCCTCTACTGCTATTCAATAAAAAGCCTAATGCAGAAAAGAGAAAGCTTTCCCTCCGATATGTGAAGCCAAGATGGCTAAAATTCTTGTCTAAACATAAATGGCTTTGGTTCTCTGGCAGTAGTAACTTGGACAGACTTTGACCACGTTTCCTGGTCAGTGTTGTGTAACCCAGTTGTTGGTCAGCTAATGCTGATATTTCTAAAGATAGATTGGTTGACCTTTTTTCCTGGGCAGCTCAAGCAGAAGATATCACTGTCTTCTCATGGCAGGGGCTTATATTCAGAAAAACATTGGAAAACCTGCCATTTACTTGCTAAATATTCTCTGCCTTCCAGCCTGTGATCACTTCACAGCTCTGTATTAGTGCTTTCTGAACTTAGGAATTTTCCAGCACCAGCCCAAGGAAAGATGTCTTCTTAGTAGTGTGGAGGAAAGCAAATAGTTGAGGACCTGGAGGAAGGAATACCAGAATGTGCTTTGCAAAGGACAATGTCATAACGAGCTGGAAAGAGTGTGCAGGATGGAAATCAGTAGTGAATACTGTGTCTCGCATCAAATACAGTGACCTCCTTCTGATGCCCCTCAAACACATACTGGAGTAATTCACTTGACTTTGTCAAGCAAAGGGAAATCCCAAAGACCTTCCAAGCCTTACACACTTTCAGAAAAAATTTCACACAATTCAAGGCAAAAGCAGAGTGAGTTTCTTTTCTTTTCTTTTTTTCTTTTTTTTTTCTTCTTTCCTAATGTAGTGTTCAGTGTCTGGGACACACGCACAAAAAAAAAAAAAAGATATTGTCAGATGTGTAAATGCAAATTTAATGAGTGCGTAAAAAAAATCCCTTCAAATCAATGCAAAAATATTCCACAGTGGAGTCATTTTGATTAAAAAAAAAAAAGAGGGGGGAGGAGGAGGTTGCCTGAAATAAGCAAAATTTCAAGCTAATGGGAATCTCATTCATTATTTAATCCACTCCTTATCTGAAATGTACAAAAAATGGAATCTAATATGGCATATGTATGTTGTTGTCTTAGTGAAAAGACAGGAGCAAAGGCCTGCAATTTCACTTAATATATTAAATCCTACTGCAGGCTTTGAGCCAGATTAATAACTCTAGCGAGCTAGAAAATCCCAATATATATATTTTTCTAGCTCCATGCATGATGCAGCTTGATTCATAAGCAGCTCTACTGCTGGGCTTTATTAAATACAAATAAAATATCTCTTCTATTGCAAAAGCCCACAAGGTGACAGAAAGAGGAGAAGAAACTGTCCTTGCTAGTTAAAATGTATTTTCTTTGGCTTCCTACTCTTTAACTCAGCCTCCAAGTCCCAAGTCCCTAGAATATTTATACAGTCATAACCCTGTGCATAGAATCCGGAGGGATAGACTGAAAGCAAAGAATTTGTTCCCGATCACTGGGGCATGCTTGTGCAAAAGACCCTGCAGCATTCCTACCCTCAAGTGGACACGACTCAATTTTATGTTCGCTCAGGAAAAGAGTTTCAGCAGCCCAGCACACTTCCTTACAGTCTGGGACAGCTGGTTTGTGGCTGATTTAGGAGTGTTACCCAACAACTTGCTGGCAGCTCTGCCACAAAACCTGGCTTGGTGCTGTGTTTGCCAGGTGGCGTATTTGAATCCCCAGCTTGGAATGCAAGAACGGTGTCAGGGAACTGGTTTAAAAATCATCAGATTGAAACTGTAAAATGTATAGGAGATATCCTTTATATTTTTAAGGTTGTTTTGCAAACCTTTCTGTGTACATGCAGTGATAGTAAAACAAAGATTTAGGAGAAAAAAAAAAATCAAAGTTACATGAGCAGCATAGTCCTGCCTATAAATTGTGGCACTAGTTTGGATAATTTTTTGGATAACACTGAAACATACACTGTATGCATAGCTATGGATACACTTGAACACCTTGAAAAGGCTTTACTCATGTACAACTTTGATCTAAACCTGGGTTTCTGTGTGCACAGCATTTAAGGTCAAGTTCTTGGGATCTGTACTGGGGTAAGTGGATAGGGCTTCCCAAAGAGTAGAATTGGATCCCATTGCAACCCTTTGCTTTGATATTTTACAAAGCCATTAAAAGCCCATATGAATATGTCTCAAATCTAATGGTGGTGATCCCTGTGGGAGACACCAGCAAAAAATCTGGGAACAGCAAATTTTCCATGGAAGTAGACCTGCTGAAGTAGATACAGTAAAAATATGTAGGAGTCAGATCCTTCTCTGGAAAGGCTAATATGGAAGTAGGCACATGAATTAATGGAAGAAGATATTACCTGTTCTGAAGTGGGCAGAGCTGGCCTGATATAGACCAGAGGACAGGATATCTGCAAAAGTACTTTGGGGGAACATGATACTCTTTTCTTAAGGGCTTATTTAAACCATGACTTATTCTTTCTAAAATAAACAGAAGAATAAGATCTTATTTAATTTATTTCTCTGGAGAAAATGGAGCTTTCAGTGTACTGGAACAGGATAAAATAACTTCTCCAATGTAATTTCACAACTTTTTTTTTTCTAAATCATAGATGACCAAAGGGGTTTGTTTCATTTTAATTAAAGGAAGAAGAAAAATTGAGACTTAAGTTAGTGCAGCAGGTTTTCAGATGTCTGGCAGTGAAATAAGAAAGTAGTAGTTTTTATTGCTGCAGTTGTTTTTAAGGTGGGAAATTAGTGTAAAGTTATTTTTAAATCCACATTAGTAACTTGATGGATTTTTCCACTCACTACTGGCACAGATCCAAGGATTTCAGTCCTGACTGCACTGAACTGATGGATGTGGTGTCCAAAGGGACCAAGGACAAGGGCATGGTGCAGGAGGAGGGACTGTTTTCTGTCTGTGTCTGTGAGGTGTGTGTCAAGCTTCTGGATGGGAGCTGAAACTGCTCTGGTGTCACTGCAGCTTCTCTGCTATGCTGTGAGGAACAGTAAGTGAATAATCTGAAGAAATTTGAGGCTGGCTTGAGCTACTCTGGTCCTATTTCACAACTGAGCCAGTCCTCAGGACTGCTGCTGTTGCTGGTTTATTTTGGCGTGCATTGCCATGGGCACAGGAGGTCCTGTTTGAAGGTAAAAGTCCTGGACTACTAAGTGCTTACCACATGCAAAATGAAAAGATGGTCCTTGACCTGAACTGCTCAGAGATGTGAACGTCTGAGAAAGGCCACAGCAAACAGATGGAGGGAGAGCAAGGTAATATAGAGCAGATTATGATTTGGTGGGGAAGTTGCAGTGATAGCACACTGGCTGCCTCGTGGGTGTTGAGTGGTTTGGAAGTGTCACTGCAAAGGTGAGTTTCAAGGAGGGATGATGAGGCGGACTCTGTAGATGCCTCTGATGTTGGCAGGACTTTCACATCCCTGGTACACAAAGGTCTCTGGACAGTAGAAACAGCTGACATAGCTTTGGGGTTAAGCCAACACTATCATGCTGTTAGGATGTTTACCTGAACCAACTATCGCAAAAGGTTCTCCCATGCCTGCCTCAATATTAAGGACTCAGTAGGATTTTGAGGACAGAGCATATCATTTATCCTGACCTTCTGGATATAGCAGAGGCCATAGGATTACAGTGATTCCTGCACCAGGCCCCAGTCACTCGGGCTGAATCACAGCAGCTCTCTCAAATGTGTACAAGCTTAACAGAGAGCCTAGAAGGGAGATGGTGTCTCACTTTTATAGGACCTGTGTATGTGTTTGCACAGCATGTGAAATATATGTGAAGTAAGCATATATTTGTGGGTTTTGTTTTTAATGTTAGATGGGCTTAAGGGCTTTCTGAAAAGCTCAGGGGTTTTGAGCACAATTGTGTACTGCAGAGGCAGCAACTGTAGGCTAATTTAAAAAATTCACACTGGACACTGGGCTGAGATGTGCCCTTTAAATGATGGTCAGTGACCCAGGAAGAATTTCCTGAGTGCAAGAGGACCTCAGCGGAATTGTTTCATGTCTGCAACTGTGTGGCTAAGCAGTTTGAATGGAAATAATACTAACGGCATATTGTTTTCCTTTGGCTTGCATTTAAAGTGCTTATTCTGTGCTTGAAATGCCCATGATTTTACACGAACTTAAGTTCAGCATAAACATTTACAAACTTTAGGAAGTCGGTAATATTACAAATCTGTATTTTAATTTATGGGGGTTTTTTCCCTCTTTTTGTCCCAAATGTCATGTTTCCTCTTCTTTTTTTTCATTTCCCTTATACAGTCAGCACCATTCAAAGGGTCCACAGATGGTAAAGTTGGCTGTGGCAATTAGAAATGAGATTTTAGCTAGAAGAATAGAACTCAGGAGGTGGGTTGTGTCTGTGCCACAGAGTTGCATTAGAAGTCTTGAGTAGGGACATGAAAACGTTATGAAAAGGAGGAGTTAAAGACAAGTGTGGTATTTGGTTTCACAAATTCATTCGTTACCTTGTCTATCTTTATGCTAGTGAAGAAGGGGGAATATGTTTTGTTTTGGAAACAGTGTGGAGAATTGATCATTGCTGATAATTTTTTGACACTCTAAATGGAAGTGGAAAATAAAAAAAAAATACTGTAAATTACATGAAAACTTAAAATGTCACCGTAAATTATTGCATTAACTGAGACCCATGTTGTCAGCATTTTTCTAAGCTTTCCCCATCCATTGCAACCCCTTTTCTCTGCTGAGATCGTGTCTGTCTACTTTGTAAGCTCGGTGTATACAGTCCAAAACCACAGTTTCAGCCCTGTTAAGAAATTGTGTTAGCACTAGGACAGAAAATTGATTAGTCCGTTTTCTCTGTTCCAACTTAAGAGAAGAGTGAAGCAGTAAATAGTGTTAATGCTGAAAAGTGAATTAGATTTCTAACACTCTTTCTGCTTTAATAGTTTTTTCCATTTGCTAATAGCCCAGATAATAGCAACTGCCCTTCAATAACATGTGTTGTTTTGTTTGTATCTTTCTTCTGACAGCATCTTTTTAAAGCAACATGTTACAGCTCATTCATGAAATAGTTATCAATTCTGTCCTTGTTTGTTTCTCCAGGCAAACTAAGTATGTCCTTGTTAACACTGGCTGTCGGGCATTGTGTACCTGCAGGCTGTGCTTAGCTCCCTCCCTTTAAGGGTCTCTCAGTCAATTAGAATTGCAGACATAAATTCTAGGTGCTTTGGAATCGGGCTTTCAAACCCAAAAGCCCATTTCACACTTTTTGGGAAAGCAGAGCAGCGCGGATGGGTGGTGACGGCCGCTCCAGGCAGGAACAGGGTGTTCCCTGAACGCCAAGGATACTGAGCCAGATTGGATTATTTTGGCATCACCTTTTCCAAACCTCCTATCTTATTCATCTCAAAATCCTCCTTAAGCATACTTCTACCAGTCGTGCTGTTCTTGTTAATTCTAGCTTTGTTATCTACTCACTACTGTATCTAGACACTTTCCAAGAGTGTTTAAATCAGTATGGCTATTACATCACTAGTAGCTAATATTCTTTATCCTCCTCTACGAAGCACAAGTGAGTGGGATAGTATTCTGCCAGGGTTTCTTTTGTTTCTGGCTCTCCAAACCATGTGCTGCTCCATGTGAACATTTGAAGGAGGAGGCTAAATTTGCTGTAAGAAATTGATGTGTCCAGAGTGCTCCTTCATTCCTGTGTTTGTTCTGAAATGCTATATTTGTCTTGAAAATCATGGTTCCCAGTTAAGTAACACATATGGAGAAAAAGTCTGTCGAGCTTTCAAAGCCTGTCAAATAGAGGCCATAATGTACAGCACTAGGACACTTCCACATGGATAGTCTGTGCCTTTGAGGGGTTCCCCACGTGTCCTTTGATGATTAAGTGACAATTTGTTTTTTTGCTATTGCCTTGCAAAGTCTTCTTTTAACCCTGTACCAGACTTCTCAACCCACCCCATTCTGTTCTGTCCCAGCATTTCAATGCCTAAATTATTAGGAAACTAGGGCAGAGACCATTTACTTTGGGATGTCCATTCAGTATTTTTTCCAAGTATTTAATCTCAAATTGGTGACTGTAAAGCTATGGTAATTTGTAATTGCAATTACCAAGTGATGACAGTTAAATGGTATGTAATAAGAGCCTTTTAGCTACATACTGAGTTTTATCCTAGTTTATCACTGACATTTCATTCAGAGAAAAAATTTCACAAAGTTTTAGTTTTGTTGATACAGTCAGCTAGAGCAGAACTGTTTGCAGAGGAGTGCTACTCAGTTGGTTCTGTCACATTATCCTTGGCAAAATACATTTTAAATTATAAAATACTGTTTTAAATTATTTCATAGTTCAAAGATTATTTTTTTTAACTTGGAACTGCTATTTATTTGGATCTCAGAAAATATAAATAGCTTTTTTTTTTGCAAAATTAAATGTCCTGGTTTGAATTTGTATCATTAAAAAAGAAACTGGTGAAATTAGTGTGGAAGGAAAATTTGATTAGTGCATTCTCAAATCCATTTGAATAGCCAAATTCCTTCTTCTGCAACAGTGTGCAAAGCCTGTACCTAATCCCTGGGTGAGAGAACTCACAATTATCTAGGTGGAAAGGATCTTTTGCCACATATCCCTGGGAACCATTCCTGTCCCCTTCTCCAGAGGAGCTAGCAGGGCTTGGCAAGAAGATGAGCTTGGGAAAAAGTTTCTGAAGTTCAAGTAGGATGTTTGATAAATTACTGGCCAGCATATTATTTGTTGTACTGTGATTGCGATTAGTCCAGACATAACCCTGTTTTTTTCTGAGGTTATTTCTTTGAGATTAAGCAAAGCATAATACTGTGATAGAGTTGAAGTTTGTAAGGAAAGAGGTTAGAACATTCATTAAACTTTTCTGTATTTATCTCAGTCTTCTTGCAAGACAATTTCTTTTAAAGCCAAAGCCAGATACTTCAATGAAAAATGACCCATCTCCTTAGCTCTCCTATCCACCACATTTCATGACAATTGACCTCTCCATTAGATCAACTAATCAGTGAAGCATAACCGAGGTTTAATGGCCATCAAAGAGAAAACCAATTTAGTTTCAGCTGCTTTGACAGGAGTGCATCTGCAGGACTTTGGGCAGACTGATCACTGGGGTTTTTTTTCCTGATCAGTGTGTCAAGTCTTTGCTAAATTTCAAGTAGTGATCTCTCATGACTGTCCCTTTACTTTGTGTTTGTGGTAAAGAATAAGTTACAGGGTATTTCATCAGGAGGCTTTGTCAAAGCCTGGACTTACATGTTTGTATGAGAGCTATCATGTCATTCTCCTGTGACATGGATAATGGGTCTAAGCTGCCTTCACACTGCAGAAAGTCCTACATCTCTTTTCAAGTGCAAACAGTAATCGTAGAATTTTCACCAAAATTTTCTTCTGGATAGATAAACCATTTTCATCAAAGAGTAAATTCTAGAGTTAAATGAGGTGTTTCACATGCAGCAATTACTTTATTTATTTATTTTATTTATTTATTTAATTTTACTTTTTTAACTAGCTCCATGTTACGGCTCTTCCCTCTGAAACTGATCTTTGCTGGAAACTGGATCCAGTCCTGACTGCATGTGAGAGCTGCAGTAATATGTTAGGGGGTGCTGGTTGGTTGAT
Organism: Zosterops lateralis; assembly: GCF_965231275.1. Lineage (NCBI taxonomy): Eukaryota > Metazoa > Chordata > Aves > Passeriformes > Zosteropidae > Zosterops > Zosterops lateralis. The sequence goes on along the minus strand of NC_139800.1, from coordinate 23,544,560 downwards.
TTCTTTTTTGGTAGAGAGGAGTTAAAACTTAGATGTGGACCCAAGAGGAAGGTTTTGGAACCTCAAGATTGGTATGATAAGTGTAGATCTAGCTGATTAGGATTGCATTTTCCCATGGAGTTTTGTCCATAATTCCTCATGAGTAATCTGAATATAATCTAACCCGCATCTCCACACTTGTGTAAGGTTTCAGTGTAAATTACTTCTTAATTCACATTAGCCTCAGTTCATAAGAGTTCCTAGTTGGTTTTTTCTTCTCTTTTTCCTTCTACCATAGCACCTTTTTCAACTTCCTGAAGTATTCTGCAACTTCATTGGCCTTGTGAGAGGATATAAGTTAAAAAATAAAATTTTTTTTACAACTTATTTTGTACCTAGAGTAAACATGTTTCCCATTCTTGTTCCAGGGATATTTCTGAATCTCCAGACTCTGATCCAGAGGAAGTCATTGTTATACAAGTGCAGCCAATGAGAATAATTTTTGTAGGTTTTAAATACAGAAAAGGAGAGAAAAATGCATGTAGAAACTAGTAAATAAAAAATAATAATAATAAAGAGGCATTTTAAGACAGAATAATGCAAAGCTTTCAAAAGCATGAATTAAACCAACCTTTCACTGATTAGGCATTAGGATGAAAGTTTCCATGGGAACATATTATCTCATCAGTCTCTACTTCAGTGTTCCTTGTGTCCTCGATTAAAACAGCTGGAACTAGCTAAATTATGCCATTTTGTTTGTTCTCATTTGTATGAGACCTTTTTCCTTCTGTGTTTCAACTGCAACACCAAAAAGTCAGTGTCTCTTTTTTTCCCTCCTTCTTCTTTCTTGGCCAGTGAATCTTTAATTATTTATACAAGTGGAATATCTCCAAGAAAAGTGAGGGAGAAAAAAAAGAGGGAGTAAATTGAAGAGAAATTGTTTTAGCTTTGCTGGTGTGGAATTGATCCCAGTCTTGAAATAAATATCAGCCTTTTTGGACTTGATTATTTACCAGTTAGGGAAAAAAAAAAAAAAAAAAAAAAAAAAAAAAGAGAGAACTCGTGAACCTCTGATCAATAATTCAGGCTCCTCCATCTGTGAAAATGTTGGATTTGGCCTAATTTTTCATATAAACAAAGACCATCATCTGCTCTAGAAGATAAAATCTGCAAAATTCAAGTTTTGAAGGGGCACTTTCCCCTGCCAAGATCTGATACATATATATATTTTTCCCCACACACAGGCAATTAAAAAGCCAAACCAGGAAATTATAACAGAAAATCAGGCAGCTATCTTTCATTCCTGTTCTGGTAAAATGACAGTTGCTTAGGGCTATGTTGTTGAAACACAGGTCAACAAGAAAGGAGTTGTTAGCTTTGCCAGGTTCTGCTATTCAGTGCCTAAATCCCTTTGGCAGCATATGCTAGATACTTGATGCTGCTCTGGGAAGGAGACTCCGTATCAAGGGCTGAGATGGAGCTTGAAGGACAAGAAGTAACCTTATCCTGTATCTTCTGTTGCAGAGAATGGATATCTCTTTCAAATTTAAAATAGTTCTGGTAAAACAGCTTCAGCAATTCTGCCCCTCCCAGGATTTTATTTCTTTAGAACTGTAGAGAGATGAGTGGGTGCAAATATATGTTATTAATGCAATTAATGAATTGATAGAGACCAGCTGCAGCATGAGTGGTTTCCAAGACCTCAGCATTCAGACGTTTCAGGTGGTAAGGTGCTGAGGATTAGGACAACCTGACGTTCAGGGATCTCATGTATCAGTCTGTAACCAAGGAACTAGTGATCTTCTGTCTTATACTTAAAAAGAGTTGGAGGGCAGTGGTGTGCCGCTGATTTCTCCAGGTTCTGAGAGAGCTAAGTGCACAAGTGTGGGCAAATGTCAGGGGATAGACCTGTGGGAAGGTGAGCTGGGAAAGGAAGGAAGTATGCCAGGCTGCAGACTTTGATATATAGTCTAGAAAATTGTCTTCAGAACTGGGTCTACAGACTTCAGAAAGAGAAGAAATTTGCAAGGAAGGGAGCCTGGATCCACATCTTAGAAAAATTCAGCAAGAAAAAGTCGTTGAGGGAATGCTGAGAGGCCTTGAGTAGAAAATGCAATATGATGCTGGTAAACACATCAGCCCCATAGCAAACCTTTCTTTGCATTTGGCTTCTTCCTTTGATTTCACAGAGGTCCAGGAAAAAAAAAAAAAAGGAGAAAAAAAAAAAAAAAAACACCCACAAAACTCCACCAAGACAAATTTGATCACAGCTTGTTTGGCAATTATTGTATTCATGTATGCGTGAAATTTCTGCTGGGAACTTCTCAGGGCAAGTTTGTGGCTAAATTATCATAATTTCTCTCCTAAAACTCTAAAAATGTTAATGAGGGTTTGTGGAAAAACTTGTAACTTTAAAATTAGATTAATCCAATAGAAATGACCTGAAAGTGAGTTCTCTGTGACAGGCAAACCAGAAACCTCATGAGAGCAGAATGGCAGTTTTCTCTCAAGAGTGAAGGTGGTGAACTCTGCTTTGCAACATCAGAATCAAACCCAACTATCTGGCTGTATCAGACAGGTGAGATCTTTATCCACCTGCTACAGATACATGTTTCTACTCAAGAGTAAACATAAGTGACATAGAGGACGAATCTATCATAAAATGTTTAGGGAAAAGGGAAAACAAAAAGAAATAAATACAAACTTACAAGCTTTAGTGTTTCTCTTCTAGATTCAAATAATAATAAAAAAAACACCATAAAATATAAAAGCCACATTGTGAAATGAAATTTAAATAGATGTGGACACTTGGACTGCATTCAGCCTGCTAGAAAGGGCTCACAAGGCTGTGCTGAGCTGTGACATTATTTTAGAAAGCAGAAAACAATACATGTGTCCATTTCTGAAATGCTTTTGATACCTTTATGGAGTGGCATTTGCAGCACAGGGTGGACAGAAACGGTCATATCCAAAGGCCAGGCAGTGTTTCCATGGTTGCTGAACTTAGATGGAGTAAAGTGACTGTGTCTGAGCACTAAGGTGCCTGAAGACCTGTGCCTGTCCTGAAAGACCCCAAGGAGCAGCGGCTAGGCTGGGGAGGACAAAGAAAAGCCAAGAAGTGGAGATAGAAAAGGATAAACAGGATTATTTCCTCCATCTTTCCACAGCTCTCTCTAGACATCACGTTAACTTCTGCACTCCCCTCCTGCTCCGCAGAGGTGCAGTGAGCACTGTCTGGAGTTGCTGTACCATGAGAGAAAAGTGCATCATGTCAGTTAGAGCAACAAACGTGATCACGTTCCTCAAAGGGAGCTGTTTTTTTCTGAGGCTTTCGACAATCTGTTGGGAAGATATTTTTTCCCTTTGTCTTTCCTTTCTATGTTCCTCACAATCTGAACAGCATTTTAAAGAGCATTGTACAGACTGCAGAGAAAAGAGGAGAGGCTTTTCTCAGGATTCTTCTTCCACCAGAGCAGAGCAGACACTAGCCATGTTTCTTTGGTGGGATGAGAGGAATGGATGGAGACCTGCCTTTCTCCTTCCCTCTCCAAGCCAGACCTGGTCACGCAGAGAAGAAAGAAAATGAAACTTGCTTTTGGGATCAGGGGAGGAAGATGGGAATAACTCCTCTTCACTGTTATTTCCAGCCTGAGATTAGCTAATTTCTGAGTGATGACGCTCCATTAGACTTTGGGGAATTGGCTGTCCAGCTCTACACTGCCAGAAAATCGGTCCTTTCACAACAATCAACCTATTTTTAATTCATCAGCAGCCAAATCCTGGGGAACAGCTCTGTGTACACATCTATATGTGTGCGAGATAGTTATGAAAGACCTGTCTTTGACCTCCTCACTTTCAACAGAAGGTTATTGTCTTAAATAGCACATCCAGCTTGCAATTCCCTTTGATCCTTTGAAACTTCAGCTCAGCCACCTGATATAATTTTCATCCCCCTCTCCAACTCCTTGCAATCCCTCCTCCCCATCCACCTCCCCCCAAACATTCAAAGACATTATAGCAGGAACTAATTTTGTCTGGACTATTATTAGATCATGAGATCAGGGCAACATAGAGGTCGTAAAATGTTTCATTCTCTCAGAATGGCCATCGTGCCCCTATCAGGTACCATAACGTTAGGTTTGCTTATTGTGCAGATTGCTTGAGTTGCAAATTGCACATTATCCAGCTTAAACACCTGGCATTTACATTCATTATAACCCTGACACCCCCCCTTTATAGCCTCCCGTGAGGGTCTTCCAATTGGTCAGAAGCGCAAATGAATGTTTTATGATTATGATGAATAATGTGAGGGGTTGTGTAGGGGAAAAAAAAAGGAAAAATAAGAGAAAGGAAAAACAAAAATGAGATGTAGGCAGAAGAAGGGCCTTATAAAGCATTTTGGCAATGCAGAGCTTTTTGTCAGACCTGTATAGTGATCTCCGTAGCTGGAAGAGGACTTGATGTAGCTGAATAAGGCTAAAGCAGAAATAAAGTAGTTTTCAGGAAGGGATAAAGATGTGTCTTTATTGAAAGAAGGTTGACGGTTTTGGTATCCTGACACTAAACAAATAGTTGGAGGGAGGGGGTTATATTCCTGGTGGTGTTTTTTGTTTCTGAGTGATTTCAGGCCAGTACCTGCATATATTTCCATGCCTCAGTTTCCCTTTAAACACTTATCAGGGGTGGATTTAGCAGCCACTTCCCCTTTTTCTACTTCCTACCTGTCTCAAGGCTTTTACACTGGAACAGTCTTTTCCCCAGTCCTCCCAGACTTCATGCTTTCCCCAAGAAGGGGCACTTGGAGCCTTGCTGCTAACTGGAGTCACAACTAAATGGAGTTTTGAGATGTGTGACTGTAACATCCAAATCAAGAGCTATTCTTTCAGTGTTTTCCTGCCTCATTTGCTGGCATGAAGAAGGGCCATAGCTTTGAATTAGGAAGCTGCAAACTAAATGTATGAAGCCATTTACTGCACTAGTTCTTGGGTATTTGGATTTTTATTGGCTCCTTCATTTCTGTTGTCAGTGGTTGCTGGGCCACCTCTATCTCAAGAAGTCACACTGCATTTTGAACCTGGGTGTTATATTTTCTATTTTATTTCTCAGACAAGACCTAGTTCAACTACCCTAATGCTACTACGCCTCAAGATTGTTTTTCAAGGAGCAGGAGAAGGTGGACAGTTTCTCTTACCTCTTGAAGACTTCATCTTCAAAGTTGAGGAGGCTTGACTATAATTTGTTTTTGGGTTTTTTTTCCAGGATAGCTGTAGATATTTTGTGATTGACTTCAGTGGAACCAAAACTTCAGGGCTTATTTCCTAGACTGTGGTCAGACAGAAAGGTTGGAAAAAACAGTCTCTCTCTTGTGGGATTTTCATACCCTAACAAGAGCCTGGAAATTGCCTCTGGGTTTGCTAGTGCCATGTCTTCCTTCAGGAGGCACACAGAGATCATTCCAGGATGCTCCAAGCAAGGAGGAAGGAAAAACAAACAAACAAACAAACAAAAAACAGGGAAAAAAAATAAAGTCTAAATGAGACTCCATGTCTCCAGAGATTGTTTCCATGGCTTAAATTATTTTAATTAATAAATAAATAAATGGGATTGAAAGTTGCCCGGAAGAGAGACTGAGGTTCTGAGATATTTTTAACCCCTCACTCCTCCCCTCTATGTTGTTTTGCTTCATCTTTGAGTGGGATCTGCTGTTTGCTGGGTGCTGTTGTGTGCATCTCAGTCTGGGCTAATGAGACTTTCATGTGATGGAAAGCTCAGAGCAAGGGTAAAGATAGATTTGAGTATTGTGTTCAGGGCTTGTGTGCATTGTACGCTACCAGCTGGGCAAGGGAGGCTGATTTTAAGGGCTGGTTTTGTAACAGTCTCACAATTTTGAAACAATCAAGCAGCATACTGATAATGAGAGTTTTTAAATGCAGTCTTGGGGTCTGCACAAAACTGAACTGGTCGAATAGCAAATTGCTCTACATTCCTTTCTCTCACATAGTCTGTGATAGTTCACTTATTCATGATGTGCACCGAGCTTAGGGAAACCACATGCTCAGCCTTAATCTATACAGAAAAAGTCAGTCAGATAAGGAATATTTGCCAAAAACGAACATGACATTTCGGATGGGTAGAAAAGACACTGCTGGAAAGCCTTCTGCCTGATCTTTGCGGAGCATTGCAGACAGCAAGGCTTAAAACAATGGGATAGATGTGGGCTGTTGTCCCTTACAAAGGACATGTACCTGTCAGTAGTTTTGTAGTCTATGTGGTTCATAACCTATGATCTCTCTGACTAAAACATAAATCTTCCTTGGTAGCAGCGGAGGATTCATGTCCTGAATAGAAGTGAGTTCATGCCCAAAAGGTGATTGAATCAGCAAGGAAGCCCAGTGCCCAGTCCTATATGGTTGTCATCATATTGCAGCCTTCAAATCCACACATTCTTTAATCTTTCAAAATAGCCCTTTAATTGAATTATCAGCCATTGATGAAAACATACCCTTCACCCACTACAGGCATAATGAGACCAATTCTACAGTACTCTTGACATATCAGGTTTTTTATGGCAAAATCCTATAACACTCAGTAGGAATGAAATCATCAGGATTTTATAGAAACAACTCTGAGAGGGCATATAATCCATTTGATAATGTTTTGTCTCATGGATAGGTAGCTCTGGTTATTTCAATATGTCCTAGAGATTTTTCTAGGATTATATTCAGTTCAATCTTATAGATGTGTGGACACCCAGATTTCCTCTCTCCTGTATCTGTAGGCAGCATGGATATCCGTTATACACAAAATAGCTATGTAAGTGAAAGAAATTAACCCAAGGGAGGAGGGTGCCTTGTGTGTCATCAGTTACTTGAAAATTACACTTGTGTAATTGAATCTTGCTAGAATTCCTTGATTGAACACACCGTCCATTTCTACCTCCATTTTTGGTGTTACAGGACAAGTGCTAAAATCCACTCAAGGGGTAAGTACAGAATAAACTGAATTTCTTCCCAACTTTTTTCCCATGTGGTTGACTTATGCCTGGAAGCATGAGGGTTATTTCCTTAGCATTTCTTATTTGAGACAGTGCAACTGTGGATGTTCTCATTATGCATATAAATGTCTAATCCTATTTGGAATTATGGTGAGGTCTCGGCTTTCGCGGAACCTTGTGGCAATTTGTCGCACAGGGTAATTATGCTGTATAGTTAAAAAATAAATAAAAATCTTTTGTCAGCTTCAGATTCATTCCCCCTTCCAGCTTACTGAGACCCTCCCTCAAACTGGTAATATATGCATATATATTTTATGCAGGATTTTTCACAGAAAGATCGCTGATCATGATAATGGTTTCTTGGAAGACTGAGGATTTTGCTTTCTGACCTCACCTATTTCTTATTTCTATATTTTGGGAATATGTGTTTTCCTCAATATCACTGCCACATTAAAAAAAAAAATAGATTTAGTTGCACGTTCAGTTTAAGTAACATGATCCTGGAGTTGCAAGTGATTAAAAAAAATTAAAAGAATATGCAGAAAGGTCGATGCTGCTGGGCAGTGTATCTGGGAACATGATGGATCTTCCATCAGTAGAGGATGTTCACATGAAAATTGGATTGTGTTTTAGGATGAACCATATACCAGACAAGATAGAGGGACATGATGAGGACACTATAGTGCAAGATTCTGTGAGAACGTTTTATATATGATGTGAGACTAGAAACTATACGATCTACTGGTATCCCTAGTGTCTTAATCTAGAAGCAATATTCATGCTTATTATTTTTAATTAATTTAACCCTAATGCCAAGTCGTTGAGCCTTTTTTTTTCCCAGTTGTTACTGACTGGCAAATTTTTTGGCTGGTTATACTTTTTTGGTGATATAATAATTTTTTAAATGCTGCAGAAGATGTTGTTCAGAATATATTCCCCTTGAACCGGATAGGATGTTATAAGATTTCATTCTATAGGAAATGAGGCAATAAACCTGATGCTATGAAATAGAAAATAAGATCTTTTCAGGGGGAATTTTCACTATTCTCATAGGACTTGAGAAACTGGGTGTGAGTCTCTCTTAAATGTTACGATGTGGCTCAAAATATTTAGCGATGGCTGGTAGTTTCCTGTTAAATTCTAAGAGGTTGAGAAACATGACAAAGATGGAGCCTGTAGAAGGAAGTGAAGTTCTTTCTGCCCTTAGTGATTTATGCTAGCTGATGTCTTAAATTATAATTCAAATTTGCAATTTCCTCTTAATTGTTTTATAGAATCATTATCGCCGGATTACCTTTTACATGGCTACATGTAGGGCAGTTCTCTGACTCCAATCCTCTCTTTAAAGTTTGCCCTTTCTCAGCTGTTCTCTTCCCTCACTTTATCTGATTCCTGCCTTGGTATCTGCAAGAGGCTGGCGTCATGTGAAGCTACAGGAACAGTACAAAGTTGCCACTCATAAAACGATTTTCAAACATGAGAAACATAGCGTTCAATTTTCCTGTCCAGAGCTGCATCCTTAAGTTGGCATTGATAAATCAGCTCTTTATTTGGTGTCACAGAAGCCAAGTCCCGGAAGATTTCCTAATGCTTTTGGAACTCTCTCCATCTGTGTGGTGGATAGACCTCTTCATGCGGTGAACCATGAAAGGGCTGCACCACAGATGTTGGGGACAAGCACAGAGCTGGTGATGGTGACCAGCTCAAGCTGGTGGGGCTGGGACACTACACTAGTTGAGGGTCAACAGGGAATGGAACACCTTGTTGGGGCTTCCATTTTGGACACAATCTCTTTACTCCCAGAATTTCTTGGCACCCCCATATTTCCTCCTCCCTTCAAAACAAAACAAAACAAAACAAAACAAAACAAAACAAAACAAAACAAAACAAGACAAGACAAAACAAAACAAAAACAAAACAAAAACAAAACAAAACAACAACAAAAAAACCCACACCAAAAAAATCAAAAAGAACCTCTCAAACTACCAGAGTGATGTTCTGCCTCACCCTGTCCTCCTCCTCCTCCTTGCCCAACTAGATCATGCTGTGAGTCTGCAGAAGTTTAGCAATAATTAGTGCCAACCTCTAGCTGCTCGCTGCTTGCTGGGAATCCGGGTTGTCAGCTCCGCCTGTCACAGGGCTGTGAGGAAATGAAGCATTGGGAGGCACAGAGATGTGGGAAGGAGGAGGAGAGATGTCCCCGCGCTACAAAGCACATTGCTATTAAAGTGTCAGTTTTTTGGTTTACTGTTGCAGTTTGTGTGAAGAGTTTATGGATCAGCAGATAACAGTAATTATCACAAAGACTTTTCTGCTAAAGTCTAATCTAACCTTTTATAGTTTTGTACCACAGGGCATCCTTCTTCTCACTCCTCCCCCCATACCTTTATTTTTTAAGAGCTTATTGGGTGATTTTATTATTTTATTTTTATTTTTTATGGCCTTTAAATCATCAAAGTTGACATCAGACACCTTCACACACAAAAAAAGGATGCATAGATTAATTGAATGAGGGGGAGAATGGTAGGGTTTTATTAATAATACCAATCTAGAGACTTTATTGTAGCAAACCCCAGGAACAGATTAACTGCATTAAAAGAAAAAGGAGGGGGAAGTAGGGAAGAGTGAAAAAACTCAGAAATGTTAGTCAAGGTGAGATGCTGTCCTCAAATTTAAAGCACTTGAAAATGTATTGAATAACATTTAAGCCTTGCAAATACTGGTCCCAATCTGGAACCATTCTGTCAAAGGCAATGCCTTTACTCTCAGTTGGGGAACAGAATAGGAAGACTTACCCCAAAAGTGGCAGAGTGAAGAAAAATTTAAAAAAAGGTAAAAATCATCACCAGCATTACTAAAAAGCATAGAAAAATTACCACAATCCAACTTTTTAACCGTTCTTTTAAAATAAAATAAAAAAAAATATTTGGGGTAGTGTTGTAAACCCTGTTGGGGTGTCTTGTGCTTTTCTTTTGCTGAAGAACATTTTTTTCAATGAAAATATCTGAAATACTTATAAAATATGGTCTGTCATTTTAACAAGGGGACAAAGATTTTCATTAGTTTTATTTCTACCTCCACAAACTTTGCTGTGCAAGCATTACAAAGAGATCCTGATGGAGTTAAACTCTCATTTTACATCAGTTACCCCCCCTTTCTCTCTCACTACTCCCACTTCTCCGGAAGAACAAAAAAGGAAAGAAGTAGATCTAGAAATTAATAATGCAAGGAAGTAGGGATGCATTTTCCTTTCCCTGCTTTTTGTTTTCCTTAGAAACACTTCAGAACTGTCAACACAGGTGTTTAGTTCATTTGTTCACCATTCCATAATATGGTAAAAATCATCCCAAAAAGCAGTATTTATTTCTACTTGCCTGAGTATATATTTTTGACACGCTACTGATTCACAATAGTAATGTGGTGGTTTGGAAAAAACATGCCAATTATCAGAGCCCCAGTACATAAGGATGTTCAGACACCTAGGAAGAGCTGAGAACTGCCCTAAATAGCTTTCATGGTCAACAGGGAAGGCTGGAAATATTTTGTTTTGACATGGAAGGTTTACACACAATGGGCAAGACACCAGGTCAAGTTGACTTTTGCAGGATGAATGAGACTGACCATCTTAAAACCAGTCATTCCAAAGATGGTCAGTGAACAGCATGATCCACAACTATCTGAAACTCTCTCAATGTCAAAGAAAATCACAGCCTAGCTCAGTCAGTTTTTAGGGACCCTTGAGTCTGTGATGTCTTGGCAAACCACCACATTTGATTTAATTTTTCATCACATTTCTAAAGACAATGGTGGTAAGGGTGAATGGTGTTGGATTCAAGTAACATCTTTTATGTGTTTTGCACGTAAAATGTTAAGCTCTTCCATTCATGTATAAGTTTTCTTCCTGTGATGCTGCCAGCACGTATTCAGGGCTTGGGGCAACTATTTGCTGTTTTAGTGAGGGAAATGAAGAAGTAACTCAAAAAGGGACATACTATCATTGATGCCTTGTAAGAAGAAGCAATAATGAATTACACAGAGGGAACTGAGTAGGAAAATGCTGAAACACCCTTGAGGGTTAAATTGTTTCATGTTTAGGGTTACCATCATGAAATTTGGGAGATCTAGTCCCTCTTTATCACAGTCCTTCTTTTACTTTTGTTCTTAATTTCTATTTACAAAATAAGGGGATGTTTCAGAACAGACACATCTGGATTTTAATATTCTAAAGACCAAGGTTTCTCTGGACAGAGGAAGTCCATACAGCAATTCAGGGAGCTTCTCTATTTTGTACTTTCTCTTGTCTCCGTGCTGGACAGATAGGATTATAGGTTTCCAAAACTGTTCAGTTGAGGTACAAAGTACCAACTCAAGTGTAATTTCCTGCAGGGACATCCAGGAAGAATCATGAAAAGGGAATACTGAGGCAAGCTATAGTCTCTGGAAGACCATGTGGAGAAAAAAAAACTTGTTTAATTTATTTATTCTTAAAGAAATACAATGATATTGGGCAACAGTCACTTTTCAAGGTATAAAACATGCCAGGGGGGTATGTGAAGGATATTTTTGTTCCTGTCTGAGGAGCAGTGTGGGTAGGTACAGCCTTGGTGCAGAAAGCCATCACTGGTGCAAACCACTTGTCATGTCCTGCCCATCATCTAGATGATGGGAAATGTCCTCGGTATACAGATCTTCCCCTGCTGCTCAGCACAAGCATGAACTCACCTTGGAGGAATATTAGGTGCCTAAGTGTAGTATATTTCTGGATGCCAGGCATTTCACTTCTTTACCTGTTTTACTCCTATTGTTCAAAAAGCTCTCGTTCATGAAAATTAAAAAAACCCACTACCAACCAACCAAACATACAAACAAAAAATCCCAAATCTTCACCTTCTTCCTTAAAGTTCATGAGTCCTGCCTTTTTCATCCCAAAACAACAAAAGAATGGCAGCAACACTGAACATGAAATGTAACAGTTCCTTAGCAGGAGAGCAGACTCCTGATGTTTCAGGTCTCTGAGAATCCTCTATCAAATGGCAGATGTGGCACTGGTGGTCAGGCTTTGCTCTTGCTGGATTTAGCACAGTCAGAGGATTTGAACTGTTCTAGTCAACTGTGAAAACAAAGTTTCCTTTTTCTGTTTTGTTCTAAATCTGAGGACAGAGGAAAATAAAATGCCAGTCTTCCAGATACACTGAAGGGCAATTTTATTTATGTCATAATGGGAAATATTTTCATCCTGCAGATTCTTCTCTGAATGCCTCAAATTTTGACATTGTTTTTATAATCTCTGTCCCCTTTTGCTACCCTTTGGCAATATTGACTACTGTTTATCTAAGCTCTTCCTCAGTCACCTGAATATTTGTTTCAAAGATTGAATTTCTTCCCCAGAAGTAGCTCTATTCTATTTTCTCTAAAAACTGGAAAGAAATTGCTTCCAAGAGGGTATATGGCAGCTTAGATTGCAAAGGCTACCGGCATCTTCTTTCTCCAGCTCTGCAATACATAGCCAGAGATGCCATTATTGCTACTGGACTTTTCATTTCTGAAATTAACCATGTAACCAGAGGCAGTAGCTCATTTCATGGCTTTGCTGGGAAGTGAAGGAGCCAGGGACAGATATCCAGGCATTTTTACTTTGGCTGCAAATTGGTGTTAGCTCTTGCTCTGGAGGTTGCAGCTGGCCTTTGGCATCTGGAAAGCATTTGCTGAAGAGTATCCAGCACAAATTAAGGACTCTCATTTTTTTTTCTTTGGACATTCTCTTTGAAGGAGAATTTTTTACTCTCAGAGAGTGCAAAGGAAGCGGGGAAGGGTGACTTCTCAGACCTCTTGTTCCTTTCCTCCAAAGCCACTTGCAAACCTTTCCACTCCCTGCAGTAGCCTTTTGGGGGTACAGACTTTTGACCTCCTTGTACAACTGGAGACAACAGAGCTGCCTAGAGGTGATATCAGGGATGTGGTATAAATGCTCTTGTTTGTGGTTTGACACTCACAGGGGGCCTGAAGGCTCAGATTTTATGATGGTAGATCTCAGAGGAGACCTATGGAGGTGTTTGAATTTAAGCATTCCCTTTTTGGAAGTTTTGTCCTATGAGATTGATGGAAGCAGACACAAAACTTAGGAGTCTGGCTCTCCAGATACCTCCCCTTAAACATCAGTTATGTTCTCTCTCTTCTGCTATGGTACAATTGTAATGATTGTGGCAGTCTACAGGGTTATGGAAAAGTGCAGGGATTTTCTGCTTATTTTGGCTAAGAGAAATTACATCTTGGGAAATCCAGTGGATTAAGCATGTCTTTTTACCCTCATTTTAGAGACCTGTTATGAGGTATGATATCTGCCAACAACAAAGAAATCAAAATAACTTTTTTTTTTTTTCCCCAGGAAAACTGGTTTCCTTGAAAGTTGATATTGCACAGTAGAAAAAAAAAAATGGGGAAAAAAGAAAGCTGAGAATCTGAAGGCTTTGCCCCAAAAATATTTTTAAATAAAAAAATCCATGACCAGAAATTCCACAGCGGTTCAGTTTCACACTGCTCTGAGGAATCTGTGATTTCAGCTGTTAAATGTTAAAAGCAGGGAGATATCAGCCTTGTAGTTTGCATCTTTCCTCTCATTGTCAAGTGTCTTTTCTAACCTGTGCAGGAAGCCATGCAACATCCTTCTGGGCAGGAGGGAGTATAATATTCTCTGTAAAATCACTGTGGTGCAGCAACATCCCTCTGCAATGGCATTTAGGAGCTGGAAGCCCTTTTAAATACCAGTGCCTCTGAGGACCATTCAGTCTGCAAACAGCAGACAAACTAGTTAACTCCTGGTTTTGTGTTCTCAGGCATCCATTTAACACCTTCTTTACATCTGCAACAGCTAGGGCTTTGAGAAGTAGTCGCTTTCACCCTGCTGCTTCTGCCACTGCTCACACCCCATCATCCCTCCTAAGCCTGGCACGAACTTAACAACAGTGCCCAAAAGCTTACAGATTTCTCCAAAACTGTTCACTTTACTGACCCCAGAGCAAATTCGTTCTGGCATTGTTGCCTCATACAGGGGCAGATTTTAGGTTTCCCAATTGATACACCTCACAGGTTTTGTCTAACTCTGAGCTCAACATTCTGCCACCATCTCCACTAGCTTCTCTGGAAATTTCCACCAAGAAACAGAGAATTCTTGCTGCTAATATTATTGGTGCCAAGAGTCTGGTTAATTCCTTCTGGCTGCAGGTCACTACTTCAGTTTGAAGAACATTGGAAAATACTATAGAATTTGTGAGTGTCCTGGAAAAGAACAGGCCTGTTAGTTTGGTTAGATAAACAAAGTTATTTGAATCCTTTTCCACCAGCCTAAAACTTGCTGGAGACAGGGGGAAAAAATTTCTTGTTTGTGTCTTTCAAGTGTCTTTTTGTAACAATACTATACTGAGGGAAAAAGCTTTTCCATCACTCCACACCGCTTGATTAGTTTGGATTATCAATACATCCTGATTATCTACATGGAATTGCTTCAAGAATTATCAGAGGTGACATTAAATTGATTAATCTAGTAAAGCTTTTCTTGCAATTAGATTCATCCTATTTTCAATTACCTAAGCACTTCCCTGGTATTTTATTTTGTAGAAGAGGAATTGCTGAGATTTTCTTGTATGCTGGGTGCACTTTTCCCCTCTTTGTAGAGGAGTTTATCTCAGAAATAGAAAATCACAATTCAGTGCTGTGTTTCCAACAGTGAGAGGTCACTGCATCCAGACCTTTCAATGAGAGGGGCAGAGTTGAAAAAAATACCAGCTCCAAGTCAAAGTTGTAGAACACAGTCAAAGTTATCTTTTGACAAATCCAATTTCCCTATGGTCTTTTTGGTAATTTCTACTCGGAAAATGTACCAGTCTCCAGGCTTTCTGGTACAATGTTTTGAAGATTGTCACTGCTGCTTCACACCAGAGAAGTTCTGTGTTTGACTTGCTGGTTTATGATGCAGGAGGTTTCTGGCCATTCCCAGGACAGTGATTTTGTGTCAACCACCCTTTTCTGACTCTGCTGTGCCATCCATAAAACATGGGCAACAACATTCCCAATGCTTCCATGCTTTAATCTGGTCCCTCTTGACAGTAAGTTCCTTGACTTCAGAGGAGCTGTACTGATTTACACTGGCAGAAATTCTGCCTTGGAAAGTTTTTGACATATTTTCTAGCTCTGTGGGTGAAGAACATGCTAAGTTTGCTTGAAATTAAAGGTGAGGGTGACTAGTTGGCTGTGTAAGAGCAGAGTTCTTGTGAGATGCCCTTCTCAAAGGGGGAAGAGCAAGCTGTTTTGCCACAACTCCATGCTGTGTGTCTCGTGTACAAAACAGAACCTGATAGAGTGAGATGCTTCTTAGCTGCAGTGAAAGAAGAGGAAGAGCAGTCTAAGCAGTACGAGAGAATCTTCACAACAGCTTTAAAGGAAACACATTTGAAATATAATGAAAGGTCTTATTGGGCTGTAAAAAAAAAAATAGAGAAAGGGAGAGGAAACAGCAACCAACCCTGCTGTTGTATTGTCTTGTTAACAGTGTGTCACCAAATTTAGCAGAAGGAAGCTTCTCCCACACATCTCCCCTCGCACAGCTGCAACTGTCACAACCTCCCAAGATCTGAAGCACAGCTTTGATCCTGTGCAGCTCTGCCCCAGTTCTGCAGCACACAGAAAAGAGAAGAAAGAGGAATCACCTAGCAGATTTTCTGGGGGAATGAAGAACACTGTTGCCAAGACAGGGTTAATTGCCATGACAACAGTACTTCCCCAGCATCTTT
Organism: Zosterops lateralis; assembly: GCF_965231275.1. NCBI lineage: Eukaryota > Metazoa > Chordata > Aves > Passeriformes > Zosteropidae > Zosterops > Zosterops lateralis. The sequence goes on along the minus strand of NC_139800.1, from coordinate 23,528,801 downwards.
ACAGTTTCTGTCAGAAGGGCCCCCCTCCTCGTGTCCTCCTCCCCTCGCTGCATGTGTTGTGTTAATCTAATTTGTTCAGCTCAGTGGCTAAACAAATAACTGCAAACCTGGTGCTCATTCAGATGCATGGCAAGAGGGGGCAGCTCTCTGAAATGATATTTACTTGGTTATCTGATGATACACAAGTTGTATAAGAAAGGACAAGGCCTGGGAAGGGAGCAGACGGAGAGCAAGGTGAGATAAAAGTGAAGGGACTCCTTAAGTGCCGACTGATTTGTGACTGTGTCCTGCTGCGGTTGGGTGGATTGTACAGAGCAAAGTTGGTCACTGGAGCATGATGTGGAAAGGCTGTAGAGGAAATCTGCTTCCAAGGATTTCCACTGAAGTCTCAGCAGCAACTGACAAAACTGATAGAGAAAAACAGAAAGGTTTTTGGAATCACTGGGTCCCAGAACAGTTCTTAGAACAAAACCTGTTCTGTCAAGATCTGAGTCTCTTTGTAAGATGTCTGATCCAAAGAAGAGTTTGGCCTTTTCAGTTTGTTTCCTCATTTAATGATTGTGCTTGTGACCATGAAACCTGATTCCTTCCTCTCATGGGATTTTTTGTGTTCTCAGCTACCCTCAGGAATGCTTAGCTTTTCACAACTGTGTCATTTTGTTGCCCTAAAATTTGAGAATTCTCTATGAAAGGGAAAGTTTCTTCCCCAAAAAGCGTTCTTTACCATGATTTGCAGAGAACATACAAGTCTTAGATTTAGCTCAAGGAATCAGAAGTGGGCTACTGGGTCCCATGACTACACATGGCTCAACCAATCAGTGACCATACATCTTACACTCTGTGCATCTTTTCTAAAGTACAATGTTGCCTTTTGGATAGGGCACATCCCTCCTAGGAAGCAAGGCATAGAATTACATGGAGGTTCAGGACGTAGAACTGGGCACCTAAATGCAAAAGCTGTCTTGCAAATTGCTGACTGCCTTGGGCATCTGTTTCCGGTGTGGAGGGTGCAGGCAGCTCCTCACCTCTCCAAAGTCTCTTCTATGTATCGATTTAAAGCAAGGCTTTTGCCAATGGACGTGAATTTCCACATAGATTCCACTGAGCCAGTTATATTTCCAACCAGACTGGGGAGCCATACTTGTAACCTGGCCATGCTCAGATTTCAAGTGGTTTTCCCATTATGTCTGTGCTCCCTAGGTTCAGGGCAATCTCAGGGACAGGGAACAAAACTCTAAGAGTCCCCTACTCTGCAACCTCTGCATCAGCTACCTGCACTTTCTGTGCATCTGTTTCTCCTGCTAGCACTGCCTGCATGGCTGCTATGGGCAGAATGTGCATTTGCTGGGGTCCCAACAGGTGTTGCAGCACAGTCTTTTGTATTATTAGCAGTAAATAGCAGAGCACTGCTGCAAAATGCTAAATATGTTTTGTTTTCCTTAGCTTCACTAAGTGGAAGGAACACCTATTAGCTCAGGTCTGTTCAGATCTGTAGGCAAGGAGTTTCTTAATTTAATGTGAAATCTTCTCCAGTTAAAAATGATAGCCTGTTACAAATACTGCACATGCATGTAAGAGTCAATGCCTCTCTTAGGGCTAACATGTCCACACTCTTACAGAAGTCTTACATTTTAACAACAGGATCATCCATTCTGTCATTTTTGAAGGAAATTAAAACCTGAAATTATTTTGGCTTTGGAATGATTGTTTTTTGGTGATTGTGAGTTGTTTTTTAGCTTCCAGAATTAAAGCAGTGCTCTCTGAGACCTTTGTTTAAAGGTAGGTTTGTTTTCAGGGGAATTAACACTGGTGTGATACCTCAGAAGTCCTTTCCTCCTCTCAGCAGTTTCAGGTTATTTTTCAGTGTCTCATCTTTCAGTATTTCACAAATTATGAGAGATTTGAGGAAGATACAAAAACTTTTCTGCAAACCTCCTGCTCCCATTCCTTCTTTCCAGCATGGGATTTTCCATCTCTGGGTTCATATAGAGAGTGGTGACCAAAACACCAACATGCTAATCTCAGAGCCCCGGGCCATTTTCCTTACTGTTGCTAAAGAACACAGCCCTACTGGCTGTGCCCTGAAGCTCTTACAGCAAGGAGCTGAATTTTGATACTCTCTTTCCTTCTCTCCCCCCTTTTTTTTTTTTTTTTTTTTTTTTTTTCCTGCCTTCTTTTATAATTATATTTATTTGAAATTGAATTTTAAAGGTTCAGTCCCCAAAGCAGTGAGATGTAATTTCTGGTGGATATTAAAACTGTATAAAACTGCTCATATATCCCCTCATGAAGAGCAGCTGGTACTCAGAGCAGAGGAGAGAAAGAGACTGACTCTACCCTGTTTGCCATGCAAAAAACCCAATAATGATAAATAAAGTCTTATTATTCTCCCAAAGGAAAAAAAAAAAAAAAAGGCTGAAGTTACATGAAGCATAAAAGTTTACTGTGTAGATTATAAACAAATATTAAACCATATAATTTAAAGTATTGCCATTGAATTCAGTACCATGATGCTGCCTTGTGCTGGTGGAAGATCTAACATGGAACAGCTCAAGCTGTTCCTGTCTGAGAGTGCAGGCTAAGAGACAGCCATGGGGCTTCACTGTACTTTTTACAGTGGAATTCAAGACCACATTTCTATCCAGGGTCCAGATTGTGATTCCTGTATGTTTAGTTCATCTCTTCCTTAAAAAAGCATTGAAACAAAAGGATGCAAATAAAACTGTATTGTGTTAACCTGCATGGAGATAAAAATAAGGCCTAGGGTTTACACAGAGACAAAATAGACAAAAACATGAAATACTGGAACAGAGATGAATCAGTAGTGGTGTTAATTTGATCTACCTTTAGGTGCACCCAGTGTAGGCTTCTATTTCTCAGTTCCCTTCATAGGTAATGGAGAGGTAGGAAAGCCAGATGGTGAGTTTTAGGGCATGACTTGTGTTGGCCTTGAACAGATACCCGTATTTAGCTGGATAAATTGCACTCCAGACTGGTGCGGCTCTTGGTTCCATCCTCAGTGGCTGTGAAGAGAGCCATGGATGAAACCTGCACAGGCTGTGCACTCTTGTTGCTGACAGGTAATTACATTGGCTGATGCAGCCAATGACCTGCTCCATGTTTCAGTGGCAGAGACAAGAAAGGAACTTAGGTCTCTTGAATTTGAATCTTGTGCTCATCCTTCACCTCTTTCAACAATGGGGAAATTATTTTTCTGGTTTGGAGTAGTGGTAATCCTGTACATTTGTCTATACAGATGCATAGTTTTGGCATTTTTCCTCATTTCTATTGCTTTCCAGCTAAATTAATGAGATTCAATTTTCACTGAGAAAGCAATAGAAGAATAAAAGTGGCCTCAGTGGCTGAATATTCCATTAGTGTAAGGGCAGAAACATCTCCGCTGGCCTTAGTGGGCCAGGGGGCCATGAACATGACTTGGAAAGGACAGATTCCTTGAGGGTTGTACAGAGGGCTATTCACCTGATCAATAATTCATTAGATACAATTTGTAAATAACTGAGTGGAAAATATCCTTTCTTTTCTTCTAATCATCCCAACTAATCTGCTGATCCACAGAACAGACAGGTCAACAAGGAATGTATCTCACACTCCAAATATAGGAGGAAGAGGTCAGGCTTCTTTTTCAAGTCTCACCTTCTGGACTTTGGATGCATTTTGATCCAGGTGGTGTTATTTGAGCCACTTGTTTGGCTCCAACTGCAGCCTGATTTCCTTGACAAAGTGCTCACTGAAAATCTCTCTTTTTTTTTTTTCTTTTTTCTTTTTTTTTTTAATCTCAGCTCTTTACTCTTGCACAGAGGCTTGTGCAAATATCATATTCTACCCAATGCAGTCATGGGTGAAGTATTAACAGGTGGAAAATTCAATGATAACAACAGAAGAATCTCTTCAGTGTAGTGGATAAGAGTGCACCCTGTAACCAATCTACTCTGCACCCAAAGTCACATCTCTCAGTTGCTGTTTCACCTTTCCTTTTCCTCATCTCTTTTGACTATATGTTCTTGGATGGAATAGCTCAGTTACCATTACCATCACGATACTGAAAACACAGCCTGCCCCATATTACCTAGGAGTAGTGGGAGTCCCTTCCTCCTCCACATATGCACGCATTTCCTGCTGAAAATGTCAATATTCTGTAGAAACCCATCTGTTTTCAGAGCAGTCTTGTAAAATTTCGTTACTGTAGGACAAAAGACAGAGGGAAAAAAAATTTTTTTTAGCTTTCCAGCCAGCAAGCTCTAGAGAGAAAGTGAGGGTGACAATTCTGTAGCTCAATGTTGAAAACAAATGTTCAGCTTATTGACCTCAAGTTAATAGTCCTTACTTAGACATGGGAAGAGTAGTAGAATTTGAATAAGATGCTCTTCCTGGCATTTACATGATTCCACAAAAACACCATGACAGAGAACAACCCTAGTGTTTGGCATGTCAATTCTCATGGTCCGGCAGTGTTATTCTTTGCTCTCTTACAAGGAGCCAGATGATTTGATTTGTGTGAAACTGTCTCTCTAATCCAACAAAGAATTTCAGGATCATTTAGGTTGGAAAAGACCTTTAAGATTAAGTTCAACCATTAGTACAGCACTTCCAGGTCCACCACAAAACTATGTCCCTAAGCTTCATATTTACCCATCACAGCCATAGAGAGCAGCCTGTGGCATGTTTTGCCCCTTCCTGGGCTGCTGGAAGAGCTGTTTTCATCCTCCATCATTGAAGTCAAAATAGAAGATGCAAGACAGTGTGAAATCTCATATCTCACCCTCTGCTACCAAACAAGACTGAACAATGTGCAGTGTGCTTGTATTTAAATATCTGTGTATTTCTGTACACATAAGCAAGTGTACACTGACACAAATAAGACATCATTTGCCCTTTGGATTCCAGTCACCTGACCTTCTTTTCTATCTGACTGATCTAGAAACACATAATAATATTTAATTATGAATACATAAGAGAAATTTTTATAATCAACAATAATACTAAAAATATCAACTTGCTTCTTTATTCCCTTTGTTTTCTTGGAGAAGTTAAACTGTAAATTAGTACTGATTTAGGTTTTCTGAGAAATCTTGCGGTGATGCAGATCTTGAAGTGACCTAAAGAAGCTCACACTGGTTTGAACTCTGCAGCCCCTGATAGAAAATGTTTAATTACCTTTATTTTGCCAAAAGCAGAACTGTGTATCTGGCCGTTCTTAGAGATCTCTTGTACTCCCTCTGGTGGCTCATCTACTATGATGTGAAAGTAAGGAAAAAGAAAAGTTGTTTACTCGGTGCATCACATCTGGACACTGTTTGTGCTGCCGCTGTGGTTTGCATTAATCCCTCTTAGCATTTTCTAGGACTGTGCCGTCTTCTCTCTGCCTAGTGCTTTTAAGTCAAAACTCAGTGAGGGTGTGATGGGCTCAAGGTATTTTAAGGCCTGGTTAGGAGAAATAGCAAGCCTAATCCTCAATTCCCCACGGCAGCAAAAATAAAGAAATATATGTCACCTTGCACATATTTGCAGCAGTACCTGGTGAAATCTGCTGGTTATCAAGCCTGTAAGGCGGGACTCGAGTTCCTCTTGCACTGTACAATTTCTTACTCACTGCCTTTTTTTCCCAGTGGGATATTCCTGTGGCTTGAACCCCAAATGAAGAGCATTGCCCATATACTCAGAGAATCTGGGAGTTCATCTTGGTTAAGGATACAGACAAATATTATTTTATTTTGGTTTTTCGGAAAGGAACTTTCTGCATGAAAACAAAAAGCACCAGTGTTATTTGCAGCACAGCTATTTTGCTCTGCTTGATACTTTTCCTTCTTAGTTTTTAAATCAGCTCTTTGTTGTTGCTTTTGCTTTTATTGATTTTGCTGTTGTTGTCCTGGTTCATTGGTTTTGTGGGTTTGTTTTTTTTTTCTCCTTGTGGGTGGTTTCATGTGAAACTAGATGCAGTTTTCTGTCAAACCCATCCTGTGTTGTCCATCTGAGCTCAGATATTGGTGAGTCTTCCTTGAACCTGGACATAAAGTCAGTGCATCCAGAGGGATATTAAAATATTCTGGTGATAACTTCCCCTCAGTTCTATGAATCCCAGTTCAATTTTATCCATGATAGAAGCCTTTACGCATCTCAGTAACTAGGATAAGTTTTCCTGGTGCAGACACAGATGCAACAGTAAATCTGTTCACAGTACAGAGACAGCCAAAAACTTCCTATATGGACTCAGTGAGATATCAAGCTGGCTGGAGTAGCTTCATCTGCATCATGGTGAGGATCAGGGATCTTCTGCTCATTGTGTTGCCCATGGAATTCTCCATCACAAACCAAGCTTTTTCCATGTGCCCACTCAAGCTGAGTTTAAGGGATGGGATTTGTTTAAATGTCTAAAAAATAGACATTTATATTTGAGATGATTATCTTCACCCCTTCTGTGGTCAGTGAAGGGAATGAACAACCTCTCTGTCCTTAAAATAATCAAACTAAGCACTTGGGTCCAATGACAATCCACTCAAAATGATTTATCTGTAATGGGATAAGTATCTCGAATTCAAATGTGAAAGGTTTAGATGTCAAGAACAAAGTACCTCTGAAGGGCACAATGCTTGTATTTTGGACAAAAAGTGACTTTTCCCTTTTTGTTCAGGATGAAGTGGAAAGTGTAAAGTACATTTTTCATTAAATCTGCTCTATATTGCCAGAATTCAGTATTATGTGATGCATCTTTGAAAAAGAGTATGACGGTAGGAGAACAAATGTTCAGGGAGCACACTGAGAGGGAAGAGATCTGCTCTGAATGTGGCTTCCTTGAAGGTCCACTTAGCATGTGTGTGACAACACCTTAATTGCTGAGAAAAGATGGTAAGTTGTTATAAAGAACTGTCATGCCCTATGGTACTTGGGTCTAGGCCCAAGAGTAACTCACCCAATAACTAACACTTGCAGCAACTTGAATAAGTGGGCAGTTAATTACTTATATATTTTTTCCTTAAAAGGAGTATTTACAGGTGTGGATTGTGCACTGCTACATGTATACAAGTGCATCTGACCCAAGTAATCTGTAATATGTTTTGTTTCAGTAATACAGAAATTGTTGGAGGTTTTTTTGATTGCTTGTTCTTTTCCAAAAGTGGAGAAATAAGCAGTCTGCAAGTGAGGTTCACATATATGTTAAATGATCCCTTTTGCAATCAAAAATTGGCAAAGAACTTTATGGAAGGTATTGGGAGATACAACAATGCATTGACTGACTGCTGTCCAGGTGCTTCAGCTTTGTTGTGCTTTCAGCAACAGTACTGTGTTCTTTCAGTAATGGAGCTCCTGAAACAGTTATCCATTAATGTACTTTGGCCTTATTTCAGAGAAGCCAGAGCCACTGCACTGATCTATGCCATCTAATAATCAGTCTACTGCCTACAAAGAAGATGTCACATTACAGGCTTGATCTGAAGCTCCTGAAGACAGAGGGATGACTTCAGGGGACTCACAAGCAGGCCCTCATTTAGGTGCAGCTCATGATGAGCAGACTTGGAAACATCCAGCTCTGACTTCACATGATCAGTTGCATTATTGGGAAGAGGGTTGAGGTTCATGCCCTTGATTACTGTCACTGATCATCTGGTGCCCCTTTCTGCCATTACAGCAACATCTACATTTTGGCGTCTCCTCTCAGGGGGAGTAATCTCACTCTGGGTCAAGGAAAGAATGATGGAGGGAGGATGGAGAGGCAAGTCCATGTTTGTAATCTCTGGACAGAGAAATGAATGTCAAAGTGTTGGAGTCAGCTGGAAATGTTTCTTGCAGCAGTTCCTGGTCACTGCCCTGTTGGTAGGTTACAAACAGCCTGTGCAGCACAGTTTGCCACCCACAAGGTTCCCTCCCTCACTGCAGGTGGACCAGGGAACAAAACCAGCTCCCAAATATCTGCATAACAGTCAAATAGATACATGGAAATGCCAAAATTGCACCTGCAGATGCAATCCCTGGGAGCAGGCCTGGGCAGCAGAGGAGCAGCCATCGTCTCCTCTCCACTGTCTGCTACAAGGCAAACCATTTCTGGGGAATTTTAAAGCATCTGCTGCCTTCAGAGAGGAAGATGTGAGGGGATTATTTTTCTACCATTTTCATTTGCTTTTTGGTTTCTCTAGAAGGCCTTGAAAAAGGTTTGCCTCGATACTCACTGCAGAGGCGTTCCCAGTGATTTCCCCCATGGCACATGCCAGTTGTCTTTACCTACCTGTCTGTTAGCACAGTGAAGAGAATCTCTTTGGTGTCTGGGGCTAAATCAAGAATACAGAGCCAAGTCTTTTCCTGTAGGGTTATCAGAAAATAGATGGTGGACAAAATACCTCTATTTCCACAGGCTTCTCTTTGTGGGGGATACAGAAGACACTTAGTCATTCTGGGAATTACTGATTTAAATTCTGCTACCAGGGATTCAAAATGATAATCCAAATGGTCCATTCTGACTTGAAACACAACACTCAGGACCCATAGCTTTAGGACATTAGAGATGTTAGGTCACAGCATACTCTCTTGAAGACTTAAGATCATTCTTTATCAGATTTTCTTTATAGAGTTTTGCATGCCTTTTCCAAATGAGCCTAAAATGATCCCTCTCCCTCTTTTTTTATTTGTCAGTCACCAAAAGTCTTACATCTTCCCCAGTCTGGTAAGATTTCCCTGGAAATACTTGTCAGTCTTTTAACAGATCTGACTGAACTACTAATCTTTAAGAAACACCCCCAAATTGAGATAGTCATGGCCTTAAGCTATCTTGCATGCATTTCATTACACCTCCTATCAAGGAGAGAATTTCAAGGGTCTCTAGATACATTCAGGATGAACATCAGTACTGATTCAGGCATACAAATAATGTGGGATAATTCTAATTATTTAATTACATCTTTGCAGAGCTGTTTATGTCTATCTCATATGTTCCCAAAGCAGACTTCACCTGATCCAGCCAAAATTCTTCTCCTCCTGAGTTGTGTTTGTGTGCCAAGAACCACAGGTCAGAGAGCATCTCAGGTAGCTCAGGTAAATGGTAGCTATGGGTGCAATCCAATCCCTGGAAGTGAAATTCAGTTCTCTCAGCTTTGGAGAAAAGGAGACAATTCAACTATATGTGAGCAAAGCTTTCATGCTCACAAGAAGCAGTCCATGGCCTGGTTTAGTTTCTTGCAGATATGTAAGAGGTCAGAAAAGTAGTTTTGGAGGATTTCCACTGGTTCATTTCTTCCCAAAGTCAGAAATTCAGATTGCAATGAGGTGTGGGTAGGGGCACAGCCTCATGGTCAGGAGCACGGAGTCATAGAATGTGAACCTTGTCTTGTACGTGGGCTGTGTCACCTCAGGGGATGAAGAGAAAGTTCAGCTCAAGACAGGTAGCTTTTCAGTGTTTTCAAAGCTTATTTCAGGGGTTCTTGGGAGAATGAAATTGTCGTGTGACATACCTTGCAAGGGTACCAGAAGCCTCCTGTGTGCCTCTGAAAAGGAGAGGTTTATTGGGTGTTTGAATTTCTGCTCCTGAAGGACATTGCCATAACTCAGCTCCTCTCTCCTGTGCAGCTCTGTCACTCTGTACATGCAGATGGAAGACTCTTAATTCACTGTATGCCCTTCTCTCCCTTTTTCTGGTGCAAACATATGTGCATTTACATGCTCTGCTTTCCTGCATCCTCCTCACAGCCACTGCCCTCTCTCCCACCCACATGCTATAAAAATCTGCCAGGGATCCAGTTAGTAAAAGGTGAATTTTTCCTGCCATCTGGGTGTTCGGTGGCACAGATTCTCCTGGCCTGCCTACACATGCTCGCGGGCACGATACGCCCTCCTCTTTCCCCTTCCTCTTTCTCTCCCCCTCCCACGATCTGGCAGTAAAAACAAAAGGGAAATCTTCAAAACCACAATGTCAGCTGCCTGTGTCAGTGTGGGTTGAGAGGACAGATCACAGCATACTCATCTCCCAGTAGGCAAAAGAGACTGTATTTCAATAAATTTACATACTACAGAAGACTCTGTAAGAGATTGCTTTGGGGATCTCTCTGTTGAGTTGCTCTGGGGACACCGAGCCCTTGACTTGCTCAGGAAGGGTTTGATGCCACCTGCTCTAAAACTCTCATTTTCTCCATATCATTTTTATTTCAATACCAGTGTCCATTATTTGCTTCATAGCACTATTTTGTTTTCTTCCAGTTTGACAAAAGGCTGTTTATTTATAGATCTGGAAATGTTGACTTTGGGCTTGCTCTCAGGGAAGAGAAATGATAGCTTTCCTCTGGCTAGCTCCTGTACACACCTTGCTCCTGACCTTCTTGGGTCTCACTTAAAATTGTGACCTGACTTGAGTAGTTCACTCAATCTCTCTGCCTTTTTTTAATCTTTGGCTTCTCTTCTGATTAAATCCAGTGAAATTATTCTAACTTAGGAGTGCAATCTGTGAAAAATATAAAGTGTCACTGAAAACAGCATTTATGTGTTAATCTCACTTTTCTTCAGCATTATGTATAATTTTTTCCTGTGAAAAGATAATATTGAAACACTTTTTGCAACTGGCTGTTCAGTACAGATTACATCTTTTTGTTCAGAAGAGAAGAAGAAATTTTCCTTAGAAATCCCTGCATTTAAACATCTTTGAATTGCATATTTCCACAGACCATGTCTAGTTGTTGCCCCCCCCTTTTTTTTTTTTTTTTTTTTTTTTCCTGGCTTCAAGAGAAGTAGCAGCTGTAGAAATATCAACACTTCCTGTGTTTTTTATATCCTTGTATACTTCATGAAGGGTTGCCTCCTCTAGGACCTTAGCTGGACTGATCATGGAGCCAAATCCCATCACAGAACAGCACAAAACATAGGCACTGCCTTCCAGATGGTTGTTGCTGTTGCTTATTGGAGGGATTTGGTGTCATTCCCAGACTTTTTGGGGTGATCATCTCCAGTAGCACCAGGAAGACCATGACTACAAAGTCTACTGTATTATAACTCACCTCTATGCTTAAGATAATCCTTCTCCATATTCCTATGAGCTCAGACTGATGTAATGGAGAAGCTGTCCTATCATACTCTTCAAGCAGATGAAGATATCCTCATCTAAAGGATGGAATTTAGAGCTGGGAGTAGAAGGTTGGCTTGAGAAACACAAGGAGAGATGAGCAAGTCAACATTTCATATACTTGCTGCTAACATCAAAAAAATGGCTTAAAACTCCCTCTTAGGCACAAGCTCTCTTTGTGCCTCCCTGTAGTTCCATTCCCAGTCTATGCAGTAAGGATACAGCATACAGCAGAGCAGCAAAGCACAGGTGCTGGTGAGATGTGCCACAGGAAAGGAGATGGCAGCATTGCTGAGAAGGGATAAAACAGGAGCAAGCAGCAAAGGACCACATGAAATGCACATCTCCACACAGAGGTAGCAACCTGCTGCTTAGGTGTTTGCATGGCTCTGGAAGTGCACTATGTGCTGATGGAAGGGCAAGAGGCTCTGAACCAGGTCATTTTAAAAGTTCCTGTCAGGTGAGCATTCATTTAACGCAGAGAAGGAACAGCTGAGCAGCTGCATTTAGAGAGAAACACTGTAATCTATTACAGGGCTTGGGCCACCATTGATCAATATGGCAAAGTCAATAATAGCTTTTGATTCCAGCATATTAGGCTGACTGTCAGATTCATGTTTATTAGAAGTTTGTACAAATAAATCAGGCTCGAAGGAAAGAGACTATGTGCCAAAACTCCAGGTGTTTTTTCTTTTTCTTTCTCAGGGTTATCATCAAATGATAGAATAATTTGGGTTCAAAGGGGCCTTACAGATCATCTAGTTCCAACACCTTGCAATGTTTCATAGCTTTTTAAGGAGGGGAAAAAAAGCCCTGCTTTTCTATGTCCAGAACAACATTCAAATAAAATCCATTAAATTTGAGTTTTCAGTTAAGGAGGATGAGGACTGTCTGAGATTTTAACTTGTAATGACCAAAGCCTCATATCTAATTTTTTTCTCCTGAAACTTACATGTCTGTGAATAAGTCAATCCATTAGTATCTAAAACTTTGCTTGAAAAGAAAGAAATACAAACCAAAAGTACTCTAGGCATTCCACATTACAACAAAGAAATGTTATAACTGTAACACAAATTTATTTTAAATGTCTAGAAAACATGAGAACTGTTATATAAATAATAATATAATTAAAACACTACAGTAAGTTTTAAAAGGAGAAAGTTAGTATAATTTCTATATCCATCATGTATGTTTTTACCTCAGCAATGAATTTAGAATATTTTGACTGAAAAGAAAATGTTTTTAAATTACCAAATATATTAACACTTTCATTTTTACAGATGCTATACTGACAGGGTAAAGTGGAAGTGCAAAAGTAAAAATACAGAACTGTTTGAATTTAATTTTCACTACCTTTTTAATCAACTATGTCACAAAACACTTCCTGGAAGTTAAGCAGCACCAGTACAGGGACAGTGTGTTAAAGAGAAGGGGAAATTAAAAGGTACAAGGAAAGAAAAGAAAAAAGTTGCAATAGAAACTAATTAGAATTGACAAGAAAAAAGGGAAGGTTTTCTTGATGTATGGAAATATGCAACACAGAAAAGAAGTCTGAACATAGCAGTGACAAGATTGTTTTAAAGACACTCACAAGAGGTCTCTGGATGAAACTAGAGTGATAGCTACTTACAGTTGCAAGTTAGATTTTTGTGACTGGTGGAGAAATAGACAGAGCAGCATTTTGATTTTTAGTTCTTGTTTATTAATAATCAATGGAGGTCAGCAAAATGAAATCTCTCCATTAGAAGTGTGAGGCTGAGCGAGCAAATAGGTGAACAAACCTGTTGGAGAGTAAGTAAGACTGTGTATCAGAGCTCAGCCTTGAAGGACTATGTAATAAGAGCTACTTGTGTCCTTATCTGAGTCTCTTCTGAGATGTTAGTGCATCCGATGCATTTTAAAATTTGATGGATTTCTATGGTCCTTATCTTCTTTGTTCTGCTGGTGCTTTGCCCTTCTGCTTTCCTTTGATCGCTGCTTAGGATCAGATTTTTGTAGCACTACTGGGGCAGAGTGTGTTGGCTGCCTTGCTAGTCAATGACCCAGCAAGAGTGGTACAAGGACATTACATGAGAGTTTTTCCAGAGATGCTGGATGAACAGGTTTATCATAATTAATGAACTTGAAGAGAAGAGAGCCTTGAAATCTTCCTGCTCCAGTCCTTTATCCAGACCTTCAGTAATTTGCTAGGTTCATGCATCTTGATAGGTTTATCTATTTTGGCAACAGCTGGTGAGTGTGGGGCTGAACTAACACTCCAGAGAAAACTAGGCTCTCACTTACATGCCAGTGATGTTTTTAGTCAAGGGACTAAAACTGTTTGGAGTCACATTATAAAGCTGTTCATTCTTAAGAGAGAGAAAGGCTTTCACACATCTGCAGTGCCTGACTTACTGGTGGATTTCTGCAACTTTTTAATGTAAACCTGAAAGTTTGGGAAACAAAAACCTGGGAAGTTTCTAAATTGCTGATTTCAGACTCAAGAGTACAGCCAGGGGAAAGATCACTCTGTAATTGCCATGGGTTTTATACACTTTCCCCAAACATCTGTTACAGGTCACTGTCAGGAACAGGTTATTTTACTACAGACTTTTAGTCTGACCCAGGATGACAGTTTTTACATTCTGATTAATAGCCTTAATCCAACATCACCCACAACTCCTATAAATCCTCTTACCTCTTCTTTGGCTCTTACCTATCAGGACCCCAGGAGTGGCAACACTACAAAGAAAATGTTTCTTTCCCTTGCAGCAGAATCCAATTTTAAATCCAACACAGTCTACTGAGTTTATCATTCATTTTTCTTTAAGCCTTGCCTTCCTTATCTGTTGTTATTGCCCCTCTTGGATACAGAGCATTATGTGAAAGTAAAGATGGTTGAAACCTAGAGTTAAAGGCCAAGATGGTGGTCATTCCATCAGCAGAGGAGCATAGAGAGGTTTGCATAACACCACAATACATTGTGATTCTGTTCCCATGTTGTCATCATAGCACTATCCAACAGAAGATAATTTCCTCTTTTTATTTTTTCTAAAGAAAACAAAGAAACATCTTACTTTTCAGCCTGCCAAATACATGTACCAAAAACAGGAAAGAGAATATGGTCACAATCTTACAATGTTTACAAGAGTACAGCACATATTTTCATACTGGAATAAATGTTACATTTGCAACCAAGGATTATTGCTGTACCTCTCCCAGGATGTTTTGAAGTGTGTATCTTATGGGTATAAAATTGTTTTCTGTAACACTGGTAAGGCAAAATGTCTCAGTGCATTTTACTTTTTTGTGACAGAAAGAATGGCTCTCTGCATTTGCTGTACATACAGGAACTTGAAGCCAAATCCTTCATGAGTTAGTCTTTCTGAATGATTAACAGGACTAGTGTAGGTTGCACATCTTGATGTTAAACACATTCTGGCAATTCTTTATTTCTCGTTTCAATTGCAATTCTTATCTATCCAATATTGTAGAGGAAAAGAAGGAATATGAAATTTTTAGTGTTTTCTCGCTCATGTTGATGTGTTTGATTGGTATATGTTCATATGACCTTTCTTCTTTTCTCCAAGTTCTGTGGCCATCTACACACAGAACGGCCTTTTTTGTGTGTTTAGTGTGACCAAGTCTTTGTTTAAGGTCACCATCTACTAGTCTACAGGCAAGCACGAGAGGGAGAGAGAGTTCTTACTTGTGCTAACTAACTCTTTATATAATGAGCCCTTTGCAAATTCTCCCTGCATACTTACCGACACCCCCACAGTTACTTAAATGGGCATTATTGGTCACTAGGTCCCAAGGTCATTCAACAGAATGGGGTTGTTAAAAATAGGAATGAGGGTTCAAGGCACAGGGTCAAGAGAAATTAATTGAAAAATCTTCTGCAGGCCTGACATCATCTGTGGAATGGCAGTGCCCAGACACCTCCAGCTGCTGTTGCATTTCTTGCGAATGTAAATGAATGGCTTCCTTTGTGGCACTGGAGTGGTTTCCAGCCTGGCTTGTTCACTCTATTATGTTCTTTTGCCCCTTTACTTTTTTAATTTTTTTTTCTCACTACAGTTCATCTTCTTAATCAATCTTTTCCTCAGTGCCTTTTAGTCTTCCTTCCTGCCTTGTCCCCAGCTTTAACCTTTGAATACTTTGGACAGATCAATTAAATGTGAAGTTCTGATAAGCTTTGTGGAATCAGGCTCTCAAGTGAAGGAAATATCCTTTCTTTACTATCCAACTTCATGAAATGGGATGCCTTAGTGGACTGTGGAGAATGCCCATTGCGGAGATAAAAAAATATTTCACAAGCCAAAGTGCATTACTTTCCTTACAGACAGAATTGTTCACATTTGGAGATGGGTGGGTGTTGCTTTCCCTTATACCACATAAGAAATCAAAAGCTATTGCCTAAAAGGATCTGTAAATCTACTTTTTTCATCAGCACACATTCCTATTCTAAGCCACTGAGCTATTGCAGATCACATCAAAAGGTGAGCCCTGAAGGGAATTTCCATAGGTCACTAGGATCCCACATTTGAGAACTAACCACAAACCCAATTATGGAAAGTGTAGACGCTTTGAGGAGGGTATCTTCTGCAGGGTGTCACAACTTGGGATTCACTGATAAATGTGTATAATCAACACATATCTGACTTAACTAAACTCTTTACACAGTCAGTCGAGAGAAATGGGAAATTCCAAAGGGTGATTCTCCTGACATCTACATTTGAATTAAATGGATCATCCTCTAGAATTGACTATTTCTCATGGGTTGTGAAGGTGACCTAGATGACTATCTCAGATGTAAATGCCAGTACTGTAGATGACTAAATCTGTACCAATGAATCTGCTCCCAGTGTTCTGATAAAGATATGCCAGTCCTGAATTGCTTCTGGCTGTTTATGCTTTAGAGGAGCCTGAGATCAGGACTTGCGTGCCAAGAGAACTCAATGCTGTTTTTTTTTTTTATTTTTTTAATAAAAAAACCCAAGCAAAATAACATCCCTTTTCAACAAATGTGACTGAAGTTATGTACCTTTTCCACTATGACTTTGAACTTTTGGTACAGAATTGGTAATAAGACTGAAGCATCTTCAGCCTTATTCTGGTACCTCAATCTTAAAATGAACTATTTTCAGAACATATAATTTTCAGAGTTTGAAGTTAGAATCATTTCAATTTGAGGTTCCTAATAGACTTAAACAGATTGTAGACTGTGAAGACTCTAAGAAGTGTTGGATTTATTCCCTCCTCTGGTCAGAGAAGAACTTTGCCAGGTCAGAAGTCACACTGCAAATACCAAGTTCCCATCCAGTTAGGGTATGGTGCGCGATTTACCAGTCACAATTTTTATAAGTCACCTCCTCCTGCTCCAATCTGCTGTGGAGGTTCACTTCTTTCCCTTTCTCTTTCTTCCTTAAAATAAAAAAAATATTATTAGGCTTTGAGGGCTTAAAACTGTTGCTGCCTGCACATCTCTAAAAATAATATAAATCAGTGCCGAGGGACCACTTGTATTTTGGCTGCATGAGGAACTTTTAATAGCAAAAGAAAAAGAGGAAAACTCATCAGTGTGTAGATCTCAAAAACTAGAATGCTGTGTCTGCAGCCTTTCAGAAAGTTCAGAAACCCATTAAAAACTTTATTTTTTATTTTCTTTCCTTTGGCTTTTTCTCTTTGGTAAGTTATTCAGCCTTAACATGGCTCTCATTTACACTTTTAACCTGGTTTGTAATACATCAAACAGGATCATCTCAGTCTGACTGTTCCTCTAGAAACAAGTATGAGGCAATTTCAGGAAGAGAGAAGCGGGGGTTTAATTCTTCTTTGGCCTCTGATTTCGCACTTGTAGGTTACAATGTCAGCTATGGTAACACCAGCCAGCAATAGGGTTCGAGAGATAATCTGTGATACCAGCATGTAATGAGGAGTACCAGAAAGGCAAGTTGAGTGTAGAGAGGCAGAAGGAAGTCATCCAGCATCAGCAGGACATGAAGAGTTAAACAGAAGTCCATTTGTTTCACATTTGATCTCTTCAACTTCTTGCATCTAATCCATAGCTGATGTGGCCTTTGAAATTCACCTGGAAGAACTGAAAGGCTCTTACAGCCATCTTCTATAGAGACTCATTTGTAAACACACATTTAAAAATTTCATGCTGTTAATGATTCCCTTGATATGCTGCTTGCTGAGGCAGCAGCAGAGGATATTTAATGAATTTGAGCTACTGCTCTGTCCAACTCCATCCTCTTCCTCAGATGAAATATCAGCATTCAGGATCAGATCTGACCCATGATCTGGGTCTATTAGAGACAAATGTTGAGCCAAGTTCTCCCCTGTTGCCATACCAACTGAACCAGATGAATGAATATTCTTAACATGAACCCATCATCTAGCTGTTAAAGCACAGAAGATATTCTTCACACATAAACTTCAGATGGAGAAAGAGTGATAAAAGTTAAACAATCCTTGAAGGCCAGATAGCAAAAAACCAGAAGGATCAAGACCAATACTAAGGTTGTCCCAACTCCCTGCCCTGTCTCTTACCTACAGGACAGACTTACTGACTGGATTTAGAGATCAAAGCCACTCACAGAGCTTCTTAGGGCTATCTTAACTACACTTCTCTAATACATTTCTCTAATATCTTTCCTCCCGACTCCTTAAACATCCCCCTTTCATCCTTTCTCTTATTCAAATGCACAGACTGTAAATCTGTTTAAGTAACAGCATAATGACTGAAGGAATGGTTATGATGTCACTAAAATGAGCTATATATAATCAACCTAGTGTATTATTGGGAGCAGACAAGACAAGGAGATGGGAGAAAAGAGAAGGAGGAAAAGTGCTTGGAGTTAAATATCAGTGTTTATTATCTACCTGCTCAGAGATGCTACTTTAAAGGTAACTGGTTCCCTTGCAGTTCTTTTGCCCCTTCACCTTCTGTTGCTGATGTATTAGAAGTTTAATTTCCATAGCAGAAGTATTCCCGCACACTCCCTTTGGTTTCCGCTAGGCTGTCTGATCTGTTTCACTGACATAGCACAATGGAGATGCTGCTAAGAGACATTAAAGTCAGGAATTATCAGCTCAGTAGGGTAATATTATTTCAATCTCATCCTCAATAGATTGTCTGCATAGTGACATGCTGCCAAGGAGAAATGAATGAATGAACCTGAGGAGGTTCATTTCATGGTGAGCACAGGAAATGAAATAAACAAAGGGCATGTTGAGGGAGAACAGGGACATGAGATTTCAAAGGATTGTCTTCACCGTCCTGCTAGAAATTGACTTACTGGTGGCATAGGGTTAGATTTGTGTCTGGAGGGCACATGGCAGGAGTTTAAATTCCTCTTGGAAATTATCTACTCTGGTTATGCAGATGCATTAATGAGAGAAAAGTAATAGCACTCTTCCTGCTGTAAACTGTTACTTGAAAGATCTGAATTTGGTTCAAGGGAAAAAAAAACCCAGACACAACTCTCCAGGTACTTCAGAATTGTACCAAATAGCAAATCACCAATGTTTAAAGGTGGGATATTATTGAATGTCGTCAGTAGGTATGTGGGAGAAAAAAGTGGGTTTGTACCACAATCTTTCTTCATTCCTTAAACAATTAATGTAACCCATTTTTCCCTTTTTCCTTGTTTCACCATCTGTCCCTTGGGGTTAGACCCCAGTTCCTTCCGTGGTGAGACTGTGATATTTCTCAACATGTGCCAGACATTTCTGAATATTATAGAGGAATAGGTCCTAATGCACATAGGCAGGGTCTGATTGAACCATGGGATCAGACCCCCAGAGAGGGACAGTTGTTGGTGAGGCACAGGCTAATCAGCTCAGCTGAAGAGTGGTCATGATAATTTTGTTATCTCAGCCTGTTCACTGAAGAAATTATATAGTACTGCCATGGAGATCCCTAAGCAGCTCTGACTTAATCTAAAATTATAAATCTGGCTTCAAGGGGAAGGAACGCAGTCTGTGTCTCTCCTTCAACTTTTGAACTCAGCTGATTTTGGATAAATTAAGCAGTGGAAGTAAAAAGACTCAGATATATTCTGCTTTAATATGAATTTTGGAAACAGGTAAAATGGTGAGGAAAAGGCACTGCCACTGCTTCCACTGAAGAAAGAGCTAATTGATGTTGTCCTTTATTAGACATCAGAGAATCCAGTGACAAGCAAGCCATTAGCAAACAGTCCTCATGAATTTCACGAAGTCTGAAATAACTTGTTCCTATTTAGGAACTAGGTTAAAATATTGAGGAAACACCTTCCAGCTCTGTCTATCATTTAACTGAAGTATACTATTGAAAATTAACAGCCTTAACAATCAACGTTTTCCTAATGACCAGCACAGAAAACTGATTTTATGGGCCTCTAGGCAGCACCTCAAGACCAGCTTTGCATACTTGCTTGTGCATTGTGATGGGTTTAGGCTGATTCTCACTTCAAAGTATTTCCAACTTTGCCTCTGCCTGTCCCACACTTTGTGCCTCTCAGCACAATTCTCACAGCCCATTAGAGAGAGTTCATGAGAGAGTCCATGGTTCAGATTGCTGCATTCAGCCAAGATGGATGTGAGTCCCATTCCCCTTGTTTTCACAGTCCACTCTGTGCACCTGCTGTCCTCATTTGGAAACACTCATCTATCTGCACACCCTAGACTTGCTGCATCAACTGAAATCTGGAAACTGAAAACTGAAACATGTTCAAGATGTATCTAGTGGAACCTGCACCCAGAGAAATGCCAGTTGGGGCTTCATCCACTACAGACAGGGAATCAGCTAGGAAAGGACTCACTGATTAGGTTTTGTTGAGCTGCTCTACAAGCTTCAGACAAGAACACCTTAATCTTGTAACACATCCAAAACAAAGTAAACAAAACCAAAAAGTTTTCAACGCCACACGCACCTTTGCGTCAATATGGGTTCTGTTCAGAAAATTCAGTTTAATATTTTCATTTTGTCATAGCTGTACACCAGTACATATGTATAACATATCTCAGACTGCCCCTCAAGACCCGTGAGAAACTAGTAGCTATTTCACTTCCATTTTATGGTTGGAGATGAAGCAGAGACAGAAGTAAAGCTACTTGTGCTCTGTCACATGAGGATGATAGTCCTGAGTCACAAACACCTCAGGTTGCAAAGAGGACCAGGTAGATGTAAAATTTTCTTTTGTTCTACAGCAACTTTCTTCAACTGCTTTAAAATTTAATATGTTTAGACAAAAATATGAGCAGAAGATAGCTACAGGATCTATCAGAATTATTGATGGGACACCACAGTCCCATATGGGTGTTTATCCTCTTCCTGGTCATCTCTTTATCTATTTCTGCAGCAGCTCAGTTTTGCTTCTAAGAGCCACATGTTGCTGCAATGAAAGAGTTCTACTCAATTACAGATTTTTGAGGATTTAACATGCTTTTATTAAAGTAATGTAAAGATCTCTCATATTTACTGTCCACAAGGAGAAGGGTAGGGTAGGTAAATTCATCCACATGAGAGAAATTGAGTCTTGCCCAGTGCTCATTGCATTTGTCTAGATGATAGGAGAGCCTTTTACCTGCTTCATTTGCTGAAGAAGGATTTGAATCTTTGCCTTCAGTCTTCCAAAATGAGTTCCCCAATGATAGAACTGTCATGCCTCTACCCCCTTTCCTTACAAATGTTTTATTATTTATAAATGATAAAACTGTTATCTGTTAAAATGTTCCGACTGTAAGGACTGACAGGTTAAGGTACATAGGATGTTAAAGCCTCAGGCAAAAGTTTCTGTCTTGTCTGCTATCCAGGACTGAACCCAGGGATCTCATGTGAGTACCTTAACTGTCTGTGTGTTCAAGGTCTCCCTGACTGCTTTCCATTTATTCTGGAACGAATAAAAGCAAACTAGACATCAGATACCAAATATGAAAATCCCAGGGGATTTAAAATAACAAAACAATACCTGACTGATTTCAGACATTTTCTTCTCTGTGCTATTGGGGGCAGAGGGGGGCAAGGTGGGGGGGGGGTTGGGGGAGGGGGAGTAGAAGGAGAAGCTGGGATTTTTTTAATCAATACTATTGACAGAAAATTAAACCTGTTGCTGAATTCTGTAGTAAAAAATTTAAAATGCATGCACATATTTTGCCTTACAGAATGCACACTGGCTTTAATAATTTATCTCTCTAAAATTATTTTTATTCATATTAAACTCTTCAAAGTTTGAAGGGACTTCTTAAATCAAATGGTGTAAACTCTTTTAAGTTTCATAGATATTTTCCATACAGTTAAAGGACAGATTTCCGGGGTTTAAACCTCTCAGGTCTGTGGCGACATGCCAATGGGAGATATTTTTATGCTGCTAGAGCCAGTCTGAAATAAGAAGGACTACAATAAGGCTCTGTTACTGTGTTGATTTTTGTTGCCTGCTGCATTATTGATGCAGAAATTGAAAAGAGTAAGAAGCAGTGAGTTAAACAGGGACATATTGGTTGGTCCTGGTCTCTTGCAGCCTGTCCTTCTCTAGGACTTTCAGCATCAGCCACACACTTTCAAGGAGTTTTAGGTTTTAGAGACCTTTTCAAGGACACCCTACCACTGGATAATTAAAAAAAAAAAAACCAAAAACCCACCTCTATTCAGCACTTTTAGTAGACTTCTGGAGTCACAGTACTTCTACGAAGTCATTGGATAAATCAGATTATGTTTCATCTTGCAGACAAAGCAAATACATATTTTCATGCTGACAAAACCAGTTACAACTAGTGATCTGCTGGTGTCTGAAGTACCACCTCTTTTTCCAGAGTGAGAAATCTTCTTGGGCTTGAGAACCTCAGAGGAGAAAAAGATTGCAAATACCTTGACCTTGAACTCAGTTAGGTGAGATTAGGTCCAAATAACTGGCTTGGGAAAACTGAGGAACATTGCTCAGGACTGTATAGAAACATGGGAGATTCCCACGTTTCACAGGGCTGAAATAACTGAAATTCAGTTCATATTTGAAAGAAGAATATCAGAGAAAAAACAAGAAACACACAAAACCCAGAACCCCCTCAAAAGCTACTTCTCGAAAAAAACTTTGTTGGCAAGGTGAGTAGGACATTGGTAAGCTGAATGGGGGTGGTTTGAAGAAGAGTCTGCTACCCGTTGTTGATTGTCTGATGGAGCTGATGGGAACATCGGCTCAGCCTCTGCCCTCGTTGTGTTTATTAGCATTCACACTATTCACTGGCCACCCCCTTGCACCAAAGACATTTTCTGAGGTTGCTAATTTTCGTGAAAGCAAGTGGGGTCACTTTCCACCTTTTTTCCTCATCTCAACAAGGCTCATCCCCTAGAGAGCTGAGAAGAAAGGCACTTTCTTGTTGTCATCTGTGCAATTATCAGCTTTGAACACGATGGCAATTTGTTGTTGTTGATTTCCTTTGTTATGCAAATGTACCAGCTCATTCTCTAAGTGCTTTTTTTTCCCCCACACAGCATAAAAGGGAATATTACACATTTAATTTCATGTTATCATTTGTTTCCCTCTGAGATTTTCTCCAGCCATTTTTTGGTCTTCTTCAGGCTAGTGGGAGCTAAGCAGAGGTATTTTGAATTCTGACTTTGTCACTTCTATTTACTTTTTATCATAAAGGGCTATTGTCAATAGGTCTTATGTGGCACCTATAAAACCCATTTAGGAATTTAAATCTCCACTAAAACACAGAATTTATGCTTCCTTTTATGATTTATTAGTAGAAGCCTAAATTCTGCTTTTAATAGTCTACCCATTTATATTCAAAGCAATCAGCTTACATGCCGCACGAGCGTTTAAAGTTGTTAGTGAACAACTAAAGAGAATAAAAGCAGGAGGATGTAGACAGAGGCCTAAGCCAGGAAGTTCAGAATAGAATTCAAATTAGGACTTCTCCAGGGCTTTAAGATGATGTATCTCTCTGACACTTATTATGATTCAACTCATCTATGCATCCTGTATTTCACCCTTTGGGATGAAAAACAATATTTGAAATCAAGAAGCAGGAATATATGTTTTCTCTTTTTCTTTTCCTTTTTTTTTTTTTTTTTTTTTTTTTAATCACATAATCAAACCTCAGCTGGTTCACTCACAAATATAAATCACTCAAGAAGTTGAACACTTCTCTGACTCAATTGTTCAAAACTTACCAGTCCTGCACAGCCAAGGTGGTAAGTGGTCAAAACCAGATTTTTAAATGCTAACTGTTCTTATTCATTTTCAGACAAATTTGATGGTTGTAATATGTATTTTTTTTAATCAAAGTGAGTAATAATACTTGTCTGCAATAATGCTTAGAATAAATGAAAGAGACTGATGAGTACTTAGGTGTTTTCAAGGTTTTTGATTAATTGAATTTCTTTCCTCTGAATTTTGAGGAAGACTAAGTGGAACAGGACAAAGCTCTTACCTCTTCTGGCCAATTACTGGTAATTTGTACCTATCAATAACTGCAGATTCATATCTCTTGATTTACATATTTGGAAGGCTATTTGTTGGATGTAAGTTTAATTTGTCTTTCTTTTGATCTCACTGGAATAAATCTAAAAGTCTTCAGATAAATTAATGACTCTGGAGTATCGCTATAATAACAAAAATTATAATGTGTCTAAGACATGCATAAAATAACCCATACTTCTTAAGGGTTAAAGTATTAACCCAATTTTTTCCTACACCCTGACATCTCTTGCTCTCATGTTATCATCATTGCACGCAGAGGCAATCTCAGAAATCATACATCAAAAATGAGACTCAGAAGTTATCTATTTATGACAGAATATCTTTTGCTGATGAACTCTGTTGCAAATGATTTTATGCCTGGTGGGTTTTAAGGGATTTCTCACAGATCATTATTGAGGTTCCAAGGAATGAATATGAGAGAGGATGCATCAAAACGTGGCCAGTTTAAAAATATCTTCTACTATAAGTATTAGTACTGTCCATTGATGAGCATTGTAGTGTGCATAGCAAGTTTTATCTTCACTGTAGATTTAGCAACATGCTATGCTGGAGCTGAAATAGGTTCTTGATGCAACTGTGGTTCATCTAGTCAGCATACGTAACAGTCTGGTTTGCCTCCCAGCCTGAAGTATGAAAAGTAGAAGCATGTAGCAAGATTGTCCCATAAGTTCCTTTTCAACTCTCTGTATTTCAGGCTATTCCAAAAAATTATTCATAAACTGCATGTGAAATATCATGCACAATACCTTTTGCTATTTAATTGCACAATATTATTTGTGTTTAGTTATTAAGAGTGAGCATCAAGGTCTGTAATTAAACAAACATATTGTTTTATTTAAGACCTTTTATGCCTTTGTTTAAGGTGAATTTAGTTTTGCTCCTTTTTTGTTTGTTTGTTTGTTGTTTTTTTTGTTTGTTTGTTTGTTTGTTTTTGTTTTGTTTTGTTTTGTTGGTGTGGTTTTTTTTTTTTTTTTTTTTTCTTTTTCTATCTTCTCAGGAAGAAATGTAGAAGTCAGCATTTTACATATGCATTTTCATACAGAACATCTAGTGAATGCGGATCATAAGAGGCTTTCAGGTATTCTCCTTCCTTAGGTGTGGTGATGGTGTATGTACTAGGTGAATGAGGTTTACATTAAATTCTTAAGGGCAGCCCATAATTAACTTTCCTCTTAAAGAAAAGTAATGAATCTACCTGCATTTTGGCTAGCACAAGCCCAGAGCATTTCTTTAATGGATCCTAACTTACTGTCTCCATTGCTCTGCAGATCCCAGCCAGGCTCTTTTCCACACTGCAACAGAATGAGTGTGTGGTTCACTTCTTCCAGGACTCACAATGCCTTAGATGTGAGGCCTTGTTTCTCACTCCCAGTCATGTGCTGAGTACCAAAAATAGGTCATAACTTCTATCCTCTTTTTAGAAAGAAGACATTTCTCACAATATAATCAGGACTTCCCTGGTCCTCTGCTTTGGAATCTCAGCTTTGGATCTATATGCTCACTCTTCAAATTATGAGTGCTATGATAAAATATCTTCACAAAGGACAAACTATTTCCATAGCATCAGTTACTATCATTTAGACTACAGTGCCCTTGCTGACTAGATTTATAAAAATGACATCTACATCCTAAACTCTTGGAGTAGAAGAAGCAGCTGCCTCTGTGAAGAGCCATTTTTTTTCCTCTTATATTATGCTCATAGTGATAAACAAAGCCTCTTTTGAAATATTCATGCTACTGACCCACCTGGGGTATAAAAATATCGAGAAGGTAAATAATGAGCTAAAGTTTCACAAAATATATCCCTGGGCAGAATGGATCACATTAACTTCTTCCAAAGTCCCAGAAAAATAAGTCCCTTAGACTTACTCTTGTCTTGGGTAACGATGTGTTTGTGGGAACAGGTGACTTCACCCAGTGTCACAGGAGATTACAGATCTTTGAAGTTAGAATATTTTAGGGGCATATAACCATGAAACATTTTCTATATAGACCACAGTTCGTCCTTGCTAAGCATGTGTTTTAGCATGGTGCTGAGCTTGGCCTGGTATTCCCTAATTTTCATTATATCTACTGAGCTTGGAGTAAAATCTTGATCAGCCATTGCTTACATGTTGGTTTTTTTTTTCAAAACTGATATGGGTAGGGCCTGCTTAGAACAGGCCATGGACAACACATCTGTTATCAAACCAGTACACAGACATAAGAAACATAAGAAATGACCAATTTTTCATCAATTCCATCTGCAAATTATTCCTTTTGTAGTACTATAGCTCATCCTGTTGGTCTCCATTTTACAAACATACTGTCTGTGAATAACTAGTCCCTTTATAAATCATCCAATGATGTCCTTCCATGCAATCTCCTGTGGTAACAAATTCCAGAGGTTCACCACTTCCTGTATAAAGAGGCTTTTCATTTTGTCAGTGTTAAACAAACCCAACACTACTATCTTTACATTTCCACATTCACCCAGTGCTTTCACCTTTGTAATTCTTTATGGTATCACGCCTAAGCTTCCTGAATTGTCTCAGTCTTTCAATTTCCCTTCAAGAGGCAGCCACCCCATCACCCTGATCATAACACCTGCCCTTCATTTCACCTTCTTCAACTTCAGTACGTATATCTTGGGGTGTGTAGGGCAGAAAAGTGCACATATATGCTAAAGATGTGGGTGCACAACAACTCTTAGATACAAAATATGTGCCCTATCTTACTATCCACACTTCATGATGGTGCCCAGAACCAAGATTTCCTGTTCAGCTTTATGAACCCTCACTGATTATTTAGGTTTGGGACTTTTTTTTCTTACTTGAATTAGTTTAGGTTTATCTGCATCGGAGTTCATTTGTCAGTCATTTGTAAACTTTTATGAGATCTGTCTGCAGCTCCTTGTCAACAGAAAGCTGGCTATCATATCTGCAGAGTTGGATATTCCTCTGCTTATGCCAGGTCATGAGCAAAGATGTTGAATAAAATTGCTTCCAGGACCAATCCCTACTGACTTGTCTCTTTAAAGTCTCTTTAATATACTTTTCATTTCATGCATGCATTTACAGTCCCCCTGCTAGAACTTCAGCAGATTATTGAGGTGTGTTTTCCCTTTGCAGAAGCCATGCTGCCCAACAGAAAATATAATTCATGTACTGTATGATTTTATTGTTTATTATAGACTCTGTCATCTTTCAAGCCATGGAAGTCAGACTCACCAGTCTGTAGTTCCCAAGATTTTCCCTAGAGTCCTATACACTCTGAGTGAGGTCAGTCTTTGATTAGAAGTTATAGCCTGTCAGTATTGGTTTTGATAGCTAGGTTAGGAATCTCCTCCATGGACTTTCTTGCACAGTTAGCCCCTGAAACCGAGCAAGAAAAATGGACTTCTGTTTGAAAAAAAATGACATTTTACTCTTCCCCAGTATTTTTTTTTTTGAATCAGTGAAATTAAAAGCTAACACTGATTTTATCATTAAAATGTTTTTTACTCTATCATTAAAATAGAGTAAAACCAGTGTAGCTTCATGCCATCCAAAAGATAGGGGGAGGGACACAACAGAAAATGTACAAAAAGTCCTTTTCTCACTATAGTAGAACATCATGTAAGAATTTGCTCATGGGTTTTTGTGGTTTTTTGTTTTGTTTTGTAGGATAAGTATGTTATTCCTTATTCTGTTTCTGCTTTAGAAATAGCATATCTAGGATTTTCAGACTCCTAACACAAATACCATCTATATTATAAGAAGATGTGAAATATGAAGGAGTCTTTTGAACTGATTACTACTACAGGGATAAAGATCTGGGAGAGTCCAGCAAGACAGATATGTACCAGTTCTTTGCTAGGGGCTCATTTTGCTGATTCAAATATCTCTGTAGTCAGGGTTGTTTGAACAGAATCAAATTTGCTTGTAATGAGCCATATAGTGATTCTTTTGTCTTTTTTTCCTCCTTTTTTTTCCTCTTTTTCTCTTGTCTTCACATTAATTTCTGCAAAATAGCATATCTGATTTTATAACACACTAAGCAACTGTTTATCAATTACACCAAATTTTACTGCTCCTTAGTTGACTTTTAAAGACATGGCAACTCCAACATTATCAAAGGTTCTCCTCACAATAAGGTCTACAGTAATTCTTCACCAGCTTCATAAAAGTTTCAGTACCAAATTACCCCATGAATACTTGAGTAAGTAATACTTTCTACCAAATTCTTGGAGTTGTTTCTAGAACATTATAGATCCATGGCAATGAAATCTAAATTGCCCACAATGGTAAACTGATAACTGCTGCATATATCTACATTCTTTTTTTTATAAGTTTTTTCTTCATAACTCATCTTTTTTAATGTATGATTTTGAAAGTGTTCTACAACTAGTAAGAAATGGTGCATATATCTTTGGACTTGAATGCCAGTAAAGGCATATAGGAGGTTTAAGAAGGGTAATGATGAAATAGGAACTACTTTATTTATCAACTATTAAAAAAAAGTTATATTTGTTCTTTCTTTTTGTTTTCCTGAAACCTTTCTCCTTTCTAAGGCAGCTGTTCAGGGTCTCTTATTTTTGTAGACACTCTCTATCCATCTGTCACTCAGTGTGTGTCTTTTCCAGACAGCACATCCAGTTTCTAAATCTCTCTCTGTCCTGCCCTCAACCCACTGCCATGACATTTCCATATGTATGAGGGACACAACTTCATTCCTATAGTTCTCTCTTTCTTGTGCATTTTGAGAATCTGGACTGGGAACTTTATTCCTTGGTGAGGGACTTCAAGCACCGTGAGATGTTTATATATGAGCCAAGACTCTTACACTCAAATACTTGAGAAATGTGTATGTGAAGAAAGATGGGAGAAAAATCCAGTATGGTCACAGACCAGAAAGAAAATGTCATCATATAGGAAAATATCTCCACATGTCTTTTATTCATGTTGAGGTCAGTAGAGATAATGGATATTTTATATCTAAGTTTCTGTGAGATTCATGTCCAAGTTCCACCTGAAGCAGGTGGACAATCCACATGGAACAGATTGTACGTAACATCACATGTTATGTACATTGTTATGTGTTTCATCACATAATAATGACCATCAATGACAATAGTCACAGATGACTTTC
Organism: Zosterops lateralis; assembly: GCF_965231275.1. Classification (NCBI taxonomy): domain Eukaryota; kingdom Metazoa; phylum Chordata; class Aves; order Passeriformes; family Zosteropidae; genus Zosterops; species Zosterops lateralis. The sequence continues at coordinate 23,500,181 of NC_139800.1, read as the reverse complement.
TTCTCTCTCCATTAGGTATCTCTATCCTGAGTAAAGCGAGTTCTCTCCTCAAAGGCAAAATGTGAGATATGTTACTTATAGACAGAACTGTCTTTCACCTTTGAATTTCCTGTTTAAGCTGGAAGGAAACATTGCCAGCATCCCCAGCAACTTATGCTAGTAATTTTTCAGAGCCACCCCCTTTCAAACATTACACTTTCTTTCTGCTTTTCCTAATATTAAAATTCTTCCATATGACAAAGCAAAGGGGTAAAAGAACAAGGCTTTCTGATTATCTTCAGCAGTATGACGACCTATTCGTTGACATTGAGGATCAAGGCAATATGCTCTGGGCTGCAGAATCTTCCCAAACACCAACAGCCATTCATCATCTGTCCTGTAGCAGAAGCACTGGCATGAATCTCCACAGCTGGCTGAACGTGGTAGTGTACTCAGTTCTGCTGGGTCTTAAATTGCTTTTCAACATGTCTTTGTGAATCATGGGAAACTGAGAATCAAAAGTTTCTGTTGAAAACACCAAGGTGAAGAAACCACATAATTTTTGTTTCTTTATTGGAGGACTAAATTCAGCAGAGACACAAGTACTATAAATTACAGCCTGAGACATGTTTGGAAAGAGTTTACCTTACCTTCCTCATGTCCTCTTCCTTTTCTGGGACTAAAAGGGCCTTGGTAACCAACATCAGTACCTGTGCTGCTGTAGACGGAAATTAAAATCCTATGAAGCTGCCACAATAAAAGACATTTGTCAGTGAAAATACAGTATAAGAATACAGGTTTTTGCTGTTCCTGGACACATAGTCCACTCAGCTGTCACAGGAGTAACCAATGCAACAAAGAGAAATTCATCTCCCTCAGCATAAGCTGAATAATGAGAGAGCAGATTCCTGTGAATTCTTTATATTAAGAGTTAGGTATGACCTGTCAGAGCTCAGAGCGTGCTTTCAGTGCAGCTTCATTCACATGGCTTTTCAGTGCTAAGACACTTCCTAGAATATGACAGGAACTTCCACCGTCACAGCCCACCTTCAGACATTTCCTGTGGATGTCTGTCAACTCCCTCTATGGCCATGCAGGCTTTACTTAAGACCGTTGCATTGATGACAGTGCTGATGACCTTTTTTTTTGACCTTTCTTAAGTTATTCACGCCCTCCTTTCAGAGTTCCTTTTTCCTCCTTTTCTGTAGTGGTTGCTCTTTGAGTTTAATTATATTAATATTGTGCAGTGCATTGATTGCCTAGAGATGGGTTCTTTAGAGAACAGTACAAGAAAAAGAGTTTGCAAAAAAACTTTTGCTGTAGAAATAGATACAAAATTCCAAACTTTGCCCAAAATTGTCAATGTGACAATTTTCACTTCCCCTATATCTCAGGAAGATGAGCAGCTGGTGGCTGGAGGAACTGTGATCTTTGTGCACATTTTGTCTACCAAATACATAATTGAGGCAGTCCTTACAGCAGAAAAGCCAGTGTGGTTTAAAAGCACTGCAATGAGGGAAGTGATCAGGAAGTGACAATAGTGGACTTTTCTTAAGCTCCTGTCTGACTTGTCAAAATGCAAGAGAAGGAACAAGATGCAATTACGTCTGAGCCTTAATTAATTTAAAATGAGAAGATAGTAACACTTCCAAGCAATTGCAATTGCTTGAGTTTTTACCACAGGGATGGAGACCCATTTAGGGTGAATTTTCTGAGGAGATTTTCAGCATTTTAAAATCCTTATCAAGCTGAAAGTAATATGAAAGCAGTGAATTCCTTTAGTGTTTGTATTCAAAGTAATGACAAGAGGCAAAAAATCCCAAATAACCAAAAAAACTGTAGTTTAGGGCAAGAGGACAAGCTGTGAAGTCATCACCAGTAAAGGGGTCACTAGTAATATGAAACTGCTTGTTGTGAGTGTGAAGCAAAGACTTCAATGGATTGTCTTTAATCTAAGACTTTTTCTTCTTTTTTTATCCAACTTTTGATCTCCCTGCTCTACTCCCCTACTTACTGCTTGATATTTCTTGTAGGAAACCACTTCCCTGGTTGCAGTAATGTCATACTAGCACAGCAGAGAAAAAAAGGATGAGAGGACAGGAAGAGTAAAGGCAGACAGTTTCTACCCCCCTTCTTTTCTCACCTCAATATTCCTAGAAGTATTTGTTTGGGTCCAGCAATAATTATGCTAGGGCTTGGGTAACACAGCTTCTGAGAAGTCAAAAGAATGTCACCTTTTTGCAGACTAAAACTACAGTGATACTGCACAATACATGTAGGTTTTTTAGGAGTTCAGGTCTTCTCTTCAGCTATTAACTTTTCATAGGAAATGCAGAAGTATACAGAAAGCATCTCCAGGTGGGGTTTTTTTTACAGAAAACAGGGAATCTCAGGCTTCTCTGACTCCTGTGCAAAGAAAACAGTGTATGATAAAAGTATAAAAATGAACAACTTGGATTGGGGTACAAGGGACGGGGAGTGGAACGAAACCTTCTGGTAATTTGAGGAAACATTGCAAGTCTTTATATAATAAAGTTCCCATTTACTTCATTGACTACACCAGGTGTCTTCCAACATTAGAATTTTAGATATTCAGAGCAGACCAGACACTTTCAAGGCTTAAAAGGATCTTCTTCATGTAGCAAAAAACTGTATGACAACTTAAAGCATTCTCATTCACCCTGAGAGTGCCACAATGTTTCCTGACAGCTGACAAACTAAAAAGGACGAGGCTGTCAAATGCAAAGAATGGGTCCCCTCCTTTTGGCTTCTGTCCCTCTGGTCTATTCAATTAGGATTGATCAAGTTGTGTCAAAGGTCCCTCCTCTGTTTCAGTGGCCACCAAGAGCTTTCATGATGACTAATGATAGACTATCCTTAAAAAGAAAAGGAGAAGAAATAGAAAGGATAATATAAGCTTTTTTTTTTTTTTTTTTTTTCTTTCTCTCTTCTATCCTTATGTTCCAATTAGGCATATTACCTTTATGGTGCACTAAATGAATTTGTTATAATTGTCATTGTTCAATAATACACCAGGCCCTTCTGCCTTCCAACATTTGCTCTCAAGCAGAAACCACCACTTACTCAAACAATGCAAGATTTAATCCTATATGGTGAAAGACAAGGTGGAAGATAAATGTTTTTCTTCTCTGATAGATATCCAAAATATTAAAATTCAGAAATTAATAGCAAAGGGAAACTGGGTAACACTGCTGATAAGAAACTTATATATATTTTTGGGTATCTTGCATAAGTTTAAGTAATTATGCTGAACTGTTCCATCTCTGGTACTAGAATTGAGGAAATGACCCAAAAATCCTCTGACAATTCCCATACCTGTTCATATTTCTCTTAAACTTTTTTTTTTTTTTTTTTTGGACTCTTTGCCTGTTTAAAACTAACATTCAAATACCATTTACACTTGAAGGTATATGTCATACTTTTCCTTGGGAGCATATGCCAAGTTGTTGGTCCATGGCAGCCATTTCAAGATTTTTTTGTCTGTCAATTGTAAAATTGGGTGTGATTAGTAACAGATATTTCCCAAGTCTTAAATTAGACCAGCACCAGAAAGACATAATGATCTAAGCCAAACAGTTTAGATGAAGGTGATGGAATGACACCATGAACAGAATATAAATTAATGATTGTAATTCTTATTATTGCAATAGCAATATAAAACCTTCATCTATCTTGTTATCCTAGAAACTAGACAAGGACTGCCAAAGGTTTCCATCAAACATCAGTTATATACAGGATATAGGCCTATATCTAGTTAAAAATCCTTTATTAATTTCTAAGAGTTAATTTTCTCTTAAAGCTAAAATATATAAAAGAAAGGGATGGAGAGAGATCCTAAGAGATTTGAAAAGCAAATAATGCCTGAGAACCTAAATCTGTTAGAGTAACACAGGTCTAAGGATTTTCCTTTCAAGTTCACACAGAACTTCCTGATCTTCACAATCCTATTCATTCCTAGTATAAAATCTTTGGAAATTCTACTTTGTCTTAAGAACAAATTATTTGCCTTGGCATCTGAACGAGCTCCAATCACAACATGCCAGAAGTTGATCATGGCTGAATATCACTGCTCTAAAGATGCCTGATCCAGTGTTTCCCACATAGAATTGTTCCTTCAGACTGAACGTACCAGTGAATTTCCTAGTGTGGTCATGTTAAAACATTAGTGACAAAATTGTTGTGAAATTCAATTTTTTCTTTTCACAGAGGGTTATGGCATCTACTGTTGCTTGAGTTTTTCCTACTCTGACCTAAAATAAGAATCACTCATTTATTGCCAGAAAGTTTTATCAGATTTACCAACCTTATTGTAATACTTAATAGTTTTCCAAAAGGACTGAAACTGGGGGACTTCTCCTTCCAGTAAAACTCAGTGGCCACCCACTTTCTCTCTTTCCTTGAAGCCATTGAAAATATTCCCTTGATTAAAAAAAAAATCCTGTCAAAAACACAAATGAAATTTAAGTATTGAGGTTGTGTGGTATTCTGATTATGTAATAACACAACATTTACACACTACATTTATCCTGAGCCTTTGTACTGAGGGATCCTAAACCACAATACAAATGCTGTAACATTAGCACTCAGTTGAAGTGTCAACTATTATAATTGTTCAGCCCATCAGGAAGTGAGGCAGACATAGACTGAATTAATCCAGGTTCACAGAGAGTCATGAAGGGTCCTCACAATTTTGATAATCAAAGGCTACATGGATCACATGCCGAGAGACCTGGAAAGGTTAGGGGAAGTGACAACTGCCTAATTACTTAGGCAGATCATCACTTTAATCACTTATTGTATGTTTTACTGAACCCCAGAAGTCATAAGAACCAACATTGGTAAGGAGATGCCATAACTGTAGGTACCAAAGACCAAAGTTTCACAGAGCTTGCTCTCTAAATCACTTGCTACTGATTCTGAAATGCAGCTCACTGACATTAAAATGAAATCACAAATTCCAAGCTAATAAGATTTTCTGCCATTATTAACATTAACTCCTCATGGAAACAGAACTGCCAGCCCCACCAGCAGGAGCTGAGGAGGTGGTGTTGCAAGACAAGCAGGTTTTGGGAGCAGCAAAAAGTCATGGAGCAAGAGAAAAGAGGAGGAGAAGATAGTGTCAGGGAGGGCCATCTTAAAAAGAAAAAAGTGGGGAACAACATGTCCAAATGCACAGATGAGGAGTGGGAGGGGAAGCAAAGACAGAGGGGAAGGAGTTGAGCCCAACTACATGATCACAAACAATATTTTTGCCACTGAAGAAGGCACCACTATCCTGGTGAGACACAGCAGAGAGCCATCCAGCCATACTATTATCACACAGCAGTAAAAAGTCTGAGCTGAAGGCACGTGTACAACCCTGTGATGGCAACTCGATACATAATGCACTGACTTCTTGGCTCATGACCTTGTGGACAGCCCTCAGAAGAAAGAAAATATGCAGTAATAAAAGACTCTTCAATCTAAGGGAACAAGCATTTAAAGGAAAAAAAAAAAAAAAGACTGGAAGTTGAAAATAGATAAATGGATTTTTTTCTTTTTTAAGCAGTGAGTATAATTACCTATTAAAAACAAGTATTTTATAGTACTCTCTTCAAAAAGATTAGAGAGATCTTTCAGGAGACAAAATTCAACTTAAAAAGTCATTGCACTTAATAAACCGCTAATAAGGAAAATCAGTGGCCAGTTATATGTAGAGGGTCAGACAAAAACAGTGATGGAGGACTGCTGGCATTGGTGTTATTCCTGGCATTGATGGAGGCCTGGAATAAAACCAGCTGGTCTGTGCTGCCATTTTTTAAGCAAATTTGGCAAGAGGCAGCTGAAAAATTTTCAGTTGCAGTTGAGGGATCTCAGGTCTTCAGAAGCAAATGCATTTCCGAATTAACAATTTACTCTCTGGAAACACAACTACACTGTTCTGGTCAGGGTCCTTTTGGAAGGGCATGGGAAGAGATCAGGTTTATCAAGAGACCAACATTTGTAAAACATATGTCCACACAAATTGGCAATTATAGCAGACACATTCTGTCTGGAGGTTTAAGTTACACTTATGTCTCTCTTACATGGTTGTCTAGAAAGATTGATTTCTAGCTACAGCCAGTATTGTGGACTAACTCTAGGGTTCACTTTGCCTAAATAAATAAGTAAATAAATAAATAAACACTGCTTGTTACCTCTTGTGGCATCTAGACTTGTTGGCTAGGCTTAGTTTTCCATTTCTGTATGTCACAGACCTGCATTCTGAAAAATGTCAAATGCCCCTAAAATATGCATCACAAAACTGTAGATATGTTAAGATCTCTAATCTTTACTGGTGAGAATCAACTTTCCATTGCACACAGAGAAACCAATTCCCATCCAGAAATTAGACTGTATGGTGGAAAGGCTCCAAGTCACTGCTGTTTAATGGCAAATTGGCTTGGGGTATCAGCAGTACTAGTTCTAAAATCATTAAGTGAGCTGCCACCAATACATCTTTCACAGTCAAACTGCAGATAAATGGATGGTGAGATTGTCAAAGATGGAATTCAAAGCTACTGAACAGTTTTATCCTCATCCTTTGATTTTTTAAAAAATAATATTATTTAATATTATTTTTTTCAAGTGTGATGTATTTTTTTCCGAGTGGAAAATAAAGGACTGTGATAGGAGAAGACAAAGAATAATTTTCCTCTCTAAAACAATCAACTTCTTTCCCTGCTTCTCTTTCCCCAAGACCAAAATCCGTTAGTAGCTGGCTTTGATAGGAATCGGTAAGATTTGTAAAACCTTCTGAGATGAGGAGAAAAGAGATTTGAAAGAAAGAAAAATCATGCATGTTTTTGTTGAGGGGAGAGCAGCATGGTAGAGATATTTGTGGCTCTCACAACATTGATTCTGAGACAAAGGTACTCCTCAGAATTCCTGGGTTACAAATGAACACATCTTCCCCCATCCTCGTGCCCTATTAATCAAAATAAGCTCTCTCCTTGAATCACAGCTTTGAATCTGTTGCAGGTCAGTAAAAAACATTGACTGAGAGTTGGGAAAAAATCCTCTCCAGGGAGGTGTGGCATGCAGTCGCCTCTCCTCAGCTGCTGTGGATCACAGTCCAAGTGAGAAAGATGAGCAGAATTTTGAATAGGTGGCACATGAATTGATGAGTCCCCATATCTCTGATGGCATGGTTTGATGACAATGGCTGTTAGAGACTTTTCATGCAAGTTGTGAAATCATATAAAATGTGTCTCCTGCCTGGAAGAGGTTGTTCCCTAAAATATACACAGCAGATTGAAAGGGTAAGAGTCAGGGAAAGCATTGCTGTAGGTGCCTGTCCTATCTTCCTATGGAACTAAGCTAGGTTTTCTGCTTCCTGAAGAGGCAAGGAAAGATATATAAAAACAATTACCTGTATTTCTAGGATATAATAAACTTTAGGATGGAATAAATGTTCTTCAATGGAAGTACCGATCACTATTTATTGATTAGAATGTTGCCTTATATGCCTAGCTTAACGGTTTGGCTTAAAATCTGAATACCTTAGCTGAGACACTCTTCCCTGTCTTCTCTGAATCTTTTAAGCCAGGAAACTGGCCTGTTCAGCTTGTTTAATACCTGTGAGGTTCATAGGAAGATAGTCATTGGTGATTTTATAGAAAAAATAGCTGAACCTTCAGCATTTTGTCACTCAATGAGAGTATTTCATGGCCAAACATATGGGTGAAACTGTGCTATGCATGAGTCACAGGCATGGAAGATAAATATCTGAGACTGTCAACAGAGTGGTCATTTCATGTCCTTACAGATATTAACTCCCACCATAGTTAAAGTCATTGCCTATATAGAAACACTGTTTATTGGCAGGAAGCACATGGAAAATTGGAGCCATTTTACGGACTCCTGACATATGTAGGGACCATCAAGAATAGCACAGTTATAATAGATGATGCTTCTCCAGCACAAGACATTTTTTATACTATGCACTGCATATCATAGGTTCTCAGCATCACCCAGAAATCTTTGATGGTGATTTGTGGCTTGTTTGAAAGGTTTTCTTATTTACTGCAGCAAAAAGTTTTTTCAGTCTTCCCTAAACTCCAGTATATTTCTGACCCAAACTGTTCCAAAGAGGTATCCAGATTCTCAGGAATATTATGTTAAACTGTTAGAAGGCCTTTTGCATAATCTTTTGTTATAAGCCTTTGGGTATTTAATATTTACTCCACATGGATTTATTCTGTTTTATTTTATTGTTAATGGTTAGAAACAATGATATTAAGGTCTTTTCCAGCCTAAATGATTCTATGATTGTATTTTAATACTGCCCTTATGATTAATTGCAAAAGGACATTATTAAAGTGCAGATTCACGCCTTTCTTCCTAAGTCAACTCTACCAATGCCAGGGAAACAAGTGATTCTTCTTTTGCAAGAAGATAAAATTATGATGAATGTAATATAAGGAATAATTGAATTAGTGTCATAACAGAATCATAGACTTCAATTAGAAAAAAAATATTTCAATTGTGATAAAGTTCTGGCCATAAATTTCAGAAATCATACATTTTCGTAGCCTTATATTTCTTTGTTCAGGAAATATCTGTCACTGAGAACCTGAGGATGACTGTAGAAATGAAAGGTTTCTCTTCATAGAAGAGCAAAAGGAGAGGGAAAAAAAAATACCTGCCCTGTAAATGAGATACCATTTTCAGGAATCAAGTTAAAAGGTAAAAGACACTTCACTCCCAAGGTGACTGTTAAGTCAAGCTGTTTTGTTTAACATGACAAAGAGCAAAATGTGATTCTATAGGTCTGTCTTACCTGTAAAATATTTTCTCCCATTATTCAGAAAGGAGGAAGAGGACAGAGATTAACAAAATTTGAAGGGACCAGATAGCAACATCTGAACTTGTTTAGACCATTGCTAAAAATGGAATAAAGTGATGGCTATGGATTTGTGCTGAAGACTGTCAGTATCAGGCAGCACACTTTTGAACAAGGTCCTCATCATTATATAGTTTTATCTGAGAAGCAGAAAGGGGAATGAGCTTGTTTCATGGCAACATGGTGTTCTACATATAAGTCAAAATCCCAAAGAGTTTGGTAAAGAGTGAACTAAGCTGCAGAGAACAAGTATGATGACCAATGAAATCTTAAAAAAATTTTCCCAGGTCTGTGTGTACACATGCATGTGCACTGTGAGACCAGATGGTCCCAGTGGTTAATTACAGTGTTAGCTGTTTGTGGAAATATAATTGTAGTGAAAGATGGCTGACTTGAGAGAGAAGAAAAAAAGGAAAAGAACAAAGACATTTCCATACTGTTTATATTTCATTTTCTTGCACATACTAAAGTACATTTACAAACAGGAGAACAGCTAAAGTGTCTTCAGGGAGCAGCCAAGTCCATAGTTATTGGGATGGGCTCAAGTACTTCTCGAAATTACTTTAAAAATTGTTCCCTTTGTCTTCTATATTCCTTTCTCAATTTCTTTCACAAAAAAAACCAAAACAAACAAACAAGCAAACAAAAAAAAAACCTCAACAAAATAAAAGTATGTATTTGTGATGTTTCAGTTCTGTTTCATCACAATAGTAATTATTTATATAGCAATTAATTTATATAGCACTGTCACTTTCAGCTGCAGACATCAAACAGATGCTTTGGGTAGACAGAAGATCAGGCAGGACGGTACCCCCTTTTTATCCTGGCATTGTCACCATACAAACACAACATACAGCCCTGGCATTCCTAGGAATAAGTGTCGCTAGTGCCTCTTATTAGTGTTTATTATCATAACTGCTCATTGTATTGCCCATTATGTTAATGAATTAGAACAACAGACCTAAATGTTTGTTATTGTATAAAGCTCATTAGTCTCTGAGAGGAACTCAATGCAACATGAAGGTTGAGGAGCAGGGTTGCAGGAATATTACCAATTAAGTCCTATATGAACACACAATTAGGTAGGATGACATGCTTGATTTACGCTGCTTTATGGCTAAGCTGGATAAACAGTGTATCACTGACGACGAGAAACCTTCTCCCCCTTTGCTCATCCCCACCCTGCTGGAACCTATTCTAATGCTTCCAGTGGGAGCTCAGCACACAAGAACGGCTGGGCAAGGTTATTGGTTCCATCCTGAAGCACATTTAACTCTCTCTGCTGAGCTAAAAGGATGGGGGCAGAGTGTGTTCATGTTCTGGTACTTGTTAGTTTAGCTGCTCACCCCTTTCTCACTAATGTTTGGTCTTCATGGGGTGTTTTCCCTCAGTACCTCAAGCCTGCAGTGACTGTCAGTTTATAAATGGCTTTATCCCACATCATACTTCTTCAAATAGAGCACTGGATTTAATTTAGATTTTTCCATCAGCCCTTGCCTTCCTTGAGAACACACACAAGTATCTATTATGCAGTACATAATGCAGCATACACCATTGACCATCACATACACATACATTGTACATCAACATGCAACATCAGGTGTGATTCTTGAGAAGCATCACTCTTCCTTAACTTTCTCTTCCCTAAGTATGTATTTGTGTCATTATACACATTTATCACAACTGAGGGGAGATGCAGTTGAAAGGCACCTTCAGAAGTTGTCACCTCCAGCTTCTCAGCCATAAATTGTTACCTCCCAACTGAGACTTGGTAACTGATCATATGAGCACTCCTAATTGTTTCAGAGCAAGGTGAAATTTCAATAATGAATTAAACTATGGAATCAGCAACCATTAAATAGCGACATGTTGATTTTTTTTTTCCCAGTGTAACTCATTTTATTTCCAAAATTAGAGGTTACATGTACAGGTAGAAACCCAACAAGAGCCAGGAGACTGCTAGTGAAAGACACAGGCAGCTGATCAGCAGTATCTTGTTCTGTATGAGGCACCTGTCTCTCACAAATGTGTCTTTCAAAAACTCACATCTCCCCAGTCTTCTGGCTTATTCTGTGCTGTCTTTGGCATCTGCACAATCAGTTGTTGACCTCTGTTTTCAATGACACCGGCTTGGCACTGAAATCAAGCCATAGACACAGTGAGGTACAACTGAGAGACATTTTATGATGCTGTGTCTTACTGCCTGAAATGCACAGACAGTCTAAATTGTGGAGATGTACAAAGGGCTTGAGTTTGCCTCACTTTTTCTAACTGTTCTAAGCAAATATCGTGTGGCTACATACTAGGACATTTGTTGTGTCAGCACCTAGTGACTCAGAAATCAAGCTTATTCTTGGTGTTATATTAATCAGAACAATATAAATGTGCTATAAGTCACCTTTGGTAAGAGAGTAGGAGAACTACACACATTTTACCCCTTACTGTTTCTCTGTGTGCGATACTAGCGCACCATTTACTATTTCAGCTGTGTGGCAGTTTTGCATCCTATCTCTTTGTTAATACTGGGATATAAGAGTCAAAGTCCTCTCCTATTCTAAATTGTTGATAAATATTGCATCCCTCTCATAGCCATTTTCCCATATTAAGCATGAAAAAATGTGAAACTTTCACCATTGCATTGCTTTAGAGTTTAAAGTCTTGAAATTCTGATGAAAAAATACTTAATAACAAAAAACTTGGACTCATCAATAGGAAAATGAGTCTGTTTTAGAAACTAATGTAACAATCAGTTTGGAATGTAAGTGAAGGCTTAAAAAAGAACATGAGAGACACAAAACGTCAGTTTTGAATGGAAAGGAGAAGCAGCTGTTAAGGGGAAATGGGGAATATCAGAAGCATGATTCATTGGGCACATACACCCAAACAAACGAACAAATCCCCACAAAAACTAAGAACAGCCCCTAAAGGGAGAAGACAGGACCTGCAGTTACAGGAAGAGTTGAAAGGAAACAGTGACAGGTGGCTCTGATGCATTCAGAAAGTCTCTTTCGGGATCTTTCATGGTTCTAGCCTGGAGGCAGAGGAAAAGGACCTGACAGGAGGCAGCTGTACAGCTGTAGAGCCTTCATTTGACACCAAGAAGATTTCTGTAAGAGTTTCTAAAGAAGATTTTGCTGCTGTCCAGCTTTTTCTTTCCTAAATATCCTACCCGAGCGAGTACGTTTTTGATGAGTGGTTTGAGATCATTAGTTTTGGATACTGGTGTTTGAAACAGGTTGCACTTCTCTAGATAGACACATCCAGGTTATCTCAGCCCCATCCGGAAGGACCTACCTTTAACACTGTGATTATCTAGCTGTCTTCTCTCCCACAGTCCTGAGCTTTGGCAAGAGTGCAAAGTGATGTGCATTGTCAGGAGGAGAGGCAACTCTAGAGCTCTCCATTAGAACCTTCCTGCCCACTTGACTCCAGTCAGGCTGCCTCAATGCTCCCGTAGACTCTGCTAGTCACTTTAATCTGGATTCAAACGCATAATTCTTGATTGCAAGTTTCCTAACAAGTGTGAAATATTCCAAGGTCCCTTGCACTTCCCTCCTTTTTACAAAGGAGCTTTCTTATGCAAGAAGGCAGAAATAGAAACACTGTTCTCCAGTACTTCATAAAAAGCAGTGAAAGGTGAGAGGGATGATTATTAGTAGGAATGAAAAAGGATTTTTTTTTTTTATCTTCGCCAAGTGTTTGCTGGAAGGATTGTTCCAATCTGCTCCTCTAGCTGCTAGATCAAGTGTTCTATTCCATCTGCCTGCATTGGTTTTCCTTGATTGAATGGACTGAAGGTGAGAAGCCTCTAACGTGGTCTGATGAAAGTGGAACTGGCACTCCACAGCAATGGGATAAAGGTGGCAGGTCTGATTTTTCAAACTTGTCTGAGAACATCATTCCACTTTGTCTCATTTTTAACCTTCAGTTTCAAAGACAGGGGAAAGGTAAAAAGAAAAGGATAAGATTCTTAAGGGCTAATTCTGAACTGTGATCTTCCCAAGTATAAACTCTGTGGAGGTCATTTTACTGTCAGACATTTTAAAAATCAGAATTTGTCTTCTACATGGTCACATGCAGATAGAGGAAAACTTTAAAAAATTAAATTTAAAAAATTCACTCTCCCCTATCCCTGGTGCTTTTGAAAGACACCACTCTGTGTCTCTGTAAAGAAGCAGGAATTTACCATCATTCTGGTTTTGGGTGTCATTCATGGGAGCTTGCTGAAAAGCTTTTTGAACCAGCCTTTTGTAGGGAGTAAATTTTTGTAGTCTTTCCTTAGAGTTTGTTAGTTACTTGATGCTTCTGCAAAATTTAGGTCTTTTTGTGTCATGTTTTTTTTGTCAATAACTGTTCCATGTTCCTCTTGAGGGAGCTATCCCCAGATTTAAAGGACAACAACTCTAAGGAAGACATGACTAAAACCCATCTGGAATGGAATCAAGCTGTTTGCAAAGTCTTGTTAGTTGTCATAGTAGGAACAAGATATTCACTGCCACGTGCTTCCTAAAAATTTAATGTGAAAGAAGAGTGAATGAAAAAGAGTGCAAAAAAGAGTCCCAAATATTAAAACTGATGCTGCAGATTTTGAAATCTAGGCTTTCCTGTTTTCCAGAGATCATTTGAGCTAGAAGTGGATCCTAGAGGGACCTGTGGCTTAGTCTCAACTTATCTGGCTTCAGACAATTATTTGAAAAACTTCTACTGGTCTCATAATAACCAAAGTCAGTGAAAGGTGGGAAAGAGTTATTTTCCACAGGGAATACAACCACTTAATATTTGAATTGTTAATTTTTGCTACACTGACTAGAGTGATAGCTCAGAAAGTCACACTCTAAGCTTTAGTATCTTATTTAAATACATGGAAAGATCTGGGCCACTGTGTCCCATCAAATCACTCTTGAACCTAGATGGATTTTACTCTGATTGTTATTCAGAACCAAGACTATTTCCTGAACACAAACCTGTACAAACTTCATGGCAAAGCACAAGATGTAATTTCCGATCTGAGCTGAGCAGTAGGATTTCCGGTGGTATCCACCAGTGAGGAGAGAATACCTTTTAGTCATGGCACAAATACACTGGTGGTGAAGTAGAACAGCTTAGAAAGCAAAGGTCGTCCTCTTCAAAACCAAACTAACGGCGAACAAACTCACAGCCTTAATGCATACTGATTAAAAGGAAATCAGGATGGGTAATTAACTCCTCTCTCAAGTGTTTGTACAATTCACTTTCCCTCTGCTGCATTTCCTGAGCACTCCTGGTGCTAAGCTCGGAAGACTTTGAATAATGACTTAGACCACTGAGTTAAAAGTTTATTTTCTTAAAAGATCTGTTCGCCCATTCAATCCATTTCACACATTGCCCTCCACCAAGCAGAACAATAAAATGAACTATAATCATAAATCCATGGGTGTTTGGAGGTAGCCCATTCGTAGTTTCTCAGACTAACAATATAAAGCAACCTGCAGCACCAGGGGAGATGTTAAATTTACGTTGTTAAATTTTCACTCTTACCTCTATAGTTTCTCCGAATCCTCCATTCTCTATTTAATACAGACTGCTAATCTGTTTTGTGTTTATTTTTCAAACACAGGCCTTCTGCCTCCTACACCATTCAGCATCCCGCCCACCTCCCCTCCCCCTCTGACTTTCCCAGAGCAAACAGCGCATTCAGATCGAACCAGATTGACAGGTGTGTGACAGATGGATGGACAGAAAACTGGATCAGTCCAAGCTCCTTGGCACTTGAAAAATTGACAACACAACCAAAGCAGCGTAACGGGGAGAGATAGATTGGCAAATGGAATAAATGGTCCCCGGAAAGTTTGTGATTAATCTTTGCCCTGTCAAGTAATGGCCTGATAATGCAGGAATTTAATGGGAAAGACTTCTGCTAGTTCAGAGGCATCCATTAGTGTGGAGTAAAGCAGGAGACAGTAGTAGGCAATGTCCTTTTTTACAGCCTTTGTAAAAGAAAGGAGATTATTAAAATTGTACCATCTGCACCCCAGCTCCACTCTCCTAAATGCCAAGTGCACACCTTTCCACTCTTCTGTTCCTAAGGGGTGATACTTGTGGGTTTGAACTCTCTTCCTGGAAATATCCCATCTTATTTGATCTGTTACATGCTTCTCCTCTCCAGAATGAACTCCAAGCTACCTGATGAAGTTGGCCCTGGAAGAGAAAGATTGTGTTAACTAAAAGGTGTATACTCTTCAGAAAGTGATGTTTTCAGTCTTGCCTCAAAAAATTAGGTTTTCCTAACTTCATGCATCATTTGGCTCTGCCTATTTCCTTATACATATAATAAGGCTTTTCCCCAACAACAGGCCACTGTGGAGGATTCTGCTAGGCAAGTCCAGAAGGAAAATTCTGTGTCTGAACAAATGCTGGTGTTGTCTCAGGTCTAAATAGTGCCTCACAGGCTATGGGTGTTGGTTAGTAGCATGCTAGCTTAAGGGTAGGTCTGATTAGGGTGACAACACATCTATTCTAGTATTCTGTTTATAAAAACAGTTGTAGTGACTGGGGACATAACACAGGAGTAAGTAATAACATTTCCACTGAAATTTATGTTGTAAAGACATCGTGTTCTGAAGTAATTTTGCCCAGTAGATACTAATTGGTATCTGTTTGGTTTGTCTTTTTGAACTTTTCTGAACTTTGTTTTTTGCCTCAGCATCTCCAGCAACAAGTGCTTTAATTCTGTACCACTTCAGGGAGAAAAAATAGCTTTTACTTGCGACGTGCTTGTCTTCTCACTTCATAAGCTTCAAGTATTCAGAGCAGGTGGTAGCACTTCTGTCTTTAGCCCTTCAATTCCAGCCAGGGGCTTATTGCAAAAGATGTCAAGAGGGTAGAGAAGGAGCTGTTGGGCAAAGGATCCCAAGAAAAGAGCAGGCAGATGTGATGCATCAGTGGTGCGATGTTTACTCTCCAAGGAGCCTAGTACAGGCTGAGATACCAGAGGCCTAACTGATGTGAATAACTGAGTCACCTTCACATTGGCAAGGAGGGGATTGGCTGGGGAGTGAGAGGGGAGCCCAAGTGCTCAGTCACATCAGTGCAGCTGTAGCACTGGGGGAGGGAGGATGCAGGGGGGCGGAAGAAGCTCATTATGACTAATAAATAGAGGGCTCCTGTTGTCAGCAATGTCATTGTGTTCACCTTTTTTTTTTTTTTTTTTTTTTTTTTTACAGTCCCCTCTTTCCAGCTGTGTAATTAATTAATGGATTGGAAGTGCTTAGTTTCCAGTGTTCTACAGGTTGACCTTGCACCTTCCCCTGCCTGTTTGCGACTGTTGTCAGTAGGTCCAGCTTTCACCAAAGACACCACCTCTCTAACCATGAGCCCCCATGTTAGCAATAGTTGATCCTGTACATTCCTCTCCATGCTACTTTCATGGTTCTGAGGAAAAAAAAAAAGCAACAACCTTCTTTTTTTGCTGGCATTTTTACTTTGACTTTGCACTAGGATAAATGTTGGCACAAAGTGCAGGTCCTCATGAGCCAAAGGATAGGATTTAAGATCACAGACATTTTAGTTCCTGGAAGGAGGGGTGATTGTATAATTGGATGACTGCCCAAAATAATGCATGCAATCCAAACTAGATTTTTTGGTTATCCTGCAGCCAGTGATGAGAAAGGTGCCTCTACTCTCACATCCAATGCAGATAACTGTCTCAGAATAGGATAAATCTCTTCCAAGAGAGATAATTTCCTTATTTAGGCTAGGTGGACTATAGAGGTTAAAGTACATATTTGTGTTCAAGGCAGCTAAAATTAGGCAAGATATGTTTCATCCTCATTATGTGTGCCTTATAAATGAGATTAGTAGATCCATTTCTTCACCTCTTGTTTATATCTTTAAGCATACTTGTAAAGGCATACAGTGTAACAGCAGCTTACAAAAAAATTGCAGTTGTTAATAGGGACTGAAGAACTTGTGCCAACAGAATACAAGTCCATAGTTTCAGTCCATAACAGAATTCTTACTTTTTCTAATGTGTGAATCATAAGCTTTACAATCAACACCATGAATGAAAGTCTGGGTAAATACACTTGGTGACCTCACTGGCAAATCTGCCCGACAATTTCACAAAACAGACTCAAGCTATTGATCAAGTTGGCTGGAAGGGATCTTTTCACCTCAGGGTCTCTGGACTACATTTGACTTAGGGCAGCCAAGAGCAAAAGTGGCTGTTATCAAATGATAGGAGCAAGCCGAAGGTCTCAACCTAGTCTCAGGAGAAATAAGTCCAGGGTATGGAGATCTCAATCAATTTAAGTTATACTAGGGGTGATTGACTAGGTTCACATCACAAGACCAGTCGTCTTTGGTTTTAGGCCTGAATGCATAAGAACACAGTTATTTAATCTTTTAGTTTGACATAAGATTGGAAGAAGATCTGAAAGACCATTAGAGGATCTGCCAGTCTATTGCTTCACTGTTTCAGTTTCTCTGTAAAAGCCAATTTTTAAAAACTAACATATCCCAACACTGACAGTCTAAAACTTTCAGCTACCTTAATAAAATATAACTAATTCAAGATTCTATTCCCCAGCCTCACCTCTTCCAAGAAGAAATACACCCTACATAGGAGCAGGATTACCTAAGCAAGTTGCAGGAATGTGCCCAGAAGTGCTAGGTCAACCTCTTTATTACTCTACTGTACACCTCTTATGATTACTCATAGACTTTGTCATATATTTATTCACTTGAGCAAAACCCCACCTTTCCTAAGAGCTTTACTGACTCAGACCAAACCTCCATCTTGTCCAGCAGCTTCTTCTGCAGCAGTGACTCTAAGCAAGTGTTCAAATAAAGGGTGTAAGAGGATGGCAAAAACATTTTTGGTAATTAGTTTCAACACTCTTGCAGCAAGTTCATGCTCAGGCTTTTTCTGAGGTGAGCCATTTGCAGTTAGGAATGTTGGGTAGATTTTATTTTCTTGAAGTCTCAATAGCTTTAGGATTTATGAAGGTGTTTCATACCTGTATCTAGGAGAAAGTCATTTCATAAGCCTAAGTACTATATAATCAACTCCTTTTTGAGCATATTTTGAGCATACTACATGTTAATTCTGCTACAACCAAATTCCAGATACTATTTTTTTATGGCAGTTCTTTTCTCTCTCTCCTTTCTGCTCCTCCTTAGAGAGATGGACTTCCCTTCCCTTCCCTTCCCTTCCCTTCCCTTCCCTTCCCTTCCCTTCCCTTCCCTTCCCTTCCCTTCCCTTCCCTTCCCTTCCCTTCCCTTCCCTTCCCTTCCCTTCCCTTCCCTTCCCTTCCCTTCCCTTCCCTTCCCTTCCCTTCCCTTCCCTTCCCTTCCCTTCCCTTCCCTTCCCTTCCCTTCCCTTCCCTTCCCTTCCCTTCCCTTCCCTTCCCTTCCCTTCCCTTCCCTTCCCTTCCCTTCCCTTCCCTTCCCTTCCCTTCCCTTCCCTTCCCTTCCCTTCCCTTCCCTTCCCTTCCCTTCCCTTCCCTTCCCTTCCCTTCCCTTCCCTTCCCTTCCCTTCCCTTCCCTTCCTGGAACTTCCCTTCCTGGAACTTCCCTTCCTGGAACTTCCCTTCCTGGAACTTCCCTTCCTGGAACTTCCCTTCCCTTCCTGGAACTTCCATTCCCTTCCTGGAACTTCCCTTCCTGGAACTTCCCTTCCCTTCCTGGAACTTCCCTTCCCTTCCCCTCAATGTGTAAACTACAGGAAAAGCAGGCTCAGAAGAAAACCAGCCCACAGAAAACACAGATCAGTCCACAGGAGAGAACAATCAAAACTCCAAAGTCAGTTTCTGGGACCAATTTTATTACGGTGCTGCCTTCTTTGCAGCAATGGGATTTGGGGGGAAAGCAGCTGGCAGTGGGTTCTCTTGTGCACTTTCCATTCTCTCTGATTGTTCTCTGCATCTGAGTTAGATGGTGTTTGTGTTTCTCCTCTTCAAATGCACATCAGCATTTCAAATGAAACTTTGGACCACCGCCGTGTCAGCTTTTTAAAAGGATACAGCACGAGATTCCTCTGTCTCCTCTCCTCCTCTCCTCCGCTGGAGAGCAAAGGCAAACGAGAAGAGGGATATTAATGTGCAAATTAGCGCAACCTGACTGGCTCCAGATTGCTACTTAGAATTTGCATATTAATAAATGTTTTTGTGACAAGCAGATCAAGAAGGGCAGAGATTAAAAAAAGTCAACAAGATTTTTAAGCTTTTCCTTTACATTCCCTTCTCCTCACACTCACAGCCTCCTGTATATATATATATATATCCTTATACCATATCCACATGTGCTTAGGTTGCATATCTATAGGTCAATTCATGTAAATCTGCCCAGCTCTTGACAGATGTGAGATTTGCAGAACTGCCCCTCGTGAAGTTGGAGAAACAGTTCTGTGCTAGAAGGGGACCAGGAAGCTTTGCCCATATGTGTATTTGAATAAGTGTGTTTTATACACACGCTCACAGAGTTAGAAAGATAGATGTAGGAACTGGACAGTCTCCCTCCCCCACCCTCCTTTCAAATCTTTTTCCAACAGGCGCTTTTATCCCATTCGGCTGAATAAATTGGGACTCTTGAAACTGTGATCTTGACAGATGTGAGCTTTTTTTCTGAGCTGCATTGGAAAAAGATAGATAGTGAAAACCTCCAGGGCATTTGGGCTTAGTGGAGCCAGTGAAAAGGGTTATTTCCAAGCATGCTGAATAATGCATCCCTCTGAATTCCTTAGTTCTCTCTTTCTGTCCTCCTTTCTGTCTTCCTCTCTCTCTTCCTTTAAATGCTTTGTGGATGAAATGTTGAATGCCCTCCCAGAGTTCTTCCATCACCACAGGAAAGTTTCGATCAAAATCTTACCAAGCAATGGGCCTTTAAAGTGTCTCATGTGAGTAGTCTGTGGAGGTCAGAAAAAGAGGGGGAGAAAATGAACAGACAGATAAACAGAGCAAGTTACATGTACATAACTGGTACTTTAAAGATATATTTCCCCATTACAGGTAATTAGTTGTCACATCAGTCTTAAGCAGAGAAACTGGCTGATAGCCAGACTACATTTTTCTTTCAGAATTCTCTGTGTCAAGAACATATGTTCAAAGAGACTCTCACCTCTATTAGATTTGTCTCCCTGACTTATTTTTGTTTATCTATGACATGTTTATCAAAACAAGAAATAAGGTGAAATTATCTCATTGACAACTCTTTTCTTTGTTCTCCTCAACTAACTTTATCCTTTCCCAGTTGGAGCTTGAAATTTGTGCTAGTTGGTCAAGGAAGGGTTAGAGTTTGGAGTTAGGAGAAGCACAGTTTCAGATTTAACTGAAACAAAATGTACTATTTCTGTATGAAATAAAGGGAGAAACATGTAATCTCTTTCAGGATGAATGTGAAGTGCTTTGTTCTTGCCTTGCTTCCTACAAGACAGATGTGGGGAAAGTTATGTAATTATTGTTTGGAGTTTTTTCTTAATTGCCCCAATTTTGAGGCCATTTTCTTCCCTTTTTTAAAACAAAGGCATTTTGAAAAGAAAAGCCCAATTTCCAAACACAAAGGTTTTGTTTTTCCCTTTGGCACTTCCACCATAAAGCACTTTGTCTCTGACTGCATTGAAATGCAGTGTTTTGACATTTTGCTATGTGGATGTCGGGCTAAGTGTCTTGCCTGAAACCACAGAGGGAATTAAGACCGCATCTCTTGAGCCTTCGGTTAGCCCTTAACCACTGAATCATCCTCCTTTCTAGCAACTTTTAGGAATTTTTGAACAAAAGTGACAACAACATGGAGAAGGACACGTCCCTTTATTAGAGCCTCATGAGCAGAGACAACCCCAAGTGGTTTGTGGAGAGGGGTAGGCACATACCCCCATGTTGAAGTTGGCATCATCTGTCTTTTTGCTATGCCTCCACTACAAAAACAAAGATTTAAGAAAAGCATAACAGTGGCACACATACCCTTGGGCCACACATCAGTGAGTTTGCTGGCAAGAGCAAAGCTGCTGTGTCTCTGCAATGTTTTTGTCAGGATTATCTGACTCCCAGCCAAGGTGCAAACAAACCTGAGGTCTTCTGTCAATAGCAGTGTGTGAGCTGAGAATCTCAATGTCTTCTGAAAGAAAGTTTGGGAGTTCTTTGAGGGAAAAAAAAAAAAAAGAAAATGTGGGGGGAAAGGTTTCTGTACCAACATTCCTAAAGTCACTAGGAGAATCGTAGTGAAGTTAAGACAATGTGAGATTATATCTCAATGTGTCTTTTCAAGTATTTTATTTGGCTTGGTTTTTAACATGTCAAGTAGCCTTTACTGCTTCTCTTGGGACCGTAGTGCATCATATAATTTCCATTAGTCTTCCTCCATTTCACCTTCATGGTGTCACACAATCACTCCTTGCAATAAACCATCATTAGTGCAGAACATCCTGGTTCGGGTTCTAGTTCTGGTTCTAGTTCTGGTTCTCGTTCTGGATGATATTTACATGGTTCTGCTCAATCATCTCGTTGCTGCTCTCCTCCAGCCCAAAACCCCTCTGCACCTATCCGAAAATAAGTTACATGTATCCAGCTCCTGAGAGATGAGAAAATTGGACCCCGCAGACCCATACGAAGCCTGTGACACAACTGTAGGTTCAGATGACAGCCAGTGACAGCCTTGATTTAATTGATCCTAAATCCATTTATTTGACCTGAAGAGAATGCACACATTAACCTTACCACCTTACTCCTCCCTTATCCCCTGCTTCTTGCTCCATTCCAGTTTCTACCTCCCTTTCTAGTTTTCCCTCTTTTCATAATATCCTAAAGCATTTTGTTCAAGCTACCCTTCATCAGACCATCATCTACAGAAGCCCATAAGAAACACCACAACATCTTCAGAGCAAAGCCTTTGCTTTTCACACAGGCTTCTCCTTTGGGTGAGGGAGGTAGAAAAGAGAGGACGCAAAACATTTCTGATAGACATCAGTTACATTACTTTATTTGTGGCTGGAAGGCAGTTAAGGGCTGAAGATGTAAATAACATCTTTGTGCAGCAGAAAGAATGAGACCCAGTTTCCCATGTTATCCAATATCCCTCCTTTCTCTCATTGCATCCTTTTTGTAGATTCCCTTATGTCTAATATAAAAAGGTGAACATACTTCAGTTTTCTCTCAAAAAAGGTTTACAAAGCTTTCCTTCACCCGACTGTCTAGTCTCATAAATGTCCATGGGAAGTAATGTCTTTTTTTTTGTCTTGAAGAATTTTCTTTCTCTCACTCTGTCAAATTTGGTTAAAATTGCTCAGCTGCTTTAAGAAATATTGGCAGAGAAAGAATGGGACAAGGAGATAGGTAATAAGCACAGCATGGTTCTGTAAATCTTGTTTTCTTAAGAAAACTGGGTAAAACAGAATGTTGAGGATTCAACCTGGTCCTGTGATGGACTTGATCACTGCCTCTTACTGATTCCTTGTGTGGAGGACAGGTGTCAGAGCTTTCACTTGGAAGTGATCATTGTAATTGGGTGTGCTGGATGGGTTCATCCTGTGCCTACATGTGCTGAGAGCAACAGCACAAAGGTATTTTCATAAAGTCATACATTTCAGATGCCCTTAAATGTATGACTTTGTGTCCTGAAAAATACAGTATATCAATAGGTCCTGAAAAGCTACATAAGCTTTCTCTTCCCACTTTTCCAACTTCATTTTCCTCTCTTTCTTCTTGTCTTCTTCCATCCCCAGTCAGCCTCTTTTTCTCCTCTCTCTGGTGTTCGTCAATAAATATTCAATTAGTGCTATCCTATGATATAGATCTATGGGTGCCAGATAAGAACATCTTCACAGGATGAATGGTGCTGCTAAGTCTGGCAGCTAATTCTATGCAGATGCAGAAAGTCTGCTGGAAGTGACTTTACAAAATGGAGTGCTCCAGCATCCCTATTTTATTTTTTAATGCAGATGAGAATTTAAAACCTGTGTTTTCTACAATTAATTTTATGTACTATTCTTCTCAATTATTTATGTTCCCTGAATGATAAATGGACTGGTGGAGAGGAAAAGACTCAACATAGTGGGAATCTGTAGCAAGAATCCTTTTCTCTCATTAGTTATTTATTTATTTTAGACTGAAATAGTAGCCCAGATGATAATTAAGAGAATGCGGGCCCTAGATCAACAGGTAATAGGAGATCAGTTTATCACCTAGCAAGGCTCAGAGGAAAAAGGTCAGAACAGAGGATAGAGGTTTAGTCATAATTTTGCCACAGATTTATTTAATGTGCTTTGTCAAATCCTTTATCTTCCCCACTTGCAAATAGGAGGAGATAGCTGTTTATTGCAAAATAGAAATGGATAGCATAAGTAAGCATAAATTCTGTAGCTGATGGAAAAGCAAAACTTTCATGGATTCAGATGGACTTTTGTTGCATATATCAGTGTTGATCCTGAGCCCAGGTGAAAGCTGAATTCATTAAAGTCATGATCATCCAAAGTAAGAAAAGTAACCCAGGGGTAAATTTTGATGTTGGAAGGGGAGAGAAGTGTTACAGGATGCCATCCATAGCTTCTTTGGGCAACCTGTGCCAGTGTCTCACCATCCTCACAACAGAGAATTTCTTCCTCATATCTAATATAAATCTACTCTCCTTCAGATTAAAGCCATTGCCCTTCATGCCATGTCTACAAATCCTTGTGAAAAGTCTCTCTCCAGCTTTCTGGTAGTCCTTTAGGTATTGGAAGATGCTATAAGGTCTCCCTGGAGTCTTCTCTTCTCCAGGTTGAGCAAGCTGAACTCTCTCAGTCTGTCTTCACAGTAGAGATGCTCCAGCCCTCTGGTGAATTTAGTGACTCTCCTCTGGACTCGCTCCAACAGATGAACATCTTTATCATGTTGGGGGTCCTGAGCTGGGCAAAATATTTCGTCTTTTTTTTTTTTTAATTTTTATTTTATGTCTTCATGCGAGTTTTTGGCATAGGACATACACAGCAATACGAACATGCTGAGGAGAATAGCCTTCCTGAATAAAGCAAATGCCTGCTCAAATCAGTGGGCTTTTGAAACCTCTGGAGAGAGAGCCTGACCCTCTCTGGTTTCCAGTCCATTTCCGAGGGTTTTGGAAAAGCAACAGGATGGCATTTGGGGCCTTTGAGAAATTGATTCTAAAGATGTAAGGGGATTATTTTAGAGCAAAAGGGAGGAGACCCCATTAAAATAGCACTGAAATGGAAAGGAAGCTGAACAAATGGAGATGTGTTAGGCTGAGAGTTGTTTGAAGTGAGACATTTTCCTTGAGATATTGATTGGGTTTTTATGCTGTTCTTAACCTAAATCAGATCCTTAAAAACAAACAAAATCAACCCTGAGTAAAAGAAGCACAAAAAACTGAAACCAATGAACAACAAAAAAAATGAATTAAAAATATCTAAAGGGTTATTTTAGGACTGAGAAGAACAGCCAGGATTTTCCTTCCTCACATTCTGCTTTCCCTAAAATAGTAGTGCTTGCTTGTAAGAGAGACGTCTTGGCAGTAATGTATATTATTTTCTTTCAAGTTCATTTATAAGGTTAAAATCAGAAGGTTTGTGAGTTCTGGTTAGAATTTTTTTCTCCTTTCTAAATTTATTTCATCATAGAAGAGTTGAGTTGGAAGAAAAACAATGGAGGTTAAAATTACCCACTGGAAAGAGCTAGGGATGAAGCCACTTGAAAAATTGCCAACTTTCAGAGGCAAATTCATACTAATTTTAGACATTTCAAACACTTTCACAAATGTATTTTTATTCACAGTCATCCCATTGTGTTTTCATGGTTCTTTAAGAAAGCAGGGCAAGGTGGGGGTAGAAGGATGGTAGCCCAGAGTAGAGACCTTCTCCCAGTTTGGAAAAGCTAAGGTAAGAAATTTGGTCAATTTTGTACAAAATAAAGTTTATTAAAGTCAAAATTAGAAAAATCAGCTATAAATTGTGAATTATACTGTAGATATAAGCTGCCTGGTCCTTTAATGGATGTCCACAGGGACATCTGGAGTAATCTCTTCCACCATGACCTTCAGAGATGGCTGAAATTAAGGCTTTGATACTGGAACAGTTCCTTCTGGGGATGGGGGGTGGGGGGAACCACAACCAAAACCAGGATGGAGAAGTTAAAAAAAAAAAAAAAAAAAAAAAAAAAGAGAGAGAGAAGAAATCCATCAGACTTATAGCATAAATGTTTGTCTTTGTCATAGAGGCTGTTAGATTAGTTCAGCTTCCATAATCTATTTAATTATTGTCTTTAATGGGACAGTCATTAAGCAAACTAGTTACTTTCTGTAAACATAATGAGAAGTATCTGCATTTTTTGCACCAGTCTGCCACCTTCTGAACCAAAGTTGTGTACTCATCTCAGTGACATTCCACTCTTTCCAGAAGAGATCCTGTTATGAGATGGAGAATGGGAATGATTTCACCATTCTATCTATTCCACTTCTGAGCTCTGTTAGCAGTTGAAGATAACAGCTGGAGAGACACTGGAGTCTTTGCCCCACTTTTTTTTTTTTTTTTTTTTTTTTTTTTTTTTTTTTTTTTTTTTTTTTTTTCTATTACATCATTGTCAATGAAATTTTTGAGTTCTGTGTTGAAGAACACTCGAAAGGCAGAGATCAAGCTGAAGCTGCAGGTTCATTTTTCTAGTAACAAACCAGATGTGCTAATGAAGCACTATTTCCCTGCTTGTCTCTGTGGCTGGAGAGGGACCTATTCCACTGATATACCCAAAGATACGATGTGGTTTGGAGACGCTGTTACTTTTTAGTGGCATAATAATTAGGCTGAGTGAACAATTACAAAAAGTAAGCTGGGAAATGTAACAAATTTCTGAATTAAGAGCCAAATCCATAAAGCACCTTTGAAACACCTTTTTTTTTCCTTTGCTCAGAATTGCTTTTAAATAAATATTTAAAATTTTAAGGAAGGGAAGACTCTAGACTTCAGCTGAACCTGGACCTGACCTAAATCTCACTATGCCACTAAATTTATTTATGACTTGTGGCACTTGTTTTTGGTTGGTTTTTTACTTCTTTCTGAGGGTTCTTTCTCATTATCTCTGTTCTTTTCTTCTCCTTCAGATTTTTTCCTGTTTATTGTGCTCCTAGGATAAGAAGGGATCTGAAAACGTTAAACTCCTAGGAAGGGGTTTGACCCAGTGGTTGCTAGGTGATTAGATGTTTTGATGATGGGAAGTCATATAAAGAGATAGCAAAAGCAGTATCCAAAATACAGCATCAAGCAAGTGTGAAAATATGTGGGTGATGAGCCTCTAATTTTACACTCTTCATCTTTCCACATGAGACTGTGAGTTTACAGCTTGCGTGGATACTATCTAGATGCCTGTTGTATGAGGATGAGAGGTGCTGCAAAAGGTAAGGCTATCTTCAAAAATAAATCCATAAACTCCCCTTAGCTACCAGTTGCAGCAAGAAATCAACCATTAGAGCTCCCAGTGACGGTGGAGAAAATTGGAGAAAACAAACTGCTCAAAATCATGCCCCATGCCCCAAAGTGGCTTCAAACACACTGGCAGAAAACAACATTCCAGAAATAAACCTTTTTTTTCTTCTCCCTACCCCCCACACGTGATTAGTTCATCCTAATTCTCCTTTTAGGAAGCAGAAAGCCATGAGGCAGGAGAAACACTATAATGCCAGCCTGCTATTTCTTGCTGAGTAGCAACAGGCTGCAGAGTGGACATACAGCTTTTTCTGGATGTGGCAAAAGGCTTCTTTCAGCCCCTAATTTGCAGTGTCAGAGTAACCCATTATCAAGACGATTAAATTTAAAGAGACTGCAGTAAATGCTAGCATACAGAAGACATCAAGCATCATTAAAATGTAATTGGAAGCAAAGCTTAATGAGGTAAAAGGGAAAAAAAAATACCCAGAATCCTTTAGGGTTTTCTGCCCCCCCCCCCCCCCTTACTTGCTTTGCCTGAGCCAGCAACTACTGTATTGAAAATTATAACATGCAAGCTGCATTATTATTTGCTGTTCTTGCAGCAGCTATAAAGGCATGATGTTTCGTGTAGCTTTGCAATGAGTGTATAAAGTTATATTTGCTGTAATTTTATACTAAAGGCAGGAATGATTTTGCTTTCTCAAAGTCTAAAGTTTCTAGTAGAAGCAAAGGTAATCTAGTTTTGCTCATTCTAGAGCAGACAATACTGGCCAAATGCAAACATGTGCCTACCATTTTGCACTGATCCATTGATAGCAGTGGGTTTTGAAGTAGCATGATTCCATCTTTCCTGAAGACAACAGGAATGGTGAGACAAGGCAACAAAAAATTGAAAAGGATTGAGAGGGGAGCAGTACTTATACCTGGTAAGCCAGAATGAAACTGCAATGCCTCTGATAGTAAACATAATGTTTGTATAGCAGGTAATAGCCCAATAAGGCAGTGGGCTGGTTTCCCAGGTCCTTAAAGGCTACCTGCTACAAAGCATCTGCAGTTCAGCAGGTACCATTGTGATATATGCTGGTAGGACTCTCTGGAGAAGGAGTTATTTCATTCATCTCTGTCTTGCAGCAAGACTGAGACCAATCCTGGACTTTGTAACGGCTGAGTTAATGTGAGTCCTGATATTTTATTATTTTTTTTTAATTTCTTTTTTTTTGTTTTGTTTTGTTTTTCTTTTCTCCCCAAGACATCAAGTCAACAATTTTGTACTTTTTTTTCTGGAGGAGAAAACAGACTGGCTCAGTTGGCTGCATATCAGTATCTGGGCTGGAGTTAGTGCTTGTTCTCCTTGTACACAGCTGCATATTTCCTGGAACCATCACCATATCAACTCAAGGCCCACACAGAAGTAGGTTAACAATACAAATATTTTTTTCACAAACCATTTGATCCATCTAGGGTGCCAAGACCTGGCCCTTAAACCAGCCAGATATATTAGTCTCAGTTGGATCCATGATAATTTTATCTTTTTTTCTTTGATGTTGTCCTTTAAATCACAATTCTTTGGTCTGCAATGATGACTCTAGAAGGGAATTTGTACCTTTGTTAGAGAACAGAGAACCTGACCTCTGGAGAAAGCTGCCTGTGCTACAAACAGAGCCCCCAGCCTGCAGTGTGTGTTGCAGCTCAGTCCTACCAAATACCATTCACCATCCATGATTTCATTTACAGAAATTAATACATAGCTTTGTGTACTATTTTTTTAAAAAGGCTTCCAAAAGCAACAAAGTGACCTGAGAGCTTGGGAGTGTTTTCCAAGCAACGTCTGCACTGGAGGGGTCTCTGAGGTACAAGTGCCTGAGCTCATTTGGAGCTAGGAGATATGTCCACACAGCAGCGAACTCAGCTGTCCTGTCCCCTTATCCAGAACTGACATTTGAATCTACTGTCCTCTTCCAGACAATCAAAAACATCCACTGTCCTTTTCCAGACAATCAAAAGAAGGGGCCTCTGAAAGTTTCTAGCATCCAAGCATTCTCTGAAAACAATGCCCTTCAACTTTTGTTTTTGCTTTTATTGCTGTTCCTATTCTCTGTCATGTCTCTTTTAATTTAAGTCCTTCAGGGAAAAGACACTGTTCCTTATTAGAAGCTCATACAATGTATAAAACAGCAGGGCTCTATCTTTCCCTCTCTAGGATCAAGCAAACAACCTGAAGAAATAAATTTTGTCAAAACATGTCAACAGAAGCTTGACTGAGTAGCACAGCTCACTACAATAAAGGTGGTGTGCCTGATACAAAAGATTACAGATGAATCACTGCTTGTTTTTGTCACATAAGATCCTCTTGCTTCTTTGCACTGTCACATTTATTTTTAATTGCAGATACAGTGTCAACTTAATTCAATATGGGGAATGATTAGTAGAGTATAACCTGCAACAACCGGACAGGCAGAGCACTCTTAAGGATCTTAGCTGGGCTGCAATTAAATAGAGGTTGAGTATTTGAATAAGCTTCAGATTAAATTTTCCCTTCATTTTCTGAGTTGCTCTTATTGGCCAACTATTTTACACTGTCTAAAAATGTAAATCTTAAAGTTTCCAGCTGCTCAAACAAGACCTTTCACTGACACAGTTGTCTTTAAATTGAAAAAAATGTATAGTTGCAGGAAGCTGGTCATTGAATCTTTCATTTTCCTGCTTTTACTAGAAGAATATTTGCCTTATCAAATAAAAGCAGAGGGGAAACATATGTATATGTATATATATATGTCTAGCAATATGTATATTGCTAGACTCTTTTGGTTTAATACCAAATACAACTTTTTTTTAGTATCACAAAACCCTTTGAGTAAGATCTCCAAATATTCTTTTCCTAAGTAAACATATGTGAAGTGCCATTGCCCCTTTTTAGCCCACGTGCCCATGAGAGACTAGGTCAAGATTTTTGTTATGCTACCTTTCTTTGACAGTTTCTTCTAAATAATTATAGGGGGGTAAGGGAAAGTTAGAGATATCATCCAGCAGTATGTTTCATAGTATGCCAGGGAACAAAAAAGGAAACAGCTTGATTTTTTGCTGTATTTTGGCCACACCCTTCACCAAAGTTGAGATTATGATGCCAACACTTATAAAGGTTTGATGATTGCATTATTTGGATTTGGAGAATATTAAAAAGTAAAAAGAGGATGAGTCAAGATCTTCTCTGCCTGTAAAGGGCTCTCTATTTCCAACAGAGTTTTAAGAAGATACTGTGTGTCTTCAAGTTGAATGTGCTTTTGCTGCAAATAATTGAATAGATATCCAAAGGATCTCTACAAATAATACAGCAAAGTTCTGTGTCTTAGTGTGCTGTTTTTACACATCATGCTCTAGCTTTGCTGGGCAATCCTCACTATACTACGCTTCTTGCTAAAATAGGGATATTATGCACTAGAAAACTGTAACTAATTTTTTTCCCATAAAAAATGTGTTCGACTTTTTAAAGGGGGAAGTTAAGGGATAGAGCTGAAGGTTTGTTTCCTTTTCAAGAGCAGCTGACACATTTTAGGAGAATTCAGCTTCTTATTTAATGTCAATTTTCAAAATTTTCATTAGAAAAAGGAATGGAGGGAAAAAACCCCATATTTATTGATCAACTTGTGTGATAGAAATAAGCACCAAATTTAACTACATAGGCATAAATTATAATAAGTTTCCCTGTGGTACTACAACACATAGATACCTCAAATATTAATGCTGTCAGATTTGGACAGAGTCTGAAAATTATTTGGTTTCATATTATAGCATTTTACAATTTTATAGGGTGAAACTCCAGATTTCAATTTCAATCTCTATGTACTATGGGAACTCTTGGGGGGTGAAATAATTTTACTCCTAGATTTCAGAACTAGATGTTTTGCTGCAGTTCAAAAGCACTTGGGATATCTTGGATTTTCATTTTACCAGCCTAAGTCCTTTATAAGAGATTAACAACTGTACACTTATGGTTTTGTAATAGCAACACTGAGCCTTACACTACTCAGTTATAGATTACAGCTCAGCCCTTAGCAGTGGACTACCAAAACTGAAGTTGTATAGTTACACCTGGGGTTACCATCTGGGTAGACCATCTAGAAATAGTTAGAGGAAAGAGCAGAGATGAAGGAGATGAAAGAGGATAACAGTTAGGAACCACTCTTGTTTTCCCTTCCCATGACAAAAAAAAAACCCAAAAACAAACAAAACAAAACAAAACAAAACAAAACAAAAAAAAAAAAAAAAACAAAAAAAAAAAAAAAAAAAAAAAAAAAAAAAAAAACAAAAAAAAAAAAAAAAAAAAACCACCCTAACCAAACTCTGTATACAGATTATCATAGAAATAGATTGCCCTGCAGCTGCTCCACTCCAGATATAATTAACAGCTCTGGGATTCAAGAAACCATTGTACAAGCATAAGCTTAAAGCCATCAGATGACCGCAATGACTTTTCATTAATAACAGGATCAAGAGGAAGAATTTACTCAGGAGGAACAATTAAAAGCATGGGGCTGCAATAAAAGGGATGAGATTTCAACGCTTTCTCTGCCTCTGTCTTTAAGGACTCTTTCTCCCTTCTGTCTCTCTCTCGCTCTTTTCCTCCTATCTCTCTTTCACATCTGTTCTAATGCCAGAGCCTCCCAATGGTTCTGGCGCATTATATCTCTCTCTTGAATAGAGCATTCCCATTCCCCCGGGAGGGGCTGCTG